>NC_090922.1:539455138-540086608 GCF_040938575.1 Ambystoma mexicanum
GGATGAGCTCTGCCGGTATCCAGTGACCAAGTTGAACAGTATATAAAGGCGCCTGCTTGCCATTAGACTGCAGGAACCAGCCATGGAAGACAGAATGCTGGTCGGAAGGGCAGAGTCCTCTGCCATTCCCCCTAATCCTCATTTTTGTACAGATTAAATTTGTTATCCTTGCAAGATGAAGACTCATGGCCATACATCCCTAGAGGGGTGCTTTTACTCTGGTGTGAGCATGATCAGGGGTACCCTAATATATTTTAAGGGGTGCCACTGTAAATTGGGGCTTCACTTTCAATGGTGACGCCCCGACGTGATACTTAGTTTCTTGCCCCCATACCTTGCGAAGCCCCAAGCCAGTCAGCCACACCCAACTGTAGTGATCAGACTCCTAAATAAAAAAAAAACATGTATCCTGAGCAACTTTAGTAGAAGCCATTTTAAAAGAAATCCTTTCTGCTCACTGAAGCAGGGCGTGGCTCCAGAACTGCAGGCCAGCATGGGACTTCGTAAAAGAGGAAAAACTCAAGTGAACAACGCCCACGTGAGTATACTCTTGCAAGTGATGACAAAATAGGAACAGGTATGTATGATATGGTGTTGTGAACTAAATATTTGGTGATGTGAATGATGCACAAGGACAATGGAATAGATGGAATAGGACCTGGTGATTTACAATGGCATAGGACTTTTGGTGATGATTGGCTAGGATAGATTGGAATGGATTTCAGGTAATGTGTTAAGGAGTAGATTGTATAAGAGGTGGGTTATGTATTGAAATTGTCATGTATTTCTGTTTTTCTACTTTTTGTAATGAAAAGGGAGCCTCGGCATATAAAAGACTGAGATATAAGGGATCCCCAGCTTAATAAGACTGGGAGGTAAGGGATCCTCGGTCATAGCAGCTTGAGAAGTTAGTAACACACATTATTCTTTTATGACAACAGAAGCAATAGGTGGTATTACAAAGGTAGTGGCTCGGTATGAGGAATGGGCCTGGATTTTAGTCAATTATTTTTTGTATATTTACTCTTGCTGTCTTTTATGGTAAAGGAAAGTAGGTTGATCTGTATTTTTGTGTAAAAAAGCTGAAGCATAGCAGTAGGGCTTAAGTGAAGCATTAAGGACGTGTGCAACATTATGGAGGAAGAAACTCCAATAAAACACATGCATTGGGTTCTTCCACTGTGTTGTGACAGAATAAATAAACAATGGATAGTAGAAACAAAGGAAGGGGGGGCGTCCTGCTCCTGGCCAGAGCAGAGCTCCCATAACAGAAACATGCTAGAAAAAATGTCCATCTTTGTAACAGCAAAATATGAAGGGAACAAGTCCCAAAAAGGAGAAGAGATTCTAGATCTCTGGCAATTCATTGAGGATATGGAAGATCAGGAAGGTGAAAGAGAGATCCAATGTAAGGGGATATACCCTGTAACACCTAAACCTGCAGTAGGGTATTAAAACCCAGTCTATAAGCCTCCAGTGGTAGTGTCAACAGGATTAGCAACTAGGGGGGAAGGACTCGAGAGCTTTTGCACCTCCATATAACCCATCAGCAAGTGCGGATATGCCCATAGCCTTGGTGTACCCAGAGGGTCCACAAGTAGACATAGACAACGAGTTAAGAGCATTGCAGGAAAGTTTGGTCAGGTTACAAGAACCTGAAGAAGTATCACCAGAAATAAGGGTACTGGTACAGAAAATGGGGGATTGGAAGTCAGATTTTTTGTTTTGTTTAGTTTCAACCCTGGAGCAATAAGAAATGTTTGTGTTGAAAAAGATGATGAGCAGAGGGTATGGACGGTCCTGGGACAAGAAGTAGAACAAGCAAGGGATAATGGAGTGGAAGATCAAAGTGGTAGAAATAATGAAGAGGCAAGGCAAGAAGGAGATCAAAGAGAGGAGATGGTGAGAAACCTCTCCCTGCCACCAGAGGCAGTGAGGAGGGACAGACCAAGAAAATGACCAGATTTAATAAAGGTAGTTCAAGATCAGAAGAATAATAAAGGGGTAGAAAACAGAATAGATATGCAGATGCCTCCAATACATAAAGAAGTAGGGATAACGCAGTATGTGCCATGGCCTCAAATGGACAAAAATAATTGGATTAAAGCTTTCCCCCAGCTTATAGACGGAGCTAGCAAATGGATCTATGAATTTGAAAAACGAACAGCAGGGGTAGCCTTAGCACTAGGGAGACTTTAAGAGTTTTCTGGTCACCATAGCTGGCGACCAGGCTGGGGACAAATGGGTAAGGGCTTGGATAATGAACATAATGGAGCAGCCTTTGAGGTAAGGGCAAGGGTATGGGCTGCCCTACGAAGAATGTACCCAGATAACCCTGACTTACATTCTTAAATGCAGTGCACAATGGAGTTTTAAGATGGTACCATTTTTCTATTTTATTGTAAGGAGGGGATTACCAAAAGAGGTCCAGAAGGCACTAGATTAAATTGTGGGAATTGAAGCCAAAGGGTGGGCAGAGATTCAAAGTATAATAGTGCACAATTGTAAGAGAATCAAGGAGCGGGACTGGGAGACCGCCCAGAAGCGGCAAACGGACAAGGCAAAACTAGGGGAAGATAAACTAAATAAGGTTGTCGTTCAAGCACCAGTGAAGGCACCAGCTCAGGGGGGGGGGGGAAGTACAGGAGATACTCAACAAATTGGGAATGCCACAACTGCGGCACTATGGGGTGAAGTGGGACAGGGACAATGGGGTGGGGGTGATCAGTACCCCAACCCACTGTGCCAGTATGAAGGTGCACCCAAGGGGAAGAGGAGGATTTCGAGGAGCAAGGGAGGATAGGGCTTCTGGGAAGAGGATTGGGAACATCACAGTGCTGATATTGCAGGAAATGGGGGCATTTCGCAAAGGGAGTGCAGGAACAGGCCTGGGATGAGATATAATTATGGGCCATCACCTCCAGGGCAGGGATTCCAAGGGCCTCAAGGAATGGGACAACAGCAATTTGGGCGGAGGGGGTCACAATCAGTTGCCTTATGGGAGTGACAGGCAAGGGCAACAACTACAGCAGGGTGAGGGAAAACAGTTTAACAGAATAGCAGGGCGAACAGGCGCCCCATTCCAAGGAGTTACAATGACCAACGGTTCTTTTTCATTCCCCATGACAAATACATATTCTGATTAGAACAGCCCACAGAAAGCACTAGCATGTCCAAGCCCATTGATAACCGCACACCCTGAAGAGGAGCCCTTGGTGGAGGAGGAACCGGGAAACAAGCAATTTATATTTATGGTAGATTCAGGTGCAACTAAATCATGCATCACGGAGGGGAACTTTCCATTAGCATGTAAAACTCATTACATGCAGGGATTCTCTGGGGCTGTTTCTACAGTTCCATACGCTGAGGAGCTTGATATAAAAGTGGGAGGGGAGGTAGTACAAGCCCCCTTGTTATATTCAGAGAGTTCCCCTGTGAACTTGTTGGGTAGGGATCTACTCGGGACAATAAATATAACTATATTATTTATAGATCAAGGGGTAATGTGTTCCACTCCAGGGATGTATGTAACTCAAGCAATGGTAATAATCAATGCAATAGCAAGGGAGTCACTATTACATGGAGTCCTGTGGTCCCAGATATATATTTTGTATAGTATTAAGGTATTAGTAAATGCAGTGCCTCAAATTGTGACCGTGTTGGCAAGTACCTACAGATTTTATTTTCCGACCCATGGTGTCACCCGAGATGATGGCAGGGACAATATTGTCATTGGATTTATAAGGACTAGTAGTATTGGACAAAAGAGCAGTCCTAATTGGAACAGACCAGGACGGGTGCGAGTGGCGCACAATATTATCTATAGACCCCACAGTACAATTAAAGGAAATGCCGGATAAGGAGTTATTTGAGGACAGTGAGCAAAATGGGGACATTATTTTGGGAATATGCATCCCCTGTGAAATCATGGTGCAGTATAGGGAGGTAGAGTGCCCCCTGATGGCAGGCGTGACCCAGTCGTTTTTTTTTTAGGAGGACATGCGATATGTGCCAGCATAATTATGGACTGTTAATCCACATGATGATGGGTTACTGAGAGATGTAACCCCTGTACAAATTACATTGAAGTAAGGTGCTTAGCACAAATCATCCAGTATGTGGATGATCGGTTGGTATGTGGTGAAAATGAACATCAGTGCAGGAGGGATTCTGTTGCATTATTGCAATTGCTGGCTCACAAAAGGTAATAGGCAGATAGAAAGAAGCTATAATACAGCCAACAGGAGGGACTATACTTGGGACAACTTATTTTTGTAATGGAGAAAAAAATATTACGCGTCACCTCTGTGCCCATTACTGTGAAGGAAATGTAGCTATTTTTTGGGCTTATGTAATTATTGTAGAGCATGGATCCTAGACTACACAGTCTGCACAAGGCCACTGTTACAAAGTCTCAGGGAAGGAAAGAGTACTTTAAAGTACATTTGAATGGACTGAAAATGACTAGACCATTTGAGTACTTAAGCTATTTGCACGGCCCCTGTTTTAGCAACTCCGGATTATATTTCCCACTCTAATGAACGGCTCATGCATTGACGGAAGGAGACATATTATATGTTGATTGGTCATAAATAATTCACCAGGGGACGGGATGGAGACACACAGGGGCGGTAGTGGTGCACAGTAAAGGGGGGGGGGGATAGTGACCACCCTTGTAGAGAGACCACAGTTCCATACACCATTTCCCATATTACAACTGGACCATTATTTTCTGGGGAACTGATCAGCCCCAGGTTTAAAGGTCCATATGGGGTGGTGTTCTGTACTCAAACCAAGTTTAGTAAGGGCATAGCCAAAGAATAGACATTTTTGAGGATCCATGCCAGGGTGGGTGGTGTGCAGCGGGGCACATGCCTGATTTTTTTCTCTTTTTTTCTTTTTTTTTGTCAATTATTTTGATTTGATTTTTTTCACATTTGTTTGGGAAGGTCTAGAACCCGGTCGGCACTGGTGGAAAAAGGGGTTCTCTCTCTCTCTCTCTCTCTCTCTCTCTGTCTCTGTCTCTGTCTGTCTCTGTCTGTCTCTCGCAGTCTCTCTCTCTCTCTCGCAGTCTCTCTCTCTTGTAGTCTCTCTCTCTCTTGCAGTTTCTCTCTCTCTCTCTCTCTCTCTCTCTCTCTCTCTTTCTTTCTTTCTCCCTTTCTTGCTCTCCCTCCACTCTTACTCTTACTTTCTTTCTCCCTTTCTTGCTCTCCCTCTGCTCTTACTCTTTCTCTCTCTTTCTCGCTCACTTTCTCCCTCTTTTTTGATAACCTTTTTTTCTCCTCTCCAGGGATAAGCAAAGATGGCTGACCGACCTCTGTTATGTAGGGATAATGATGTTATTTAGTCTAGAAATGTAGTAGTGTTATGATGATTTGTGTGACACTGGTCATGGTTGTTGGGGTGGATGAAGGTATGTTTGTTATATGGGGTGGCCATATTAAGGCGGTGAGGGGGATGGACAGTTTGGAAAAAATGCTAATATGTCTATAAAAAAGGAAATACAAAATGGCTCACTTTTTGCCGGCCACCCCTAAAGTTTTTTTAGATGGATGAAACGTGAAGTATGAATAATGTATGATTTATATTTGATACTATTTCTGACGTCCAGAATGTAGAGGCATTGAATAGCCGGTACTGTGATATGCACATTACAGGAAGGCATATGATCAATGAAAGCTGTTACGTGTGTGCACTTATCCTGCACACATCAGGGGCTCCTGAGGTTTTAGTTCCACATCCAGTCACAATTAGATGCACAATGCCCGGTACATCTTGCACTATACGGGATAAAGAGCACATTCCAGGCACATAGCGTGCAGTGGACGAGCATTGATCTAGACCCAGCGTTATGCAATGGCAACACAAAATACTGCCAGGGTCTACAAGGACCATATTTTTCCTTGGGAGGTTTTTCAAATGACAATGACAAATGGCAGGGCACCACAGTGATGTGCTTAGCAGATGGACTGATTGAGTATGCGCAAATATGGTCCCAACACATCACAAGGCTGACACTGATTGCAACAATGAAGAAGCCAGTACGAATACATGAGGCCAAAAACTTTGAACTTTGTTTTAGCAATGAAGGAATAGTTCCTAGTGGTACAAAAACACAGTGCAACCACACTCTTGTGATCTCTGATATGACGAAAGGTACAGCAGCAGTGATGGATTACTACTGGGTTTGTGGCCAACAAGCCTACCTGCACCTCCTACCTTCTTATAGGGGCAAGTGTTCACTGGCCACCCTGACTCAGTGCTACCAGTAATCCTGGAAGAACACCTGAATGGAGAAGAAATGCCTGTTGAGGTGCCAACAGTCACTCTAGCACATAAAGAAGCAGAAAGAAGCTTGCAGATCACACAAGAATTTGGTATGCTGCCAGAATTTCAAAGGCAAGAAAGAAGAGCTCAAACTGCCTCAAAAGACTGTTCTGCACTGCTCAGAGGAATACCTGACAATTATGGACTTTTTAGCTCTGCAGAGACATCGAAAGACGCGTCGAAGGCCCCTACAAAAACTACACAAAGCTCAAAAATGTGTGAGCTCATTAAGAAACATGTCCCAGACACGCTATTGAAGAGTCGGACGTTGAAGAACCACAAGTCTTCAAAAACACAGGAAACGGGCTCTAGTTTAGGGATTATGACTTTTTGGGAGGGCACCATTTCAGCGGCTATGAGACGCACAAAAAACCTGCACCAGAACCAACACCCACCCACCCCATTAGTTATCCCAAGTTCATCTCAATGGTCAGCAGAGATGACTGATAAGGTCATGAGACTGATGTCTTCCCTAGCCAATGTCTATGATGACCACCCCGAGATCTTAGTAAACCTTCAGGGTGCCCCACACAGCGGACCAGCTACTACTCAGAGCAGGGCAGCAGTTACACAGCCCCACACCAAGAGAACCTGCACAGACACCACACAAGCTCCCACCTCTCAGCAGGATGTAGGACAGCTTGCTTATTGTGACACCATGCAAGACTTCCATGACACAGAAACCTACACTGATCCAGAAGATCAAGGGGACATGGTTGATGTCGACCAATTTTACGATGACGACCATGTCTGTCATACAGTCACCGAATCATTCGGACCCACCGGTGGCAGACTCACCAGTGGACAATCAAATTCAATAATTCAATGCTCCTAAAAGCGGCACATCATCTTAAAATTGATACACAAGAGACATAGGTGGACAAGGACTTTGTTGAGAACATCCTGGGAGATCAAAAGTCTGCTAGCCAATTAATTCCCCTATTTCAATCAATACAGAGCCGAATCTAACCCTCTCTAGTTACTCCAAATTTAATGCAGGCAGTTAACCCGCGCATTGAGAAGGTTTTCCAGCCAGCTCCTTCAGACCCCCTTTACATCAGGGGACCGTTAAAACCAGACTCCTTAGTGGTTACAACTACTAGGAAGAGAGCAGGAACACCTCCAGTTTCTTCCAAAGCCCATCCAGATAAGGAGAGTAAACAGATTTATACTTTTGGAAGGTCGGTAGCTAATTCGGCAGCTAAACTGGCTAGAATCACTAATAATACCACCTTATTAGCTAGCTACAACTGTCACAAGTGGGATGAGATGGCCAAGCAAATAGCTTCAGTCCCAGAGGCCATGAAAACGCAACTGTCACTCCATCGCCGAGGGTAAACAAATTGCAAACTGCATCCTCAAGAACAATTTAGATGCAGCAGACCATGCAGGGAGAATAATAGCAGAGGGAACGTTGATCAAACACCACGCATGGCTATGCCAGTCTGGCTTCAAGCTCGAGACTCAAGCTACCTTTCTTAATATGCCCATAGTGCCAAACGTGTTGTTCGGCAAAGCGGTGGAAGACGCTCAAAGAGAGCAAAGGAAGAATACGACCGCATAAAATATTTAGGGCAACTAACCAATAAACCCACGGACAAAGAGGGGGCTAGAATTTTCCTCGCATCAGAGGTCAAAATTCACAACGGGGATCAGGTTACACCCAGGGTCAAAGCTCGTCCTGGGGCTCATCGCAAGGGCAGTCCTGGTAAGGCTTTTAAAGAGGCCAGAGAAGGTCTCAGAGCAGGGGTGGATCCTCCTTCTCCAGAGACGGCTCAACGCACCCCAAACAATGACCATCCGTTACAGGTTCCCTCCCATGCTACTCAAGTAGGAGGCTGCATTTCATACGTTACCCACGTATGGGAGGGAATCGTCTCAGACAAGTGGGTACTTTCAACCGTGGCGGGCGATTATTGTATAGAACTGCTACAGAAACCCACCAACCATCCACCAAAACAAAGGAACACCTCCAAAGAAGAGCAACGTATCCTACTGGAAGAGGTGACAGCGCTGCTCTTAAAGGATGCTGTAGAAATCATCCCGGCGAACCAGGTAAACAAGGGTATTTATTCAGTGTACTTCCTTGTGCCAAAAAAAGACCTCACGATGTGCCCTGTCTTAGATCTGCGCCCTGCAAACACTTATGTCAAGCCACAGAAATTCTGCATGACAACGCTACAGGAAGTAATCCCACTGCTAAAGCAGGGGGGGGGAGGACTAAATGGCAACCTTGGATATGAAAGATGCATACTTTCATATTTCAATGTTCCCAGCGCACAGAAGATTCTTGCGTTTCAGAATAGCGAACCAGCACTACCAATTCAAGGTACTGTTCTTTGGCACAGAATCCTCTCCAATGGTATTCACCAAGGTTCTGGCGGTGGTGGCGGCGCACTTACGGAGGGAGTCCATCCCGGTATACCCTTACCTGGACGACTGGCTGATCACTGGAGGAAATCCCCAAATTTGCAAGCAAATTACCCAAAGAATGATCAATCTACTTTTTCAATTGGGTTTCTCAATCAACAAGAAAGTCAAGCCTTGTACCAGACAAGACAAAACAGTTCCTAGGAGCTGTCATAAAAACAGAAGAGGGTCTAGTCTTTCCATCGAAAGAGTACAACACATACTGCTGCAAATACCTCAGTATCTAGGCAGTTGCCAGATAAGTGTGCGTAAAGCAATGTGCTTGCTCGGGATGATGGCATCACGCATTTACCTCGTTCCCCATGAACGATTGCGCATGAGCCCAAAGCAAGAGTGGTTGGTGAACCGGTGGTCTCAGGCAAGCGGTCAGTGGGACGATCTAGCAGTCATTTCGCAAACCCTAGTACAAGCTCTACGCTGGTGGACAAAGGAAAACCTATTGAAGGGAAAACCCTTCCATGACCCGGCGGTGCAAGCGGTTTTCACAACAGACGCATCACTCACCAGGTGGGGGGGGGGCCTTACCTGCATCTCAGAGCGCATGGTCTGTGGACTCAAATCACAGCACAGAACCACACCAACCTTCTGGAACTTCTAGCAGTGCTCAAAGCACTACAAGCCTTCCAAGCACACCTGACAAATCAAACAGTACAAATACTCAGACAGAACCACTGCAATGTTTTACATAAACAAGCAGGGGAGCACACATTCTTCAAGTCTGTCCAGGCTACCACAAAAAAATGTGGAAGTGGGCACTCAAGCGGGGCATGTTCCTAACATCACAACCTGTTCATGGGGAACTCAATTCTCTAGCGCACTCACTAAGCAGAGATCCTCTACCAGAAGAGTATGAGTGGCAACTCGACAAAGATATCGTAGACAAAATGTTCACACAATGGGGCTACACCCGTTAGACTTGTTCGCAACAAGAGAAAACAAACAATGCCCAGACTTTGCATCCAGGTTCCCCCAACATGACTCCAAGGGGATTGCCCTGTGGATGAACTGGTCAGGGAAATTGACCTATGCTCCCCCACCCCCCCATACTCCTCTATTGATCAAAGTGGTGAACAAGATTCACAAGGAACAAATTACATGAAACCTAGTTGCTCCCATGTGGGCGAGACAACCTTGGTTTCCACATCTGCGCAAACTGGCAATGTGCAACCCGATTAAACTCCCGTGCCCATTCAACATGCTCACACAACGCGGGTGGACGACATTACACCCTCAACCTCAGTCTATAAACTTGGTAGCTTGGTTCCTGAAGTCAGAGTTTGGCCATTTAAATCTACCTCAAAGGTGTATGGAAATCCTCAGTCACGTAAACCAAGCACTAGGAACTGTTACTTTAACAAGTGGAAAAGATTTGTAATTTAGTGCCAGTCAAAACAAATTAACCCAATAGAATGCACTCCATCACACATTCTTCATTACATGCTTCACTTACTAGACTCGGGGATAGTATTTAACTCAATCAAAGTTCACCTAGTGGCTATATCTGCTTCGCAAAGTAAGGTGTACTGGTGGAACATCCCGGTCATTAAGGCTTTCTTGGAGGGAGTAAAAAAACTCCACCCTCCTATTTCAAACCCGCCGCAAGGTTGGGACCTTAATGTAGTACTTGCAAAGCTCATGGGACCCCCCTTTGAGCCTATGCATAAATCAAGCCTTAAACACCTCATGTATAAGACCCCTTTTCTGGTGGCTATCACCTCAATAAGGAGAGTCTGTGAACTGCAAGCCTGGTCCGTGCCAAACCCATTCTTTGTTATCCACATTGACAAAATGGTATTAAGAACGCACCCTAGGTTTTCATCAAAGTTCATTTCAAAGTTCCATGTCAATCAAGCCATCGAACTACCAGCTTTTTTTCAAAATCCATCAAGCTCAGCTGAGAAAAATCTCCATGCACTAGATGCAAGGAGGGCGGTCCTTTACTATGTAAACAAGACCAGACCACTAAGGAAAATATACCAAGTGTTTGTCTCCTTATTTCCAAAAACGCCCTCTCCAGATGGATAGTCAGATGCATACAACTCTGCTACTCTCTGTCAAATAAAATACTGCCTTTTACATCAAGCGCTCACTCCACCAGCGGTACAGGAGCTACTTTGGCTTTTATTGCAAACGTCCCGCTGGATGCCAATCGCAAAGCAGCTACATGGAGCTCTATCCACACTTTTACTCAGCACTACTGCATTGATTCTCACTCTATAGCAGATTCTCAGGTGGGACAGGTGGTGCTAAAACATCTATTTGCTGCTTTACCTTCTCACAACCCAACACCTTCTCCAAATACTGCTTGCTAATCTATGCATAGCATGAATCCACAAGCCTCAGTAGGGATACATTACTCACCATAATCGTACTTTTACTCAGCACTACTGCATTGATTCTCACTCTATAGCAGATTCTCAGGTGGGACAGGTGGTGCTAAAACATCTATTTGCTGCTTTACCTTCTCACAACCCAACACCTTCTCCAAATACTGCTTGCTAATCTATGCATAGCATGAATCCACAAGCCTCAGTAGGGATACATTACTCACCATAATCGTATTTCTGATGCTTGTATCTGCTTAGATTCACATGCGCCCACCGTTCCTTCCATGGAGAGAAGTTGCATGGATGCTTTATGAACTTGTCTAATACAAATCTGCTTGGATACACCTGTACTCGCGCTACACTTCATGCTACCTCATGTCAGAAACAAAACAATCTGAGGCACCTCGACGCGTGACGAACCAGGGGTACAGTGGACGTCACACTAGGGATAGTATTACTGGCACGCCCTATTGACTCCCCTTTTTGAGTTTCGAAAACAACAACTGCAGTATTGTGCAGCTTTCACTAGATTTCGGCTTATGCATAACATGTGAATCTAAGCAGATGCAAGCATCAGAAATACGATTATGGAGAATAATGAATCATATATTTCTGAGACTTGTGGAATCTGCTTAGATCACGTGCTGTGGATAGGCCGACATCTAGTGGAAGCTGCAGAGTATTACAGTTGTTTTTCGAAATTCGAAAAGGGACGTTGACAGGGCGTGCCAGTAATACTATCCCTAGTGTGATGTCCACTGTACCCATGGTCCTTCACGCGTTGAGGTCCCTCAGATTGTTTTTTACCTCCATCGTGGACAGACGCAAAGTAGCAGAGTTCTCCTTTCAGCATATCGCCATTGATTATTATATTAGAGTTAGTCACTCTTTCTATCCTTAATATCTCCGATCACCGACTATCGAGACCATCTTCGACAACTGTGAAGGAAAACGACTGTTGAATAAGACCCTATTGATGGATCAGTTCGGCCCAGGAGGGCCGCACCGGGCTTTGGCCCACACAGTAGCGAGAGAGGAGGGGAGGACATTTAACAATCTATTGCCCCTTTTTCGTACATATTCGCCCAGCTGCTATTTCAGTTTATCATGGATAGAACCCTTTCAAGCTCTGTCCCAGTTGTAGGAAAAAATTCCCGTGGGTGGACCTCTGACTCCGAGATCACTTTGAGGAAAACTGTTGAGCCTGCAGGCTCTTCAAACCGAAAACGTTGAAGGACCGCAAGACAAAATGCGGGGCCCACCACACCATGCAGGCCGAACCCACCATGGACGTGGAGGGGACTTTCAGCGATGGCAGCGGCGCCGCCATTTCGGATGGCCAAGGCGAAGGGGAGACGTTGGTTTCCCAAGTGCAGGCCCCTGACCCCACCAGACAGGCCAGCGGCCCTGTTACGGGGACGACCCCCGGCGGCACCGGCCCTCACACAACCCCTACTTCCACCAAACACATACCCAAGGGCCGAGACTCAACGCGGTCGTCAACTAAAGGCCACACAACGTCTAGGGAGAGGTCCGCAACTTCACTGTCCTCTGGGCACTCAAGGTCCCGATTGCCACATGACAAACCCTGGCTGTCGAAAGACAGTACAGATGTTGTGACTAAATCCACACCCGAATGTTGCACGTTGGTTGACGAGAAGTCGGGCCACTCCACAGCCGAGGTTCGACATTCTTCGTCGAAATCAGGTAAGGCCTTGGTGCAGTCGGGACTAGCCCACTTAGTGAAAAAACACTTACTAAAGCCCCTTATAAAGGGGAAGGAGTCTAAGAAGCACTCTTCCAAGACGCCTCATAAGGATATGTCACTTTCCACAACTAAGGATAGGGTTCACAAGGGTTCTCAACCTCACAAGGATTTAATTCCTTATGAAGAATATTCCTTACCAGGCCCAGGTACTCCTCATGAAGAGGACTCCTTAGTAGGCACTGCAACGCTTTAGGCTTCCACACTAGGCCCCATGTCCATTCCAAGCTCAGCCCAATGGACATGTGTAGACATAGATAGGGTCATGAGGAGGATGACCTTTATTGTAAACTTTTTGGAGAAAAACTCTGAAGCTTTCCAAAGCATTCAGAACACTCCTACTACAGCTGCCTCTGGCTCTCAAGCCTCTGTACATGTCCCTACTACTCAACCCCCCTCTAAAAGGTCTCGTCCAGACACCATGGATATTCCATCCCAGGGGGAGCCACCCTACGTTGATCTCTGACACAGACTGAGGATGATGCTGTAGATACCTATACAGCTCAAGAGGACACAGAAGAAAACTATGGTGACGACAATGAAGAAGCAGATGTGTACAATATAGTCTCTCCCATCACACAAGACCTCCCTGTGGCTGATTAGCCTATTGACAACCAGCCCCTTCTGAATGACATGCTCATTAAAGCGGCTGAGCACTTTCAGATCAAGACACAGGAGACTCAGCAGGACACAGTTTTTGTTGAGGATATCCTGGGGGATAAAAAAGCAGTTATACAGTTTATTCCAATCCTGAAATCTGTCCAGAGAAGGATCCAGCCTTCTCTGGAAACGCCAAATCCAACGCATGCGGTTAACCCACGCATCGAAAAGCTCTTCCGCCCAGCACCCACAACCCCCTATATATCAGGGGACAGCTTAAACCTGACTCTCTCGTGGTCACAACCACAAGAAAGAGTTTGGGTACTCCATTACCATTAGCTTCCTCTGAGGCGCCACCTGACCAGGAAAGCAAACGTCTATGCACCATGGGCAGGAAGGTGGCCTCTTCTGTGGCCTTTCAGGCGAGAATAGCTAACAATACTACTCTCTTAGCTAGCTATAATGTCATAAGTGGGACGACGTCTCCGCACTACAATCGTCCGCCCCGGAACCCTTAAAGACACAATTGTCCCAGGTAGCAGCAGAGGGCAGAGCTGTCTCTTGCTGCATCCACTTGTGTATAGGCGCGTTATAAATGCCATATCATATCCTAAAAAATGATTTGGACGCTGCAGACCATGCAGGAAGAATCATTGCGGAAAGCGCTATTAAGTGTCATGCTTGGCTTCTCCAATCCGTATTCAAACAGGAAACTCAAGCAACACTGCTAAATTTGCCTGTTGAACCCAACGTCCTCTTTGGAAAGGCAGTCGAGGACGCACTAAACTCCGCAAAAGACGAGTATGATACTCTGAAGTCCTTGGGACAACTTACTGATAAACCCTCAGGCCAAAGAGGGAATAGTCATTTTCGTCGCTTCAGAGGACGAAATTCCCTGAGGGGTTCAAGGTATAGTCCAAACCAAGGGTCATCCTGGGGTAACAATCAAGGCCAAGCCTTGCAGGGTTACCAGAGGGGACAGCGCTGATCTCGCGGCCGGGGGAGGTCCGCCACCTCCAGAGGTGGAGGAACACCTCCAACAAAACAGTGACTACCCGCTTCAGGTGCCCTCTCATGCCTCTCCAGTAGGAGGGTGCATTTCAAACCTCACCCAAGCATGGGAGGGAATCACCTCGGACAAATGGGTGATATCCACTGTGCCGGGCGGTTACTGTGTGGAACGAATCCAGCGACCCCAGAACCATCCCCCGTTCCAAATGACACACTCGAAGGAAGAATGCATCCTTCTCGAGGAAATCCCAACACTGCTCCAAAAGGACGCCATAGAAGTCCTCCTGGCGATTCAAGTAAACAAGGGTATTTATTCAACCTACTTCCTTGAGCCAAATAAAGATCTAACAATGCGACCAGTATTAGACTTGCGCCCTGCAAACAAATATGTCAAGCCACAAAAATACTGCATGACTACGCTACAAGAAGTAATCCCTCTGCTAAAACGGGGTGACAAAATGGCAACATTGGATATGAAAGATGCTAATTTTCATATTTCAATGTTCCCAGCGCACAGAAGATAGCAAACCAGCATACCAATTCAAAGTGCTACCCTTCGGCATAGCTCCTGCTCCAAGGGTATTCAAAGTACTCCTACGTCCCGTCCCCTTTCCTCCATACTTATGGGACATCTCTCCGTTCTGTGGGACGGGACCAGAGCACTTTGTAAAATGCATCCACATTTTTTTCAAAAATGTGTCCCTCCTCTCTTTCCTGCGCGGGGCCCGGCACGCGGCCATAACCCTGCCCACCTTGGCTCCGCCCCGCGCATCACCATTAGTCCTTTTCTCCGCACGATCGGGGCCGGACGCACTTGCATCCTCAGAAGATTTTCTTCCGTTTTTCCCTCTCTGGCTCTCGCTTGCGTTCGTTTACTAGTCTGTCTTTTAAACTAGATTTTTCAGACTGTTCATCGTGTCACCGTCGCTTCGCGAAGGCAGATCCCCATCCTCTTTGTTTAGAGTGTTTGGGTCCGGAACACCGTTGGGACTCCTGTTTTTACTGTGACTCCCTTTCGGTCCGGGCTCTTCAACGTCGGTTGGAGCGGTGGGAGGAGGTGTTCGGACGGACTCCTCCTTCGCATTTTCAGGCGTTCATCGATGAGAAGAAAAAACGCCTGGTAAGTTCTTTGATTTTCAGAGCATCCCGGCCGAGGGATATCTTCCCGGGTTCCTCTCGAGCCGGGAGGGACGTTGATCGCTCTGTTACCGGGGTTCGCCCTGAGGTGCCTGTCGGGCCTAATAATTCTACCAGAGCTTTCCCTGAGGGTCTCCGTAAGGGGCCTGTGATCACCGGAGTACACTCTGAGGCCCCTCCTGTGGGGGCTGTGTGTAGACCCAGCTCTACTGAGTCGTGGGGTACCGGAGCTTGCTCTGAGGCCATTCTTTCGGCTTCCCTCAAAAACAAAACCGGGGTACGCCCCGAGGTCTTGGCTGGGCTTGAGGTTACCAAATGCATGTTCGAGGCCCGTGCCGATAAGGCTTCTACCGGGCCTAGGTCCGAGGTCCCTCGTACAGAGGCTAAGGCTACCAACAGTTATGAGGGGCCGGGCAAGGCCCTGTCGGTGACAGCGCACCGTTCCCGCTCTTGTGGTGACACCAGATCTGTTGAGGGGGCAAAGAAGAAGGTTTCTTCTTTTACCAGCAGTGCCGAGGCTCTTCGAAGGCTCAGTTGGCGGTTGGTATGTCGCAGAAACATTCCAGGCCTCATAGCACCGGCTCTGCCGAGGTTCCTTACGTTAAGGCTAAAATTAAGACCCCTGATCCATCGACGGGGACCCCTGCCTCACTTCCTCACGTGCCGCAGTTCCCCTCAGATGAGGACATATTGGCGCCCTACAACTATGCAATCGGCCTCTGGTGTAGGGTTCGGCCCTTCGGGTGAACCTAAGGTCCCTTGTGCCCATCTTTAACGGCCAGTTTATGATTGGAATGCCCGGATGCCTCTTCCGCACAATGTTTCGTTGCCCACGGGGGCGGCTCCCTTGATTTATGTGGCTACGTCGGCGGAGGGGCCTGTGTGGCACCCTTCCCCGTTGGGTCCCTGGATTTGTCCACCTCATGAGAGGCCGCCTCAGGTTCCGAAACAATCTCCTTAGGACGCCTTTTTCGGTAAATTTCAAGCGCTTATGCGCACCGACCCCATGAGGGAATATTTCAAGGGGCTTTTCAAGGAGATATGTCCAACTGCGCCTCCCTTGCCTGTGGTGCTTCCCCCTGCGCTTCCGCCTGTGCCGCCATTGTCCCCTGTGGACAAGGCAGTGCCTGACTCGGCACAGCAGGAGCCGGACCTGTCAGATGACCCTCAAGGGGATCAAGACAACGAGGACTTGCCCCGCTCTACCAGAGCTTTCCATGACCGGGTACTGGATATGATGAGCTTCTTAGATGTTCTGGTGCCCGAGGCACCTGCTCCGCAGGAGGGCGTGCTTTCTGGGGCGTTCACCTTGTCTCCTTTGGAGCGTACCGGCCTGTTCTTGCAGAAGGACGTTCTGGCCGAGGTCCAAAGAGTTTGGGAAAAGCCACATTCGGGACTTTTTGTAAATAAAAAGATTGACGCAAGGTACAGGCTATATTCCTCGGAAGAAGTGGCCTTGTCGTCTTGTCCGCCTCCCTCCACAGTGGTGGCTGGGGCCACGTTGCAATCCAGACCTGCAGCTTCCTCCTCCGCGATGGCGACTCAGGTCTTGGAAAAGGAGGACAAGCTCCTGGACTCCTAGGGAGGAAAATCTTTGCCAAATCGGCCTTGCAGCTCAGGCAGGCCAATGCAGAATTGATTTTGGCGGGAGCTAACATGCGGATGTGGAGAGGTTTGTCGGAGTTTGAGGAGCATATCCCGGTCGAGAAGCTGGGGGATTTCAGAGGAGGCCTTTCCGATGCCAGGGTCTTGGCCCAGGATCTTCTGGAGGCTGCGGCTCATCACGTAGACACCTCGGCTCGGGGTCTGATGTTAGGGGTTGATGCCTCGCAGCAAGCATGGCTGCATGCCACTAAGTTCTCGAAGGAGGTGCAAGACAAGGTTTTGGAACTTCCATTTGATGGTAAGGAGCTTTTTCACTCTTCTACTGATGTAGAGGTCACCAAAACCAAAGACAGCACTCGGACGGCCAAATCTTTGTCTGTTCTGGTTAAACCTCCCTTCAAGACTCAAAGGGCGTTGTCGCAAGGTCGACCTTCCTCTGGTTTTAGGGGCTTCCTCGACTGCAAAAATCGCAGAGTGGATACTCCTGTGGGGAATAACCGCCGTAGACAACAGCGTACGTGGTATTTCTCCCGCTCCTCAGCCTCCTCATCAGGTTCAGGTGGCACCGCCACCTATAAACCTGCCAAATTAGGGTTTTCCACGCTCACACGAGACCCCGGTGGGAGGACGTATTGCATCTCATTGGGAGGCGTGGCAGACCATCACAGAAGACAGATGGGTCTTGTCAGTCGCTCGAGCGGGCTTCCGCTTACCTTTACCCCCTACCCCACCCCTCAACCCTCCTTTTCAGCTGACGGGCTCACCCTCCCTCAAGGCCGAGGTTCAGAAACTTCTGCTCCTCAGAGCTGTGGAACCCGTTCCCCTTGGGGAGCGAGTGGAGGGCTTCTACTCCCGGCTGTTTACGGTGCCCAAACCCAACCAGGCTGGCCTGTCCACCATCCTAGACCTTTCCCAGTTTAATCTTTCCCTACCCCAAGAGAAATTCAAGATGATTACGCCCGGCCAAATTCACTCCTCGTTGCAGGCGGGCGATTGGCTCAGCGTGGTGGATCTTCAGGATGCGTACATGCATATCCTGATTTGGAACCCACACAGGAGATACCTCCGTTTCTCTCTTGGAGAGGAGCACTTCCAGTTTCGGGTGCTTCCTTTTGGCCTCAGTTCGGCGCCGCGTGTCTTCACGAAGATGATGTTGGTGATCGCGGCCCATCTTCGTCTCCAGGGTATCCATGTGTATCCCTATTTGGACGACTGGCTCCTACGCAGCCCTTGCCCGTTGGCAGCAGCGGGCAACCTCCAGTCTCTCCTTCAGCTCCTGTTCCATCTTGGGCTGTCGGTGAACCGGCGGAAATCCTCCATGACGGTCTCACAGGACCTGACTTTCCTGGGTTTTCGTTGGAACACGATAGACTGCCGTGTGTATCTGACCGGGGACAGAATGGCAGATCTGTTGACCACGTGTCAGATGTTTACGCAGTTGGAGAGCATGTCAGCCTGGTGGTTCCAGAGGCTTCTGGGCCTCCTGGCCTCGTGTGTGCTGGCTCTTCCTCTTGCTCGTCTCAAAATGAGGCGGACCCAGATGGCTCTTCGGAGTTCCTGGCGTCAGGCTGTGGACCCGGATTCCAAATGGATAATGATTCCGGATTCCATGAGAGTGGACCTGGACTGGTGGTCTTCTCTCAGCAACCTGTCAGTGGGTGTCTGGTTTCAGGACCCAAGCCCCATGGTGACGATCACAACGGACTCCTCCCTTTTTGGGTGGGGTGCGACGTTCGATCTTCTTCAGGTCTCGGACCTCTGGTGACCTCAGGACAAGCTCGTGCACATAAATCAATTGGAGCTTCTGGCGATTTTTCTGGCGCTCAAGACGTTCAGACCTCTCATTGTCAGCAAGGTGGTCCGCATAAGAACGGATAATGCGGTGTCAATGTACTACATAAACAAGCAAGGGGGAACGAAGTCTCCCCCTCCCATGGACCTGTCCATCCAGATTTGGGAGTGGGCCGTGCTTCATGGGGTCTGGCTGCTTGCATTGCACATCCTGGGCCGGCTGAATGCCACCGCGGATGCCCTCAGCCGGCGGACAGTAGTCAGCTATGAGTGGGAGTTGAAGGCGGAGATCCTATCATGGATTTTCTTGCGTTGGGGCACACCGGAGGTGGACCTCTTCGCCACGGCGGTAAACAAGAAGCTTCCTCAGTACGCCTCCAGAGGGGGGCTGGGAGGCTCCTCTCTGGGGGACGCACTCAAGATCCCATGGCACAACATGAGAGCTTACGCCTTCCCGCCTCTACCTCTGGTTCATCAAGCAATTTGGAAGTTGAAGAGTTCTGTCAACTGCTCTCTTCTACTGATAGCTCTGTGGTGGCCGGCCAGGTTTTGGTTCTCAGAACTTCAACACCTGTCGGTGTTTCCGCCAATCAGGTTACCAGTAACTCCCGATCTTCTTCACCAAGGGGAACAGCAGATGTGGCACCCCTCCCCACAATCGCTCAACTTGGTGGCATGGTGCCTGAGTTCACGGCTCTAGAGCCTTTGGGTTTGTCTGCGGATAACATGCGCATTATCCAGGCAGCCAGAAAACCCTCGACCAGATCCCAATACAAGAGTAAATGGCTCAGGTTCTGTCATTGGTGTTTGAAGAAAGAATTGGACCCGAGGGTGGCGACGATTGACACGGTGCTGTCCTTTGTCTCCTCCCTTGCAGAGTCAGGGGTTCATGTCTTGTCCTGCAGGACTTATCTCTCTGCGATTTCCGCCTACCTCTCTACAGACCGGTGTTCTTATTCGTTAACTAATCCGGTGGTGAAGAGACATTTTGCTGGTTTGACACGCATCTACCCTCTGGTTCGTAGTCTGCACCCGCCCTGGGACTTAAACGTAGTCCTGACGGCGCTGTGCCATTAACCTTTCGAGCCAATGGCTACGGTTGACCTCAAGTACGTATCCTGGAAAGTGTCCTTTCTGGTCGCTGTTACGTCAGCGAGGAGAGTGAGTGAGCTCCAGGCATTGTCGGCAGAGCATCCTTTCTTGATCTTTCACAAGGACAAGGTAGTCCTGCAGACGAACCCAGTTTTCCTACCAAAGGTAGTGACCGAATTCCATCTGAATCAGTTGATTTCCCTTCCAGTCTTTTTTCCGAACCCTGCCTCGGAGGCGGAAAGGGTTCTACACTGCCTGGATGTCCGAAGAGTTCTTAAGTTCTACCTGGACAGGACGGCCGAGCTTCGCAGCTCTTCCCAACTGTTTGACCTTCGGTAAACCCCAGGGCAGGCCGGCGTCTAAGGCATCCATTTCCAGATGGATTGCTGCCTGTATCACGGAATCTTTCACCGTCCAAAAGCTGAAACCTCCTAAGGGTATCCATGCACATCAGGTGCGAGGCAAGGCAGCTGCGGTTGCTTTTCAGAAGTATGTTCCCTGGGAGTCCATCGCTAGAGCGTCTACCTGGGCCTCCCCATCTGCTTTCTGTAAGCATTACTGCCTCGATATGAGCTCTAGGGCTGACGCTCAGTTCGGCCATGCTTTGCTGAAGAACCTGTTTCAGTAAGGGGTATTTCCATCCACCCGTAGTTCCTGTAAGGAGTGCTTGGGAATCTCCCATAAGTATGGAGGAAAGGGGACGGGACGTAGGAGTATTACCAGGTTACTCACCGTAGTGACCACCTTACTCCTAGTCCATAGTCCCCTTTCCTCCATACGCCCGCCCGCTGTCCCCTCTAATAAGGTTCCTCTGTTATTGCTAATGGGTCTTGGACCCTGCGATAGAAAAGGACTGATGGGCGATGCGCGGGGCGGAGCCAAGGTGGGCGGGGTTACAGCTGCGTGCCGGGCCCTGCGCAGGAAAGAGAGGAGGGACACATTTTTGAAAAAACTTTTGGATGCTTTTTACAAAGTGCTCCGGTCCCGTCCCACAGGACGGAGCGATGTCCCATAAGTATGGAGGAAAGGGGACTATGGACTAGGAGTAAGGTGGTCACTACGGTGAGTAACCTGGTAAGTACTGGTGGTGGTGGCAGCGCACCTGCGCAGGGAGTCAATCCCGGTGTACCCTTACCTGGACAACTGGCTGATTATAGGGGAAACCCCCAAATTTGCAGGACCAACATTCAAAGAACTATCTATCTTCTTTTTCAATTGGGCTTCTCAATAAACAAGAAAAAAAATCAAGCCTTGTGCCAGGCATAACCAAACAGTTCATAGGAGCTGTAATAAACACAAGGGAGGCTTTAGTCTTCCCTTCAGAGGAAAGAGTCCAAAATATGTTACTGCGAATACCACATTATCAGGCCAGTTGCCAGATAAGCATACGCAAAGCTATGCGGTTGCTAGGCATGATGGCATCTTGCATTTACCTGGTGCCGCATGCACGCCTGCGCATGTGCCCCATGCAGGAGTGGTTGGCGAAACAGCGGTCTCAGGCAAGCGGTCAGTGGGACGATCTAGTGGTCGTTTCGCCAACACAAGTACAAAACCTTTGCTGGTGGACAAGGGAAAATCTTCTAAGGGACAAACCCTTCTACGATCCAGAAGTGCAAGCAATAGTTACGACAGATGCCTCGCTTGCTGGGTGGGGGGCTCATCCCCTTCATCACATGGCTCAGGGTCTGTGGACTCAAGCCACAGCACGGAACCACATCAACTTCTTAAACAGACCCTCCAGCTTATAGCGATTTTGCGATCCCGCAAAATGCCACGAGAACGGCCCTTTTGTGCAAAATGCTGCGAAAACGGCCGTTTTGTGCAAAAACAGCACCTTTAAAAAAAAAAAAAAAAAAATGAAAAAATGAATATGCACAAATTACTGTTAAAAAAATAAATTACTCACGGTGCCCGGTACTCAACTATTTTTTTTCCGCAAGAAATTAAATGCGCCAACACACCTCATCACTTGCGCCCAAAAAAAGAGCAGCCCAATCCACAAGGGACACATGAATGGGCCATTTTATGTGTGCCCATTCAGATGGCCTTTTTCACCTCCTTGATCAAATAAAGTGGCGTTTCTGCCAATTTAAAATCAAATCACTTATTTCCAAGCAAGATGCACTTTAATTGTGCAGAAATTGTAGGCAACCCTACGTGCACGGGATGTGGGGGTTCCACTGCAGGACAGGTTCTTTCCTGACCCTATCATGCATTTCTTTTAAGGTATGAACCGCTGCTGTGTTGCTTGCATTTCTGTTCCTCAAACAGGATAAAAATGCATTTTTTGGGTCGCATTTTACAGTGGCAGGCCCCTGAAGGGCCTGTCCCTGTGAACGGCGCTGGGAGCTTGTAGAACACTGTCGGGAGAGCGATTCTGTTCAAGGTACTACCCATTTTGATGACAAAAATCGATCAAATGGTACAATTTGACCTATTTCGTACAGTACTATTCGATCGATTTTTATAAATACCGAACATGTGCTGCGGGAGTGTCACCCGCTTCCCAAGTTCAGTATTATTTGGGTTAGGGTGTTGCAGGGGTGTTCCCCACTTTTAAAAATTGGAGGCGGGGACAGAAAAAAAAAGAAAATAACGTAAAAAGGGACCCAGCGAAGTCGGATCCGACCCGCGTTAGAGGGATGGATCTGACAACGCAGGGTTGCAGGGGAAGCAGCAGCGACCAAGCAGTTAAGTAGGGGGGGGGGGTGGTGGTGAAAGGTACATTTTGGGTTGTTTGGTTGAAGTGCAAATCAATTTGCGGCAAATTGAACTACGATCAATTCCGCCGCAATTAATTACACTTCGATCAAACAACCCAGAACACCATTCAAAGGAGCTGGGCAGCGCACAATTTGCGCTACAGCTCAAGCCTGTGGAAATGCGCCGGTCACCTTTGAGAATAAGGTGACCTGCTCATTTCCAAAAATGGGTTGTCTAAAAATAGCATATCCTCAGCTCTATTTTTAAATGCCCCATTTTTTGAGGATCTGGGTCAAAATCTACATTTAAAAAAAATTAAAAAATGGTTACACTATGAGAGGGAATGGAGAGAGCGGGAGAGTGATGGGTGAGATGTGAAGTGACAGGCAAGAAAACAGAGGGAGAGCAGTGGGTCAGAGGAGGAAGCAGTGCACAAGAGAGCAGAGGAAGCAGTGATGCGGTGGTCCCGAAATCTGGGAGCGAGCGTAGGTACAGAAAGTAGATGGAGCGTGTGGTTAGTGAGCCAGAAAGCAGAGAGGAAGCGGTTGGCCAGAACGAGGCAGTGAGCTGCAGATTGGGAAAAAGGATGAGGGAAGAGTGCCATAGAATGGGAGAAAGGTTGCAAGATGCAGAAGCAGCACAAAAGAATGAAGGACTGTATATTGCGGGAGGAATTGAGTGTAAGGTGTGAGTTGGGAGTATGATTTGGAGTGTGGCAGGGGATGGGCAGTGCAAATTGTGACTTGACAGTGTGACATAGCACGCAAGTATTTTTATGACGGAGTGAGAGGTTCAGGAATGCAAGTTGTGATGGGGAGTTGGTGAGATGTGTGTTGGTGAGAGAGGTGTGTGGGTGTTTGGGGGATTGGAGAACATAGAAGGGGAATATTTTCAGCATTACAATTGATAATGATCAATTTAGTTAATACTATTAAATAGGCATGCACATTAAACCAAAAATGTAGCCAAATCAAGCACTGTTCTGCCAAGCGAGAGACATCTGGGACTCTTCTAATTAAATTAATACAAAAGATACATAATAATGATACCCTGGTTCTCTTGTAGCCTTGCACTCTGCCTATTTCCTGCAATGTGTCAATCTTACACCCTCCAATTAATAGAAAATGTCCAGCAGAAATGCTGCAATAAATAAAGGATTGTGCCGCAAAATCTGCCATTTCATGCCGCAAAAACCTGGAAGGGTCTGCTTAGAACTGCTGGCAGTATTGATGGCCCTTCAGGCATTCGAAATACAGTTGAAAAATCAGTCGGTACAAGTCCTCACTGATCGCACACCAGCTATGCTCTACATCAACGAACAGAGGGCACACATTCTCCAAATCTGTCCAAACTAGCTCAAAAGATTTGAAAATGGGCACTCAAACAGAAGATATTCCTATCCTCACAACACGTTCATGGGGAACTCAATACCTTAGCAGACTCTCTAAGCAGAGATCCCCTACCAGAGGAACATAAATGGCATAAACACAGAGGTCGTAGACCATCTCTTCTCTCAATGGGGTTACCCCACGCTAGACTTGTTCGCTTCAAGCGAAAACAAGCAATGCCCAGACTTCGCGTCCAGGTTCCCACAACCAGACTCAAGGGGGAACTGGTCAGGGAGGTTTACTTACGCTTTTCCACCCACTCCTCTCATGAACAAGCTGGTGAACAAGATTCACAGGGAAAAAGTGACGCTCATCCTAGTTGCTCCCATGTGGGCAAGACAGCCATGGTATCCACATCTGCGCAAACTGTGCAATCCCATCAAACACCCGTGCCAGACCCATTTGCTCACTCAACACGGGAACAACAGCGCATCCTCAACCTCAGTCTATGAGCTTGGCAGCGTGGCTCCTGAGGTCATAGAGTTCGGACATCTTAACCTACCACAGAGGTGTATGGATATCCTGAAGAAAGCACAAAAACCTAACTCTAGGCACTGTTATTTCGACAAGTGGAGATGATTCGTAGTTTGGTGCCAGTCTAAACAGATAAACCCCGTAGAATGTACCCTATCACACATTCTAAATGATATGCTCCACTTGCTAGATTCGGGGTTAGTCTTCAACTCTATAAAGGTACACCTGGTGGGTTTATCGGCTTACACCACCTCCCACAATAAAGTATCATGGTGGAAGGTACCGGTCATTAAAGCATTAATGGAGGGAGTAAAGCGGCTCCACCCTCCCATTTCTAACCCACTGCCGGGATGAGATCTTAATTTAGTACTCGCTAAGCTCATGGGGGACCCCTTCGAGCCTATGCATAAGTTAAGTCTTAAGCACCTGACTTATAAGACTGCCTTTTTAGTGGCTATTACTTCCGTAAGAAGAGTTGGTGAATTACAAGCATTGTCAGTGCAGGATCCTTTCTTTATCATACACAAGGACAAAATGGTTTTATGCAATCATCCTAGGTTTTCCCCTAAGTTCATTTCTAAATTGCACATAAACCAGTCTATTGAGCTACCGGCTTTCCTCCAGAACCTCACCAGCTCAGCTGAGGTATAACTCCACACACTAGGTGTAAGTAGGGCGGTCCTTTACTATGTAAACAAGACCACACCGCTAAGCAAAACAGATCAACTGTTTGTATTCGTAGCACCAGGCAGAGAAGGATACCTAATTTCCAAGAATGCCATCTCCAGATGGATAGTCAGATGTATACAACTGTGCTATTCTTTATCAAACAAGACACTGCCTTTCACACCAAGGAGCACAGGAGCCACTCTGGCTTTCAATGCAAATGTCCCCCTAGACAACATTTGCAAAGCAGCTACATGCAGCTCAATACACACTTTCACTCAGCACTACTGCATTTACACCCATTCCAAAGCAGATACTCAGGTGGGACAAGCGGTTCTAAAACATCTGTTTGCCAATGAACCTT
The DNA here is from genome assembly GCF_040938575.1 of Ambystoma mexicanum. Taxonomy (NCBI): domain Eukaryota; kingdom Metazoa; phylum Chordata; class Amphibia; order Caudata; family Ambystomatidae; genus Ambystoma; species Ambystoma mexicanum. The sequence continues at coordinate 539,480,819 of NC_090922.1, forward strand.
CTTCTCACAACCCTCCACCTTCTCCTAACACTGCTTGCTAGTCTACGCACAGCATGTGATCTAAGCAGATTCCACAAACCTCAGAAGGGATACATTACTCACAGTAATTGTATTTCTGATGTTTGAATCTGCTTAGATTCACATGCTACCACCGTTCCTCCCCTGGAAAGAAGATGCATGGATGCTTTATGAGCTTGTCTAATACATATCTGCTTGGATACACCTGTACTCGCGCTACACTTCATGCTACCTCATGTCAGAAACCAAACAATCTGAGGCACCTCGACGCGTGAAGGTCCATGGGTACAGTCGACGTCACACTAGGGATAGTATTACTGGCACACCCTGAAAACAACAACTGTAATGCTCTGAAGTTTCCACTAGATGTCAGCCTATGCACAGCATGTGAATCTAAGCAGATACAAGCATCAGAAATACGATTAGGGTGAGTAATGTATCTCATATATATAGGATACTTTTCTCGTAATCGTATACACAAATCGCCACACTTTCTGGGGATTTGGACAGTGTTCTAGAGAGGAGGAGGGAGTAGTAGGCCATGGAAGAGATTGCAATTCAAGGAGAGAGTAGTGCGAAAGGGCCTGCTGAGGGCTCTAACCTAGTTGCTGGCCAGAGCCAGAGAAGACTGAGAAGAAGCAAAGTGAGGAGCCTACAGGGTCTCTAGCCAGACCCTGATGGTAGCACAAAGATCAGCTTCTGGAAGGTAGTGAAGACCATGATTAACTAAGAAGAGCCTGTGGCTAGGTTATGTTCCGGAAGAAGACCCTTGACTGGTTATGGGGGTAAAGTGATAATTGCAGAAGTCTGAACAGTATCAAGGCAGGAGTGGAGAATGTTCTGCTGGTACCTGAAAAAAGGTTGTCCTCTAAGTTGAGAGCAGCAGGGAAATCCCACGCTCTTGACCCAGTATAGCAAATTTTAAAGTGAAGAAAGACGTCTGCTGGAGCACTTAAATGCCCTGTGACTCTGAGTGAGGTGAAGGACACTTTTGGGTTTGGACAACTGTGAGTTGTTGGTTGGCTGGAATAGAGGATTTTGATTTTGTTGATGTTACATAACCCCAGTAGGATTATCTAACTCTCCTCAGAAAGCAACATACATGTGTTGAAACTGTTGTGTTTTCAAGTTGTCTGATGCATCCTCACTGTGAATCTGGAATCAGAAATGTAAAACCGGCAGTTGAGTTTTTACTGGCTATACATTGGAGCCTAGTATATCATATAGTGGGAAATGTTCTGTTGATTTTGGGGCATCAGGAAAACTTTGTACCTGGATGTTTTGATCGTTATTGGCCATAACTACTTGTACTGCACCTTTTGTGTATATTTGACGGTAACTAAACTAATTTAATTGGTGAAATATGGATGCCATTAATGTCCCAGTTCAAATGCTGCCGCTCAATTTAGTGATTATTTTAAAATATTTGTTTGGACGATTCAAGTGGTATGAGTGAAAACTATGTAATGCAAAGTAAAAATCTGATTCTACAGATGGAATTAATGTTCACAAGCAATACCTTTAATACATACTTACTGCTTTTCTAAACATAGGCTATAAGTCCATTTGGCATATTCAGTCAGTGTCCTCTTCTTCTGTGTGCAGGTGACTGTGGCAGTGTAAGAAGCAGCGATGGCTGGCATTCTTGCGGGAGCAGAGAGGGCCATAAGGACCATGATCTTAGCCATCATGGGAAGAGGATGCGACAGCAGAGCCCCCCACCGCCTTTTACTGCAGCATTCCTGTCCAGCACTAGCGTTGCCCCCACAGTGCCATTATCAGTGAGTAGCCTCTGTCAGTGCCATGCCTGGAATAACTTTATTACTACTTCTCACAGCAGCTGTTTTCAAAACTTCAATTTTTTTAACAAAATCAAACTTTCTTCCTTTTCCATCACTGGGAAAATATGGAAAGAAAAAAACGACAACTAGACAAAACCAACTGGGACTACAAATCCCTATACATCCTCAAAGTCGCTGTAGTCTTCTCCACCAATCCACTTTGTGCCTAGGCTATACATCACTTCCTGGCTAAACTTCTTCCTCTTTCTTTGATTATTCGACGTCCATAACTGGGAACGTCTTCAACTCAAACGGGAACTGTAACTGAGCACGACTCAATGTAACTTCCAAGCTCCTTAATGTACTCCATGAAACCGATGTCCTCCTTCAATTACTCTTGGGCTCTTACCCTATAATTCAAATCAAATTACAACATTAGGGCGTGAGTACGTGTTCCCCAAATACAACATAACAAGAAAAGATACAGGGAACTCTCAATTCCTATATATACATATGCTTAATACATGACTCCTTCCATAGGTCCTATCAATGTAACTCACCACTCTGTTAGACCAGGGAAGTAGTCAGCCGACCCGGAGAAGACAGGTGTGCAAGGAATCAATGTTCGGCCTTAACTTCCAGCCCCCTGAGTTCAAGACTCAGGCTTCCTCAAAGAGGGGCTCTTTTCGACAACATACCTCTCTGCTGTTTCTATTGGGACAGACAGAGATGTCAATTGAACAAAAGAGCGTGGAGAACACGCACCGCCAATACCAATGCTAAAAAGGAAAACAAGAAGTTTAGACAATGGTTGACAATTCTAAGTACCAAAACAGCAGAAAAAGGGCATTGGGTTACCTAAATAGGTATCGGAATGGAGTTTCCCCGGAATGGATCTACAAAGAATAAGGAAGACTAAGTGTTTGGAACCGTGAAAGGGGCCCTAATATATATATATATATATATATATACAGACCTGAATAGTAGAATATGAGGTTGAAGGAATCCTTTGGAGTCAACGGTAGGATAAAATAATAAACAGGAATGTTAGTAATGGGAAAATAACCCGGGCGGCACGAGGGACGCACTAGTGACGGGTTGGTTCAGAATCAGGAAAGCGTTCGGCTGCACTAGGATGGTAAAGTTCCCAAGTCTCTAACTCCACTTGCTTCCCAGAGTCACCAATATGAGAGCACAGAGGAAGATGTAAACACTCACCCGTTCTCCTTTCTTATAGGATCTCAGAATGGGGAGCGGCGTAGCGGATGCAGCTCGGCTGAATGCTTGCAGTGGAGAGCGGGAGGTAGCTGGAGCAGGAGCCGGGAAGGAGCCACGTAAGGCTGGAGCAGCAGCTGAAGCAGGAGCCGGGAAGGAGCCACGTAAGGCTGGAGCGGCAGCTGAAGCAGGAGCCGGGAAGGAGCCACGTAAGGCTGGAGCGACAAGAAGAAATCCAAAGACGTTCCGCGTCAAAGCCAGGAAGGTACAACGAAGACCAGAGGAGCGGGAGGAGCAGGTCAGGAGCAGTCCGGGTCGAAAGCCGTAGGTAAACAAACAAATCCAATGAGGGAGAAGAGTCACAATCCAGTAGCCAGGCTGAGGGTCGAGACCAGGATAGCTTTAGGAAAACAACAATACGGACGGAACCGCGATAGGGAGTATACGCTAATTAGCAGCAACAAAGGTCTGCAAAAGACGGCTTTTTAAAGCCGCATGGGGGCGTGTCTAGTAGCACGTCTCTCGCGTACGAGTCGTGTCAGATGACACGATTTCCGCCTTTGTTTGTGCAGGCGCCATGGTAACCGGTACCGACTCCACAGAGGAGCATGCCGATCATTGGAGTGCAAAAGACGCTGTACGGGGAACCGATGTGTAACAATCAACATTTAATTTGTAAATTATTATCCTACATTGTCAATCATTCTTCCCTTCCCCCACGTACGAGGGTGGGAATAATGCTTCCCTCCGTGTCTTTAATAGAATCAAGACTATCTGCGCTAACCGCCTTGGTAATCTTCATTCAATGACAAGACCGGAGGCGAGCATTATGCTTGTTCAAAGCTTTCTAGCACCATCTTAGCCAACGAATCCACTGGTTTGAAATAGAAAGTTTTAAAAGTAGATTCTGAAGACCAATCTGCTGCTTTTAAAATATCATGTAAAGAGACCCCTACGGCAAATGCCTTAGAAGCCATAGCTCCTCTCACAGAATACGCTCCAAACATACTCAAGTCAATACCAGCCCAGCACATAACCTCTCGGACCCATCTAGAAATAGTGGCTGTAGCCACGGCATGAGAGGGCTTCCTACGAGCAATGAGCAGCTGATGTACACCTGACGGTCTCACACTTTCAGTCACCTTCTCATACTCTTTAATACAGCGCGCCACACACAGCTTGGGCTCGTCTGGAAAGTATGGATAGGAAATACCTGTAAACGCACTCTTAGGTCTTTGCGCAATCTGAAACGCTACTCCCTCCGGATAGAAACATTTTCTGTCCACCTCCAAGGCTTTCACATCCGAGACTTTTCTACACTAAGCACAACATTGCTAACTTGCCTAACAAACGCTGAGGAGACAAATTATCGTTATCTGGCCACTGCTTAAAAAGACAGAAAACATTCTCAACGTCCCACATCACTGAATACTTAGGTACTGGTGGTTTCCACAATTTCACTCCTCTTAGAAGCCTAACTACTGCTGGATGTTCCCCAATAGGCCGACCCTTACAGCTTTCGTGACCCACTGATATCGCCGACCTATATACTCCTAGAGTACGAAAAGCTTTCCCGCTCACTGACATTTCTGCTAGGAAATTGAGCGCATGAACTACAGATGCCGAAACGGGATGAACACATTTTTGTCTACACCATCCTGCTCACTTCTCCCAAGCAGCGTCATAGCTCCTAATAGTAGATGGAGCCCAAAATCCTGCAGGCTAACAATTTCAGAGTCCCCGCTCGAATCAATGGGTTATTCAATCCTGCCAGGTCGCAAAGCAGATCCTCCTGCAATGGAATCAGTCTCAGAAAATCCGAAGAAAGTTCCATCAAAGTCAGAAGCCAAGATTGAGACTTCCAGAGCGGCGTCACTATCACCCCTTCCGCACGCTCTTGACGTACTTTCACCAGGGTACTCATTATAATTATGAATGGGGGAAATGCATAAAACAGAACCCTCCTCACCCCCCCCCCCCCCCCCCCCCCAATTGTGTAGGAATGCGTCCGTTCCCAATGCTCTGGGGTCTATCCTCCAGTTGTAGAACTTCCTCACTTGAGTGTTCAATCTGAAGGCGAACAGATCTATCTCCAGCGGTCCCCACAGGCTCTATAACTGCTTTAACACTTTCCTGTGCAGCATCCAATCGCTGGAATCTAGCAGCTACCTGGAATTCCAGTCCACTACCATAATCTGAGATCCTGGAAGATACTCTGCTGTTATCACTAATCTCTTCTCTACGCAATAATGCCAGAAGTCCTTCGCTATCTCTGCCAGCATCTTCGACTTCGTACCTGCTAACTTGTTTATATAACGTACCGCCGATATATTGTCCATCCTTGAAAGAATGCAACAATTTACCTTGCCTTTTGTAAATGCCTGTACAGCTAATGACCCTGCCAACAACGCTAGACAATTGATATGCAGACTCAACTCCTCTCCCGACCACCTTCCTCCTGTCTGCAGCTGGCCACACCTGGCGCCTCAGCCGACCCTGCTTGCATCTGACTCTATGATTATGTCGGGCACATCTCCAAATATGCCTCTGCCATTCCAGGCTTCCATATTCTGAAGCCCGCACTGCAACTCCATTCTCCCTTCCTCGTCTAACGGGACCAATTAATGATACTTCACCCCTTCTCTGAGGTGCTTGATCTTTAACCTCTGAAACGCTCAGTAGTGAAGAGGCCCCGGAAAAATTGCCTATATGGAGACCGCTAGGAGTCCTACAATGCGAGCTAAAGTCCATAAGGAAATAACTGTCTTCCCCAGAGCTACTTTTAGCTCTTTCTTTATGCTCCTCATCTTCTGCTGAGGCAACTCTAACATGGCCTTCCTGGTGTCTACTACGAACCCCAGGAACTCCATCCTCTGCCTCGGATCGAGCTCCGATTTCTCCCGATTGATGAGAAATCCTAGGGAAGACAATGGACTGCTGACCCAATGAACTTGCTCCGTCAGAACTCCTTTGCTCTGAGCTAGTATCGGGATGTCGTCTTAAGTAGACAATAATCCTGTTCCCTCTGCTTCTGATGGCCTCTGCTACTGGTCTCATCACCTTTGTGAAAGCCCATGGAGCTGAGGCCAAGCCGAAAGGGAGGCACGCAAAACGCTAGCTGCTCTTCTTCCAGAAGAACCTGAGATCATCCCTGAATCCTTGCTCCCCTGGGATCGTGAGATATGCGTCGTTCAAATCTAACCTTGCTAGCCAATCTCCCCTGTGTAGAAGATCCCTCAAAAGATGGATACCTTCCATTTTGAAATGCCTGTAAACTAACCATGCATTCAATTCCTTCAGATTGATTACCGGCCTTGCCTTCTCTTTCCTGTGAACCAGGAACATATTGCTGTAAAAACCTACACTCTCCTCGGCACGCCTTTCTATTGCTCCTTTCTCCGCTAGCGCGAGAAGCTCTTTTTTCCAGAAGCAACTCTTCTTCTCTTGACATCTTCATACTGTGAGGCACTCGGATCTGATATGGGGTACTCATAAACTCTAATCGCAGCCCTCCTACTGCTTGCAAAACCCAAGCATCGCCTGATATTGCGCGCCAATTTTCTATACATAATGGCGTGCGCCCCCCTACTCTGGGATAGCCTTCGCTTTGCGCACTCACCTCCGGCAGGACTCTGCTGTCGCAAACCTCCTCTGCTTCTTCTGCGAAACCCTCATCCTCTAACGGGGAATAAAGCGTCATGCTGTCTACCCTCCCAGTACTGTGTCCTGGGTCCTTGAGGCCGTCTTGAGAAGGCACGACCGGCCGAGCGACCTCTGTGGCGACCGGTCGCGGAGAAAACACGCCCCGGAAAAATCTTGTGGATCGAAGACTGCGCTTTCTCCAGCGCTGTGTATGTCCCTACGAAACGAGACATCTCTTTAACAAACTCCTCGCCAAATAGTAAACCTTTAGCTGCTTGACTGTCCTCATAATTGGCTAGGTCTCCTAACTTGTTGTCGATTTTCAGAAGCAAACTCCACCTCCTGTCCACTGACAGAGCACAGCTGGTGTTTCCTAGGAAACAGACCGACCGCTCTCTGTGCCCAGCTGACGAGCGTAAGGGGGATCTACCAGCACTCCTGTCTCTGCCCCTTTCGGCCAAGTCCATAATTTTTGCCAAAGGACCTGCCAAATCCAATACCTTGTCCTGACAGGACCTCCAGGCACGGTCGACCCCGCGTCTGACATCTTTAGTAGCTTTTGTGACAAAAGTAACCATCTTCGCATCTAACTCGGGCGTCTCCACAATCTTATTTGGCAGACTCGGCCTCGGACACTCGGCCCTAATACGAAAACGCACTTCCCTCTCCAGGGGTTTACGAATCCTGCTGGCCATATACTGAGCCACTCTCGGACAAGGAAGCCACTCTGCGGACCTAGGATGTTTGATATTGTCCGGGTCGAACATGTCGTCGACCTCTTCCGTGTCTTGCAGCCCCCTGTCCTCTCCGTCCACTCTGCCCTCCATTCCGAGACCACCTTCAGTCTCTTCCTCTTCTTCTTGCGAGGAATTTCTTCCTTCATCGGCTGCCCCTGTATTTAGCACCCCTGGGGTAGGGGGTCTGAGATTCGGCACTGCCGTTTTCTCCAAGCCTTCAGCTTGTCAAATGGATCGGCAACTTCCCGGGACTTCATCTGCACCCCTAAAGCTTGCCCCGGAGGGCGGGGGGGTAGAAGAGTGGGTGCCCTTCTGGGTCTTATCCACCCTCTTTTGCACAGCTGCTCACTTCTTAAGTGTACCCTGCAAGGGATTCTAGTGCCTCCAGACGCTCCTCAATGGGTCTCACCCCCTGGGACACTGCTACTGCTAGCGAGTCCCCCAGGACCCACTTAAAGCTTAAAGATAAATCTTTGTCGTCGTCCCACTCTTCATCACTGTATTCAGTGTATTCATGGGTACTGCTTTCCATTTCCATCTGGACAAGAAATATTCCCCCCCCCCCCCCATAATCTCTTCTTTCCCTTTTGTTTTTTTTTAAATGTATTCAGTGCCTTCAATTGCCAAAGCCTAGCAGAGGGCAAGATGCTGGAGAGGCTCAGCGCAAATTTCTTCTTTTTTGTTGTTGTTGGAGGCTCCGTGGACTGGGGCGCTCCTAGATGCACAATCCGCTGTGAAACTGAACAAAATCAGTCACAGTGCATGTGCGAGAGCAGGTCAGCCCGCTCTGACAGCACTTTGGAGGGTCCTTTCCTCGAAACTACTAGGCGGCCGGAATGGACCTCTCCTTTCACTTACACAGCACCAAACTAATGCAGGGGAGCACTGTTTTTTAAAATGTTTTATTTTTTATGCTTATTGCTCGCCTCCGTGTCTTTAATAGAATGAAGACTACCTGCGCTAACCGCCTTGGTAATCTTCATTATCAGTGAGTAGTCTCTCTGTGCCATGCCTGGAATAACCATTGGCGGAGTCAGCTGAGTCTTGAGAGTCTTCCCTGATTTCCCTGTTGCTCTGCTGACTGAGGAACTCTTCTATTGCTGCTGCCCGGAGCAGAGCCTATTTCTACCTGGACCATAAGACCCAAGACTCTCCGCTGAGCGGACGCGGAGTCAGCGGAGTCTTGAGAGTCTTTGGAGGTGTGGTGGTGTCGCGAGGCGCAATGAGGGAGCATGAGCCCCTGTCGGGTCCAAAGGGACAAGGTTGTGGAATTCAACACCCCTTGACGCGATTGCATCTACGCCGGGGGACAGAAGCTGTACTTAAACTGGAAGCAGTTCAGGACAATCAAGTAAGAACAACCAATGATATTAGCTACTTGCTTAACAGTTGCAAGGGGGGACGCATACAAAAGTCGGATGCCATCTACCACTGCTTTGAATTTACATAGCTCTCCATATAGTAGTGCTAAAGCAATAAAAGCGACAAATATGGCTGAACAGTCCGCTCCTCTTGCCGTGCCATTACACTCCCAAAAACATGTATACTCTGGAAACATGCAGTTGCAGCCCAGTGTTTCATTTAATAGTCCCGCTTTGTTTGCCCCCGCTAACATAACCATTTCAGCACTCTCCGCCGAGTCAATACCCCCTCCAGAACACCACGATCTCCATGGCCAGAGGAACCATTCAGCCCCTGCACAGCATCTTACTGTGCGAGTTCCCGGTACCGAGCAGCGCCGTGTCCTTGCTCTGTCCTAGCCCCGTGTGCGCTGGAGCTCTGCGGCCCTGTCCCTTTGGGACGATGGTCGGCGTTGGGGCGGACACGTCGCCTGAGGTGGTGCGGGGAGTGCCCGTGGAGCTGCGCACTGCTGCGCCCGCGAGAGCTGTCCTCTGGGAGGTCTCGAGTGCGGCCACCAATGGTGTTTCTCCTGGAGGGGCCCCGTGGGCTGGGCTCCAGATGGTGGCTGTCGAGGGGGCTGTTCCTGCCCTGGCTGCCTAGGCTGCGTATGCGTGGTCTGCACGCCAGCGACGGCTGTGTTGCTCCAAACAAACGTTAATGGGCAGAGAAGTGGAGCACAATACATATGCGATTCCATACTTCTCTGCATCTGAAATGCCCACAGACTTTTCAGAAGAGCGAACAGCTATCAACTCAGAAGTGCACTCTAACGCCACTGAAAGCAGGTCATTTACTTCTGAAACACATTTTAAATTTCCGGATGTTGCCTTATTAACCCCTCACTCTGGTCAGAATAACAGAACGTATTTCCATCTATTGCACACTGAAATGCCAAAAGAACGTGAACTTTATGGACATAAAAATCTTGAGCCAAATGCTAACCCCTTGTATGGAGAGCAAGTAGAGGCTAAAATGAGGGAGCCTGTACAAGATGCTCCAGCTGCTAACAGTGTGCACGATGCATATTGCGGCAAGACTCCAGAGGTTCATGCTGTTAGCTGAAATAACTTTGGGGTTGGACCTATCGATTGATAATACAAGTTCAAGGGGATTGGGTCCTCCGACGTATTCCATATCTATGACAGTAATCACCACAGATGTGCTGCTTCAGAAAATCTTTCTGTGTTTGCGTCCTGCGTCGATGACGTCGATATGCCGCCCTCGAGGACCTTCGACGGCCAACGTCACTGGATGTTATAAGTATGACGCACGACGCCCGTAGCCTCAGTTCCGTTTTTTCCACGAACGTGTTCGCTTCAGAGATCTCTGCGCGCCTCGACTCTTTGGAGTTTCTGTTCTTTATCGGTTCTTCGAACCTGTTCGTTTGTGAAGTTATCCTTCGTAAGATGTCTAAATCATCTTCCACCCCGCATCCGGGCTTTAAGAAGTGCAGGGACTATGGGTCCAAGATGTCGGTGACGGACTCGCACAACGCCTGCCTCTGGTGGCTCGGGGAGGCCCATGACAGGGATGATTGTGTCGACTGCCAGTCGCTTACGTCCAAAACCTTGCGGGAGCGCCAGAAGAAACTGTCGGCAAGTAAGGTGCCCAAGCCACGGAAGTCGAGGTCTGCGGGGCTTTCGACGGACGATTCGAGGGGTGACTCTGCATCGTCGTCGGAAGTCCAGTGGGTCTCGGTCCCGAAGTATGTCCCGCCACTCCTCTGCCTCTTCGAGGCACTCCCGGAAGCGCTGTCATTGGTCGCCTTCCCCGTCCTCATCCGAGGACTCCCACCAAGCATGCGACGCCGGAGGAATGGGCTTCCTTCGGGAAGAAAATGCTAGCGATTCTCAAATCGCAGGGCACTGTTCCGTCCGCGCCTCCGAGTCGGGTTGGTCGTGATCGGTCGAGAGACACTGCTCGTACGCCTTCAGGCTCGGGTGGTCGGCACGATTCGCGGGAAAGGTCCCGCTCGGACAAGGGGAATCGTTCTCATCATGCCTGTTCCAGTTCCCGGTCCTCGACGCGCTCGAGACAGTGTGCACCTGTGGTATCTTCGAGGAAGACGTCGATGCCTGTGGCGCCGAGGTCGTCGACGGACTCTTTCGAGGCCCCGCCTCCGAAGAAGTCGTCAACGCCATCGGCGCCCAGGCTGTCGAGGGACACGCTCGGGGCTCCGCCCTCGAGGCCTGTGTTGACGCCGTCGATGCTGTCAGTGCCGCGTTCGGCGTTGACACCGATTCCCTCGATGCCTTTCGAGCCTGTTTCGACAGGGGTGCCCCGGGGCACGGTGGAACCCCCTAGAAAGGCTCTGGCCAAGGTCAAGCATGGCTTTGTTCCACATTCTGTGCCTTCTTAACGCCATCTTGAGTTTATTTCGTAGGAGGATGAGGGCTTTGATGATGGCATGGTTCCTGATACGGTGCCAGATGAGATTCTCTCGGGCCATAGCCAAATTGAGGACCTGCGTCAGTCCCTGCACGACGCCAGTGGTCTGGACACCTCTGCGGAGGTGGAGTTTTGTAGGCCTGAGCCTGGCACTCATGCCTACTCCTCGTACCGGCGCCTTATGTCTAGGGTCACTGAGTTCTTGGGGTGGTCTGCTCCCCGAGGGGATTTTCTTCAGAATGACCTTACAGATATCCTCTTCCACGGACCTGCCATTCCATATGGCTCTACAGAGGAGGGTGGCGGCGGCTTGGACTGCTCCGGAGAGTCTCCCGGCAGTGGGCAAGTCTTTGCCATGAAAATACCACCCAGCCAGTAGCGACCCCTGCTACTTGACCAAACACCTCACTCCGAAGAGTTTGGTGGTGCAGGCGGCTATGGCCCCGGCAAAGCAGGCAATGTATCCTATCATCCATCCTGATAAGGACGACAAGCGTTTTGATGGTTGGGGGAAGAAAGTGTTTACTTCAGGGGGTATGGCACTTCAGGCCATGTCACGTTTCACGCACACTCTGTGGAACTGTTTCCTTAGCGGCTGAACATATTCCCGAATGGGACGAACAGGATGGTTTTCTTGCTATGGTCCAGGATGGCAAGGATGCCATGTGTGAGGCCATTCAGTCGGGTTTGGACACGGCAGATTGCGTCAGCCGGTTCATGGCGGCAAGCACCGTAATACGCAGGTTTGCATGGTTGTGGAAGTCGGGGTTTGCTCCTGATGTGCAGGCCCGGCTCCTCAACATGCCTTTTGACGGGGAACATCTTTTTGGCAGCAAGGCTGACGAAAGCCTTGAGAGGTTGCAGACCTCCAAAGCTGCAGCAAAGTCGTTGGGCGCTACAGTTCGCCAACCTCCGCCTTTTCGTCCTAGGGGACAGCAATTGAGGGGAGGTTCCTTTCGTTATTACTCATCCTTTGGTAAAGCGAGAGGAGCTGTCAGTCAAAGGGGCCACCTTAGGAGTGCCAGAGGTGGAAAACGGGGTACTCGAGATGCCAAGGCCGCTCGGGCTGTTGCCTCTTTGCCCTCAGGCAACGCCGCAGCCGCTTCAGCTCAGTCATGAGTCCATGTCCCATGGTTCGCCGGTTGGGGGAAGGCTGGTGCAGCATCTTGTAGAGTGGTGCGCCATTACTTCAGATGTGTGGGTTCTGGAGATCATAGCCCACGGCTACTGTCTTTCTTTCCGGCAGAGGCCTCATGACAATCCACCAGGGAATCTCTCTTTGAAGAGTCCGAATCCGCTCCTTGCGCAGGAAATTCAATCCCTGCTGGAGAAAGGTGCCATAGAACTGGTGCCTGTAGCGGAGAGGAACAAGGGATGGTATTCCCCTTATTTTTTGATTTCCAAGAAAGACGGGGGATTGAGACCCATCATGGACTTGCACGGTTTGAACAAACTCTTCAGGAAGGACAAGTTCAAGATGGTTACTCTCTCTCAAGTCCTCCAGGCCCTTCAACTTCAGGACTGGTTGGTGTCTCTCGACCTCAAGGACACTTGTTTTCATGTGCCGATCCATCCGAAGCACAAGAAGTACCTGAGGTTCACGGTTGGCGACTCGCACTTTCAGTTCCGGGTCCTGCCATTCGGATTGACCTCCGCCCGAGGGTTTTCATCAAGCTCATGGTCGTGGTGGCAGTGCATCTCAGGGAAGGGGGGATTCACGTCTACCCCTACCTGGAGGATTGGTTGATCAGGGCGCGCTCTCCTGAGCAAGTTCTGGATCATCTGTCCGTCACCTGCCACTGCCTCCACAAGCTGGGCTTCTCCCTCAACTTAAAGAAGTCCCACTTGACGGCAACTCAGAGGCTCCAGTACATCGGAGCAGTGCTCGACACGTCCCTGGGGCAGTGTTTTCCTCCCCAGGTGAGGGCTCATCACATTCAGCAGATGGTGCACAAGTTTCAGCTTGCCCGGAGCCTCCCAGCGTTCGAGTTCTTGAGATTGCTCGGCCTCATGGCATCCTGCATTCTTCTGGTACCTGAGGCCAGGTTGCGGATTAGATCTTTGCACTTGGCACTCAAGCTCCAGTGGTCTCAGTCCTCCGACAGGATGTCAGACCCTGTTCAGGTGCCATCATCAGTCGCCCAGGACCTTCTGTGGTGAGCCGTCGAAGGCAATCTTATGAAGGGGGCTCCATTTTGGCTGCCCTGGCTGGAGGTGACTCTATATCAATCTGTTGGAGCTGAGGGCCGTCAGGCTAGCCCTGAAGGCTTTTCTGCCGACTCTGCGAGGGAATAATGTCCTGATCCTGACGGACAATAGTGGCCATCCACTACCTCAACAAAAAGGGGGGGCAGGGTCACTTCCTCTGTGCAGGGAGGCGATGCAGCTCTGGTTATGGGCAATCCAGCAGGAAGTTTCGATCTCTGCAGTTCATCTGGCCGGAGATGAAAAACGAGACAGCGGTCGCTCTGAGCAGGCAGAGCGCAATCTCTCACGAGTGGGAGTTGGCTCAGGAGATTCTCCTGGAGATCTTCACCCTTTGGGGGACCCCCCAAGTGGATCTCTTCGCCTCCAGTGTCAACCGGAAGTGCGAAAGGTTCTGCTCGCGGGAATTTCCTCCAAGAGGAGCCTTAAGAGACGCGTTCGTGGTGGAGTGGTCTTTCCCACTGCTGTATGCGTTTCCTCCAGTCCCAGTCATCCCGCAAGTGCTGCGGAGGTTACAGAGGTTCGGTTCCTGGATGATCCTCATTGCTCCGGCATGCGCCCGGAGGACGTGGTACCCGGACCTTCTCGACTTGTTCATCTGCCCTCCACGTCGTCTGCCCTACCAAGACAATCTGCTCTCACGGGAGGGGGGGGGTCAGGTTCTCCATCCAGAGGTCAGATCCCTCAACCTTCACGCTTGGTTTCTGAAAGGTTGAGGTATAAGGATTGGGACCACCCTGAAGACGTGATGGAGTTGTTGCTTTCGGCCAGAAGGGCCGCAACGAAGTCCCTGTACCATTGCCGTTGGCATAAGTTCTGCGACTGGTGCAGGGTTAAGAATGTTGATCCTTTTGCATGTGACATTCCCATGGTTCTGTCTTTTTTGCTTTCTTTGGCCCACAGGGGCTTGCAAGTGGGTACCGTTAAAGGTTACCTGGCGGCGCTGTCCATATTTAAGCGCTCGTCTGAAGAGTGTTCTTATTTTAAAATTCCTTTAATTTCTCAGTTTCTGAAAGGGCTCACTGTGTTCCCTCCGTCACCTTTCCAGGTGCCCGGTTGGGATTTGAACCTTGTTCTTAAGTTTCGAAGGGATTGTGTCCTCCGACGTATTCCTTATCTTTGATAGATATCTCCCAGCTTGCTGGCCTCAGAATTTTTTTTTCAGTAGAGGGCGCTGCGCTGTCGACGTCCCTGGAGCCGATGTCCCTCGACGGCCTCCGTATCGGCGCCGACGTCACCACGCGTATAAATAGACTTGCACACCGTCCGTTGCTCAGTTCTGTTTTTCCGCGCTTCGTGGGGCCTCGGAATATCGTTGCTCAGTTCTTCAGTCAAATATCGATATATTCCTCATGAATACCGACTCGTACTCGATGGCTTCCTCACCCGAACCGACGACTCCTCGGTCCCGCTTCAAAAAATGTCGATACTTTGGAAAGAAAATGTCGTTGACGGATCCTCACAGAATCTGTTTGTGGTGCCTGGAAATTGAGCACCATTGTTCGGAGTGCGAGGACTGCATGCCCATGACGGCGAAAGCCTTGAAGGAGCATAAGGGAAAGCTCGAGAGAGGTAATGCAGTTAAAACTTCTTCGAAAGTTTCCTCGGCGGAGTCTGAGACATTCGTCTCCTCACCATCATCAGACATTCTCGCTCTAGGTCTCGAAGCAGTTCCCATCACTCTTCGAGATCTAAGCATTCAAAAAAGAGACGTCGAAGATCCCCTTCCTCATCTTAGTCTTCCGTTTCCCCGAAAGGGGTCTCCTGACACACAAAACATAGCTCTCAGGCTGAGTGGGAGGAATTCAGGAAAAACATGCTAAGCGTCTTCGAGAAAGCGGCCTCGACCCCCTCGAAGACTCCTGAGGGTGATACCCTGGGTGAAAGACCCGAGAAATCAAAAAGCCGTGAGTCGCAGTACCCGGCGAAAGAAGCCACTCGAGAGTATCACGAACCTTCGAGTAAAGGCAAAGTTGCATCTTTGACGCCGTCGTCGAAGATCCCTTCGACACATAGATCGGCGTCGTCGATGCCGTTATCGAAGGGTTCTTCGGCGCAGTCGAGTCGACGCCGTCTTTGACGCCGAGAAAGGATAAACCCACGGCCACCTCACAGCCAGTGGCCAGAGCCTCGAGCACGAGAATGTCGTCGACAACCTCGAGTAGAATCCCGATACTCTCGAGTTCGAGGCCTCTACCACCTTTCTTGACGCCTTTTTCGATGGTTTCGAAGCCTTTAACGTCTGCGTCGACGACGTTGACATTTTCTCAGCCAATCATGACAAATTTGGCTCCTTCTGCTCTGGAAATGGGATTTATACCATTTTCAAGACCTGACCACTCCAGTGTCTTCTCTTCTATTTATGAAGAAGGGGAGGATTCAGATCAGGAAAGACCTTTTGAGTTGCAGTGATCTGCAACTCCTGCACCAGAGGAATTTACCTCTGAGGAAGGTAGGTTGAAAGACCTCCATGAAACCCTACAGGAAGCAACAAGTGGAATTTGCCACACCAGACCCAGGGGAACATGCTGTAACCCTTTATAGAACATTGATGGCAAGGATAATAGAGTTTATGGGATGGTCCACACCCTCACCTGCTTTTCAGCAAGACGACCTCACAGACATCTTGGTCAAAGGTCCACAGGAGGATCCTGTGGTGCCATTTCATGCGGCATTACAAAGGAGAATATTGGCAAACTGGGAAACGCCTGTGGTAATCCCAGCATTTAACAAAAAACTATCAGCTAAATATCGGGTGTCTTCTGCTGACCCTGAATATTTATCCAAACACCCAACTCCCGAGAGTCTGGTTGTTCATGCTGCTACTTCAGCAGATAGTAAATCGGCTTACCCTACTGTTCCACAGGACAGGGAATATGAGAGATATGACTCTAAGGCCAAAAAAGTCTTTTCCGCATGTAGCATGGCGTTGAAATCCATCAATGCTACTTGTACGCTCGCAAGGTTCAGCCACACACTTTGGGAGTGTGCTTCATCGGCGGCTGATTGCCTACCGGAGGGAGAAGAAAGGGAAGCGTTTCTCAACATCATTAAGGATGGTAAGGACGCAATGTGCGAATCCCTTCAGACTGGCATCGATTCTGCTGACAGTGTCAGTAGGGCCATGGCGGCAAGTACAACAACCAGGAGATTTGCTTGGTTGCAAAAGTCAGGTTTTGCTCCAGATGTGCAAAGCAGACTCTTGAATATGCCCTTTGACGGCTCTTCTTTGTTTGGTAAGAAGGCAGATGACAGTTTAGAAAAACTACAAAACATCAAAGGCAGCAGCAGAATCCTTAGGAGCTGTAGTCCGTCAGACACCATATCGCCCCTCAGGAACCTCTTGGAGAGGTAAGTCCTTTCGCTTCTATTCCGCATTTGGAAAGGGCAGAGGACAGCCGGTTCAGAGGGGTCAGAGGAAATTCACCATAGGTTGACCGGGTAAAAACACAAAAGCTGCAGCAGCAGCAGGTGCCTCTTTACCCTCGGCATCTGCATCAGCCGCCTCCAAAACGCTCTGAGGACTCTCTTCACAAAACACCAGTAGGGGGCAGGTTAACTCAACATCTGACGGAATGGCAGGCTATTACGTCAGATGCTTGGGTATTGGAGACAGTTGCCCAAGGTTACTGCCTGCCTTTTCTATGCATCCCTCCGAGTCATCCACCGGGGAACAGCTCTGAGAGTTCCAGATCCGCTCCTCTTGCAGGAAATTGTAGACCTGCTAGAGAAACCTATCCTCCCGAAGGACAAGTTCAAGATGGTAACTCTCTCTCAGATCCTTCAGGCCCTCCAGCTTCAGGACTGGCTGGTATATCTTGACCTACAGGATGCTTATTTCCATGTGCCAATCCATCTCAAACACAGGAAATACCTGAGGTTCGCAATTGGCGGCTCTCATTATCAATTTCGAGTTCTGCCATTTGGGCTGACCTCCGGCCCGAGGGTCTTCACCAAGCTAATGTCGGTAGTGGCTGCATGTCTAAGGAGGGAAGGGATCCACGTCTACCCCTACCTGGACGATTGGCTGATCAGAGCTGTATCTTCGGAACAAGCTCCGATCCAGCCAGATTATGTCTGCCACTTCCTTCACAAACTGGGCTTCTCCCTCAATTTAAAGAAGTAACAGATGATACCATCACAGAGACTCCAGTTCATTGGAGCGGTCCTGGACCCCTCCCTGGGAAAAGCCTCACCACCACAGGTGAGGGCTCAAGATATTCTGCAGATGGTCACCAAGTTTCAAAATGCCCAACGTCTCCCAGCCTTTGACTTTTTGAGGTTGCTAGGCCTCATGGCATCCTGCATCTTTCTTGTGCCAGAGGCTCGCCTGAGAATGAGATCTCTTCAGTGGGCACTGAGGACTCAGTCGTCACAATTCTCAGGGAGAATGACAGACCTCCTTCAGAATCCAGACAAGGTGGCTCGAGACCTTCAGTGGTGGGCCTGCCAGAAAAACATCTTGAAAGGGGAACTGTTTTGGCAACCATGGCCAGAGATAACAGTAGTCACAGATGCCTCGCTCACGGGGTGGGGAGCCCATACCAACGACTTGACCATCAGCGGTCGTTGGTCTCCATCGGAGTCCAGACTACATATCAACCTGTTAGATCTGAGAGCAATCAGACTAGCGCTGAAAGCTTTTCTGCCATCTGTACAGGGGAAAAATGTCCTGATAATGACGGACAACACAGTGGCCATGCACTACCTCAACAAAAGACGGGGCGTAGGATCACTACGACTGGGCAGAGAGGCAATGCAGCTTTGGTTTTGGGCAATTCAAGAAGGAATCTCTGTATCAGCAGTCCATCTAGCCGGAGAGAAGAACTTGACGGCGGGCGCTCTGAGCAGGCAGGGCAGTCTCCCACAAGTGGGAACTAGCTCAGGAAGTCCTTCAGGAGATTTTCGCCCTTTGGGGAACCCCTCAAGTGGATCTGTTTGCCACCAGTACCAACAGAAAGTGCGATCTGTTTTGTTCAAGGGAATTTCCCCCGAGAGGAGCTCTAGGGGACGCGTTCGTAGTGGACTGGGAGTTTCCATTCCTGTACGCGTTTCCACCAGTCCCTGTCATTCCTCAAATGATCAGGAGGTTGAGAAGATTCCGGAGAACCATGTTCCTAATTGCCCCAGACTGGGCCAGGAGAACGTGGTACCCGGACCTTCTGGACATGTCCTTCTGCCCTCCACTCAAGGAGAATCTTCTCTCACAGAAGGGGGGTCAGGTTCTCCATCCAGACATCAGAACCCTCAACCTTCACGCCTGGCTTCTGAAAGGTTGAGATACAAGGATTGGGACCTCCCTGATGATGTCATGGAAGTGTTGCTTTCAGCCAGAAGGCCAGCAACAAAGTCTTAATACCGCTGCCGTTAGAACAAGTTTTGCAGCTGGTGTAGAGAAGAGAATATCGACCCCTTTTCATGTGGTACACCAACGGCGTTATCCTTTCTACTCTACTTGGCAAATTCAGGCCTTCAAGTTGGCACTATCAAGGGCTATCTCGCAGCGCTATCGATCTTCAAGCGCACTGCGGAGGAACCTTCGTATTCAAATTACCCTTAGTAATACAATTTTAAAGGGATTAACCAATGTCTTCCCTCCAAAACCTTTCCAGGTTCCTTTATGGGACTTAAATTTAGTCTTAAATTTCCTGATGGGTACTCCTTTCGAACCACTCCACTCTTGTTCGCTAAAATTTCTCACCCTTAAAACTATTTTATTAGTGGCTTTAACATCTGCTAGAAGGGTGAGCGAATTACAAGCTCTATCTTGTAAACCCCCTCATACAATTTTTCATAAAGACAAGGTTGTCCTACAGGTGAAGCCTAATCTCCTCCCAAAGGTGTTTTATGAATTCCACATCACTCAGAAAATTACTTTGCCTTCACTATATCCGCGTCCCCATCCGGGGAAAGAGGAAGAAAGGCTACATAGGCTGGACCCAAAGCGGGCTTTAAGCTTTTACATCAGCAGACTTGCTAGGATTAGGCAAGCAGACCAACTGTTTGTGGGTTCCTCAGGGCACAAGTTGGGACTACCGATAACAAAACAAACCATTTCCAGATGGTTTATTTTGACCATCCTGGAATGTTACAAACTGGCAGGGAAAGAGCCTCCTCAA
Source organism: Ambystoma mexicanum (assembly GCF_040938575.1). Classification (NCBI taxonomy): domain Eukaryota; kingdom Metazoa; phylum Chordata; class Amphibia; order Caudata; family Ambystomatidae; genus Ambystoma; species Ambystoma mexicanum. The sequence goes on from NC_090922.1 coordinate 539,500,325, forward strand.
AATCCTAGGGCTCATTCAACCAGGGGTATCGCAGCCTCCTCGGCCCCCCAAAGAGGGGTTCTGGTTCGAGACATATATGTGGCTGCCACATGGTCGTCCGCACATACCTTCACAAGATTTTACAACCTGGATTCCTCCTCTAGTCAAGAGACTAGGTTTGGCAAAGCCGTATTACATTCGGTTCATTCGTAAAGGAAACATGGCGGTTTATTCCCACCTCCAATTGCACACCACTGCAATGGGAGTCTATCAAAGATAAGGAATACGTCAGAGGACACAATCCCTTCAAAGAACAAGTTACTTCTTGTAACGTTCTTTCGATGGGATGTTCCTCCGACGTATTCCTTATCGCCCCTCCCATCCATCCCCGCAGTAATACTTCCCTTGTGGTTGCAACTTACGCTCCTTCAAGGTCAATAACCAATTCATGTAAAACAACTGTTAATGTCAAAACGAAACTGAGCAACGGACGCTGCGTGAGTCTATTTATACACGTGGTGACATCGGCGCCGATACGGAGGCCGCCGAGGGACGTCGACGCGCAGCGCCCTCTACTGAATTTTTTTTTTCCGAGGCCAGCAAGCTGGGAGATGATCTATCAAAGATAAGGAATATGTCGGAGGACACAATCCCTTTGAAACTTAAGAACAAGGTTCAAATCCCAACCGGGTACCTGGAAAGGTGACGGAGGGAACACATTAGTAAGCCCTTTCAGAAACTGAGAAATTAAAGGAATTTTAAAAGAAGAACACTCTTCAGACGAGCGTTTAAATATGGACAGCGCCGCCAGGTAACCTTTTAATGGTACCCACAAGCAAGATGATCTATCAAAGATAAGGAATACGTTGGAGGAACATCCCATCAAAAGAACGTTACAAGGTAAGAAGTAACTTGTTCTTCTGATGGGTGCTCCGTTTGAGCCTTTGCATTCATGCCCTTTGAGACTGTTAACTCTTAAAACTGTATTTTTGGTAGCGGTCACTTGCGCTCGCAGAGTGAGTGAGTTAGAGGCACTTTCAGTTAAGCCACCCTTCACTGTATTTCATAGGGACAGGGTTGTCCTTAGAGTTTGTCCTTCCTTTCTTCCGAAGGTGGTGTCGGAATTTCATTTAGGCCAGAAGGTTGTTCTTCCGGCGTTTTATCCTCCTCCACATTCTGGTAAGGAAGAGGAGAGGCTCCACAGGCTCGATCCTAGGAGAGCTTTACGCTTTTATATTTCACGCATGTCCCGGGTCAGAGTGGACGATCAACTCTTCATTGGTTACGCTGGAAAGCGTTTTCGACAAGCTGTGACTAAGCAGACTTTGTCTCGCTGGATTATTCTGGCGATTTCTGAGTGTTACCGCTTGGCGGGTAAGGACCCACCGGTCGGCTTGCGGGCCCATTCTACCAGGGGTATGGCTGCCTCTACTTCCCTGCAGAAGGGTGTTCCTATTCGTAACATCTGTGATGCAGCCACCTGGGCTTCGGTCCATAATTTTGTATGTCACTACTCCCTCGATTCCATCCGTGGGCAGGATCTGGCCTTTGGCAAAGCAGTCCTTTACTCCGCAATTTGATTGGGCATTCTAAATTTCTGTATTCTAAATTCTTTTCCCACCTCCTTGCATTGGTACTGCTTTGGGAGTCTGTCATGGATATGCAATACGTCGGGCGACCCAATCCCCTCGAAGAACAAGTTACTCTCTTAGCTGGTAATGTTCTTTCGATGGGATTGTCCGACAACGTATTCCATATCACTCCCTCCCTGCCTTCCCCGCTACAGAATTTCTTATGCGATTGCAGCTTACGTTTCCGCAAGGCTTTGTGTGGTCAGACTGGCAGAAGACTGGTGCCACACGTTGTGGGAAAAAACTACAGCTGAGGCTACGGGCGTCGTGCGTCCTACTTCTAACATCCAGTGACGTCGGCCATCAGAGGAGGTCCTTGAGGGCGGCGTATCGACGTCATCGACGCAGGACGCAGACACCAAAAGATTTTCCGAAGCAGCACAGCTGTGGTGATTACTGTCATAGATATGGAATACGTCGTCGGACCATCCCATCGAAAGAACGTTACCAGGTAAGAGAGTAACTTGTTCTTCTGTTCAAATAATGCCCGAAGTGTGGCAAGCCATGGATACAACATCCGCAGCAGATCCCAACGAACTTCCTCATAATGTTGCTAATGTAACACCAAGCATAAACTCACTTGAGGTAGTCAACAAGCTTTTACAGGATCTAACCAAAATAAATCTGGCGCGTATTGCATCAAAATTAGACGAGCCAATGAAAGAATGTAGTAATAAGGCTGTGCTAGAATTTGGCACTGATCAACACAAAATAAAAAGTGCAAAAGATATCGTCGGACGCTCTGTTCCTTCAAAGCGTAGAAGGATCGAAGACAGCGATTCCACAGGCATTATATGCTCACAAATAAGAGTACAGAAGATACAAAATACAAAATTGCCTACTAAAAATATTGAAGACTTGGTTCAGAAACCTACAACTTTATAAACATAAACATGAGCGGTTCAACTAGTGAAAAAAAGTCCAGTTCTGATGATTCTTCTACCGACTCTTTGTTCGTAGAATGAGAGTATCCGAACATTCGCAGAGTACAGCGTTGTCCTAAGACGCACATAACACAAGGGCCCGTAAATCAAGAAGAACTGCTTACAAAAATCATGCGAGACTTGCAACTAATTTTAACATCCACATTGACCTTGTCTTTGAGTCCGTTCATTAAGTTGTATGAGCAAGTGAAGGACAGCCTGAATGATCTAACTACGTTGGTCGCCCTGATGAACTCCAAAGTGGTTAACTTGGAATATAACAACTTATTCAAGCAAATGTACTACGAATCAACAAATAAAATTGACAGCTCTTTGGCGACCCTAGTAGACCAAAAGCAAACAAACAGTGATGACAAGAAGCTTCTAGCTGGAGTGGCCAAAGAAGCGCTTAGCTTATTAAGGCAACAAAGACATCATGTCCATGAGGGGCCCAGTCATCAACCTAGAGTGGACCTTGTTGTTCATGACTGTGAATCCTCTGGGGTACGATCAGTAGTCAAGGATTTAAACAAAGAATCAGTGATTAAAGAAGTTCCAACTGTAATGCCTGCAGAGGCTCTAACTGTACTCAAACAAACAGGCCAGAAGTCGAGAGCAGGTCATACAACAACGGACACATCAGTTGTAACAGAAGAGCAACCAACAAACAACGCTGAACTTGGAGAAGTTGCTCGTGAAGCAAAGATACTTACACCCACCCCACTGAACGGTGAGAATGATCATTTGGGGGAAAATCCGCTCGAAAGAGCAACTGAGCCGTGTGTTGAAATTACATCTTTTGCCATAGCAGTGGAAAGAACTCAAAGCATAGGAAACAGCGCAAATGGCGATGCCCAGATGCCTTCTACATCTGCTGATCTTAGAGGCCGCACCATAGATCTTGTGAGCCCCGTGCTGCCTCCTCATTCAGACATAAACACCACTGAAGATGTGTTTTCGATCTTTAAAGCGCCGCAAAAAGAAGTTGCCAAAGCTGTACAACTAAAACCACCTCCAAGTAAAAAACCTAAAAATCAAAAAGGGAATAGAGCTTGGATAGGTAACAACTCGAGAAAATTCCTTAGAAATATAAAAGCTGTAAGCTTTACCATCAATTCAAATGCTATGTGCACACAGGCAACTCCTATAGCTCCTCAAAACGTGAAGCTACGTCATGTGGTTCAAGATGACACAAAAAATAGCCATGCAGACAACGGTGATATTCCATCTGACCGCTTGGATTGATCTGTCTATGAGGATGTTGATTTGGATGATGTCGAACAAGTTCAAGAGCTCAAAGAGGCCGAGGGTGCTGTTCGTGAACTTAGTGAACCTTCTGTGAGGCCACATCCCATAAAGGATAAACCGGAAAGAGTATGCACGATAGTGCCACCCATCTGCTCGGATACGATAACGTTGACAGAGTCTGAAAAACCACAGAGCCTGCCTTTTATGACGCTCTTTCAAAAATGGGACAAACTCACTGCCCCTCAGCGTAATGTCTCAAGAGACTATAGCAATAAACAAAGGTCCCAAACTAGGCATTGAGGAGGATAAAGGGCTCATCATTAAAAGAAATGTTGAGGAAAGAGTGAGAAATGCTAATCAGAAAGTCAATTCACAGACGAGAAGACCTACTACGAACGAAAGCCCCAATGGCCACAAGACAACAGCTGGTAAAAGAAATTATGAGAGGCAAATCGCAAAGAACCATTTAAGTGCGAAGTACTGTCTGTGATTGGAACGCATAGAGGACATTGAAGATGACTTGTCCTTAAACCGGAACAATGTCCTACAATTGTTGCACTACGTACCGAGCCTGCGTATGATCAATTCAAATGACATAAAAATAGTCGAATTCTTCAAAGAAAATCAAGAGAATGCAGTAAAACTTCACATTGACTCCCGTATAATTTGTAATATCATATTGGATGCCGTGCCGATTTTAATATCAATGGGCTTTGATATTACAGAATCACAAGTAAAGTTGAATCCGGAAGACAAACAAACATCTGATGCTGACCTTAAGAGACAGAATGGTAAATCAGGGTCATACACTGAATGACATAAAACGGAAAGAGTCTGGAATCAATCTACACAATTACCAAACATCTACTGTCAAGAACACGCCACAGTGCTAAGAAGAAATCTCGCAAGTATCAGAAATTAGAGAACCCATCAAAATAACCTTTGCTCATAAAGGTTCAATATCCGGAGGAGAAACCAGCATGCCCTGCACAATTTAACCTTGTAGTGAAGTCACGGATTGGAGTTGGATCCCGTCAGCATTGGCTGCTCAAAATCGCAGCAAATGCCAGGACTCAGGATCTTACAGCGAGTGAACCATTGGATGTTGGAACACTCATGGCTTTGCTCACCTGTTCCAAACCAATTGGCTGGGAAATTTGAATATAGCATGTCTGCAGAAAACCTGGTTGGTTGAGTGCCCGACACTAGACAGCTATGAAGTTGCCTTAAATCGAGCTATCAAAATGAAGTTGGGTCGTCCATCGTCTGGATTACTGACATTCGTGCAAAGGAAGTCTGGTCATAAAATTCTGGAAGTGCTTAACATATCGCCCTACGCTCAGAAAGTAGTGGTGATTTTGGAAGGACCGGCTGAGAATGAACAAAACTACCTACACCTATATAATGTCTACTGGCAACACAGCTCCAGTGACTCCGCCATCTTCATAGATCAAATTACACACTCTATAGATCAAATATATGAGCAGGAAGCGGCACCGAAAATTCTAATCTGCGGAGACTTTAACATCAACTGCTTAGCTCTACCCCATAAAAAACAACCTAGAAATGTTGAAAGTTCACCTAAAGCTGCACAATGTTTAAAAAAAAAAAGAAAAATTTTATTCAAACCAAACAATACAAACAAACCCAACACGCAGTACAATTCACAACAGTTCCATTAAACACCATTTTGTTTTTTCATTTTTGCCACTGCTCCCCTAGTCCCACCCTCCATTATGAGCCTATTTGTACTTCGCATTCAGTATCTGCTACATGTGACAGGGTCACACTACCCTCGGATTACGTCGGGTCCGATATAGATCCGAACAGTTCCGCTATTAATACTTTCCATGCCATCAGGGTACCCACTTCTTCATCCCCACTCATGCTGCTCGCCTCCTGCCATACTATCGTTTCAGCCTCTGCCCATTTCTGCAACTCCTTCCACCATACCTCCACCCGTGGCTTGTGGCACTTCTTCCATCCCATGGCAATCCTCCGTTTTGCTAGCACGTATGACAAGTCTTTCAATTTCCCAACATGTTTAAGTTTCCGTGGTCTGGGGAACCCTCCCAGCAAGCAAGCCCAGACCGTGTCTATGACAAGCGTGACTCCCTTCTCTGCTAATTTTTGTGCCACTTCACCCCAGAAACACTCAATTACTGGGCATGACCAAAACATGTGTGTCATGTCAGTGTTTTCCATGTCGCACTTAGGACACGCCCGTCGCCCAGCGTTTCCGAACATGGATATCCTCAGAGGGGTCATATATGCTCTATGCGTTATATACAGCTGTATTTGTTTTAGTCTGGCATTTCTTGACATCTTCTTGTGATATCCCAGGGCTCGTTCCCACATCCCATCTTCCATTGGGGCCCCAGCCTCCAATCTATTCTAAAAAGTGTCAATTCCTTCCCAACCTTATGCATCACCATCTCATACAATCTAGAAATCTCATGTCTTCCCTCCGATATATCATATATTGCCCCCATAATAGCGTCTGGTTCCTCTGTTAATACTGTTTCAGGCCACGTTTTCAGAATTTTCGGAACCATCCTATGGTATGTAACATATTGGCCTGTATGTAATCCCACCTCCTCCCCAAGTTCTTCGAAGTCCCTAATGGACCCCTCTTGCCAGATGTCCCCTAACGTTACCAGCCCCACCGATTCCCAGTAGGTTCTGGTAATCACCCTCAACTGCTTATCTCCTCCTGCTAAAGCCACCAGCGGTACCTGCGGGGAGCATGGGAGTGGGTCCTCCATCCGACATGCTCGACGCCACATTTTCCACCCAAGCATCATCATCCCAGGGTGCTCCTTCATTTCTGACTCGGACAACCATATCATTTCCCTTAAGTAAAATGGGGTACAGTCCTGCCCAAACAACCTAAGTTCAGGGGTCGCTTCGTCGGAGAGCCACTTGGCCACATATTGTAGTTGACTTGCTTCATAGTAAACCTCAAAATTAGGCACTTTAATACCCCCCTTTTCATAGAAGTTCTGCAGCTTCCATAGCGCCACTCTATTCCGGGTACCATGCCATAGGAAGTCCCTACACATACTATTCAGTTTAGCAAAAAACTTCTTGGGTATCATATGTGGGATATTACTAAAATAATGTAGAAGCCTAGGCAGAACAACCATCTTAAACATTGCCCCCCGTCGCATCATTGCTAGGGGCAACTTCTCCCAAAACTTCATGCAGTTCCGGATTTTCTCAATAGCTATCTTGGTGTTGTGCTTATGTTACTCTTCTGCTGTGTGATACACATCTATTCCAAGGTAACGGAAAGAACTAATCACCCATGGTATCTGTAACACCGGTAACCTTTCCACAGGGGTCCCCTTATAGCTACCTAGCGGGAATATACTAGATTTTTGAGGATTCACCGCTATGCCGGACAACCCCGCATACCTCTCCATCACTTCCAGAATATATTGAAGATTTTCCTCCAGGTATTTCAAGTATAATAACAAATCATCCGCATATAAGGATCTTAAGTGCCGTTCCACCCCCCCCCCCCAACCTCAATACCTTTCGTATCATATTGTTGCCTGAGGTATATTGCTAGGGGCTCCAGGGCTAGAATGTAAAGCATCGGGGACCAGGGGCGCACCCCTGCCATCTCTAGGATATCACTGATCCCGTTCGAACTCTGGCTAGCGGCTCACTGTATAGCATTTTCGCCCACCTGATATAACCCGGCCCTACTCCGTATCCTCCCAGGGCCGCCAGCAGTCATGGCCACTTAACCGAGTCGAAAGCTTTTACTGCGTCTAAGGATATAATCGCCATTTCGCCTTCATTCCTACCCGCCCATTCGATCACCCGGTGGAGTCACCTATGGTTCTGAGTTATATTCCTATTCGGGACATAGCCCGTTTGGTCTAGGTGGATTAATTTGCCAATTACTCTTCGCAATCTGTTTGCCAGGACAGCTGTCAATATCTTGCTGTCCTGGTTCAGCATCGACAAAGGCCGGTAGGAGCTACAGCTATGCCCTGGTTTGTTGGGGTTAGGGAGCGGTATTATGATCGCTTCTCTGAGTGACTCCGGCAACCTTCCCATCTCAAACGCTTCGTTAAGCATTTCTAGCATTGGGGGGAGCACTTCTTCTCTATATACCTTATAAAATTTGCTAGGGAACCCATCTGCTCCTGGGGTCTTACTGGTGGGCAAATGCCTCACAACCTCCAACTCCCCCAAGGTAATTGGTGCATCAAGCTCTCCTCTTTCCTCATCACTTATCTTGGGCAGTCCTATATCTTCTAATGTTTCGGGTTATCTCCTCTTGACTGCACCCTTCATTGTCCCCGTATAGCACCCTGTAATAATCAGCAAATTCCTTGTTGACTCCTTCTTGGGTGTCTACTACATCACCGTCTTCTTTAGTTATTGTCCTAATCGGGGGCCTAGGGGTTTCGCTCTTGTACAGCCACGCTAAGAGCCTACCCGTTTTATCCCCTCCCGCATACATATTTTTTGTAATTGAGGTTGCAGAGCCTTTTCCAGTGTTCCGCACTTTTCTGCTGTAGTTTAAGTACTAGCTCCGTATCCACACTGCCAGTTTCTAATATTCTTTCTAGTTCATCTTCTGCTCTTTGTAGGTCAGCCAGAACCCCGCCCTGCAGGCCCTTTGATTTAGCAATGGCAACCCCCCGCATCACCACCTTAAAAGCTTCCCATAGTGTACCCGCCGAGTCAACACTACCAGTATTCACCTCAAAATAGTTAGTGATCTCATCTCTTATGTCCTCTCTAAAGACCGGATCTTTGAGTGCCTCTGCTCGGAGGTGCCATGTCGGGATCCGCGCCCTCGGGGGGCAGTATGGCCACCCGAGGACCAGGGGCGAGTGATCTGAGAGGACCCTCGCCTTATATTCTATTTCAGTACTCTGTCATTACATCTGGCGTGGCAAAGACATAATCCAATCTCGTGTGTAGCTGCTGCGGGGCTGAGTAGTGCGAATATTGCCTTCCATTAGGATGTTTAGTTCTCCACACATCCACCAAGCCAAAGTCATCTAGTAACACCTGCAATGCTTTAGCCGCTGGGGTGGGCCTATCAATCCTGCTATCGGATCTGTCTACCTTGGGGTTCATTACACAATTGAAATCCCCGCCCCAAATAACCGTGCTTCCCACATACATACTAAGGTTGGTGCACAGAGTTCTGAAGTATGCCGCCATGTTTTGGTTGGGGGCATACATATTTACGCTGCACACCTCCTTATTCTCCACCGGCCCTCTCAATATAACCATCCTCCCATCAGTTTCAGCCACTTCCTGTAGTAGCTGAAACGGGACGTGCAGCGCCACCCAGACAAGCACTCCCCTAGCGTAAGCAGAGTATGACGAACCCACCACAATCCCTTTCCATTTTTTCCCCAGTAGCTCCAACTTCTCTCACGTCAGATGCATCTCTTGTAACAGTGCAATATCTATCTTTTGCCTTCTCAAATACAGCATGACCTTATTCCTCTTCATATAACTGTTAGATCCCCTGACATTCTACGTTATTAGCTTGAGATCTCCCATAGCTCGTTAATACTCTCCTCCCTTATTTCCAACCGATCCCTCCCAGTCACACTATGCAGATATAACCCTTTGGCTCTTCCATGTAGGCTCATGTTTGAACTTAAACTCCCCATAACTATGTACACATCAAACTCCCCACCTCACTCCCATCTTTCCACCCGTCCCTTCCCCAACAACACCCTCCCCAACTGTTGCCCAGCTCCATCCCTGGATCTCAGGCAACCCCACATCTAGCCCTGTCCAGCACAAGTTTATGCTCGGGGCTCAGTAGGGTGAAGTCGCCCTAATGGCCACTTAACTATTAGTACTAAATGGGGGTGTAAAGACTAGCTCTGCAAGGCTCCTTAATGAAGCAATAGTCACATTGCTCGCAGTACATTGTCTATTCTAATCTGGTCTTATCTGCCCACAGGCTGCACCATTGACTATAGTCAGGTCCCATAGTCCTAAATCGCACCATCTTCCGGTGCCCACATTACGCATTACTTATCTCCTCCGTCTCCTCCTCTCGTCTGGATGTCGGACTCCTGGGGGCAACCCTGCGAGTCAAGCCATCCCATGGCATACTCCGGAGTTTCAAAAAACAAAGTCCTGTTTTTGTGAAAGACTTTCAACTTCGCCGGGTAAAGCAGCATATACCTATGGCCCGCTTCCCTCAATCTCCTCTTAACAGCCCCGAAGTTCAGTCTACTCCGCTGCACCATCAGGGTATAGTCCGGGTAGGCCGTTATATTTCCCGCCCCTCGTTTAATTTTTCCACTTTTGCAGAAGTGTTCCAGTATCTTTTCTCGATCCCGGTAGTTAAGGATCTTGGCGATTACTGGCCTAGGTGGATTGCCTGGCGGCGGCTTCCTCGTTAGAGCCCTATGCGCCCGTTCTGCCGCGAAACTCTGAGACAGAACTACTCCAGGTATCTCCTGCAACAACATGGATTCGATAAACACTGTGGGGTTGTGGCCCTCTGCTCCATCTGGCAAACCCACAATGCGGATGTGATTCCGCCGGGCGCGTCCTTCCGCTTCCTCCGCCCTATTCTCCAGATTGCCCACTCTCTGCACCAGGGCGTGCAGTTCTGACTTGTGTGAAGCACAGTTCGCTGTGTTCGGGCTCACCTCTTTCTCGAGGTTCTCAGTGCGCTCCGCCAGGGACCTGACGTCCTGCCGGAGTAGATTCACCTCTTCCTGCACCTCACCGACCTTAAGGTCCAACGCTGTTTTCAGTTCAGTCACAGCTAGTTCAAGCTTGGCCTCCCAAGCAGCCTTCAGGTCTGCAATCGCAGCTAGGACCTCCTGGTTTGTGCCCATGACAGCAAGCCACCAGCGGGGGGCTTGTCCTTGTTCCTGGCGCTTTCCGGGCCAGGTGGTGTCCTGGCGAATTCATCCAGCGTAGGCTGCTTCCCTTTCAGTCTTGGAGGTTTGTTGGACGTGATGCTGCAGCCGTAGGTCGAGGGTCAGCCCCACCACTTGTGCTCCGCAGTTCCGGCAGGGGCAACCCTCTGTGGTCTCTCACGCTCCAGGGGGCCGCTTCAGAGGTGAACCAAGCCTAGCCCTCGTTCGCCGCAACGGGTTGTGCTCCCCCACATAGCCGTATAAATCTCCACTTCAACCTAATCTCAGGGTGGGTGGGGTGCACACTCAGTCCCATCACCAGCACCACCCAGGCATGGGGGCATCAGTACCTCAAAGGCTTATCCAGCCTTCCCCTTGACCCGTCCTAGGCAGCCTGCGGTGGCCTGCAAGTCCGCTTTCTCCCTTCTCTGCTGTTTGGGCAGCACCAGGATGCTCGTGATGATCAAAGCATTTGTGCCATTGAGTGTGCCTGTGATTGCGCCAGGAGGTGTTGTGTTGCGGTGCAGAATGTTATTAGGTTCCCATGCAAAGCATCCCGTTCAGTGTCCCGTTAAGTTTGGTCTCTCACGCTCAAGGGGGCCGCCTCAGAGATGTTTCAAGCTGGCCCTTGTTCGTCGCAATGGATTGTGCTCTCCCACGTAACCGTATGAATCCCCACTTCAGCTTCACCTCGGAGTGGGGGACGCCCACTTAGTTCCAATATCGCCCGCGCCACCCATGCATAAAGGCACCAGTACCTCAAAGGCTCATCCAGCCTCCTCCTCGGCCTGTCCTGGGCGGCCTGCGGTGGCCAGCCAGTCCGCTCTCTCCCTTCTTCTTTGCTGTTAGGGTAGCGCCAGGATGCTAGTGATGGTTGTACATCTGGCCAGAGCGTTTGCACCAATGAGTGTGCCTGCGTTTGTGCCAGGAAGTGATGTGGTGCGGTGCAGAATACTGCTAAGTTCCCATACACAGCGTCCCATCCATAGTGTTCCGTTGCTTTTGTTGTGTTGTGAAACGACCCCCAATCAGAGTCGGCTATTCTTTTCTTCCTACATTGGGCTAATGTCCCACATTTTCCCTGCCCGCAGGTTCAAAGCCGCAGCATAGTATGTCTGACTGGATGACCTGCCCGGGGCACTCTCCCCTCTCCTACAGTGATCAATGTCCTGTGCTGGCCGCTCGGTCTGCGCACAAAGCGTTCCATGTCTACCTATGCACACATCCCCCTGCTGTACCTATCCTCTTCATATGCTTCTACTTTAGTGCGGCTTGATGTCCGTCTCGCACTTTGTTCCAGCATGTGGCGGCTATGCACACAGGCCCTTCCTGCTTACCCACACTGTAGGCCGCCCGGCGGGTCTCGTGTTTTATGTTCGTTCCACTTCCACTGCTGTCATGGCATACACCATCTCGGGGCTCCAGTCCACAGCCAGCTCTCTCGCGCTCACACGCTCCGTTGTGCAGCTGCCCTGCTGCAATGTTTCTCCGCCAGTCCTCGTATGTGTGCCACTTGTCAAGCGGCGCACAGCGGCGCTGCTTATACCTCAGTTGAGGCCGCCTGCATTTGTCCAACGTCCTCGCGGACCTGGACCCTGCTGCTGCTGGCGAATTCCGTTTCTCGTGGAATTCAGGTCCGCTGGGAACAGCGTCGCCCGTCCGGCACTTCTCACATGCCCGGGCAACTGTCGTCCTTCCAGGCGGCTACCGCCGCTGCAGCCGGCCGTGGGTGCCACTGCCCACAGCTGTTCGCCAGCCGAACCAACAACTTTTACACGTGTGCTATGCTCCGCACACTAGTACATCCATCTCCCTGCCCGGCAGTCTCCCCCAATGGTGCGCGTTTCGCCTTATTGTTGCTCGCAATCCATCACGCTCCGCAATGTTGCCAGCGCGCGGCTACTGTATCGGCGCCTTCTGGAAGCCGACTGCTTCCTTTGTTCTTACTCCCCGCCGGCCATTTTGTATCCGGCTCCTTCTTCAGCACTCCCGGCCAAGTTCTTCTCGCAAAACTCCGTCTCAGTGCCTCGCATTGGCTTGACAGATTCAGCGGGCACTCTTATCATATTCATAAGCAGGCATGTTGGTTTCCAGCAATTGCATGTGTCTGTGACCGCACTTGCAGTAAGGATCATGGAAGCATCACAGGAGCACCTCCGAGACGCGTCGTCCTACATGGCCTCCGTAGCCACGCCCCCCCTAAAGATGCACAATGGTGTGCTGAAATGGATATGAGAAATTTACATCTTCTGAACGGCAACACACCAAGTGACATTCCACCAAAACCAACCTGGAGGAGAGAGCTACAGGAATCAATACTGGACTATTACTTTGCCTCAGAAACTTTACAAATCCACGTCAAAGAACTTTGTGTGGTGCCCAACACTAAAAGCGACCACAACTTAGTTCTTTTGAGCTTCCATTGTTTGCAGCATAAGCAGTCAACATTATGGGAACATGAAATAGCAGTTGAGTCCAGCCGCATTAGACTTAGAATCAAAGAACAGAACGTGAGAATGATTAACCACGCCTATCAAGAAGAAGACGGCTGTGTGGAATATCAACATCTTCTAGCTATCTTCTCTGAAACACAAGGTGCGAGGAAACAAACGTTCATAAATAAACATGCCTTTGATCTTGACATCATGAAACAAAAAAGGCAACTAAGAAGCAAAATTAGAGCATACGAGAAACCGTATGCCGCTGAGATCTTGGTTAACATCAAAAAGGTTAAACAGTCTTATAAAAATTGTCTTAAGTCACATCGAGCAATCATGCTCCAGCAAGATGCAGAACTGATGCTTGCAAAAATACAAAACAAAAACACTTGTCAGTTTTGGGCCCTAGTTAATGAGCGAGAGGGTTCGCAGACGGCACAACAATCAAGTATGGTCATGGAAACTAACTGGATAAGACACTATGAAGACTCTATAAAAAGAAAGGAGATTCCGTTGACCTGGAAATGCCAGATCCGGCTAGGTGGGATTTGCAATTTGAACGTTCTGATATTCTCTAAACCATCAACAGTACATTGTGTGCGTCAGGCCCAGATGGGTTAACCAACTTCATATTGAAAGAAAAGCCAGAAGCCTGGGCAGACTTCTGTTGTACCTTATTCAAAGATATCCCACGTGCATGCGCAACCCCAACATCCTGGAAAAGTGCTATAATCATACCTGTGTTTAAGAAGGGCAATCGAGCAAATCCAACTGACTATCGCCCCATTGCACTACTGGATGTCCTAAGCAGGATTTACGCCACGCTCCTACAACGCAAACTTCTAGCCTGGGCTATAGCTAGTAAGCACTTTGACCAGAGGCAAACGGGGTTTGTTGAAGGAGTGGGCTGTAGCTTAAACCTCCTAATTGTCAACATACTGAAGATGGATGCAATAAGAACTAGCACTAAGATCTGCCTAGCCATAATGATCTATCTCACGCATTTGACAGCATAGATCATGAGAAATTATGGTCAAAAATGTCTAATTGAAATTGCACTCTGAGCTTGTTGTTGGCAATAAAGGGCCTACACACGAACACGGTGATAAGCTCGTTTGGATCGCCTAGGCAATCTATCTGCACCCATCCAAACCTTATGTGGAGTCAAGCAAGGATGTCCTTTGGCTGCGATTATTTTCAATTTATTTATCTCCGATATTGATCAGGACATTGAGAGTCCTAGATCATTTTCACCAAAAATAAATGGAGTTCCTATAGGTCACCTCCTTTATGCAGATGACTTGATATTATTAGACTTAACACCCATTGGCCTCCAAAGAAAATTGAATGCCTTGAACCAATATGTAAGAAACAATGGGTTGTCTATCAATGCGTCAAAATCGGAAATACTTGTTCTTGAGAATTTAAGTGGCCACCGGAAGAAACTTCACCCAAATTTTCGATGGCATATGGACAAAACCGTATTGAACATCACAATGAATGCGTGATATTTGGGCATGCAAATCAATTCAAACATCAATGACTCCCCGTGGGTTGAAACAACGAAAAAGAAATACCACATTCTAGCAGTTCAAGCTACTGTCCTAAATTGAAAATATGGGAAATACTCTCTGCTACCAGCTTTGGCCTTCTATAAACAAAAAGCGGTCTCTACATTAATTTTTGGTGCAGAATGCGCATTCGGCTGCCCAGAAGAACTTTGGAGCTCTCTTGAGAACGTCTTTTGGTCTAAAGTTTTGTGCCTGCCTAAGGGAACTCCCACCGCTTGTATCTGACACGAACTCAGCGTAATATCTATAAAAGCTAGAGTGTGCTGGAACATACTCTCCTTATACAGGAAAATCACATTGACAGAATCTCCAATACAATTTAAGATTTTGCGAGCATCTACCCACTGTAATGAGAACTCAGTCTTTGCTTTATGGATGAAACGATGCAGCGATATAATGTTAGATCTCGGTATCAAGCTGGAGACTTTACAAACAAATCCAGAACACGCAAAAAAATGTTATGGCGACGTGATTGGTACTCAACTTGCGATCAAAAAAGAAAACATTGAATAATGAAAAATGTTCCACATGAGAAAATGGCATTTAACGAAATTCAAAATTTCTGGAAATTATTTCCGGAACCACATCGAAGAAAGTTGTATATGAAATTTGGTTTAAATCTGTTCAAAACAAGAGAAAAAAACAAATATATGGGCAGGCTTAAACAACCCAAGTGACCAATGCAGACTTTGCAAAGCTACAGAGGAAACCCTAAAACATTTAACGCTGTTCTGCCCTTCACTCAGGCGGGAAAGAACAAAGTATCTGGGAAGATTCATTGGAAACTGTTCAACATTAACCGCTCTAGACTGGTGGCAATTAATGTTCGACAAGACCATCCATTGACGATTACACTAACCTTTTTTCTTGCAAAAATATTGTTACAATTTTGTTCTGTAAATTGTAATAAGCTGTTTTCATCCTTCTGGTTTTTATTTGATATACACTATAATGATGTGAGCTGTTCAAAGAAGGACCAGCATATCTTTTTGCATTATTGTTAGTGTTTATGTTTAAGTCCCATTTGGTTGTTATCCTCTACCTCATTTACAGGATGCTAGTTTGGTCTTTTTAGAAGAGTGTGTTGAGTTCAGGAGTTATTGATTTAATGTTGACACAATTTTATGGATGATCTGTATTTCTTTTTAAAGGTTTGTAATAAACCATATAAAAATAAAAAAAATAGCCATGCTCTCCTCACTTGTGTCTTGGAATACAATGAACAGATATTCCAGTATGTATTTCAGAATTGTCTTCTGTAGATCCATTTGTTGTGAAGAATTATTTTATGGATTTAGTCATTGGTATCCTCCATACTATAGATGCCTTGATTACTTACCGGTAACCCCATCACTCAAAGTTAATGGGACTACTGAGTCCTACTCTTCGTCGTCCCCGCCCATACGCCACAAGGAGACCCGCCTTGCATATAGATACTCTGTCGGAAACTGCCAACAAGTAAAGTTCTTGGCTTGGACTTGATGCTGCTTCCCATCTCGAGAGGAGTAAGATAGCCCCAGGACCCTGTCAATTCTATTAATATTGCAGCTGTACCAAAATTGCAATATCCAACCAGGGTAGGGCATAGGAGGAAGTAGGGCTGGGACGGTGAAGAATAGGACTCAGTTGAATAGGATTACCAATAAGTAATTTAGGCATTTCCTATTTGTACCTTTTCCTCATCCCTGTCCTTACATTGTGAGAACATTAGAAGCAGTACACTGTATATTGCCAACCAACACACTGACAAAACATAATTTTTTTCATTTTGCAAGTGATCTACTCATTCACACATGATAGAACAACTGACCTAAAGAAAGGTTTGGAAAATCTGACACTCAGCTTGCGATAGGGTGAGCGAGGAGGCCCAGGTGGCTATCCTACAATTGTCAGACTGTGGGGACACCCTTGAAGGCTTCGGAGGACAGGTCCATCGCCCTTTGCAACGGCTCAGGATGTTTACTGTATGGGCCACTCCAACCACTTGGTAGGCCAGGCAGATGGCCTACCTGATCCATTTCCACTGGGTTACAGTAGTGGGCTTTTTACTTTGCTGGTTGTGTCTTAAGGAGACAAAGAGTGTGTTAATTTATTATTTATTTCATTTAGGAAGCGCACAAACAACCCAGAGGCATCAAGGTGCTGTTACAGATACAGGTTATTTACACACAGTTCACATATTATACATTTGAGTAGATGATGGTAATGTTGCAGGGATAGGAGAGGAGCAATGCACAAAATGTTGGTCAGTCCAATCAAACAACTGTGTTTTTAGTGCTTTTTGGAATACCTTATAGGATTTTTCTGCTCTCAGCAAAGGGGGGAGGGAGTTCCACTGTTTGACTGCGATGTAGAGGAAGCTAGAACCACCAGCTTTAGCTGGTTTGACTTTAGGTAAGAGTAAGCGGTGAGCGCAGGATGTCTTGGTAGGTCTTGTTGAGTGGGCTTTGGCTACTTTCTGGGAGAGGTGGGGAGGTTTTATTAGACAGGTATTTATGGATGATGGACAAGGGTTTGAAAATTATGTGTTTTCAAATAGGCAGCCAGTGAGCATCTCTTCTCACTGCTGAAACATGTTTTGTTTAGGAATGTTATGCTGCTTGCAGGGCATTATTTTGTATTACGTGTAGTTTTCGAAGATTTCTGGAGGAGGGGCATGCATAGAGGACATTGTAGTAATCTAGCCTCGAGCCGATGACTGCTCGGGCAATTGTTAGGCAGCTGTGTTTAGAAAGGAAATGCCTTGCAGCATTTAATACTTTGGCTTTGGTTGCGTAGTCTGCTGAGAAGCCAATCACATTTACTTGGCAGGACATAGGGAGGGAGGGTGGCGTCTATGACCTAGGGTTTTTACGGATGCTGAGACGGGGACCAAGATATTATCAATCTCGAAGGCAGTGTATTGTTCATTGAGATTTTTTAGAACTGCAGGGGTTCCGAAAAGCAAGATTTCGGTCTTGTCTCCATTTGCCGCCCTCCATGACTGGATCATGGAATAGGTATTGTTGAGGGTATTTGAGTCATCCTCATAGTTGCCTGTGAGTGGGAGTACAATTTGGGTGTTGTGGGTGTAGTTGGTGTAGGCTATGCCCAGGGAATCCAGGATGTCAAAGAGGGGCCTAGTGAAGATGTTGTATAGGGTCGGGGATACGCACGATCCTTGAGGTACCCCACCTGGAATAGGGGGGGGGGGGTGGGGGGAGAGGAGGAGGAGGAGGAGGACCCTGATCTCATCCAACTGTCTTTTTAAAGTCCAGCAAGGCAGATTCTGTACCATGGCCAGGGTGGAAACCAAACTGCTGCATTCCTAGGACATGGTTAGCTTCAAGGAAGTGCTGAACTTGTAGGTAGGCTACCAGAGCAAGGAGTTTAAGTAGGGATGGGACAGTTGTGATTGGCCTGTAGTTGGTAGGAATAGAGGGGTTGAAGGATTTGTTTTTTATTTTTTTAGGAGGGGGGTGAACCCAGGCATCTTTGAGGCTGCCGGGCACTGTGCTTGTCGAGAAGGAAGCGTTTATAAACGCAGTGGTGAGTGATGTTAGGATTTCCGCACGGTCTTTGATGATGGGCGCTGGACATATATCTCCTTTGCATCTTGGGGGTTTTAGACCTTTGATTATGGCTAGGAAGTCTGTCTCCAAGATCTCTTTGAAGTGAAACTGGGGGATCGTGAGGTTAGGGCAGTCTGGGGAGGTAGTTGTTGCTGGGGAATAGGGGTGCACGTGGCAGTTGGCTAGAATTCTTAGAATATTTTTGTGTAGGGTGTCGATTTTATTGAGCATTGCCATTTGGATGCTAGAGCCCCAGGCTTCATCCTTGGCAAGGGTGGAGGGAGGCGGGGGTCTCAAGTTCCCTAAAGATGATGTCTGACTTGACATTCGAAATTCTGGCATTGAAGGAGGTGGATTTTGCTGAGATGATTGCTTGCTTATAGAGCTTGGTGAATTCGGAGAATTCTCCTCTCAGGGTGTCGGATGAGTATTCTTTCCACATAAGTTCTACCTAGCGTTTCCTGTTATGCAATTCTAGGTGGTCAGGGGTACACCAAGAATTTTAGTGTCTGACAGGTTTCGCTTTGCGAGGGGTTGGGGGGCAACAGTGTTAACTGCTTTAGATAGAGTTGGGGTATATGCATCCGCTAGTGAGTTGGGGGTCGGTCGAGACGGGGGGCTTAAGGCAGGGTGTGTCCAGCCAGGGCATGATATTTTCTTTTGTGAGCTACGTGTGACGGCCGATGGAAGTGGTACGGCATTAAGTTTAGGTTTGCTGGGGTGAGGGATGGAGAAATCGATAATGTGGTGGATAGACCAAGGGCAGGAAGTGTTGGAGCTAGTCGAGATCCGATGGTTATAGTCGGCAATCCAGTCCAGAGTACGGCCTTTTACGTGGGTGGGATTGGTGATGTAGTGCATGAAGCCTAGGAGTCAAGGGAGTTAGCAAGTGAGATGGCTTAAGGGTCTTCAGGGTCATTAAGGCCCAAGTTAAGGTCTCCCAAGAGGATAGTTTTCTGGGAGGCTTCGATGTTGTCTCCCAGTGTCATTGGTATCAGGCAGGTAGTTGGGGCAAGCTGGGTGGAGGCTTGGCAGCCCTGGCATAGCCACACAAAGAACCCATAACAAATCCCTCCTTTCAGTCCTTCCTAGCGTTTGTAGTAACTTCCTGGTTACCACTTCCTGTTGCCAAACAGGAAGTGCATGATCACTCATGAGCTCTCTAGTGGTTGGGTGTGGCTGGCTATATAAGCCACACCCAAGATTCTTCCAGTTGCTCTTGTTGCTTACTGTGAGCTGTATCGGCAACACACTTGCCGTGCTCTGGATCAGCCAGAATCTGCTTACCTGCTCCGGATCATCCTGCTTCTGCTTACCTGCTCCGGATCATCCTGCTTCTGCTTACCTGCTCTGGATCATCCTGTTTCTGCTTACCTGCTCTGGATCATCCTGCTTCTTCTTGCCTGCTCCGGATCATCCTGCTTCTTCTTGCCTGCTCCGGATCATCCTGCTTCTGCTTACCTGCTCCGGATCATCCTGCTTCTGCTTACCTGCTCACCCGCTCCGGATCATTCAGCTTCAGCTTACCTGGTTCTTACTTTACGCCACAGCTATCTCCAGTCAAAAGGGGACTTCAACACCGGCACCTGTAAGAACAAAGAAGAACAACGTTAACATGCACACATCAGTAATGCTGCGCATACTCACCGAATCGTCCTGCGACGCTGGAATCCAGGTTAGTGGCAGGAGCGCACAAACCCCTGTAAGAAAGAAGAGACATTATTCATTGCGCTCGCTCCAATAACGCAGACACTTATTTCACTGCGCTCTCTCTATGCGGTGCATACTTACCAAAAGCCTCCGTGCAAACTTACCTAACCACCAAGTCTCCAGTAGCGCTGAACCCGGACTCGACGCGCTAATACCACATAATTTCTCCTGCAAGGGAAAGGGAGAGACATTACCAGGCGCGCTAGAATTGAAGGCACTGCGCAAACCTACCAGCAGCTAGCTTCTACACGCAGTGCTACTCGCCCACAAAAATACTGGCAAACAAAGACAATACGGACAATTTTGGACACTCAACATTCTCCGCAACGTTCACTTGTGGGAAGGACTTTCTAGCCAGTGAAGAAACTGGCGCCTTGAACTGTCGGCCTCGCTGTGAAGGCATAAAACAGCGCTTGGCATCTGAACTCAGCCTACAGCATTGGCACCAATCACATGAGTGAATCGCACCCCTGCAAATGCAGGATGGAGTGCACACCCTACTAAAGATCAAGGTAAGCCCATAGGGGGACATCACATCACACAGTAAAGAGAAGTGAAGGGCCCAGGGGAATCTGGTGAATTCAGGTCTGAGTGTACACCTTGTATTTGACAGCTATTCCTCCGGGGGAAACAGGGGAAGTGAAGATTTTGGGTCAAGGGAGGCTCGTCCATCGCTCCTGCAGAGACACAGGTGAGTGTGACACCCAGGATGTGGAGGAGGTTCTCTTGAAAGCTTAGTATGGGGCACAGAGGGCGGTAATTGAGGTGGATAGAGATGGTGAGGGTGGGTGTGGTGGCCAACTTGAGGGAGAGCAGGTCTGCATTCTCATCGAAGGTTGTGTTAACCTGCCTAATTAGGAAGGAGTCTCACGCCACTGAGGCAACGCCACCTCCTCTAGAGGTGAGCCTGTCATTCCAGTAAATTGTTGTGGGTTGATTCTACCCACTTTTTGCCCTGCCAATGCTGCATCACTGTGTTATGATGGTGCCAGAAAACATCAAAATGACCGCAGAACACATGTGCGCACCAAAACCTCTGAAAATTGTGTTTTGCAAAGCACAAAACGATGGCTACCCAATCTTCCATGCATGTTGTCAGTGGTGGAACAGAGATCTCACTCCTGAAACATGTGAAGATGGAGTACAGAAGGAAAAGCAGTGCTTGGCTAAAGGAAACCCCAAATCTTGCTTTAAATCACTTTTTCTTTGTTGCTGAAACTGCAGAATGTCGGTCCAAACACCCTCAAACATCCAGAATTCTTGCTGGGTGCTACAATTCACTTAGTATAAGAAACCATTGTGAACTTACAATGTCCTGAAAAGCTGAAAGCATCAAGTGATTTCCACAGCAAAAGTGGCTCTGTGGATCTGTCAAAATCTGGGCGCAGTACCCTTGGCCGCCTGAATGACAGTTGTCAGAGGTCTGCAGGATTAAAACTTTAAACATGTATAAACTAAAATCAATTGTTTGCAAGCTAAGAGGCGTGTACTGATGTTAACCTATGTTGTAATTGTTTTGATTCTATGGTTTAAAATCTTGAAGTATTTAGCTGTGATTTGATCCCACAAGTTTGTCTGCTAAGGGAAAATTCAACAGAATTAACATTTAAATTTAAGCCTGGCTAAAGCAACCAAACTGGAATAACAGCTTTCCTCACAGAGACGAGGCCTCCCCCTCCAGCTTCTTCCATCAGGAAATCACACCTAAATGATAATTATAGGGTGTGGGAAGAATCTGGGCTGCACTGGGGAAAGAAACGATGAACAACTGCCAAGCAGGAAAGGCCAGGTGTGAGGACCGTGGTAAAAAATGGCCTCTACCAAGGGAACAGGGAGGAGACTTCTCCTGAACTGAAGGGAGACAAGAAGAGGCAGAGACAAACAGCCATCTGTGGCTAAACATTCACAAAGAACATTTTGTTTAAATACAACTTGCCACTGAAAATTGTCAAAAACACAAAAATAACACAATTGTAAACCTAATTTGTGGCTGCACATTCATGATTTCACCGTTTGCATTCACTGTTTTTGACTTACCGTGAACTGCTGCTTCTGTGCGACATGTGTCAGCTATAACTCGTGCCATGTACACTTCTTCTGATCCATCTGCATTTTATCCCCGCCCACTGCCCCTTTTTGCCTTACTCCCACTTCCCTCTGGTCGTCTTGCCACCCCTTCTCATCTCACCCCTGTAAGTGTGTCAGCTGCCCGCCTTTGCCGAGACTTGGTCCACGCTACTGTTGGCAATGCCAAACATATGTCTACGGCATGCACCTGCCACCCCACCATACGTGACCATCCGCCCTCTGTTCGTGTAGACTCTACTCACGCTTTCTTGGGGTGCTTGCCTCCTTCTTCTCTGTGCTGGGTACCACATACCCCCTTACTACCCACTCTACTTCCTACTCTCACTTGCCTGCATCTCCCCTCCTCTGAGGACCTGGACACACTCTCGAGGCCTTCCCCTCCTAGCACTTACTCCTATCATCTGTTCCTTGACTTTTGATAGTAGCTCGTCTGTCTCCCCTCCTACCTCCTTGTTCTCCATCCCCCTCCCCTGCTTTTTAAATGTATCTCTGATAAATTTGCTCAGTAGCGTGCCCTGTTCTTCTCCTCTCCCCAAAATATCCCACCGTGCTCCCCCTCCCAACCCTCCTCTTGTATACCCCCTGCACTACATCAATTGTCGTCAGACATAGTAATGTTACTGCTTGATTTGTTATCCCTCTTTTCCATTACCTCTTGCCTTACCTGTTTTTCTTGCACTCGCACTATAAGAAATGTCGACAGGCCTATTACGATAATTATTTTTCACATTCTGTATTGCCTCAAGGACTTTTAACTGAATGTACTGTATTTTCCTATGTTCCCTCCCTCCTTGAAGCGCTTTGAAACACTTTGTGTATAGGCGCTATATAAATAAACAATCATAAGAGGCGGCAAGATCGTGTGACATATTGTGGAAGGAAACGGCATAAAATGTGATTTTACACCAAATGTATTTGTGCTAGAAGTATGAAACTTTATACACTTATGCCTACGCTATACGCTCACACTTGTTGAAATTTGCTGATAAATGGGACATTGTGTTCCTGATGAAAAGGGCGCAGTTCTGGGAAAAGCAGACACAAGATCCTACAGCTAAGGGGTTTGGAGGAGTAGCTGCTGTACAAAATATGTAATCTATATATGTGGTTGTTATAGAGGTTGCATATGTGTAAATATGTATTGTGTCAAAAGTAGATTTTGTGTTCAAGAGGCTAGAGGTGGACTCTAAGCCTCATAAACCCAGACCATAAAGGTGGCACCCTGCTTTTCTCCTCCTATCAAGGCAGAGAGGAGATTCTGACCAATCGTTGTTAAAGGGGCGAGCTTAGGCTAAACCAGCACACACACACCCTTTATCATAAGCATAAATAGACACAGCAGAGGGCAGAAAAAGCAGACCGATTCACCCACTATCCGAATGCTGGCGGAGCACCCTGTTGCAGAACTTTCCATCTCCCTTGCTCCAGACTCCAGAAACTTGGCAAAGCAGAACCCATTGCATAGCTGAACCACTTTCAGCTAGGCCTCAATTTCCAGAACCAACCCCACAAACCTAAGGGCAACTAAACTACAGCCGGGCTGCGATGTACTGCTTGCCTGCTGAAATAATTATCACCATAACCAAAAAGGGCAGATCCAATCCAGTCCTGTGCCGTGCTGTGACCAGAGTGCATTGCAGTCAAGATCCAGTCCGGTGCTGTGCGGTGTCCAGAATGCCTTGATGCGACCCAAATCCGATGTGCCCAGCAGTCTGTCCTGACCAGAATCCCTGACCAGAATCCCGACGGTTCCGTTTGAAACATATCTAGTGAGTATCTGTAGATGGAACTGTGTCACTAGCATATGCACCTTGCTTAGTCCAATCCCTATCTTAAATCCAACCTATCTTGTCTTCAGAACCTGCATTGTTAGGAGTACTTTTGAATTGTCTGAACTCTCTATCCAATCCCTCCTATCTTCCTCCTGTGCTAGTATTGCTAAAACTATCTTTGCGCTGATCTTTTCTCAACTGAAGAAATCGAGTTTCCTTATCAGGTAGTCACCCTGATCCAGTGATTGTAATCCCTGCGTGGTATTCGCTTCTTCATAGTCATCCCTTAGTGTAAGCAAACTCATTTGTCATTTTTAAAAGTGCATTTCTGTTTTTCCTTCTAGTGCCTATTTCCAAAAACGACCTCCACTAAACGTCCAGAACTTCCTCAGTTTTTGTACTAGAAACAAATTGTTTTGCTCACTATTACTCCTTGTGTATTAAAGAGATTATTCACTGTTACATCACCCCGTTGGTGATTATTGTATACCCATTAAAACATAGTGTATTTATATTGTAAATACATAAATAAATATTTTAACTTTGCAAACCAGCCTGATTCCTTGTTCAGTGTGACCGGGGAGGTTCCAGGAGAGGGGCGTGATATGAGTGGTACATCGTTGAGAATAAAATAACTTTTAGACAAAAATTAATAAGGATTTCAGTTGTGCATTACATGCTAGGCATTGACTTGGGTGTGTGCCAGATTGAAATCACTTACATGGTGTAGCCGGAGGGAATGGCTAAGGAGAGTGCAGAACCTGAGGCTTCATGAAGCCAGGTTTCTGAAATGGCTAGGGCGTCTAGGTTATGGGTGGTAATGAGGTAGTTGATTTCAAGGGCATGTGCAGGTACGGAACATGCATTAATGAGAACACAGGTCATGAGGGGCTGAGTAGTTAAGGGGATAGTACACGGCTCTGTGAGATTGGGTCGTTTAGTTGTGGCTGGGTGGTCCCAAGGGTAGGCTGGTGGTCATGTGGTGAGGCTGGGAGTGAGCTCCCGTTTGTCTGGTTGTTTTTTGGGGAAGGGGTGTTCTGAGGGTCAGCGTTGGTTCTAGGGGAGACTATTTTAGGGTTGGATACCAAGTTGAAACAGCTTACATTAGTGGGAGTGTTTGGGGGTGTGTAGCCATTTACGTTTTCTATTGAGGAATCAGGACTGACAGGTTTGCTGCTATTAGGTTTAGTCACCATAGGTGAGGTGAAATTGGTAGCTTGGGTGGGGCAAGGTGGATTATCGGTAGCCATGGGCTCAGCAGGGGGCTCAAGTTGCTCTGAGAGTATACTGGCATGTAAAGTTTTGGTGAGCATATCAGCATCTTTACAAAGGGGGGGTCAACAAAAGCATCCACATTCACAGCAGACATAGTAAACATACATCCATGCAAATGTTTGGTGGCAATAAGCAGGTTGGCAAATTACAAAGGGGGTCAGCATAAGCATCAACAATTGAATTGCAAGGCATACAGTCAATTCATACTTTGGTGGCAGTGAACGGGTCAGTATCAAGGGAGCTGGCAACAAGGGTACTGGCAACAAGGGTACTGTGAGAGGCAATAGAGAATTCACTAGGAGCATCATTACAAAAGCAGGCAGTGACCATTGTTGAAGGTTTACAAGACTTAGCATGGGTAGGGTTGACAGTGTTGCCACTATGGTTAGAGAGCATTGCATAGCATGGTAAAACGTTAGGAGGAGGGGTGCCAGAACGAGAGGAAGTAGGTTGGCTGCAGCGTGTGCATTTCACAAAGGTAAAATGATGTTTCTGCATAAGAGTCAATAATTTTAATTGGAGGAGTATAAACAATAATCGGCAGTTCGATGAGTGCAGGTTGTGGGCATCGAGGATAGACTTGCTTTATTATGTCCACGGGAGGGTGCCGATGGCATTGGCTTAAATGGAATGGCCGTAGGCAGTTGTTGCCTGGTATGGCTGGCACGGGGCACAGATCTCATCCTGACTGTGACCATGGCTGCTGATGGTGAACGCCGTTAGGAAGTTGCAGCGTCAAGTGACATTGCCCCAAGTTTCGGTGGAGGGCGATCGGAGCAGGGCACTGTGCACGCTCATAGGCGGGTATTCCGTGCTCTGGGTGGCTGCGAGTACATGGGAAGCAGTCTGGCCCAGGTGCGCGACCTCAGCCTGTGCCCCAGGCCCGGGCCCGGGCCGTCAGAAAGACGGCACGATAAAGGGCCTGAGAGTTTAGGCGCGGGGTGGGGAGGAAACGGCGCGAAAGCCGTGGGGAGGGGCGGCCAAATGGCGCCCACAGCACAAAAGGCCAAGGAAACCCAGGAAATGGCACCTGGGAAAGGTGTGAGGGGTAACAGCAGGGGGCCGGGGGAAGCCCGGCCCCCAAGGTAAGAACAAAGGGGGTTGGGGGGGCTAAGTAACCCCAAGAGAAGGGATCAGGTACAAACCAGGTAAGGAGCTCACCTCTCTCGGGTAAGCTCCTAGGGCCTGGAAAAGGGGAAGAAGAAACGTTTACTCTTGCGGGTTCACGGTTTCGTGATTTCTCTTGTCGGTACAGTTTTCAATTATAGAGCTGCTGAGTGTTCACCTACTCTTGCCGGAGCAGCGTGGAGAGGACCGGCGGGTGCAGAGGAGGAACGGGCAGCAGCGCAGAAAGCAGGTCGGGAGCCGGGTCGGCGTAGGAGGACCAGCCGGCGTGCCCAGGAGGAGGTGTTGCAGTGCGCCGTGCTGCGAAGATCCAGCTGAGCAGAGCGTCCATCGTCGGGGCGAGGCGGAAGACATACGGCAAGCCAGGCGTCGGGGAGAAGATCCGCCGAAGAAGCCCGGGAGAAGCAGAGAGGACACAGCGAGCGAGAGCGAGCAGGTTTGGAACGGAGCAGGAAGGAGGGGCCACCCGCCTCACTCGCGCCAAGTGAAAAGTTTGATACATTTACCCGGGCCGTTGCCTAGGACACAAGTTTGCGCAACTGGGGGCCACGGCAGCCGAAACGAAAAGTCAGGATATAAAGGGACAGACACGCACAGAAAGCCAAGTGAAGTCCAGGCACAACTCGCCTTAAAGGGGCAGGCGAAATTCAGCAGACAGCAGGGATTGGTTTTTATTATTGACAGCCCAAGTACAAGCTCGCGCATTACCTGCACAACAAGCACAAAGGCAAGAGCCTAAGAACCAACACAGAGGACACGACAGAGGAAACACAGGAAAAGGGAGAAAGAAGGGAGGAAGCCAGCCCTGCAGAAAGAAAGCATTCAAACAAGAAGGATGGCAGAAGAAAGAGCAAGAAGAGCCCTAGAATTCAGTGAATGGGCAAAGAAGGCGGAAAAGGAATATGGGGAACAATGAGTGCTGGAGGTAATGCAAAATGAGGAGAGGGCAAAGGCAATGTCACCTTTGTTGTTTATAGAGCCCAGCAGCAGCGAAGGAGAAGAAGTGCCGCAAGGACAGAAGAGGATGAGAGAAGAGCCAAGGAGATTGGAGGAGGAGGGGGAGGAGGGGGAGGAGGAGGAGGAGGAGGAGGAGGAGGAGGAGGAGGAGGAGGAAAGGGATCACCTAAGGGCTTGGGTAAAGTGGAGTGGTGTAGTAAGCAAGGAGAAGCAAAGAGGGGCGGGGGCAGGACCCATAGGAACCCCAGTCCAGCACCGCAGGGGGCACCAGTAGTACCAAATCCAGAGGGGGTACCGCAAGGCACCAACCCACAACCAGTAACACCAGTAGGGGCAACAGCAGTACCAGTGGCAGGGAACCCACCGCAGGGGGTGGCACCACCAGTACCAAATCCAGGGGGGGTACCGCAAAGTACCAATCCACAACCGGTAGCACCAATAGGAGCAACGGAAGTACCAGTGGCAGGGAACCAACCGCAGGGGGTGGCACCACCAGTGGTAACAGCTACAGTCACAGCAGACAAGGAAGGGGGACCAATCATGACGAAGTATGGCAGACCAACAATGGGGAAGGACGCGCAGGGCAGGTCCATGAAGGCAATGTCTTGGTATATAAATGACAAAGCAAAGGAAAAAATATATGGAGAAAGGAATTGATTGACATTTTACACTGCTAGATTGTCAAAAAAGAGGGATGAATGTGGCATTGGAGGACATAAGGGAGGATGAGAATGGCCTACTTAGGAGGGGAGCAGTAGTAAGAAGTTTTGACAACTGGATGGCAGCCTTCCAGATAATGTCCACCATTACATTGCAGAAATTCCCCGAGGATGGGGTAGCATTGGTTGCCTATCAGCAGAGGGTGTTAAAGGTATACAGGGCATTCGGGGGGGGGGGGGGGGCGCATGGCAGGAATATATGACCATGAGTTCAGAAAAGAAATGGACTGTTTTCCAGACATGGGATGGGACGAAGAAAATTTTAACCTATACATTTTTAATGTATTGAAAGAAAAATGGGAAACCAAGGAAAGGAGCTCGGGAGGGCAGCAGAGGAGGCAGTATTGGCAGAATGATTACAGATCAAATTATAAATACAATAACAGAAGATATGAAAATAGCTATGACAGATCTGGGGATCAAAGTTTTCGGAGCAGGCAGTATGGTGCACAGAGAGGGTGGCAGAGCAGCTTGCCACCTACAACGCAGGGAGGTGGCAGCGGGAACAACCGGGCAGGGCGGGCAGAGCCAGGGCAATGTCGAAATTTTGAGAAAGGGGTACCATGCAGCTGGGGCTGGAAGTGCAAATTCAGCCACAAGTGCGAGAAATGCAAAGGTGACCATAGCACCTCCAAATGCACAAGGGCAGCAGGAAGCAGTAACAGAAGCAACGAAAAGCGGAACTAGGTCCTGGGACAGGAAGGGGGCCACACCGGTGAAAATTGAGAGAATGGAAGGGTGGCTCCAATCATTCCCAGACCAAGAAACTGGTTTACAGGAAGGTTTTAATATTCCATTCACAGGGCGAGGATCACAGAATATCCCCAAGAACCTAAAATCTGCTATGGAGAACAAGGAGATAGTGACCAAAAAATTCCAGAAAGAGGTAGAGCTGGGTAGGATAGGGGGCCCGTTTGATGTTTTACCATTTAAAGAATCCATATGCTCACCACTGGGACTAGTACCAAAGAAGGAGGAGGGAGAATACAGACTAATCCACCACCTATCATACCCCCCCCCCGGGGAGTTGGTCAATGACGGCATTGCACAAAGTGAAGCGACAGTAACCTACTCTGATTTTCAAGAAGCAGTAGAGTTAGGCAGGAAAAGGTGCATGGATGGCAAAAGCGGACATTAAGTCAGCCTTCCGTCTGTTGCCAGTCAACAACAAATCTCAGAGATGGCTATGCATGCAGTGGGAGGGCGAATATTTCATCGACAAATGTCTACCTATGGGTTGCGCCATCTCATGTGCATACTTTGAGAGGGTAAGCTCATTCATGCAATGGGCAGTCACAAAAGAGATGGGGGAGGCCAAGATCGTGCACTACCTAGACGATTTTTTGTTCGTATGGCCCAAAGGATCAAGACTATGCAAAGCAACGCTGGACACATTTGTAGAAATAACAAATGAGTGGGGTTTTCCTCTGGCAGGGGAGAAAACAATGGGTTCAACACAGGTTATCCAATTTCTAGGGATAGAAATTGACCCAAGGCAGGGGGTATGCTGGATCCCTGAGGACAAAGTGGCAGACCTGCTAGAAACAATAAATGAGCTGAAAGGGAGGAACAAGGCTACTGTGAGGGAACTGCAAGCATTAGCAGGGAAACTAAACTTTGCGGGAAGGGTCATACCACAAGGGAAAGTGTTTCAAAGAAGCATTCAGCTGAGAACGAGAGGGGCCAGGATGGGCCACCACAGAGTCAGGCTAGGAGGGGGAAATTAAGAGAGACATAGAAATTTGGGCAGAATTCCCAAGGTTTTTCAATGGATTGGTAATATGGCGCTTACCAATAAACGAGGAAGGGAGAAGGGTGTTGTTCGCGGATGCAGCAGGCGGTTTGGGTTTTGGCGCAATACTAGGGAAAAGGTGGTGTGCAGAAAAATGGCCTATAACATGGCAGGAGGCAGAATGGACAAAGAACATAACGCTGCTGGAACTCTTTCCAATCTGGGTAGCATTGTGCGCATGGGGGGAAGAGCTTAAAAACAAGGAATTGACAGTATGGTCGGATAATATGGCGGTAGTGCGCGTGTTAAGTAAAGGGAGCGCGTCCTGTCCAATAGTATTGGAATTGTTGAGAGCCATCACGCTGGAATGCCTAAAAATGAATGCATACATAAGGGCGAGGCACATCGCGGGGGAGGCAAATGTGGTGGCTGATGCCTTCTCGTTTGCAGTGGAAAAAGTTCAGGGAGCTGAGACCGGACGCCGACAGGGAGAGAACGCCCACGCCATGGAAGGCATGGGTCCCGCTAAAAGCATTGGAAAGGAAAGAACGGTTCACTACAAGGTCAACTCTAAAGAAATTGGGAAACCAAAAGAAACGGAACGGGTCATAGACAAGCTGACCAGGAACGCCCTAACGTACAAAACTGGTAAGCAGTACAAAAAACATGTAAAAGATCTGTTGGTTGAAGCAGGAGTGCAAGATGTGGGTGATATTTCAATGGAAAAAATGTGTGAATTTTTGGAAGGGGCATTTGCCAAAGGGAAAAAGAAGAGCTGGGCAGCAGCACACTTAGCCGCAGTGGCATACACCACAAAGGTAGCCGGTGTATCAGAACCAACAGATAGCCCAAGAATAAAATATGCAATGAAGTGTTGGGCAAAGTTAGAAGGGAGGAAGCCAGACAGCAGAAGACCACTACATTTTGGGAAGCTAGTAATTCTGTTAAAAATATTGCAAGATATATGCAGCAGCAAATACCAAACAGCTTTGTTCAGGGCAGCATTTGCGCTGGCATAATATGGGGCTTTTAGGATTGGGGAACTGGTGGCACGGAACACGATAGCAGGAGATGGCCTGGCAAGGAGCGATGTTCGCATGGGAACCAAGGGCATGTCCATAATGTTAAGGAAATCCAAGACTGACCAGGCAGGAAAGGGGAGAGCAATAGACCTCAATTGCATCAGAGAAAAGGACCACTGTCCCAGATGCATCACCCAGGAATTCCTAGACATCCGACCGTAGGTCGGCGGGCAACTATTAATACTTAGGAATGGCAGCGCACTCAGCAGGTACCAGTTTCAGGCGGTATTGAAACAAGCAGTGGCCAATGCAGGATGGGACCCAGCCAAAATTTGGGACACACTCATTCAGGATAGGAGCAGCAACTTCTGCATGGGCAGGGGGCCTGGGAGCAAAAGGTGTGAAAAAAATTGGGGGTGGAAATCACAATGTTTTAAAAAGTACATAAGAGAGGAACTGATATGAACACTCTATCTCCCCCGTTTCCACAGAGACGGGCCCCTACAAATCGGCATGGATAGTGGGGCACTCCTTCGTGACACGGGCAGGCAGGTGGATTGAAGAAGTGAAGCAAGGACTCTATTTCAAAACCACAATCACATCCTGGTGGGGCCTCCAGTGTATGCACTGGGAGGATATTCACGAACGGTTGTTGGATCTGATCGGCTTCAGGGACACACACCCTCAGCATCCCCCACCCGCCTCTCCCCCCCGGAGAGTACCTGGTTATACACCTCGGGGGGAACGATTTGGTCAGCACGAATAGGGGAGAATTACAGAGAAACATTTGCGAGTCCCTGCATAGCATAGCACACAGTTGGTGGAAAACGGAAATTTTTATGTCGGAGGTAATAGCACGAAGAGTCTGGTACGGGGCACATCGGAGACAGGCAATTGAAACAGCAAGAAAGAAACTGAATAAAGCTGTGGAGAAGTACTGTAGGAGCACAGGACTCCACTTCATAAAACACAGTCTCTCCCAAAACAATCCAGAAATGTTTCACCAGGACGGGGTGCACCTGTCAACCAAGGGAATGGGGGTTTTCTCTGACAACATTTTTAGGGCACTAGAAGAACGGGGATGCAAATAGAGGCGCTTTTGGGGGGACCTGAGCGGGCGAGGTAAACACCCACTCAGGTGTGGCGGCATGTGCCCAGGAAGGGATGCCCAAGGGTAACAAAGCCTTGGGAGGAGAAGCCTTGGGCATCCCCAAACTGGACACAATGTGCCCAAAAGCAAATGATGTGATATATGTTTGTGTTAGGTATTTTTTCTGCAAGAAAATAAATTGCCTACAGCCTATTATTTTTCCACAAACAAAATTGGTCGGCTATGTTATTGCTCGGAGAGGGGTCAGGTAGCAGGAGCAAAGGGAGCCCACACTACTCAGTCTATGCCTCAGGCCCCGGGCCGTCAGAAATACGGCACGATAAAGGGCCTGGGAGTTGAGGCGCGGGGTGGGGGGGGAAACGGCGCGAAAGCCGTGGGGAGGGGCGGCCAAATGGTGCCCACAACACAAAAGGCCAAGGAAACCCAGGAAATGGCACCTGGGAAAGGTGTGAGGGGTAACAGCAGGGGGCCGGGGGAAGCCTGGCTTCCAAGGTAAGAACAAAGGGGGTTGGGGGGTATAAGCAACCCCAAGAGAAGGGATCAGGTACAAACCAGGTAAGGAGCTCACCTCTCTCGGGTAAGCTCCTAGGGCCTGGAAATGGGGAAGAAGAAACGTTTACCACCCAACCCACCCTACAAAGAGAAAGAAAGAAGGAGGAAGCAGGCAGGAGCCGGAACGCCGAGTACTTTCTTTCGGTACACGGTTCAAGAAACTCGTAGGCGGCATGTGCCCAGGAACGTATGCCCAAGGGTAACAAAGCCTTGGGAGGAGAAGCCTTGGGCATCCCCAAACTGGACACAATGTGCCCAAAAGCAAATGATGTGATATATGTTTGTGTTATGTATTTTCTGCAAGAAAATAAATTGCCTACGGCTTATTATTTTTCCACAAACAAAATTGGTTGTCTCTTATTGCTCAGGGAGGGGTCAGGTAGCAGGAGCAAAGGGAGCCCACACTACTCAGCCTAAAGATTCCGGGCTACGTGTGGCAACGAGGGCAGTAAGTGGGGAGGTGGGCGGACGATCAACGATGTTTGCTTAAGATTGCGAGGTGGCGTGGTGTCATTGCTAGCAACTGGATATGACCTGCAAATTTGTTTCTGTGGGCGAGATCGCCAGTTAGTTTGCA
This sequence comes from Ambystoma mexicanum, assembly GCF_040938575.1. NCBI lineage: Eukaryota > Metazoa > Chordata > Amphibia > Caudata > Ambystomatidae > Ambystoma > Ambystoma mexicanum. Next base: position 539,533,175 of record NC_090922.1, read on the forward strand.
GGCAAACTGCCGTTGTTGCTGTGCGATGTAGTGCCATGTATTAATCTCTCAGCGCGGAAGCGTTTGCCTGGGAATACAGCGCTCATGTTGCTGGCGACTTAATCGGCTTCTCCCTAGCCTGCTGCTTTACGAGCGACGCATGCGGGCTGGAGGAGACTGCAGGGGGATGCAGTTCACTAGAAGTAGGCGTTTGCAAAATAGTTAGGTTTGTGGTCGCATGCATGTAACGTGGGCATGAGGAAGGGTGGTGGTGGAGGAGTGGATATGAATTTTGCACCGAATTAAGTGACTAACCAGGGTGCAGCACTTAAATAAAGCAACATTGGAGCTGTATTGCGATCCCTGACAGTTGTGCTCTTCTTTCCAGGTAAACCCTTACCACTCTGCACAAATTGAGAGGACAGGGTTAATGTGTTCACCCTCCCTAGCCTCTTAATCCAATGTTGGGGACAAGGTTTGTATGGAAGTCGAAGTCAGATACCACTTTGGGATGGAAGAGGGTAGAAGGACAAAGCATAAAAACCACTGGGGAAAAATGGCAAGTACGGAGGTGTGCGTATGAGGGCCCTAGTTCTCCTGAGTCTCCTGGCCAAAGCGAAGGCCAGAAGAAAGACTCTTGCCTATCACGTCAGAATAATGGGAGTGCATTCTAGTGGTTCAGAAAGCCAATAGAGATGGCCTTCACTTCCATGGAAAGATCATATGCAGGGATGGTGCAGAGTATTCTGATTTTATAGACCTCAAAACCCCTGACAAGATGGGATGGAAGGATTTCAGTGCGGGGTGGTGAGGGGGCTGAAGAATACCAAGTTGCAATCTACTAGTCAGGCTAAAAAAGTCACTCTCCCACTCAGTTCTCCACATACACTGTAGCACTGATTTCGAATGGATTGTGTCCTCCAACGTATTAATCTTTTTTTTTCGGCAGAGGGTGCTGTGCGTCGACTCGATGTACCTCGAGGGTCTCCGTCTCGAGGTTCATGTCATCGAAGGTATAAATAGCATGCACTGCACCCGTTACTTCAATTCCGTTTTTCCGCGTTAGCTTATGTTTCGGATATGGCACTTTTGGTTTCTCACAAAACTGCGTCTTAACTTCGAGAATGCCCTCTTCATCATCTTCTACCCCGAAGACCGGCTTCAAGAAGTGGATTAACTGCGGTACTAAGATGTCGATAACCGACCCACCTTGGGTCTGTTTGTGATGTCTTGTCGTTGACCACAAAACAGCTAACTGCGGATCTTGCCAATCCATGATGGATAAGGCCATGTAGGAACGCAAGTGGAAGCTTGTGGCCGGTAAGCCCCCTCTAAAATCCCCATCCACAACTCCATCAAAAAGGCATTCTTTGGATGAGCGGAGAGGTGACTCTCCAGAGAGGAAACTGTTGAAGAAATGCTCTTGGTCACGAAGCGGTTCTCAACATTCATCAAAAAAGATGCAGAAAAGACGCCACAGGACCCCGTCATCATCCTCCGACTCCTCGTCTTAATGCAGGGAAGCTTGCCTGAGTTAGTTGGTGACTCTAGCTGAGTGGGAGGATTTTATTCAGGAGATGCTAAAGGTTTTTGAGAAGGCGGCCCAACCACCTTAAGAGGTGAGGCAAAGAGCAATAATCTATTGTGCCTTCTAAGGCAGACAAGGAAAAGAGCAAGGTTAAAACAGACGCGCCCGGGTGAGATGCCTTCGACCCAATCAAGAGCCAACACCGGAAAGCTAGGTGGTCCAAGTTGCAACTTCAACCTCTAGACTGCATATCCCACAATACCACCGGACAGGGATGACTAGTGTTTCAACGCTATGGCAAAGAAGGTATTATCAGCCAGGAGTATGGCTTTGAAGTCGGTCAACGCCACTTGAGCCCTTGCAAAATTTTCCTGCAACTTATGGGATTGTATTTCTATGGTGGTTGAACATATCCCTGAGGGAGACGAGAGAGAAGGCTTATTTAGCATTGTGAAGGTGGGAAGGATGCAATATGTGAATCTCTCCAGTCAGGTTCGGACTCTGGCAACAGTATTCGCACAGCCATGGCGGCGAGCACTGTTCTACACAGATTTTTGTGATTGAGGACGTCTGGTTTTGCGCCTGATGTGCTCTCAACATGCCCTTTGATGGCACACAACTATTTGGCAGTAAGGCTGATGGGAGCCTAGAAAAGTTGCACACCTCTAAAGCGGCAGCCAAGTCACTCGGCATCGCCATCAGACAGCCGCAACATGCGCACCTCAGTGCACCGACTTGGAGGGGTAAGTCCCTTTATTACTACTCCTTATTTGGAAGAGCGAGAGGACTGGCCAGTCAAAGAGGTCAAAGGAAATGTCCTTGTGGTGGACTAGGATGAGGTGCCAAGTCCGCTCCAATCAATAGCTTCTTTACCTTCAGCCGCTGCTTCAGCAGCCTCACTCTGAGGCCTTAATCCACAAGCCCCTGGTGGGAGGCAGACTCCCTCAGCATCTGTAAGAATGGGGAGCATTACTTCAGATGCTTGGGCTTTGGAAACAGTAACCCAGTGGCCTCGGGATCAACCATGGGGGAGCCACTCGTACTAAACTCTGGTCCGTTCCTCTTGGAGGACATTTTGAGTCTGCTGGAGAAAGGTGCTATAGAACCAGTACCTTTGATGGAGAGGAACAAAGGTTGCCCCTCCCCTTACTTTTGATTCCCAAAAAGGACAGAGGATTGAGACCCATTTTGGACTTCAGATACTTGAACAGGTTCCTCAGGAAGGGCAAGTCCAAAATAGTTATCCTTTCTCAGATCGTTCAGGCCCTCCAGCTTCAGGATTGGATGGTGTCATTGGACATTCAGTATGCTTACTTTCCTGTGCCTATCCATCACAAGCACAGAATGTACCTGAGGTTCGCCGTTGGCGGTTCTCATTATCAGTTTCGGGTTCTGTCATTCGGGCTGACCTCCGCCTGAGTGTTTTCACCAAGTTGATGACGGTAGTGCAGCGAGTCTCAGGGGAGGGGAGATTCACATCTACCCCTACTTCGACGATTGGCTGATCAGGGCACATTCTCGAGAACCAGCCCTAGAACATCTCGGCGTAACCTGCCACTCTCTCCACAGACTAGGCTTCTCCCTTAATTTCAAGAAGTCCTGTACGATACCATCTCAAAAGCTTGTGTTCATTGGAGCAGTCCTGGATGCATCCTCTGGGAAAGCCTCGCCACCTGAGTGAGGGCCCAACACATTCTGTAGATGGTCACCAAATCAGAATGCCCAGTGTCTTCCAACCTTTGACTTTTTGAGGTTGCTCGGCCTCATGGCATCCTGCATCTGGTGCTAGAGGCTCGTCTGAGAATGAGATCCCTCCAGTGGGCTTTCAGAAGCCAGTGGTCTGTTTTTCGGCAAGATGTCAACTCTGCTTCAGGTTCCGAGCAGTGCTGCACGGGATCTCCTGTGGTGGGCCTGCAAGGACAACGTTCTGAGGGGAGAACCTTTTTGGCAGCCATGGCCGGAGAGAACAGTAGTTACGGATGCCTCATTCACGGGGTGGGGAGCCTACGCCTTTGATCTGACGGTCGGCGGTTGTTGGTCTCCATTGGAGTCCAAACTACACATCAATCCTTTGGAGCTAAGAGTGATCAGACTAGCGCTGAAGGCTTTTCTGCCCTCTGTATGGGCAAGGAATGTCCTGATGATAATGACAGACAACTCAGTGACCATGTACGACCTCAACAAGGGAGGAGTTGTAGGGTCACTACCACTATGCAGAGATGTAATGCACCACTGGTTCTGGGCATTTCAAGAAGGAATCCCCTTATCAGCAGTTCACCTAGCCGGAGAAGAGAACATAGTGGTGGATGCTCTGAGAAGGCAGAGCACAGTCTCCCACGAGTGGTAACTAGCTCAGGAAGTCCTTCAAGCGATCTTCACCCTTTGGGGAACCCCTCAAGTGGATCTGTTCACGACCAGTGTCAACCGGAAGTGCAAACAGTTCTGCTCCAGGGAATTTTCCCCAAGAGGTGCTCTCGGGCACACGTTTGTTGCGGACTGGGAGTTTCCACTTCTGCATGAGTTTCCTCCAGCCCCTGTCATTCCTCACGTGATCAGGAGGTTGAGAAAGTTCGGGAAAGTTTGGGCCAGGACGATGTAGTACCCGGACCTTCTGGACATTTCCATCTGCCCTCCAATGCATCTTCCACAAAGAGAGAGGACCATCTCTCACCAATTCGACTGCTAGAATGTGTGTGATCAAACCAAGGGTAAACTGTTAACCATTAAAAAATGGGGGAAAGAACCAAAGGCCCCTATACCAAATACTCAAGTCTTCATTACACATCCCATGTGTGCAAACCTGCACAGGCAAGATGTAATAAAGCACCCGAGGTGTGCAGACACAGGTCAGCAACGTCACTGCCAAAGCCCAAACTTGGGCAATTCCGATACAGCGTGCAAAAGGAGTAGATTCAGAATCCACCTCGAGGTGAAAAAACCTAGCCCCAGGGTGTAAATACTTGACCCCAAAGACTTCATGTACCTTGCATTAAACAATGTCCTGGAGAATGTAAATGAATATATAGGACCACAATCGCAATTCTGGTTCATAGTATCCAGCCCAACTCCTATCACTTGGCTGTTCCAGTGCTCGACATTCGGCATCTAGGAAAATACTGCACAGAAATTGAGAAAATATTGATCCATGAGCTCACTGTATATAAATAAAAGCAAGCTTAAAAAACGCTGAACACCAGTATATGCACCCAAGGTCTAATAAAAGGTGACACCCGCTACGCTCATTGGCCGAAAGAATCAAGCAAATGAAAACCAAATTGGGAAAAAAACAGGCAAATGCGAATAATGAGAAAAAATTGGAAAAGTCAGGCTTCCCTTGCCTCAAAACGGCACAAAGTCACCACATTACGGATGCGCGAACCGATTCCCGTGCTCGGCAGCGGTCCACGCCCCAAGTTCATATAGTCATTCTTGTGCTTGGGGTTAAACCTTTTTTTGCCAAAGATTGTGTCGGATTTCCATTTAGTATATTATAACACAAAAAAGACAGAACCACTTATTTTACAAAGTTATTCCTGATGCTATAGTCCCTTCAAATGACTAAATGTCCCTAAAAGAGGATCTGGCTATCCCTCAACCACATATTCTGTTCCTAGAAAGCGTGGTTTAGACGCCTATCTAGTGTGAGGGATAGATGAGAAGCTCACCCTAACCTATCTCTCTTCTTTCACTGAACGCTAAAAATGGTGCGCACTATTTGGAAGTCGAAACTTTCCATTTTTATTTTAATCGCTTCCATGTAGTGTCTTCTAAATCTCTAGATTGCTCAATTCTATATGAGCAAAATTTTTCAAAAAACAATCCACCTGTTGGATTAATTAGTGTCTACTTTATTTTGCACTGTACTAAAAAAAGATGCAATTTATGCCAAGCTCACTACTAGTGTCGTGTGTCTCAGGGATCAGGTCATCACATCTGAGCCTAAATGTCAACCGGTTTCAGCGTATATAGCAACACTTTCCGCTTTCTTCGGGACATATGTTATGACATTAGTGCATCATATTCGCTAAAAAAGAAAAAAAATTGATTTCTTGTGTTGGTCTCCGTTCTCTGGATTAGGGAGGGCTGTCATGTTAACTCAGTGGGACGTTTTATCTTTATTTCCATGTACCCTAAAAGGGAATACACATAAGGGGGCACCATAAGTGTCTATCTAATACTGTCTTGGGCATATTCCACATGACAGGTAAGTATCCAATTCAGTCCTCACCAGTCTTCGTCTGGTGCTTAAAACGTTCTTGTCTCTTGCAACCTCGGCTAATTGTTGTCCGGAAATTTGGGCAGATCACCTGTAGGTACATGATCCAGAGATTAATGTCTATTGTGATGGCAATACTCCATCTGCTTCAAAGTTCACCCCATTGTCTATGAAACGGCAGGGCTCTTACCCGTTCTTGACTGGAAGAGCTGCAACTCCTTCATGGGTTGTGTCTTCCCTCTCTGTGGTCATGTCATTGCTTTTCTTCTCGCCGTAGTCTACAGCGGAGAATGATTCACCATAACTAAAGCTTGCACCCATCTAGTGCTCACAAGAGTCTGCAAATTCTGTTCTAAACCAACACACCAATATTTCTTATCTCATAAATCTCTCACGGATCTTACAACACTTGGGGTAGTCAATAAATTCTCCCAGTACCTCTTTGTGATTTAGCATTTCCCATTGCCTTCTGCGTGTGCGTGCGCACGCTTCATTTAACCTGGGAATTGCTTACCTGTTGCAGCTTTATGGTGCTCCGTCTCCTCAATCCAAAACTAGTTCTTTTTATATATATGGTTATGTGATGTTCTTGTTGACGCTGCGTGATCCTATATTTACTTATAAGAGTATGGTTCGTATTGCATACCGAACATCTAGATATGCTTATTGTGTCTGTTAACTTAATTCCTGATTACTGGCAGTGTGTTTGAAAAGGCAGATCTCTAATCTTGTTTGCTTTTTCTTTTTGCATGCGCCATACCTGGTGGTCAGGCATTCTGGGTCATGTTTTTTGACAAAATGGATAAGGAAAAGTGGTGGGGAGTTCAAGTGCCCCTCCTCAATATTCCAATTTGCCAAAGTCATTAATAACATAGATGGCTGATCGAGTGTGTTGCAAAAGTGATTTGTATGTTATAGCGGTAAAGATTTCCATATAGCCCAGACAATTGTGCTTCCAACTTTCTATCTGCCCCCCTCAGTCTGGCAAGGAAGAGGAAAGGCTACATAGGCTTGATCCCACAAGGGCTTTGAGCTTTTACATTTCTTGGATGACAAAGATATGTCAACATGACCAGCTTTGCATTGGGTACACTGGACATAAACGTTGACTTTGTTTACTAAACAAACTCTGTCCAGATGGTTAATTCTGGCTATCTCAGAGTGCTACAGGTTGGCCGGGAAAGATCTCCAAGAAGGCCTAAGAGCCCATTCCACAAGGGGTATGGCAACATCTTTCGCTTTTCAAAGAGGGATGCCGATAAGACATTTGTGGAGCAGCCACTTGGTCTACCATCCAGACTTTTACAAAACATTACTGTCTGGATTCATCCTCTAGCCAGGAAAGAGGATTTGGGTAAGCAATCTTATACTCAATCCATGACAAATGTTGAAACAGAACATTATTACTCCCTCCGCCAAAACCTAACACTGCTCTGGGAGTCTATAATTAGATGAGGAATACGTGTTAGGACACAATCCATTAGAAGAACAAGTTACTTAACCCTGGTAACATTCGTTCAACTGGATGTTCCTCCCACATATTACTCGTTGCCTCTTCCAGTCTACCCTGCTGTACAATTTCCAGGCATTACACTTTACGGTCTTTCAGAGTCTAGTACTGTCTAGAACTCACTGAAACTGGTAATTCTGTATGAGGAAGGCTTAAAAGCAAAACTGAAGCCAACGGGTGCTGTGTGTGCTATATATACCGACGATGACGTCGACTCCAGGATGGAAGCCCTCGAGGGACTTCGAGTCGACCGCATCGACGCACAGCACCCTCTGCTGGAATTCGTTTCCAAAGCCGGAAGGGAAGATATCATAAAATGAGGAATATGTGAGAGGAACATCCCGTCGAAAGAACGTTACCTGGGGTAAGTAACTTGTTCTTCTGTGCTGGAAAAGGGAGCACTAGCGCGTCATTGGGCAGTTGAGAATTTCCGGACATTTGTCTGGGGATCTGAATTTGTCTTACCTACTGATCGTCCTTTGAAGGCAATCATCAAATCAAAGGGATTGGACAAAGTGTCTCGAAAATTGGCAGAGTATGTGACAAGAATACAGTGCCACTTATTTGTTCTGGCGGTAGTAACAGGAAAGGATAATGAGTTTGCTGACCATTTGTCTCACTTGGGAGGCAAGGATGAGAAGGGAGAAGGGAGAAGAAGAATGGTAGGAGCAAGTATGTGTCTCATGATGGAGTGATAGGCTCTGGTGAATGGATGGATGCAGTAACAGGGGATGTGGATATCATTTTTGCAATGGAAAATATGCTTACTGAATGGCAGTGGAAGGATAGGATGGTTGGGGATGTGAGGGAATATTGGTAAGTTTGTGAAGAATGAACTGTGGGGAATGGATTATTTTACCTTTCTAGGAAGGTTGTTATTCCAAATGGATTGTAGGAAAAGTTGGTTGATATGGCACATATCGGACATATTGGGATAGCTAAGTGTGATGAATCCCATGGAGTCATCATTGATTCCCCGACAAAGATCTCCACCCATGTTGCAAGGAGACGTTAGCCACTACCTGATCCTGACCTTGGGGGTGGTATTATGAGAGAGGATCACGTGGGAGGAGATGGCTGTCAGGGAAAGATGGTGACACCATTAGGAGAGATGTAGTATTCTTCTCTCTCAAGAGAAGACTTCATCATTCCTAAATTCTTGATTGCTTGTTGTCACTATACAAGTCCTTACCGTAGTAAACTCCATAAAACCCTTCTCTACAATCACTCGATGGGCAAAACATCATTCATACCTCAGTCAAAACACACATTTAGCATCTCTTATCTCTAATGATGATCTTAATAGAAACTCTGACCAATATCACATTGGAAATTATAGAATTGGTATGGACTCCAATTCCCAGAAAACCGTACTTACTGAGACGAGGAAGAGGAGAAAGGACTTAATGCGGATCAGAAGAAACACAGTCAAGCATGCCATGCAGAGTAGTTGTTTTGGGGAGGTCTGAGTGAGCGGGACATTTAAAAATGGTATCCGCATTCAGATCGGCAGAATCAAAGGAAAAGGAAGCAGAGCCGGAGATGAGAGAAGCAGACAATAGTGCGGGGAAGAACTGTGTTGTGGAAAGCAGGCACTTGCACTCTGCTGCTCGCAAGGGGGACATACCAGTGTGGCGCGAGGCCAGAAGGGACACCGAAGGCACCAAGAACCGTTTAGGAAACCATCTCCATACATGAGATGCCAGAATGGAGAAAGTTGGAGCAAGCATTACCCTAAGCAAATGAATACTAATGAGAATATAAAAAGGCAAAACTTGAACAAGTCTCCATACATGAGATGTCAGTGTGGGGAAAATCGGAACAAGTAGTACGTACAGCACAGTGAAGTATTACAAATGTGCTGAAGTAAAGGACAGTTAACTCAAGAAGAAGTCCTAGTGAAAGGGAACGCACCATGCAGTAAACAGTGGGAGGCAAAATACCTTGCAGGGGAGTATAACAGGAGATCTATTAGACCCAGAAAGTGATTCCTGACAGGAGAGTATACCAGGAGGTCCAGTAAAGTTGTATCGGGAGTGGAAAGATACCTGGCAGGAGAGTATGCCAGGGCACCTGTAAGACTCGGAGTATTCCTGGCAGGGGAGTATACAAGGAGGTCCAGTATAGGTTGCATAAAGAAACATATTTATTTTGTAAACGTATATGGTAAAGAAGTATACCAGAGACACTTTTGCCATCCTTCAAGTAACTGTTATTTGAAAGAAACAATTTTGATAATTTTGCCATCTTCAAAGAATAGTTTTTTGGGAGAGACACTTTTCCATCCTTAAGAAGCTATTGTTTGAAAGAGACGCTTACACAATTCTTTAAGGAACTATTATTTGGAAAAGACACTACCTAAATATCCAGAGGAAAGGAGCCACCCTCTGGATTCAAGGATTTATCTTTGGAGAAGATACTTTTATTGGATGTATCTATTTATTTTATTAAAACCTTTTGACCAAGTATAAGTCAAATACATTTCCTTGCACCCTTAGTTGTTTATTTCTTAGTGTGACGGTCAGAGTAATATGTTTTGGACACAAGGACAGTTTATATGTTTGACGATGAGACACAGACTGATCTTTAATTTTAGTTTCATAGGTAGGGAAACTCTATTTAAGATAGAGACAGACAGGCCTTTACCCACTCCTTTTATTTTAATAACCATGTCTGATGCTGAAAACATCTGCCTCTCCTTTTTGACCCCTCACATAATACAAAGAATGTATTGAGAGACAATTATTGGTGGCCAGGTTTTGCAGCATGTTTAAAATGTGAGGAAGCAGGGAAAGGATTATGTGTGCATGCAAAGCCTATGGTGTGTTCGGAGGTACCTGGCAAAGTGTGCGAAGACTTTTCAGTGGACATCCTAGGACCAGTGGATGTTGGAGGAAGACACAGTAAATATATTGTTGTGATGGTAGATTTGCTATTTTGTTGGAATGAGATGTTTGTCAGGGAGGCTGGAGTAATTGCAAAGTTTCTTGAAGATCTGTTCGGAAAGGAAGGATAACCAGCAAGTATTTTGATGGATAACGGGACACCATTTTATGGAAAGGGGATGGAGGAGTACTTTGTTGTGTGGGACTAAACACAAGATGATGTCCGTATATCCTTGTGGGAGCATTGGAGTGGTGGAGAGAGTAAATCACAGTATAAAGGATGCTGTAATAATGGCTGGACTGTATGTTCATGGGAGGAAGGGGGCTGTGGAGGAGAAAACAGGGTTAAGGATTTCGGCACATTAAGAGCCTTTTGTGATGATGAGAGGGAAGAGAGGAAATTCCTGTGTGTGTCCTGCCTGGTTAGGGAGGTCAGTGGTCGCAGAAGTGAATCTGGAAGATGTGAGGGGAAGATGTGTCCAACGTAATGAGAAGGGGAAGGAGGAATCAGTTGTAAAGTGAGGGGTGAAATAACTGGTGGTGAAGAGAGAAGATTGTGTGAGTAAAAAAGAAAGGAGAGGTGAGGAGAGGAGAAAAGGGAATCTGTCGTATAGTGATCTCATTCAAATGGAAAGAGTATGTGAGGGATCTATACAAGTAAATGGAGGACACGTGTGAAATTTGGGATCAGTGGTGAAGGTAAAAGCGCCACATGTATAATGGAAATAATTTCACAAAGGAAGGAGGTGTGTGTTGCAAATATGTATTTGGATAAGGGAATATAGAATGCTGGAGAGGGGTGTTTCCTAAGGCTACATGTAGAGTGTTGGGTGCATGTGGGTTCTAGGAACGGTATTTGGGTGAGTTGGAAGGGAAATGGAGGTGGTGTGGTGGCGTTTTCTCTATATCCCAATTACTTGCTGCTGAAGCAAGAAAGCTTGTTGTGGACGTCAGCCGGGTCGTGTGCTCTATACAGATTTTATGCCACATCCTCCTGACCAGAGGCTTAGTTGGTTATTACAAGTCACATGGCTGAATCAGCAAGACACCTATTGGAGAAAGGGAGTCTTGAGAGGGAGACCTATCCTTGAGCTGTTTTAGTTTACTTATCCTTCCACCTGTCAGGGAAGTTCAATTCCATTTTATTCCAATTTCCCCGGTCCCAAATAAAGAACTGATCTATTGAAAGGGGTTCAAGTGTCTTGTGTTATTTTCCCAATGTCTTTGTTACTTCTAGCTTTAGTGCAGATTTTATAGAGTAGATAAGTGTTTTTCAACATAGGAAGTGCAAGTGTTCCAGTGGTTTGGGGCAGGAAGGGAGAAGGAGCGGTAGAGCAGAAGCACAGGCTGGTTGGGGGACAGAAGGATTAGGAAGTTTACTAGAGATTAGGAGGCCTGAAGGAGCGTAACGAGAGATAGAGGTGGCTATTTAGTTGATGCAAGATCATGCAGGGATTTGAAAAAAAGCAGTAACAATCTGAAGAGAAATAGGTTTTCTTTGATGGGGTTGTGTTTGGAGGTGAGAGAAGAGCAGGGAAGATTATAGAGAGAACACATGTTGAAGCTGAATTCTTACTCAAATGAGGAAAAGGAGTAGAGGGGAAGGCCCATCAGGCGGCTTGCAAAGTAGTCAAGGTGACTTATTCCCAAGGCCAATATTATGGGTTTGGCAGAGTTGCAAGTCAGAATGGAGTAGATTTTACTTATATTAAGCAGGTTAATCTTGGCTGCAGTTGAGGTAAAAGTGACAACGTTGTAAACGTTGCTAGTGAAAAAGACCCCAGGATTCCATGGCTTAGAGGTGGTGGTGAGTAAGTTGGGTGGAAATTAGATGGGTGAAGAGAAGTGGTCAGGCATTGGAGACCGGAAGGTAGATTACTTTTTTTTTTTTTTTTTTTTTGAGGAGTTTAGACAGAAGATTGTGCCAACTAGTAATGGATCGCAGAGAGACTCGCACATTTGTAAGCATAGAGCTCAAGAGTCAAAGAAGGGAGGGTTGTCCTCCCCAAAGAGGTGGTAAGAGACTCCAAAGGAGAAGATTAGTTAATCAAGGGATGAGGTGTAAAGTGTGAATTTTAAGGAGTCAAAGACAGAGCCTGCGGGGTACATCAACAGTGACAGAGGTTGGATAAGAAGTGCTTGTATTTCAGGAGATGAGGAAGATTAGAAGCAACACATTCAAGAGCGAGTTAATTGATTTCAAGGCCTGCAAGGGACATAAGAAGAGAGAAGTGGTCCAGCATATCAGAGGTGGCTGAGAGATTCAATACGATTAGGATGGTGGATTCTTTGCAGTGGTGAGCAGAGGTCAAAGTTGAAAAAGATTGCATAGAATGCCGGCTGTGAAATCTAGCTAGGACATGCATCCTTAGATTGTAGGTGTCCAAGTAGAAGAAGATCCAATTAAAGATTAAAAGATTAAAGGATTTTTGTGAGAGGGATGGGGGATGGGGGAAGATGCCTGCAGAGAGATGGCAGGTGTTTTAGTATTAGGGTTGGTAGGACAGTTGTTAACTTGAAGTAGACTGGAAAGATTTGATGGGAAAGCGAGAAGTTGAAGAAGTACGAGCAGGTGAGGTGTAAGCACCTTGACTGTCTGCAATGCCTATTGGTTTGCGGCGTTGAAAGTTGTTAGGGCGGGTGTCGATTTACAAGGAGAAGATAGGTGTCAGGTGCATATAAAGGAGGTATTTGAGCTAGGTGGCCGTGGGGAAAGAAGCAGTGAGAAGGAGGGATAGGAGGTTGGTGAAGTATTCAGTTTGAATTGGATAGTGTGCAAGGTTGTTAGCAGATAGATAAGAAGTGATAGCGTGAGGGTTTGGAGGAGCCAGCATGCTTTGTAGCGTGAAAGAAGAGTTTCACTGGTAATTTTAGTCTATTTGTAGATTTGAGCCCCTGTCCTGGATATGTAGATACTTCCTTTAGTATAACAAGTCATCAGAGGCTAGGGAAATTGAAACCTGCAATGCTAGGGGGGAATATTGAGGCTGCACAGTTCCTGGGCAAAAGACCCAGATGCAGGGCCATTTAATCTGCTCGTCAAAATCTATGACCCCCGGGGGAGGGAGAACTAAAGCAATCATGTGTGCTGTAGAAGAACTATTGAAGGATTGGTCTATGCCTTACCCTTTGGGAAGGGTTTTTATTGAGGTTGACTTTAATGCAAATTGTAATGAGGCCCAACAGTTTATGGATTTACAGACTGGTGATGTGTGAGTATGGGGCAAAATAAATAGTTAAATGCCATGACTGCTCATCGTTGGAAATGCCCGATTCCTCAAGGTGGTGGTATTCTGAATGAACACCACACTTGTGGAAATGGCACAAGCAAAAGCTGGATCGATTATGTTTTTATAAGTTTCAATTACAATTATAGCCTGACTTCAATCACCCACAAAGAAACAAGTTAAAGTAACCATAAAATACATTCCCTAGCAACCCTGGGCCTAATGTTCCTGTTATGAGAAGTGATTTCCAGCTAAATAGTGCAAAAAATAGAATCAGGATGGTCTGAAAAAACATAGGAGCGTTAAAAAATAAGCTGATCATAGACCAGTTTGAATTAGAGACCAGTGTGCAAGAGATGGAGCAGACAACAAACAAAATCGTGAGCTATGCTATAAGGAAAAAAAAACATATGCTTAAGAAGGAACAAATGGGCTAAAGCGATTTGACCCAGTCATATCTGAAGCTAAGAGAGAAAAATCATATAAGATGCGAGTTATAAAATAGCTTCAAAAGAAAGGTAGTATGTTCAGGGAGAAGGCAATAGACTGATCAAGATCATACAGTCTAAGTACAGAAATTGGGCAAGGAGGCACAAAGCTTCATGTTGGACTTCTAGGTGCCATTCCTTATTTCTTCTTTTAGGGAAAAACAACATACGAAAATTCTGGCATGAAGTGAAAGGAATAATGGGATAAAATGGTTTCGCAATGATAAACCCAATTGACGAAAGTGTATGGGAGAAGTATGTGAAAGCTCTATATAGGGCCAAGAACATGACTTCAATGGATTGCCCAAAGTCCCAAATTTATAGAAAAAGTATAAAATTCACGATGGAAGATATAGAATTAACTATCAAAAAAATGGAAACTACGAGAGTGCCTGATCCTGATGGGCTGTCAAATAGTGTGCTAAAAGAAAACCCAAAATGCAGACAAGAATTATGTGGAAAGGGTATGGAAAAATTGGGGAGGAAGGGATTATTCCAGTCTGCTGGAAAACCTTGTTAATTCCTGTCCACAAGAAAGGAGACCGGGCATCACCCAACTATAGTTATTGCCTATGTTTAACTATTTTGCACACTCCTATATTTGGACTATTTTAAAGCCTTTGATAGTGTGGATCGAGGCAGATGATGGGGGGAAAAACTGGCAACATGGGGCATGGATAATGATTTGCTGCATTTGATAAAACAATGTTATAATGGGACTTCTGCAGTTTTAAGAACTACTCAGGATGGCCATGTTGCTGGTTTTGTGGAAATGAGGAACAGACTCGAGCAGGGATGTGTCCTTGCTCTGGTATTAATCTATACATGACGACCTGGTACATTGGCAAATGTAAAGAGAAAGGAAAGAGTACCCAAACTTGGGACCCCCCGTCCCCTGAACACTAATTACAGATGCCGCAAAGGGCGTTCAAACATATGGGCATAACAATGTTATGTAGATTGTAAATAACAATTTATTTGACATAGAAAGAATGTGCCAAGAAGCACTTACAAATAAAACAGATCATTTGTTACATTTAACATACTAAAATGCAAAGAAGCAACAAATGATGCAAAAAGCGATGTCCAATTGTGTTGTGGCCGACACGTTTCGAGGATTCCCTCTTCTTCAAAAGGGCCTAATTGGACTATTTTTAACAATTCAAAGAAACAGAAAGAAAACAATATACATTTCAATGCCAGTAAGTAGATATTGCAACAGTACAGATATCAAGATGCTAAGACATTGGCAAAAGTAATACATGCCCCCCAAAAATAGGGAATAATCTGATTGGGTGGCTAATGTATGCAGATGATCCGATATTGCTTGGCAGAGCTCCCATCGATCTACAAAGCGCATTAACTACATTATACACATACTCAAAGGCTCATGGACTTGAAATTAATACGTTTGAAACCAAAATCACGGAGATGGGGTGAAAGAAAACA
The DNA here is from genome assembly GCF_040938575.1 of Ambystoma mexicanum. NCBI lineage: Eukaryota > Metazoa > Chordata > Amphibia > Caudata > Ambystomatidae > Ambystoma > Ambystoma mexicanum. The sequence goes on from NC_090922.1 coordinate 539,548,457, forward strand.
GCGAGGCACTTAACATGGAAAATTGAAGGGGAAGGGATTGAAAAAGTTACAGTATATATATTTGGGTGCTCTAATTACCCCTCAATGTATATTGAAGTTAATAGAGAATTTATCTTTACAAGGGCCCAATGTAAATTTGGTATGGTAAGGAAATGAACCACCAATGAAGCTGGCTGTTTGATTGAAAGATTAATCCAGGCCTACCGCCCCACCATGGTCCCCAGTGTATTATAGGCCTGGTGATGCATAATGATTGGCGTAAGTGCTAGAAGCATCTGGTGCCGTGCCTTGGGTCTGCCCCAAAGCGCTTGGAATTGGGTCTGGTGTCACTGATTACTTTGCTGAACATTTGAAAAAGTATGCTAATGTTTAAAGTACAAAACGATTGGGGCGAAACTCATTTCGGTGGCATTGCAACCAAAGTGTGGATATCACAGTGGTCTGCTCGCATTCAAAAGAGTGGACCTCTGATCTGGAAAAATTCCATGCAAAGATTGTTTACTGCATGGATTACACTGGTAATCAAACAATTGTTAAGGTGTTCTTTTTTTCAGCTTACAAATGAAGAGATTTCAAAAAAAATTGTTAAGAGGCCACTTATTAAGAAAGCCTATGATGGGACAGCTTACCCTCTATTGGCCATCTTCAAAGAAAATGATTGTATATGAAATATGCTGAACAAAGGTGTTAGGCAGAATTATATGCAGTACCCTTTGGGAACACCACACACAATTAAGACTACAAGTGACAGTACAATTTCACCTTTGGTACAAGCCTGTACTACACAGTTAAAGTGGTAGCAGTAGCAGAGCAGCCAGACGTATCTCAAGAGTAAGTGAGCAGTACAAGATAGTTACACAAAGGACAGCAATTACTGTGATTCAGGCAAACACTGACTCAAGGTTTTCAAGAAATAGAATATACATTTATTTCACTCTTCAGTTGTATAACATTACACTATTATAAGCAGTCTAAAAATCTCACTCTTAATACACCATACCACTTCCCTTAAATTCCAGACAAGTTAAGCTCACAAAATGAAGTGGGAGCAAAATGGCACTCCAGCTATTTAAAAGGGAGGGAAGGACAAAAGTTAACAGACATGGATCCACACCAACAGGCAAGTACTCAGAGCAAGCGACCAAGAGAGACTACAATGATAAAATCAGGTAGAAAAGGCTTAGGGCCAAAGTCAATGGTTCAAAAGTCTTTTGCTCAAGATAATACAGTTCAGGGTAGTTTGCGGTAAAGTTCATGGCACGGTTTCCGGATGAGGTTGGTTGGTAGAAAAGTTAGTTCAAAGAGAAGAGAAGGACAAGCCCTTGGATTGGAGAAAGATTTCAAACACTTTCATCGCAGCTGAACGAAACTCACAACTGGATTTGCACAGTACCTTAAAACGGAGAGGGGGCTTTAGCTGAGGCAGACGTTCCTAGTAGTTCCTGCAGGCTCACGGTTCCTGAAGCAACTGTCGGATTCATCACAAGTAGGAAGACTGGAGGGTCCTGCACTACCCAGGGAAGAAACCAGCAGCAGCGCCAAACAAATAAAAGGTGCGCTCCTTAAAACCCAAGCAGGGTCCGACCTTCCTGGATATCCGGCCCACTGTAGCTCTGTACAGCGAATTCGACCAGAGGAGGAGTCCTGGCTTGCAGTTTGGGTGAACTGGTTGGTCCCACCAGCTCAAGGGAAGAAGTTTCTTGGAGGAACTTCTCTGTCGTCAGATTCTTGAGATTCTCGCCTGCAGTAGGGCTTCACCAGGCGTTTCAGTCGTTGTAGGGGTCCTCTTCTTCCAGTTCCTCGTTGGTTCTTTCTTTCCAGTGGTGACTCTGCTCCTCCAGTCCCAGAGACCTGCTTTTTATGCAGTTTTCCCCATTCATACATCCTGGCTGTCAATCACACAGCAGGGTGGCTAGCCTGGTAAGGCCAGTCCACTTAGCCAATCAGATAGGAGTGCGACTTGGGTTACCAAGGGAACCCATGGCAGGGGTCCTAAAACCCCTCCTTCACATCCTGCCGACCCAGACTGTCGGGCGCCTAAAGGAGGGCTTCTGTGTGGAAGCCCGCGAAAAAGCGATGAACAAAGGGACCAAACCTGGTTTGGCGCGCAGAGTAAAACACGAGGAAGACTTTAACAAAAAGAAATGGCGAATAAACCCGGCCGGAGCCAAAATAAGATGTATTTGGTCAAGCGGGTTTATGTTTGAGGCTAATATAATAGCCTAAAACATTACCACGTTTATATAACTTAATCGCAGTAGAAAAGGTAGGGTAGATACCATTGCCACCAGCCAAGTCTTAAGGTAAAGGGAGCGAAACACTGCCCCAAGAGGCACAGACAAAAAGGGATAAGAATTGACCCTTTTCAATACTACATGGGGTGTACTGGGTCTGTGGTTTAAAGTGAATAAGGTAAAGTTAATGGCAACTTTACCCTTTTCTGGGGGACTGTAGTCAGCCCCAGAAAATGGAGTCAGTGGGAAGTCTAAAAGACAAAGCTGTGTCACTGCACTGAAGGTGCTGTGTAACACACATGAACAATATGGTGCCTTGGAGAAGGTGAGGCTCCAGTGCCCAAGATCACACACAAAGTAGAAACGCACATAGCAAAACACATGTAAGAGTGGGAAAAAAGGCTCACACTCTTACCTGGTGAAAAAAATAAATCCTAGAAATCCTGAAAATCTGCTCAGGTAAGGGAAATCAACCATTTATGAGAATTCTCCCTAACAAAAGGTTCAAATGGTTTAAACATTTTCCATGCTTAGTTGAATGAGATGACCCAAAGTTAAGGTGTTCTGCTATGTGAGATTTTATTTACTCCCTACCTTATTGAGATTGGGTATCAGAACACAAATACCAAAAGAGCAATGCCTATGCAGACTATGTAATCTTGAAATAGAGACAATAGACCATTTTGTACAAACTGCCCAAAATTAGATGAATTTTATGTAAATTTATATGGACTAATGCGACGATTATGTACTATGGTAAATTAGCTAATCTTATGGTATGCTATTTACAATATGTCATCTCCTGTTCTAACACTTGCAGCGTATAATGTATGGAGATATGCTATCAACCAGATTATAAGGAGTAATGCTGCGTAGAAACTGCAGTGATTTTTACCGCAGCCAGTGACATTTGTATTCAAGTTGACTGTGGTGATATCTCTAATTCTGGTGGTATGCATGGATGATACATTTAGGGAATTGACATTTTACATTGTGTAGATCTATTTGATGAGGATCTGTGTATAATTTTATATCCTAATTGAATTTCAAATGGATTGTGTCCTCCAACATATTCCCCATCTTTGACATTTAGTGTCCACAGCTGTGCACTTGGAAACTTTTTTTTTCGGCAGAGGGCGTCGGGCCGATGTCCCTCGAAGGCCTCCGTCGAGGGCGACATCACCGGATGTTATAAATAGGACGCACGGTGCCTGTAGCCTCAGTTCTGTTTTTTCAACAAAAGTGTTGCTTCGTGTTACTCAGCGCACCTCGTGTGTTCATCATTACAATGTTTTTCTCTTTGACCCCCTCCGACTCCGCGGTCTGGCTTTAAGACCTGCCGGGACTGCAAGTCCAAGATGTCGCTCACCGACCCCCACCGCATTTGTTTGTGGTGGCTGTGCGAGTCGCACGACACCCACGACTGCTGGAAATGCCAGTCGCTGACTGCCAAGGCCTTGCGGAAGGGGAAGCTCCAAGTAGGTAGGGGCTCTAAGCCTGTTAAGTCCTGAACATCCAAATCCAAGTCCAAGGGGGTTTCCACCGATGACTCTAGGGGCGACTCTCCGCGTCGGAAGGAGTCCTGGGGATCTCGGTCCTAGAGTGGTTCCCGCCATTCGTCTTCATCAGCGTGGCACTCTAGGAACGCCGTCACCGGTCGCCTTCCCCGTCCTCCTCGGAGGATGGTGCCTCGAGGAAGGTAGCATGCCCAATGAATTCCTCTACTCCGGAAGAATGGGCGCGTTTAAAGAACAAATCACGATTTTTCAATCGAAGGGCACGGGTCCGGTCGCGCATTCTGACGAAGCCAGCCAGGATCGGTCTCATAATGTGGCTCGCACGCCTTTGGGCTCGGGTCCACAACGCGACTCGCATCGGGAGCCTTCGAGGTCCCGTACGGACAAGGATTCGAAAAGTCACAAGAGACGTGTTTCTAGGTCTCGGTCCTCGTCCCCAGCAAGATCGCAGCTACCTAATGAGGGCTGGATGTCGACTCGGTCGTCGACGCTTTACCATCGTACTAGCCCACAGCGCCGTCGGCACCTGTGTCGACGCCGAAGCCTTTGGTGCTCCCGACGTCGAGGTTGTCGACGCTCTCGCCATCGAAGCCTTCGGCGCTATTGGCGCCTTTGGGGATTTATACTCGAAATTTGCCTTTGGAGTACCCGGATCTCGTGGATCCTCCAAGGAAGACTTCTGGGAAGTCTGTGCGGCCAGTTTTGGCCTACAGGCCCTCTTTTGTCTCCAGGCCTGGGTTTCACCCCCCCGGATGACATTTATGAAGAGGAGGAAAGGTCTGAGTTTGAGGACCCTGGTGAACTTGATGAGGCTCCACTTTTTTCTGGAGACAGTCAGTAGTAGGAGTCGAGGCAGACCCTCCATGATGCCAGTGGGTTGGACACTTCTCCGGAAGTGGAATTCGGTACACCTGAGCCTGGGGCTCATGCAGAGTCTTCGTACAGGAGGCTCATGGTGAGGGTCTCGGAGTATCTGGGCTGGTCCAGTCCTCCTGAAGACTTTGTGCAGGATGATCTAACGGACATTTTAGATCAAGGTCCATCCTCTGACCTTGTTTTGCCATTTCATCTTACCTTGCAGAAAAGAGTGGCAGCTGCTTGGCGGTCCCTGAATCTCTTCCGGCTGTTAATAAATCTTTGACTAAGAAATACTGCCCTTCCGTTAGCGACCCCAGCTATTTATCTACTCACCCCACTCCTGAGAGTTTGGTACCATCCATCTGGATAGGGACGACAAGTGCTTCGATGGTTGGGCCCGGAAGGTATTTTCTGCTGGGAGCATGACCTTGAAATCGGCCAACTCCACGTGTGCCTTTGCAAGGTTTTCACACACTCTGTGGAATTGTTTCTTTGGCGGCTGAGCATATTCCCGAGGGGGGAGAAAGGGATGGGTTCCTTTATCTCGTGCAGGACGGCAAGGATGCCATGTGCGAATCCCTTCAGTCGGGTTTGGATACGGCAGACAGTGTTAGCCGATCCATGGCTGCGAACACCGTTAGACGCAGATTTGCGTGGTTGCGGAAGTCGGGGTTTGCTCCGGATGTGCAGGCTCGTCTTCTGAACATGCCCTTTGATGGAGCACATTTGTTTGGCAGCAAGGCTGACGAGAGCCTTGAGAGGTTGCAGACCTCGAAAGCTGCGGCGAAATCTTTAAGCGCTGCAGTGCGTCAACCTCCGCCTTTTGGTCCTAGGGGACAGCAGTGGAGGGCATGTCTTTTCATTACTACTCCTCCTTTGGTAGAACAAGAGGGGCCGCCAGACAAAGGAGCCAGTGGAAAAAAAAGTACCCGTAGTGGTCGGGGAAATCGTGGTGCCAAAGCCCCTCAGGCAGCTGCCTCTTTGCCTTCAGGCACTGCCGCAGCCCCTTTCCAAACGGTCATGAGGCGATGTCCCATGGTTCGCCGGTTGGGGGCAGACTGTCTCAGCATCTCGAAGAGTGGCGAGCCATTACTTCAGATGTGTGGGTTCTGGATACCATAGCCCACGGCTACTGCCTTCCCTTCCTTCAGCGGCCTCACAACAATCCACCGGGGAAACTCTCTTTGAAGCTTCCGGATCCGCTACTTGCGCAGGAAATCTTATCCCTGCTGGAGCAAGGCGCTATAGAACTGGTGCCTCTAGGGCAGAGGAACAAGGGATGTTATTCCACTTATTTTTTGATCCCAAAGAAAGACGGGAGATTGACACCCATCATGGACTTGCGTTGGTTAAACAAACTTCTCCGGAAGGACAAGTTCAAGTTGGTCACTCTTTCTCAAGTCCCCCAGACCCTTCAACTTCAGGATTGGTTGGTGTCTCTGGACCTCAATGATGCTTACTTTCATGTGCCGATCCATCCCGCGCACAAAGTACCTGAGGTTTGCGGCTGGCGACTCGCACTTTCAGTTTCGGGTCCTGCCGTTCGGATTGACCTCTGCCCGAGGGTCTTCACCAAGCTAATGGTGGTGGTGGCAGTGTACCTCAGGCGAGGGGGGATTCACTTCTACCCCTACTTGGACGACAGGCTGATCCCAGCGCGTTCTCCCGAGCAAGCGGTAGATCATCTCTGTCTCACCTGCCGTACCCTTGACAGGCTGGGCTTCTCCCTGAATTTCAAGAAGTCACATCTGACACTTTCCCAACAGCTCCAGTACATCAGGGCTGTGTTAGACACGTCCTTGTGGAAATGTTCGCCTCCCAAGGTAAGGGCTCATCACATTGTGTAGATCATGGGTGCACAACATACGGCCCGCGGGCCAGTTGCGGCCCGCCATACTGTTTTGTCCGGTCCGCGAGGCACAAACACTTTCCTAATGGAGGGCGGCCCGCAAGCAGCATCAGCCGCCCCCATCAGGAAAGTCTTTGTTGTCTTCCGGGCCGGACAAAACACTGGCCGTCATTGGCTCAGCACACACGCACCACGTCACTCCTACGAGCCACGTAGTGCGTGTGTGCTACACCAATGGAGTGCCAGCGCTACGGCTGGCGTGGCCAGTAAGGCTTGATGCTGGAAGGCATTTCAGCCTTGCTTGCCACGCCAGCCGTAGTACGATTCCACTTACCTCGCCAGCGTTCCAGCTTACCTGCCTTCCAGCACGTCTCCGGTAAGTGGTCTGTGTGTTTGTGTTTGTGTGTCGGCTCTGTTCTGCTGTATGTTTGTGTTGTGTATGTTCAGATGGGGGGATCAGGGGGATAGGGGGATGGGGGGTGTGTCGGATGTGTATGAATATTTGTTTGTGTTGTGTATGTTGGGATGGGGGGTGTGTCGGATGTGTATGAATGTTTGTTTTTGAGTGTTTGTGTTGTGTATGTTGAGATGGGGGGATGGGGGAGCGTGTCGGATGTGTATGAATGTTTGTTTTTGAGTGTTTGTGTTGTGTATGTTGAGATGGGGGTTGGGGGGTGTCAGTTGTTTATGAATGTTTGTTTTTGAATGTTCGTGTTGTGTATGTTGAGATGCATGTATGGGTGCATGCTTCAGAGTTTGTGTGCTGAGTTGGGGGGTTTGGGTCTGTATGGGTGCATGTTTGAGAGTGTGTGTGCTGAGTTGGGGGTGGGGGTTCGGGTCTGTATGGGTGCATGTTTGAGAGTGTGCTGATTTGGGGGGTTCGGGGCTGTATGGGTGCATGCTTGTGTGTGTTTGGGGCATAGTGTTTGGTTGGGGTTGAGGGGGCCATGGGGCGTAGTGATTGGTTGGGGGTGAGGGGGCCATGGGGCATAGTGTTTGGTTGGGGGTGGGAGCCATGGGGCATAGTGTTTGGTTGGGGTGAGGGGGGCATGGGGCATAGTGTTTGGTTGGGGTGAGGGACAGGGGGCATAGTGTTTGCTTGGGGGGGTGAGCGACAGGGGGCATAGTGTTTGGTTGGGGGTGGGAGCCATGGGGCATAGTGTTTGGTTGGGGGTGGGAGCCATGGGGCATAGTGTTTGGTTGGGGGTGAGGGACAGGGGGCATAGTGTTTGCTTGAGGCATGGGGCCATGGGGCATAGTGTTTGGTTGGGGGTGAGGGAGCCATGGGGCATAGTGTTTGGTTGGGGGTGAGGGGGCCATGGGGCATAGTGTTTGGTTGGGAGTGAGGGACAGGGGGCATAGTGTTTGCTTGAGGCATGGGGGCCATGGGGCATAGTGTTTGCTTGGGGGTGAGGGAGCCATGGGGCATAGTGTTTGGTTGGGGGTGAGGGAGCCATGGGGCATAGTGTTTGGTTGGGGGTGAGGGGGTCATGGGGCATAGTGTTTGGTTGGGGGTGAGGGGGTCATGGGGCATAGTGTTTGCTTGGGGGTGAGGGACAGGGGACATAGTGTTTGCTTGGGGAGTGAGGGACAGGGGACATAGTGTTTGCTTGGGGGCGAGGGGGCCATGGGGCATAGTGTTTGGTTGGGGGTGAGGGGGCCATGGGGCATAGTGTTTGGTTGGGGGTGTGAGCCATGGGGCATAGTGTTGCACTCCAAGAGTGAACTCAATAATAAAGCTAAAACAAATAAATGATAACAATGGAAAATGTGCAGTACAAAAAGTAAGTTTGAAATGCAATAAAAATCATTAGCCCTCAAAAACATATTCTTTTTCCATGTGTTTAATACAAATTGGGGGTTGAAAAAGCCTCCTGACACGTCCCGCCTACCGCCCCGCCCACTATAGCCCTCATGTAAGGTACTTTCGGCCCTCTGTCAAAATCAGTTGTGCACCCTTGGTGTAGATTGTGGACAAGTTTCTTAAGGTTGCTCCGCCTCATGGCATCCTGCATTTTTCTGGTGCCAGAGGCCAGGCTGCGGATGAGATCCGTGCAGTGGGTCCTAAAGATGCAGTGGTCACAGTTCTCCGGCAAGATGTCGGATCCCGTTCAGATTCCACTCTCGGTCTCCCAGGATCTTCTGTGGTGGGCCAACAAAGGGAACCTGATGAGGGGGAAACCGTTTCTGCAACCGTGGCCGGAGGTGACTGTGGTGACGGTGACGGATGCTTCCCTCACAGGATGGGGCGCTCATGCCAACCAGTTGACAGCCAGCGGTCGTTGGTCTCCGTTGGAGTCCAAACTCCAGATCAATCTGTTAGAGCTGAGGGCCATTAGGCTAGCCCTGAAGGCTTTTCTGCCTTCTGTACGGTGGAAGAGTGTCCTGATCATGACGGACAACACAGTGGCCATGAATTACCTCAACAAAAAAGGGGGTGTGGGGTCACTTCCGTTGTGCAGAGAGGCAACGCAGCTCGGGTCCTGGGCCATCTGGCAGGATATTTCGATCTCGGCAGTTCATCTGGCCGGAGACGGAAATGCGGCGGCGGATGCTCTGAGCAGGCAGAGCACGATCTTTCACGAGTGGGAGTTGGCTCAGGAAGTCCTTCAGGACATCTTCGCCCTTTGGGGAACCCCGCAAGTGGATCTCTTTGCCACCAGTGTCAACCGGAAGTGCGAGAGATTCTGCTTAAGGGAATTTCCTCAAAGAGAAGCCTTAGGAGACACATTCATGGTAAATTGGTAATTCCCACGGTTGTACGCCCTTCCTCCAGTCCCTGTCATTCCTCAAGTGTTGCAGAGGTTCGGTTCCCACATGATCCTCATTGCTCTAGGTTGGGCAAGGAGAGTGTGGTACCCGGACCCTCTAGAAATGTCCATCTGCCCTCCACGCCGTTTTCCCTACCGAGAGATCTGCTCTCGCGTGCGGGTGGTGGGGAGGCGGGGGGGTCGACTGGTCAGGTTCTCCATCCAGAGGTCAAGACTCTCAACCTTCATGCTTGGTATCTGAAAGGTTGAGGTATAAGGATTGGGACCTCCCGGATGACGTGATGGAGGGGTTGCTTTCGGCCAGGCCTGCAACAAAATCCCTGTACCGTTGGCGTAAGTTCTGCGACTGGTGCAGAGATCACAATGTTGATCCTTTTCAGTGCTCCATTCCTATGGTTTTGTATTTCTTACCATCTTTGGCCCTCAGCGGTCTTCAAGTGGGTACCATTTAAAGGTTACCTGGTGGCGCTGTCTGTCTTTAAGCGCTCGTCCGAAGAATGTTCTTCCTAAGATTTCTCAAAGGACTGACTAATGTATTCCCGCCTTTCCCTTTCCAGGTGCCGGGTTGGGATTTGAATTTGGTTTTGGAATTTCTCATGGGTGCTCCGTTTGAACCTTTGCACTCTTGTCCTTTGAGATTACTGTCCTTCAAGAATGTGTTCTTTGTTGCGGTTACTTCCGCTCAAAGAGTGAGTGAATTGCAGGCACTTTCATCTAAGCCACCCTTTACTGTGTTTCACAAGGACAGGGGTGTACTGCGAGTATGTCCCTCTTTTCTACCTAAGGTAGTATCTGAATATCATTTGCGTCAAAGGGTGGTTCTTCCATCTTTCTACGCTCCTCCTCATCTTGGTAAGGAAGAGGAGCGGCTTCATCGGTTGGATCCTACTTTTACATTTCTAGGATGTCCAGGATCAGAGTGGACAATCAACTCTTTGTGGGATATGCTGGACACCGATTGGGCCAGGCTGTCACCAAACAGACCTTGTCCAGGTGGCTTATCCTCACCATTACGGAGTTGTACCGATTGGCGGGTAAGGACCCTCCTGAAGGGTTGCGAGCTCATTCCACTAGGGGCGTGGCTACTTCCACCGCCCTACAGCGGGGTGTTCCTATTAGGAATATTTGTGATGTGGCTATGTGGGCTTTAATCCATACCTTTGTTAAACATTATTCCCTGGATACAATCCATGGTCAGGATATGGCCCTTGGCAAGGCGGTTCTTTATTCCGCAATCTAATTGGGTACTCAATTCTTTTCCCTCCTCCATTTACTGCTACTGCTACTGCTTTGGGAGTCTGTCAAAGATGTGGAATACGTTGGAGGACACAATCCATTCGAAGAACAAGTTACTTACCAACTGGTAACGTTCTTTCGACTGGATGTTCCTCCAACGTATTCCACATCGCCCTCCCAGCCTGCCCCTCAGGAGAATTTCCTATGCGATTGCAGCTTCCGTTTCCGCAATGCTAAGTGCAGTCAAGCAGGCATGAGACTGGTGCCACACGTTCTGGGGGAAAAAACTTAAGCTGAGGCTAGGGGCGCGTGTGTCCTATTTATAACATCCATTTACGTCGCCTTCGACGGAGGTCTTCGAGAAACATCGGCCCGACGCCATCGACGCAGGACGCCCTCTGCCGAAAAAGTTTCCGAAGTGCACAGCTGTGGACATTACATGTCAAAGATGTGGAATACGTTGGAGGAACATCCAGTCGAAAGAACGTTGCCAGTTGTTCATCTAGTTGCACAATTTCATAATTTTATAATATTGCCTTATGTGGTTCTTATTGGTGCAAAGATGTCTAAATTGGGCTATGAAATGCATTAAGTATTTTTCAAGTGAATTTTGATGTATGTGCAAAGGTTTAAATAAAAGCACAATAAAACAAATAATAAAATCAGTTTGCTTTCAATCGCTGGCAGGAGATCTGATTGCATTGGTTGGGAGAGGGACTTGGGCAAAAAGATACCTCTAGAGGCCTGGGACAGTATATATGTAGGCACCTACTCCACACTGTCAGCGGTTGGCGGAAACACAACCCAAGATACGGTCAAGATATAACCCCCTCCCACCTGCACCAATTGTACCCGGCTGTCTCGGAGCTGTGCTGGAGAGGGTGCGGGATGGCGGGTGCCCTATTGCATATTCTGTGGGGCTGCGCAGCAATACAAGACTAATGGCTGGAAGTTAGATCCAAACTAAAATACATCATTGGCATAGAGATTGCAGGAGACCCCTTACTTTGCATCCTTGGCCTCTATGATTTTCTAAAACAGCCATGCACAACTGTGGAACTCGCCTGCTGCTGGCGGCCAAACTTTAAATTCTATAATTATGGAAGCTATATTAACCAACCCTCTATTAGTATGTGGCTGGACAAAGTCTTGAACACTCTTGCCATGGAAAACCCTACAGCTAATATGAGGAACTCCCTTCTAACTTTTATGACTGTCTGGTCCCCTTTTTTGACCTATGTTTGAACTATGTTAAGAGAGACTTCAAAGCCCTGAGGTGCCCAACAAGACTGAGAGCCCTTAATATTGTTGAACTGCCCTAGACTAGGTCCCCCAGACCACTATGACTCATGTGTCCTGTCAAATAAGGTGTGGCTGTGCATTACGATACCTGAGAGTATTCCACAGGAGAGGGGTGGGATGATGTTTTGTTAAGATTGTGTTGTATTTTGTTGACGAGTGCCGACATGGTCTGGAGGTTGTTAGAGCATCTCAAAACTTAATAAAATAGTACCTTAAAAATAATAATAATAAAAAGTATACAAGTTCCTGCTTTCACTAAATGCGATTAGATGGTCAACCTTTATCTTTTAGGTTTGAGCCATTTGCCCTGTAAGTGTGCTTCCCCCTTAATATTGCATTTTTGGTCATTCGATTTTGTTTATTCATCAGAGAGGTTTGGGTCCTTCCCTGCTGCATATCTGGGGGTTTTCCACAAATTGATGTTTTCCCTTTGTTTGGGTTCACCCTTGTGAATGTCGGGGTCTTGGTTTGGTGCTTCCTCCAGTAGGTGTAGGTCCTTACTACTATACTTCCTCTTATAGGTTTAGTCACTTATGTTTGTGAGGAGCACATTGCCTATGAGTTTGGCCCTTTGACCTCTAGGTCAGGTCGTCTGGGGTTCACTCCGAGTTTGGCAGTGCAGTAAAAATAGCATTCATTCTGTTAACGCCACTTAACTTCTACTTCTCTGCACCGCAATATTCTAGGTTTAATGGTAAAATGGAGGAGTTATTTCTTCCTTTTTTACTAAAAAAAAGAATGACCACTCCAATAATTCCGTATTAATGGCGACTAATGCCCCTTTTCCCCCACTGGATCTTACAGTAAATCTGCAATTTCCAGTAGCGTGTTCCCCATGATTTACCACCAAACTCGTATTGAGGCCCTTCCTCTGGTAGACTTAAGTATGCCCTCCAGTAGGTTTAGGTAGTCCCTTCTGTATGGTTTGGCCCGTTTTCATATAAGGCTGGCACCCCTATTTATGTGTGTGTACTTCCTCCAATATTACCATAAATTTGTCTCACAGACTTGAGTCCCTAGCATCTGTATGTATGGATTCTGTGTAAGGGTGCAGATGTAGACACGGGACACAAAGGTGGCATGCTTGTTGGCATAAACTTTTATTGAAATGAAAATAAGGAAAAGTACCCTACCTGGCCCTATAAATAAGAGGGGTTTCCCTGCCTCAAACAAAACTAAGGTTAACGTCAGAATGTCAGTCAAAAGTAAATAGTCCACTCTCCTATGCCCCAAACCTATTTCTGTCCCTTACACTTCAACAGAAACCTATAACTAGATTGGAAGCTGCTTATAACAGGATGACTTCATCCTTCGTATGTTTCAGGCAGTTCATAAATGGTGGGTGTAATCCTTCCCCCTAGCTGTCACTAGGCTTTAATGTGTCATTCCCCATGATCAGGGAGGAGGTCTTTCTCTCTCCGGACCTTCTCAGCAATGTTCCAAGTTTCAAAACAATATTGGGAAGGTGTGTCTCCCTTCCCCAAGCCTTTCTCATGCTCTTTTCCAATAGCTTTATATCTCCCTTCCTCTGCTATTCTAGTAACTGGTGCCACAAGGATCTCTTTTCCCCTTGTGCTTTTCGTGACTTGTGCCAAAGGATCTCTACCCCTGGACTTCACGTGACGTTTTGTTGGTCGGAGACCCCTTTCTTAGCTCTATAAGATGGATCTTCTCCCCTTTGGCTTTTCATGATTATTGCCAAAGGATCTCTCCCCCTGGACTTCTCGTGACTTGTCCAAAAGGATCTCTTCCCCTGGACTTCCCGTGTCATTGTGTAGGTCCCACACCCCTTTCACAGCTCTGTTCGATGGATTTCTTAAGCCTGGTTCATTAACCTGCCAGGCATTGTCTTGTATGCATAACACTCTTGGTTTCGCAATGTTCGGGTTCCTGATGCCTCTTACAGCTTTGTAATTTGTCTTAACTGGACCCGGTTTACTATCCTGCCATGCCCCTCTTTGAGTCTCTTTGGGGTGCTCTTTCACCACCTTTATTCTGAACTGGTCTCTCTCTCCAGTCCCACTTGGACGAGTGAGATGACTCTGAACTTCCTCCCGACCACAGCCTCTGGGGTCTCCCTGTGCCTTCCCTTTGCCCCTCTGGGTACCATTGCAGGGTTCCAGTCCTCAGCAACACCGGTAAGCTTCTGTGGTTCCCCCTGGACTCTAGCGGTCTTCCTTTGGCTTTCAAAAGCTCCCCCACGCTGGTTTCTCACCGTGCGTTGGGTCCCGCCTGGACCACTCGGCGGGCTTGGTTTCTGCCACTGGATGTCGGGTTCCCCACCAACCAGGTTGGTCGTGGCTCTTCTCCGCCTCCTTGGTCTCCATCGGGCATGACTGACCTTGAGAAGAGTCCTTCATCAGTGTTTGTCAGATTGTCTTTCTAGATTCCCATAGCGAGTATGTTTATATCGGTTCTGTGTAGGGCTCTCCATTGCCCTGCTCTTCCTCGTGGCAGTACTTTTGGATTAATCCATATTCACTTTCCCCTCACTGTTCCTCGTTGGAGTATTCTCTGCCTGATATACACAATTGCTATGTATTGGATTGTAATTGTCATTTATATAGTTCCTTTTATTGTTATTATAGTCTCAATGTGCTGGTGGTGGGAACGCCTTTGTGACCGAAATCCAGAGTGTTGGAGATCGCAGAATAGGATTAGAATGCGTGTGTGCATTTGGCAGGGCTGACCATGCTCTGGTAGAAAGCAACCCATGAGGACAGACATGTGGATGGGTGCTGAGAGGAGTCAGGAGATGGCAAGAGTGCTAGAGACTCGCTATGTGTCCAGCTTGCCTGAAGTTGTTATAAGTCTTCACTTCTTACCAATGTCCGAGGTGTTAAGGCGTAGTCTGGTGTAAGTAGGCGGAACAACTGTGACCAACGAGACTAAATTTGTCGTAGTCGTTGGTGTATTCTGATGTGTGCGGGTAGCCATGCCTGCGGCCAGTGTCCACCGGAGTGGTGTGTCAAACATACCTAGTAGTTTATATGAGATTTGTTGTATATGCGCCCGATCAGGTGCTGCCATCCTCTGTCGGTTCTTTCTGCTTTCACAAAAAGGTTAGCAACAGTCTATACTTCACTGGAGGATTAAGGGCTATATTTTCAGGCTCTTCCAGTTGGAGAGCATGGCGTATCTTCGCAGATATTGTGCACGCACTAAACCTTAACATTTGTAACCTTTACCATGGGTGGCCCACCCTATAGTTCATCCAGGTGCCAGATCCGGACACCCTTCATGTCGTTCCAGTGTGGATCCGGACAAGTTCTTGATTGCGTTCTGGAGTGATACACTAGATACCCTCACCTGGCCTTCTGGTGCGAGACATGATCATGGCACACAGGCCAATGCCCCGCCTGACATCACAAACTATCTGAGTGTGGCGGCGCTGTCTTACTATCTCAACCACTTTGAGTGCAAATTGCCTGTTTTTCCCCGTACGTGACAGGTGCAGTGACTAATCAGTCCTGTGACATTTCATGGTGTGAAAATGAGATGAAGGTCATTATTGGTGTTTGTTAGTGTGTGATGTCCGGGCCACTGCAAAAACAGCCAGCACAGCCAGGTACTGTGAGGTCAGGCCGCTGCGATAACGGCCCGTGCCGCCTGATGGTGAATGTTCATATTGGGAATTTGAAGGTTAGGGAAGGGTTTCAGGAGAATGTGCGAAATAGCCAGGTTTTTAGGACTTTTTTGAAGGAAAGGTAGTTTTTGGTGCGGTGGATATGCAGAGGAAGAGTGTTCCAGATAGTGGGAGCTAGGATAGTGAAGGCTAAGTTGGCAGCTTTAGTTGAGTGTTAAGGGGGAGAGCCAAGCCCGATCAGAGGTTTCTGGGGGGTTTGTAGTGGATAATGTCTTTTCTGTAGGAACTCTGGCCCTGTATTATGGAGGGCTCAGGGTGTGATGCCCATGGCTTTGAAGGTCGATCTTGGGCTGATAGGGAGCCAGTATAGTACTCTGAGGTTGGAGGTGATATGTTCTCTGGGCGAGAGGGAAAGGAGCAGTTTGGCTGCTGATTTTTGGAATCGTCAGAGTTTCCTGAGCTGGCGCTCTGGGACAGAGGGAATTGCTGAAGTCTAGGCGGGAGATGATGATGATGATGATGGGCAGTATTTCAGAGACTCTTTGAGGGTAGGAGAGATAGGGAAAGATTTGCTTTAGAGTGCATAAGTGGAAGAGGCAGGTTCTGGATACAGAGTAGTGGTGTTTGGCGAGAGATATGTCTGCGTCCATGGTGCATCTAAGATTCTTAATGGGGGTGGAAGCAGCAGCTGGGGCTTCCTAAAGGTGTGTGGCTATGGTATAGGTTGGGGAATGAGAGTGGTATTGCCGCATATTAGGATTTCTGATTTGCCCAGGTTGAGGATAAGGTGGTTAGTCATCATCCATAGGTCGATATCCGAGAAACGAGGTTTGGAAGGGAGGGGGCCGGAGTCTTGGGAATCTTGAAAATGATCTGGGTGTCATCTGCGTAGTTGTAGCAGGTGAGAGAACGGATGAGAGCCGGCAGTGGGCTTAGGTAGATGTTGAAGAGGAGGGGAGAAAGGGATGCTCTATAAGGGACCCCTTTTGTGACCGTGCCTGGGGCGGAGGTGAAAGGTGGAAAGAAACCGATTTGCAAGCGATTAGAAATTAATGAGGGGATCCAATTGAGGACAGAATATTTGAGGCCTAGGTTGAGGCGCTTGTTCCTGGGTATTGTACGGTTGATGGTGTCAAAGAACGCATATAGATCGAAGAGGGTGTGTGCAGCACACCCTTCTGAATCAGTAGTTCTTTTTATGTTGTCCCAGATAGAGACCAGGGAGGATTCCATTCTACAGAGGGGTCGGAACCCTGATTGGGCTAGGTTGAGGAACCTTTTGGATTCTGTGAGAAGCCAAGTTGCTTGTATGCAGCGCTGTCCATTAATTTAGCAATGAAACATGTGTTGGAGATTGGGCGGTAGCTTAATGGGGTGAGTGGGTCAAGGCTGGGTTTTTTGAGCAGCGGTTTGATGTGAGAGGTTATGAAAGCCTCTGGGAAGATGCCAGATAAGAGGCGTTATTGATGATGGAGCGGGTGAGCTGCCTGCACAGGTGGTGGTAAGGCTCTTTTTTTAGAAGGGAGGGTGGGGCAGGGTCTCCAGGGGAGCCTGAGGCTCGGCTAAATGCTAGTAGGTTGTAGAAATCGGCCTGGGAAATAGGTGTGAATGAAGAGAGGCCTGGGAGGGTGGGCGATGAGAGGATTGTGCTTGAGCGAGAGCAGCTAGTGGAGGGAGGGATCAGTGCTAGTTTTGAGGTGATGGTGCGTTGTCTTTCAAGCGCAATGTTATGAAAGTGGTTGGATAGTTCATCACAGAAAGCCTGTTTGTTGGGGGGCTTAGACAGCTATGGGACTTGAATTTTCCTATGATTTTGTGAAGTACCCTGCATGGATTGTTGCAGTTGGATATTCTGTTTCCATAGTGTTCTTTTTTGGTTCCTTGATTTCAGACAGGTATGCCCTGTTGAGTCTTGCGAAGGCCGTTTTTGTTTTGTGCGGTAGGGTTGGTCCTCCAAGTTCGCTCTAGGCGATGCTTGAGGGTTTTGAGAGCTTTGAGGGAGGGGGAGTACCACTTGGGTTTGGGCTAGAACATTGAGAGGGGCGCCGGGTCGGTGTGAGGGGGGGTCATAGCTTTGGATCTCAATTGGTCGAAGAGGTAAATGGAGGGGTGTCCTTCCTTGCAAAAGAGATCAGGAAGTTTAAGTAGTAGGGAATTGGCCAGGTCTGGGTTGATGATGATTTTATTCCAGAGAGGGTCGGTGGTGGGGGGTGGTTGAGGAGATGTTTGCTGGAAGTGGTGGTGAGGGCGAGTAGTTCTGAAGCAAGAAGATTATAGCGTGGTGATCAGTCCAGATGAGGGGGTGAGGTGGGAGTCGTGAGACCAGGTCTGATGTGCAGAATAATGCGTCAAGGGTGTGCCCTGCAATGTTGTTAGGGTGGGATATCAATTGTATTAGGCCCAGAGCTTCCACATTGTCGGTGAGGGAACTGGTCATGGGGTTGGCAGGAACATCAAACCAAATGTTTACATTTCCTAGCAAATTGAGCGAAGGGTGCTGGATCAGCATGATTGAGGGGGAGTCACAGATGGAGTTGGTGAAATTCCGGTTGTACCCTGGAGTTTTATATAGGAGAAGGAAGCTGTGGGAGAAGGAAGTGCTGAGGTAGAACTTTGCAGGAACAGATTAGCATTCAGTGCCGCAAGGTAGATTCTCATGGATATTACTGAAAGGTGTTACTTGTGGGGGATGGCTAGACCCTGTTATGAACGAGCACGGAGTAGCCGGTTGGGAAGGCCTTGTGTGCGAATGGATCGAAGTCATCAGTGAACCGAGTTTCAGTGATGAACAGGATTTCGAGTGGATTGTGTCCTCCAACGTATTCCTCATCTTAGATGTATTCCATCCAGCTTTGCTGCTCTTCGGAAATTTTTTCGGCAGAGGGCGCCGTGCGTCGATGTCAAGTCGATGGTCCCTCGAAGGCCTCCGTCGAGGGTGACGTCATCGGGTCTTTAAGTAGCACGCGCGGCGCCCGTTGGCCTCAGTTCCCTTTTTCCGCAGTACATTGCTCCGGACATTCGGCGCGCCTCGAGTTCTGTCAAGAAATATAATATAACGAGAAGTAATTATGTCCTCGCCATCGACGCCGACCATGACCCCGAGATCGGGTTTTAAGAAATGCAAGTCGTGCGGCTCAAAAATGACGATCACGGACCCGCACCATGAGTGTTTCTGGTGTCTCGGGGAAGGCCACGGCATGGAGGCCTGTTCGACGTGTCAGGCGATGACGGGGAAGGCCTTGCGAGAAAGGAGAGGAAAGCTACAGGTAGGTCAGAAGGATCGAAAAGCCTCTAGCGTCGAGTCGAGACCCCATGGGGAAAAATCTCCTTGACGCAAAAGGCATCCATCTAGATCCCGAAGCGATTCTCATCGCTCGTCGTCTTCATCGAAAAAGTCGAAAAAACAACGCCATAGGTCACCCTCCACCTCGTCGTCGGACGAGTCTCTGAAAATGAAATGCCCCACAAAACATTTGTCTACCGAAGAGTGGGAAGCATTCAGGGTCAAAATGATGGAGGTGTTTGAGAAGGCAAAGCCTCGGTCCGCGCCTTCTTCGGAAGCCGGCCGGGAGCGTCATCGCTCCGACACTCGCGCGCCCTCGAGCCCGGGTGATCGTAAAAGGAAGGATAGGGAACGTTCCAGGACGCCGAGCGATAAGCGCTCGAGTCGAGTCGACCGCTCGAGGTCACCGACGCCGTCCGAGACCTATCACACCTCGAAGGGGAAACCGTCGAAGGCCGCCTCGACGCCCTCGAAGCCGACCCTGTCGACGACCACTATGTCATTGACACCGTCGATGCCTTTATTGACGTTGACGCCGAAACCCTCGGCGCCAAAGGCTCCAACCAAGCCAGGGCAGCCAGAAAAAGAGAAGGAAAAAGTTTTAAAAAACATGTAATTCCTTCAGAGCCTGGTACTACACCTCTTCCTCCTCCTCTCCAAGAGAAGGTTTTCAAGCCTCTCCCTAGGAAGGAGTTTTTCAAATCCTTGACCTCAATTTTTGAGGAACAGGAGAGATCCGAGGAGGAAAATGTACTTTTTGGATTGGAATATGGCACCCCAAATGTCCCAGAATGCTTGATCTCACAGGAAAGCAGAATGAGGGATTTGGTAGTCTTTACACAATGCAAGTGGCATTGACACCTCTCCTGAGAATGACTTCGGTAAACCAGATCTAGGAGAGCATGCCAGCCCATCTTACCGTCAGTTAATGACCAAGGCGGTAGATTACTCGGGATGGGCTAGACCACCAGCCCAATTCATCCAGGACGATTTAACAGACATATTGGACCATGGTCCCACTGAAGACCCAGTACTACCTTTTCATGAAGCCTTACAAAACAGGGTGGCCAAGAATTGGGGAAACTCTGGATTCTATTCCTTCGGTAAATAAATCCCTCGCATCAAAATACCGCCCAGCCAGTAGCGACCCCGGCTATCTGTCAAAACATCCAACTCCCGAGAGTTTGGTCATACAAGCAGCCACAGCTTCCAACAAACTTGCGTACCCGTCTATCCCTCCAGACAGGGACGATAAGCGTGTGGATGGTTGGGCATGGAAGGTATTTTCAGCTGGGAGCATGGCATTCAAATCTGCCAACTCCACATGTGCCTTGGCAAAATTTTCGTACACTCTATGGGAGTGCATCGCAATGGCGGCGGAGCACATACCAGAAGGGGAAGAAAGGGAAGGTTTCCTAGCCATCGTTGGAGATGGAAAGGAGGCCATGCAGGAATCCCTTCAATCTGGATTGGACACTGCGGATAGTGTAAGCAGTTCCATGGGCACTAGCACGGTAGTGCGCAGGTTTGCGTGGTTACGGAAGTCGGGTTTTGCACCGGACGTACAGAACCGCCTCCTGAACATGCCTTTTGACGGGTCTCACCTTTTTGGCAACAAGGCTGACAAGATCCTTGAGAGGTTGCAGACCTCAAAAGCAGCAGCAAAATCCTTAGGAGCTGCTATTAGGCAACCTCAGCCTTTTCGTGCGCAAGGGCAATCATGGAGGGGATGATCCTATCGTTATTACACCACATACGGGAAGACGAGAGGAATGGCCAGTCAGAGGGGCCAAAGAAAGGCCACTCGTGGTGGACGAGGAAAACGTGTTAAGCCAGCTCCAGCTGCAGCCTCTTTGCCATCAGCAGCTGCAACATCCGCCACAAAACCACTTTGAGGACTTGCACCACAAAACACCTGTAGGAGGCAGGCTGTCGCGGCATCTGCAAGAATGGCGAGCCATTACTTCAGATGTTTGGGATCTAGAAATAATAGCCCAAGGCTATTGCCTTCCTTTTCTAAAGCAACCTCAAAGCAATCCACCAGGGAGACACCCGTTGAAACTTTCAAACCCACTCCTACAGCAGGAAGTTCTAACCCTGCTGGAGAAAGGCGCTATAGAACCAGTACCTGCAGCGGAGAGGAACAAGGGTTGGTACTCCCATATTTTTTGTTCCGCAAAAAGGACGGAGGACTGAGACCCATCTTGGACTTGAACAAGTTCCTCAGGAAGGACAAGTTCAAGATGGTTACTCTTTCTCAGATCTTTCATGCCCTTCAACTCCAGGACTGGTTGGTGTCATTGGACCTCCAGGATGCTTATTTTCATGTGCCGATTCATCTCAAACACAGAAAATACCTGAGGTTCGTAGTTGGCGACTCACACTATCAGTTTCGAGTCCTGCCATTCGGCTTGACCTCCGCCCCGAGGGTCTTCACCAAGTTAATGGTAGTGGTGGCAGCGCACCTCAGGAGAGGGGGGATTCATGTCTACCCCTACCTGGACGATTGGTTGATCAGAGCGCGCTATGCCGAGCAAGCACTGGATCTGAAAGTCACCTACCACTTCCTCCACAAACGGAGCTTCTCCCTCAATTTCAAGATGTCACAGATGACACCTTCCCAACAGCTTCAGTACATAGGAGCTGTATTAGACATGTCCTTGGGAAAGAGCTCGCCTCCCAAGTCGAGAGCTCAAGACATTCTTCAGATGGTTTCCAAATTCCAAAATGCCCAAAATCTCCAGGCTTACAACTTTTTAAGGTTGCTCGTCCTCATGGCATCCTGCATCTTTCTGGTGCCAGAGGCACGCTTGAGGATGAGATCCCTTCAATGGGCCCTAAAGACTCAGTGGTCCCAGTTCTCGGGTCAAATGACAGATCTTCTTCAGATTCCGAACAAGGTCAGACAAGACCTTCTATGGTGGACCTGTACAGAGAACATCCTAAAAGGAGAACCTTTTTGGCAATCATGGCCGGAGATCACAGTAGTGACGGACGCCTCACTCCTGGGGTGGGGAGCTCATGCCAACGATTTGACAATCAGCGGTCGTTGGTCTCCATCGGAGTCCAAACTACATTTCAACCTTTTAGAGCTGAGGGCAATCAGACTAGCGCTGAAGGCCTTCCTGCCATCTGTCAGGGGAAAGAATGTCCTGATAATGACAGACAACACAGTGGCCATGCACTGTCTAAACAAAAGAGGAGGCGTGGGGTCACTACCCCTGTGCAGAGAGGCAATGCAGCTCTGGTATTGGGCGATTCAGGAGGGAATCTCTTTAACGCCGATTCATCTAGCCGGGGAAGAGAATATGGCGGCAGATGCTCTGAGCAGGCAGAGCACGGTATCCCACGAATGGGAACTGGTTTAGGAAGTCATTCAAGAGATCTTCGTCCTTTGGGGAACCCCTCAAGTAGACCTGTTTGCAACAGGAATCAACCGAAAATGCAAAAGGTATTGCTCAAGGGAATTTCCCCCGAGAGGAGCCCTGGGGGACGCGTTGGTGGTGGAGTGGAATTTCCCACTATTGTACGTGTTCCCTTCGATTCCCGTCATTCCTCAGGTCATCAGGAGGTTGAGAAGGTTTCGGAGCCGCATGATCCTAATTGCCCCGGATTGGGCTAGGAGAACGTGGTACCCGGACCTTCTAGACATGTCCATCTGTCCTCCAGTACGTCTTCCTCAGAGAGAACCTTCTCTCTCAAATGGATGGTCAGGTTCTCCATTCAGAGGTCAAAACGCTCAACCTTCATGCTTGGTATCTGAAAGGCTGAGATACAGGGATTGGAACCTTCCAGATGACATTATGGAGGTGTTGCTTTCGGCAAGAAGGCCAGCAACAAAGTCTCTATACCTTTGCCGTTGGAAAAGGTTTTGCAACTGGTGCAGAGAAAAGAATGTCAATCCTTTTCTATGTTCTATTCCTGAAGTATTATCTTTCCTTCTGACCCTAGCACATAGAGGTCTGAATATTGGAACAATAAAAGGTTACCTTGTGGCGCTTTCCATTTTCAAGCGCTCATCGGAAGAATGCTCCTACTTCAAAATTCCTTTGATGATACAATTCTTAAAAGGACTCACTTATGTGTTTCCTCCTCACACATTTCAAGTACCGATCTGGGATCTAAATTTAGTCCTAACATTCTTAATGTGTGCTCCTTTTGAGCCTATGCACACGTGTCCATTAAGATCACTAACGTGGAAAACGGCCTTCTTGGTTGCTCTAACATCAGCAAGAAGAGTGAGCGAATTGCAGGCACTGTCTTCTGGGCCACCCTATACTGTGTTCCATAAGGACAGAGTTGTGTTGAGGGTAAAACCATCATTTTTACCGAAAGTAATATCTGATTTTCATTTAAGTCAGAAAATTGTCTTACCCGCATTCTATCCTCCACCCCATCCTTCGAAGGAGGAGGAAAGATTACACAGGTTGGATCCGAAAAGAGCTTTAAGCTTTTACTTCTCTAGACTTTCCAGACTTAGAGTGGACTACCAGCTGTTTATAGGTTACACAGGAAGGAAACTGGGTCAATCAGTGACAAAACAGACAATTTCACGCTGGATTGTGCTTTGCATTTCAGAATGCTACAGACTAGCTCAAAAAGACCCTCCAGAGGGGTTAAGGGCTCATTCTACCAGAGGCATCGCCTCCTCCACGGCCCTTCAAAGAGGTGTTCCAATAAGATCCATTTGCGAAGCAGCAACTTGGTCTTCGCTACACACCTTCTCAAAAGTCTATAACCTGGATGCTTCCCAGTCTAGGGAGCTAACTTTTGGAAAAGCAGTACTATACTCAGCCATCTAAGAGTATCAAAAAATCTACCCCTCCAGAGGAATTGTCCATACTGCTTTGGGAGTCTATCTAAGATGAGGAATATGTTGGAGGACACAATCCACTTGAAGAGCAAGTTACTTACCAACTGGTAACGTTCTTTCGTTTGGATGTTCCTCCAACATATTCCTCATCGCCCTCCCAGCCTACCTCTTTGTAGATTTTTCCAGGTTATTGCCATCTCAAATCTCGCAAGGCTCATACCTGTCTGCCGCCACAATCTACACAGTACAAGATCAAAGATAAAAAGGGGGAAAAAACAGAACTGGGCTCCAACGCCGCTGCGCGTGCTACTTATACACCCGATGACGTCACCCTCGACGGAGGCCCTCGAGGGACCATCGACTCAACGACATCGACGCACGGCGCCCTCTGCCGAAAAAATTTCGGAAAAGCAGCAAAGCTGGATGGAATACATCTAAGATGAGGAATACGTTGGAGGAACATCCATTCAAAAGAACGTTACCAGTTGGTAAGTAACTTGTTCGTTTGGGTTTTCAGTGGCTGCTTTGTTTTATTTTGGCAACTGATCTGGCGTTAATGAGTCTGCAGGAGAGTTTGAAAGAATTATGGTGTGAGGTAGGATTCAGGAGTATCGGGGTGGGGGGGTTTCAAGGTTGTTGGATTGAAAGGTGGGAGGTTCAGAGGGTGGGAGGTTGAGAGGGATATTGGTCCGGGATGGGGGTTGGGAGGAGAGGTGAAAAGGGCTAGGACAGGGTTGGGGAATTCAAACTTTGGTAAGGCGGGCCAGTTAGATTCAACTATTGAGACAACGGTCAAAGCAGGTAGGTTCAACAATTGCTGAATGATCAATACCACTTGGATTCTAGCTTTGGCAGTGAAATGCAGAGCCACATAGTTTCAACGTTGGCAGTGTAAAGAAAGGCCACTTAAGTTCATCTTTGCAGTGCAATGAAAAACACTCCGATTCAACTTTGACAGTGCAATGAAAAAACACCTATACTCAACTTTGGCAGAGCATGGACGACTCACCTGGGTTCAACTTTTGCAGTGCACTGAAAAAACACTGCATCAGCTTTGGCAGAGAAATGGAGAGCCACCTGAATTTAAATGTTGGCAGTGCAATGGAAAAAACCACTTGAAATTGACCTATGACAGTACAATTGAAAGGCGCTCAGATTTACGTTGGCAGTGAAATGGAGAACCACATAGATTCAACTTTGCAAGAGCAATGGAGAATCACCTAGATTCAACTTTGGTGGCGCAATGGGCAGCCACCTATATTCATCTTTGGCAGAGGATGGAAGACTTGCCTGGATTTAACTTTTGCAGTGCACTGGAAAAACACTCAGCATCATCTTTGGCAGAGTAATGGAGAACCACCTGAATTTAAACTTTGGCAGTGCAATGGAAAAACCACTTGCAAGTCAACTATGACAGTACAAAGGAAAAACATTCAGATTTACATTGGTAGTGAAAGTGGAGAACCACATAGTATCGACTTTGGCAGAGCAATGGGAAACCACCTGGATTTAATTTTGGCAGTGCAATGGCACAACACTCAGATTCAACTTTGACGTAGCAAGTGAAAGCCACCTAGATTCAACCTTGTCAGAACATGGAAAAACACTCTGATTCAACTTTGGCAGATGTGATTAATCTGGCAACATCGTCACTGATTCTCTGGAGGGAGGCCTCTCTTACGTGGCCAGGGAAAGGCAGAAGCTACCTGGCTGTGACCCTGGGTGGGGGGCTATCTGCAGGAGGACGATGTAGGGGGAGACATGCTCCGGGAGACAGGAAAACACTGGGTCAAAATAACTTTGCAGCCGCAATTCCTAGGTACACCCAAATGCCTCTGCAACATGCCTATATGGCTTATTGGGATGTAGATGAGGTATTTTCAGGTTTTCCCAACCACCTGCCCTATTTACACTCCCCCCCCCCCCCCTCTCCACCCCATTTTAGTACTGAGACGAGGAAGAGGGATGGTGCAGTGAAGATAACCAGAAGCAGTAAGCCAACACTGTGTTCTAGATTTTGGAAACTAAGCAGTGCCGTGAAGTTTAAAGTGGACACATCTGATCAGAAGCGGCGAGAGAGGCAAATACTTTTTGTAACTTGTTCTGACGCGTGTCAGAACGGCAGAGACGAACATACAGTGAAAGGCAGCATGGAGGCATTCACAAGGGAGAGACACTTTGTAATTTGTTCTGATGCCGATCAGAATGCCAGAAATGAGCAGACTGTGAAAGGCAAGGCATAGGCTGTCACAAAGGATGTACACAGTGACCAAGCCTATGTAAGCGTTTTGTTGAATGCCCGCAGGCAGCTGCAGCAACCGAAAGCAGAGGAAGGCGAAGCGAAAGCCAACTGACTAATGGAGCACACGCCCAGTCAGGGAACGGCAAGAAAAGAGTAAGAAAGATGTGAGGAACCCCTGAGCCGCTCAGTAAACCCAGAGAAAGCTAATGGGGATACAGGAGCGTGTGAGGGTGAATGTCGGGTTGAATTTACAGCGCGAGAGAGCCCAATTGAAGCTAGTAAAGAACTTAAAGCTAATGCGAGCAAGGGTACGAATGGGTCAGTGAACCAAGACTACAAAAGCAGAGTTGATATAAATGTGAACAGTGTTGAACAAGGGTCGAGGACCCAGCATTTGAAAAGTGAACTGGAAATGAATACAAACTTTGTCAAGAAAAGAGCATTGGTCCAATTTCGGAAAAAACATTTGGTGGATGAAAGAATGAGTGAGCAAGGAAAGGAAAAGCCCTGGCAGGCTAGTACACCAGGCATATAGCGAGACTAGGATTCACACCCAGGAAAGGAGTGCAAAGTCAAGCAAAGTGATATCCTGGCAGGAGAGTAAACTAGGAGTAAAGGGAAAAGTAAACCTGAAATTGTGATGATTGAATGGAAAAGAGAAGATGACAATACCCCTCTCTGAGGATTGATGAGAAGATTACTCTGGAAGGACAGTGCACCCGGGGTAGAGCGCAGGAACAGAGTGTAAGAAATTGAAGAACTGCATGCTTAGAGGAAACGCAAGGGAAGGCTCATCCCTCTTGAGTAGATTTGAACTATGATAAAGTGGCATTCAGACCACCAGAAGAAATCTAGGGGAAGGGAAACCCCTTTTCTAGTAGAACTGTATTTCTTTTCTGTTTTTGCACCTTGGAACTTTATGTTGAGAACCTTTGGAGAAAAGCTACAAGTGTGTAATTTACCAGAGCCCCTTTGTGCACCTTATATTAAGTTTAGAGTGTAAGGGTTAGTTTAGGATTTGTGGACACCGGACAGAGAGCGCTCTTTTGTTTAACATCCTGACACAGATGTTCCTTAGTTTTGTTGAGGCAAGGAAATCCCTCATAGGATTAGGGCTATAGAGGATTTCCCCCAACCCTTTCTATTATTTTCTGGAAATAAAATCTATAACCAACACCTAACATGCCACCGTGTCAGAGTCTTACTCTTGATCCCTTACATAAGGTGTCCAACTGCGCTGATACAAACTGGGGAACCCTTCATTTTGTGAAACTGAGTGAGCGGGCCTCCAGTCTGCCTACCAAAGAATCTATCCACTTTGATTTGGCTAGCAGTTGAGAGGAATCCTTGCAACTAGGAGACTGATTGTTACTCCCCATCAAACTAGTCTTGATTCCCCCGAAAGGAACCTATATATGGTTGGCCTCTAAATCAGGACTAGCATTAGCATGGAGCCATGGCTTAGATGTTTTGGCAGGGGTGGTAGATCCCGATTATAGGGGTGATGTCAAGATTCTAATGCAGAACAACAGGAAAGGCACCTATACGGTCAAAGTGGGAGAAAAGATAGCGGAGGGAATTTTAGAGCGGGTGGGCCCTGTTCTCTCGGATTGTGGAAAGCACCCAAACCAATAAACCCGAAAGGGGGAAAGGGGATTTTGCAAGGCAGATGAAGAACCAACACTGTCACCTAAGATGTTAAAACCTAATCCTCAGGGTGATGAACCAGAGATGATTCCCCATCTCACGTTTGCACAATGCAATGATCCAATGTTGGTAGATGTTTTTCTACACACAGTCCCGGAAGAAGGGAGGAGAAAAGAGGGGCAGTTTTTCTTCATTAAACAAGGGGATACTGAATCAGATGGATCGCCCAGGTCACAGATTGTGGTCCCCAAACCCACCAGAGAATGGTGTTAGAAATAGCACATCGACATCTAACGGGCAGACTTTTAGGAGCAGCCTAGACACAGGGACACGTGGTGAACAGATTCTATTGGCCTGGTGCGTATGCCAACATGTAAAGCTCTGTTCTCACCTGTGCCCTGTGCCAAAAGTACTCTAAACACTTATGGCCTATTGGGAAAAACCACTTCCTCTCTAACGCCAATACAAAATATGAAAACACAAAGGAGAGAGGAAGAAAAAACAATATGTAACCTGGGAAACAATAGTGCATTTCCCTACAAAGTCTCTAAATGTCCCTCAGGGTAGGTGCCTAAACCCTAGTGAGCTGTGGTAGGCCGCCTAGGTAAAAGATAGAAAGAATATACTTGCCCTTTATAAACTACTAAACATGGCCTTTCAAGATAAAAAATGGTTATAAAAAAGTGTGTATGGGCTGGTATATAGAACAAAATGTATTGATTACTGTCCGCACACCTTAGTAGAATGGACTCTAATCAGGTTTTATAATTTTATAGCCTCTTAGAGTCTAGGAGAGACTGCTTTCTATTTTGTCATCGAAAAAGCATCTGTTATTACTGTGTCCCTTATTATATTATTAAATCTGCAATCTGGCAAAAAAGAGCAAGTTATTTTCACTTCCAGTGAATGTGTGAATACATTCTACTTAGCGGTGTGCAATTCTATTAGCCACATATGTACTAGTCAACGGATTTCAGTGGAAAAGGAAAGCTTATTTCCACCTTCATCAGGACGGACGGTTCAGTGGCCCTTTAGTACCTCCTTATTGCACATTCTGTTGCCAGAACGATATACAGCACTCGTAGCTTCATGCTGTGTTCAGCACACAATCTGTACAGGACAGAAATAGAGACCAGGCAGGTGCTCTAATAAAATAATCACTTCATGAGGGCATACGGATAAAGAGATCTTATTGCAGTCTAATAAAATGAAACTATGCGTTTCTAAGGAAACTCACGGATGGAGGACCTTTCATGTGGTGCGAGCTGTTGTTCCTATTATGTCAACGGAGAAGAATCTGTGTTATGGAGTGATTTATTCCTTTCTATTGTTCTTATCTTGTTTCTGTCATAGTCCACATCATCCTAACTAAACACAGCTGGCTGCACACCCGCCAGCCTAGGCGTTCTCCTCAGGCCTAACGCAGACATAATCAGTCTGGTATCACCATGCCAGAACGAACACAACACATACTGCTGATCTCCCAACCACTGCACCTACCGCTAAGAAGCAGCTATCATACGAGTGCCACACCAGCTGCACAAAAATCCGATGCACACACGCACCTTATGACTCTCTCTCTCTCTCTACTTACTTGAACTATGGTTCCCGAGGGCCGTTCAACCCACCAGCGCCTTGATATCATACCAATGGTACATAAGGCGCTATATAAATGCAAAGTAACATAACAGTAACATATTGTATACAAAACAAGTGGTGTCCATGTTTGTAAGACATATAAAGCTTCAATCACATGGTCCCTTGAGCCAATGTCTCTTTCCACATGTATGCTTGCCACATAACACATGTTACACACTCACATGCACTCTGACGAGCTATGCTGTCCGTGATATCTGCATGTTAGCATGTTGCCTCACTTAATGTGGGCACAACAATGGAGAATATCCAAGTATGAAAAACATCGCATTGTCTTTATGGCTACAATGTCGTACACATATATGCTTGCCTCTAAACACACGTTAGGAGGCGAGTTATACTGCCTGTAAGATCTATGTCTTGCCGCGCTCTAATTGGTCCTGTCAAAATCACAGTAGGTACCCATTCAGAACCTGGCTGCCGATTACACTAACCTGCTTATTTCTTTTCTTCAGTCTCTGTGGCTCATTCTCGCTTGCGTCTGCGAGTCTGAGCTATTCCAATTGGTTGTGCTGATGATTACATTAAAAAACATGCGCTCCTACAGGCTTCCCTGCTTGTTAATAGTAAAAAGAAACAATGTCATTGATCATCTTGGAACGTTTATGGCTAGTATCATGATGCATGCATCTTGTATCTACATTTTCAATTCGCTTTACGTATTTTCAAAAGGTGACATAATCCGCTCTCCTTTGTCAAGGATATCTATTCCATCGATCATTTCTTTAATAGTAACGGATTCAAAAGATCTTGAAATGCGCTACACACAACTTGCTCAGAAACGTGTCTAGTGTACCATAGACCTCGTGAAATTATTCAGCCTTCTAGGTAATAATTTCTCGTAGAATGTAAATGCTTGGCCATGAACAAATCTAAATTGGAATCATGGTTTGTATTTCTCATAACTAGCAAGGGCATTTTTAGTATTATCGCCATATTTGGTGAGCATTGTTGGTATTATTACCGGTGGTGCCTGATGTCTGTTATATATGTTGGCCCTTATGTTAACCATCCAGAGTTACTCGGTGGTCATGTATTTTTTATGTGACAAGCTGCAATAACTATATTAACTTTCCACTGGATGTACTTCAGAGTGCTTAATTTAAGTGGTCCCTGGTTTCGTCATTCAAATTTATAAAGTGCAGCGTGGACACTATAACTGTGCCAAAAGACCAGTGCACACACCCCTCCTCCTCTTGCCCCACTCCAACCTTTACCTATTATCAACATTCCCTTTTGATGTGTTGGTATGAACATTGTGGGACACCTTGAACCTTCTAAGCTAGGGAATCAGTATATATTAGTAATTTTGGACTATGCAACACGATTTCCCGAAGCTTTTCCCTTAAGGAATAATACATCACAACAGATAGTAAAACATCTAATGCCTTTTTTCCCCGAGTTGGATTCCCTAAGGAAATCCTTACTGATCAAGAGACAACCTTCATGAGTAGACTGATGGTGGAGACAAAACAAATCCTTTAATTCAAAACACTCCGGACCTCAGTATATCACCCTCAAACTCATGGTCTAGTTAAGCATTTTCATTTTGTATAATGAACCAGTCCTGAAAGTAGCTAATTTTAGCAAAGACTTTATCCTACAGATTGATGTGTCTCTGGTTATCCTGGGAGCAGTCCTCTCCCAGGAATAAGATGGTATTGAACACACAATATTCTCCATCGGTCGGAAGCTCTTCCTATGGAGAGGAACTATGCTACAATTCAACTTGAAGCATTGGCCATGAAGTGGGCTGTAACTTATTTTGCGTTATTACCTCACGGGAAGAAATCTCCGACCTGTCACTAAGAATTCCACCTTAACTTGGATCAGTCTCCGGAAAGATACCAATGCTAGAGTAATGCGCTCGCTTCTAGATTTACAACCTTATTTATTTACTATTGATCACAGAAAAGGAGTTGATCAAGGAAATGTAGACTACCTTTCCTGTTTTCCAATAGATATGGACGAAACAAGCACCATTAGGGTAAGGGTATATGATGAATCTGGCAACATAGTCTCTGATTATCTGTATGGAAGCTTCTCTTACGTGGCCAGGGAAAGGCAGAAGCTACCTGACCCTCGGGGTGGCTATCTGCGGGAGGACCACATAGGGGAGACAAATTCCAGGGAGACAAAAAACACTGGATCAAAATAACTTTGCAGCCATAATTCCTAGTGACACCCAAATGCCTCTGCAACATGCCTATATGGCTTATTGTGATGTAGGTGAGGTATTTCCAGGTTTTCCGGACCGACCACCCTATTTACCTCCACACCTCTTTTTAGTACTGAGACGAGGAAGAGGGATGACGCAATGAAGTTAAACAGAATTGATAAGCCAATGCCACGTTTTAGTCTTTGGAAAATGTTAAGCCCTGCCGGGAAGTTTAAAGTGGACACTGCTGATCAGAAGCGGCGACAGAGGTAAAGACATTTTGTAACTTGTTTTGACGCCGGTCAGAATGCAGAAATGAGCAGATGGTGGAAAGCAATGCAGAGGCTGTCACGGAGGATGTACAGAGTGACCAAACTGATGTTAGCGTATTGTTGAATTCCTGCAGGCAGCTGGAGCAACCGAAAGCAAAGGAAGGGGAAGCGAAAGCCAACCGGCTAATGGGACGCTCGCCCAACCAGCGAATGGCAAGAAAAGAGGAAGGAATGAAGTGAGGACCTCCGAGCTGCCTGTTAAGTCCAGAGAAAGCAAATAGGGTACCGGAGCACATGAGGTAACGAAGCACCTGAGGGTAAATGTCGAGACGAGTTTACAGCACGAGAGAGCCCAATGGTAGCTGATAATTAACTTAAAGGGTTCTGTCATTTTTAAAATGTTTGTAGGTCACCTAACCAAAAGACCAGTTTTTATTTTTCAGCCGATTTTAGGCAGCCTACAACAATAGAAAAAAGGAAATGTCTTTGCCTTCCACCCCCCATCCTCTCTTGCCCCATTTGGTAGAAATCTGGGTGTTGGCCCATGCTTTCTCCCTCCCCTCCCAACACCCCTCCCACCATTACACACATCAAAACACAAACACACAGGTACACCTAATACACACATGCACACATGAACTTACCCGTTCTCACTCGTGGCCGCTTGCAGGTTCTCAAGTGCCTGTCAGCCCCTGCGCGCACTCATGTGCGTCGCAGGGGCTGGTAGTTCAATTTATAAAGACCACTCTGTGTGGTCACAGAGCGGTCTTTCAGAATGTTTTTTTTTTTTCTTTTTTTTTTTTTAAAGAAATCAAAATAAAAGATCTTTTGACCTAGAACGACTCAAAGCTAACATGGACAATGTTGAGAATGGGTCAGTGAAACCAAGACTACAAAAGCAGAGTTGATATAAATGTGAACAGTGTTGAACAAGGGTTGAGACCCAATATTTGGAAAGTGAAGGGAAAACAAATACGAACTCTGTCAAGAAAAGGGCATTGGTCCATTTTTGGAGAAACATTATTTTGTAGATGAAAGAAAGAGTGAACAAGGAAAGGAAAAGCCCTGGAAGGCTAGTGAACCAGCTACACAGTGAGTCTGGGACTCACACCCAGTAAAGGAGTGAGAAGAGAAGTGAAGTGATATCTTAGCAGGAAAGTATACCAGGAGTGAGAAGGGAAGCAAAGTGATATCCGGGCAGGAGGGTAAACCATGAGTGAAAGGAAAAGTAAACCTGACCTTGTGAAAAGTGAATGGAAAGGGAAGAAGATATACCCCTTTCTGAGGATTGATAAGAAGATTACAAAATACTATGGCAGGAAAGTACACCAGGGGTAGAGAGAAGGATCAAAGTGTGAGAAATTGAAGTTCAAATGGATTGTGTCCTCCCACGTATTCCTCATCTTTGATATTCGTTATCCAGCTTCAGCTGCTTCTGATTCTTTTTTCAGCAGAGGGCGCTGTGCGTCGATGCAGTCGACACAATGTCTCTCAAAGGCCTCTGTCTCGAGGATGATGTCATCGAAGGTATATATGGCACACGCAGTACCCTTGGCTTCAGTTCTGTTTTTCCGAGTAAGCTTACGCTTCGAGAAACTACGGCGTGCTCCTTTCGTTCTAACTACGTGATAATGTCTTCTTCCTTGACACCGACTACCCCGAAGACCGGGTTCAAGAAGTGTCGGGGCTGTGATTCTAAGATGTCGTTAACCGACCCACACCGAATTCGTTTGTGGTGTCTCGGGGTGGAGCATAATACCTCGACCTGCTCCATATGCCAGTCAATGACCGGAAAGGCTTTGAAGGAGTGAAAGGGGAAATTGGCGGTAGGTAGAAACCCCCAAAACTCCACATAGATTACCCGTCAGAGAATTTCTTTTTTCTGACAAGCCGAGTGGTGAGACTCTTTGAAGGAAGAAGGTTAAAAGTTGAAGGTCGAGGAGTGGCTGCCACCACTCCTCATCGTTGTCAAGGAAGTCGAAAAAGAGGCACCACAGGTCGCCTTCTTCGACTTCGTCATCAGGCACCGCCCCGGACAGAGTATTTTGTCCCACGAAAAGTTCCACACCTGCCGAATGGAAAGCATTTAGATCTGAAATGTTAAAAATATTTCAAAAGCAAAAGTCCACAGCAAGCCGTGCTCCTAAGGAAAGGGCTTGAGACAAATACTGCGTGCCCTTGAGCCTGGACGAAGGCCAGATCCTCATGGAGAGCCATCGAGGCCTTGACGCGATGACAAGTCATCGAAGGATCCTTCAAGCTGTAAATCCAAGCATAAGTCGAGGTTGTCGATGGCAGCTGCACCCTCGACACCAGCGGCACCATCTATGCCAGCTGTGCCGTAGACGCCAAACGCGCCATCTGAACCAATGGCACCATCAAAGCCAATTTCAACGACTCCTCAGGCGTCGAGTTCAGTTTCTTAAGCGTTCCATGCCTATCCCAGACAAGTACTAAATTCCTTTACCAAGGAAAGATTATTTCAAATCTCTCACTTCAATTTATGAGGAAAAAGAGCCATCAGACAATGATGCGCCTTTTTGGTCTTCAATTTGATACACCAAATGTGCCTGAGAGCTTTATTTTGGGAGAGTCTAGATCGAAAGATCTTTATGATAATTTACAAACAGTAGACCCGAAGCTAGTGAGCATACAGATGCTTCATATAGACAACTAATGTCTAGAGTTGTAGTCTATTTGGAGTGGAGTAGGCCTCCCCTCCCCTTTGAACAGGATGAACTGACGGACATCCTTGATAAGTGTCCGCAAATGGATCCGATTTTGCCATTTCATATCGCTCTCCAAAAAAGGGTGGCAGTAAATTGGGAGACGCCAGAGACACACCAGGCAGTAAACAAAAACCTGACCAAAAAATACCACCCTTCCAGTAGTGACCCTGACTACTTATCAAAACACCCCCACTCCAGAGAGTCTGGCGGTACAGGCAACTTCCAAGCAGGCAGCTTATCCGACTATCCCTCCAGATAGGGATGACAAGAGAGTAAATGGATGGGCAAGAAAAGTATTTATTTCGACCACCTTTACACCAAATATATATGTGGGGGGACCACCCCCCACCCCCCGCAGCCCTCCTACTTGCATTATATACCATTAACCTCTCACATATATATGTGGTGTAAAGGGGATAGAAATAAGTCTACATTGTCGGAGGTCGCAGTGATGGGGGTGCAGTAATGGTCTAATTCCGAGACGGCAAGGAAGCCATGTGTGAGTCTCTTCAATCGGGTCTGGATTCGGCTAACAGCATTAGCAGAGCCATGGCAACAAGAACCGTAGTACGCAGATTTGCATAATTGAGGAAGTCTGGATTTGCACCAGATGTGCAATCTAGACTCCTACCATGCCTTTTGACGGGTCTCACCTTTTTGGCAACAAGGCTGATGAAAGCCTTGAGAAGTTGCAGACGTCAAAGGAGGCAGCCAAAGCCTTATATGCCGCTATTATGCAGCCTCTGCCTTTTAGCCCCAGTGGACAGCCTTGGAGGGGTAGATCTTTTCGCTACTACTCCTCAATTGGAAGAGCGAGAGGAATGGCTGGTCCAAGAGGCCAAAGACGATTCCCTCGTGGTGGACAAGAGAGAGGTGCGAAGCCCGCTCAAGCAGGGGCATCATTACTAACAGCCACTGCATCAGCCGCCTCAAAACTTCTCCGAGGTCTTGAGTCACAAAAAACCAGTGGAAAGCAGACTGCCTCAACATCTGAATGAATGGTGAGACATTACTTTGGATGCTTGGACATTGGAAACCATAGCCCATGGTTACTGCCTTCCTTTCATTCAGAGACCTCAGAACCAACCACCGAGGAGCCACTCTTTACTGCAGCCGCCTCTAAGACTCTCTGAGGCCTTGATCCACAAGACCCCAGTGGGAAGCAGAATTTCTCAGCATCTGCATGAATGGCAGGCATTACTTCAGATGCTTGGGCACTGGAAACAGTAGCCCACGGTTACTGCCTTCCCTTTCAAAAAAAGCCTCAGGACCATCCACCGAGATACAACTCTGTCAAAGTTCCAGATCTGCTCATTGTGCAGGATGTTTTGACCCTGCTAGAGAAAGGCGCTATAGAGCCGGTGCACGTAGCGGAAAGGAACAAAGGAAGGTACTCTCCTATTTCCTAATACCCAAGGAGGACGGAGGACTGAAACCCGTCTTGGATTTGAGATACTTGAACAAGTTCCTCAGGACAAATTCAAGATAGTCACACTTTCTCAGATTTTTTAGACCCTCCAACTCCAGGATGGGATGGTGTCACTGGACCTTCAGGATGCTTATTTTCATGTGCCAATCCATCTCAAGCACAGAAAATACCTGAGGTTCGCCATTGGCGGTTCTCATTATCAGTTTCAAGTTCTGCCATTTGGGCTGACCCCCATACATCCTCGGCAAGGGGCTCGCCACCCGAGGTGAGGGCTCAAGATATTCTACAGATGGTCTCCAAATTTTATAGTGCCCAGCGTCTCCTGGCTTTCGAATTATTGAGATTGCTCGGCCTCATGGCATCCTGCATTTTTCGGGTGCCAGAGGCTCACCCAAGAATCAGATCCCTTCAATGGGCCTTCAGGACACAATGGTTCCAGTTCTCAGGAAACATGTCAGACCTACTTCAGGTTACAAGGAGGGTCGCACAGGATCTCCTGTGGTGGGCCTGCGTGGACAACATTCTGAAGGGAGAACCTTTTTGGCAACCATGGCTGCAGGTAACAGTAGTGACGGACGGCTCACTCACTGAGTCGGTAGCCAACGCCAACGATCTGACAATCAGCTGTCATTTTGGTCTCCATCGGAGTCCAAACTATACATCAATCTTTTGGAGCTCGGGGCAATTAGACTTGCGCTGAAGGCTTTTCTGCCCTTTGTATGGGGAAAGAATGTCCTGAAAATGACAGAGAACACAGTGGCCATGTACTACCTCAACAAGAGGGGTGGTGTAGGGTCACTACCACTGTGCAGAAAGGCAATGCAGCTGTGGTAATGGGCAATTCAAGAAGGAATCTCTCCATCAGCAGTTCACCTAGCCGGAGAGGAGAGCACAGCGCCTGACGCTCTGAGCAAGCAGTGCACAGTGTCCCACGAGTGGGAACTAGCTCAGGAAGTCCTTCAAGAGATCTTCACCCTTTGGGGAGCCCCTCAAGTAGATCTGTTCGCAACTCTTATCTACCGGAAGTACAAACTGTACTGCTCCATGGAATTTCCTCCAAGAGGAGCTCTAGAGGATGTGTTCGTAGTGGACTGGGAGTTTCCACCGCTGTATGCGATCCCTCCAGTTCATGTCATTCCTCACATGATCAGGAGGTTGAGAAGGTTTGGGAAACACATGATCCTAATTGCCACGAATTGGGCCAGGAGGAAGTGGTACCTGGACCTTCTAGACATGTCCATCTGCCCTCCAATATGTCTTCCACTAAGAGGACCATCTCTCGCAAGAGGAGGGTCGGGTTCTCCATCCAGAGGTCAAGACACTCTGCCTTCACACTTATGCTTGGTTTCGGAGATGCTGAGATACAAGCAGTGGGACCTCCCGGAGGACGTAATGGAGATTTTGCTTTCGGCCAAAAGGCCAGCAACAAAATCTGTGTACTGTTGCCGTTGGAACAAATTCTGCAGCTGGTGCAAAGACAAGAATGTAGACCCTTTTCTATGCAAAACACCAGAAGTGTTATCTTTTCTACTAACCTTAGCCAATTTGGGGCTCCTGGTTGGAACAATTAAGGGCTATTTGGCAGCTCTCTCCATCTTTAAGTGCTCGTCCAAAGAATGTTCTTATTTCAAAAGGGACTCGCCAATGTATCTCCCTCCCCCCGTACCCCATCTCCTTTCCAGGTTCCAGTTCGGGACCTTAATCTGGTACTAAAACCCCCAATGTATGCACCCTTTGAACCTTTTCATTCAGGTCAGTTAAGGTTGTTAACATTTAAAACCATTTTCTTGGTAGCATTAACTTCAGCCTGTAGAGTGAGTGAATTGCAGGCACTGTCATCCAAGCCACCCTTTACTACCTTCTTCAATGATGGGGTTGTTCTGAGGATTAAGCCTTCAATTTTACCCAAAATCATTTCTGATTTTCATGTAGGGCAGACAATTGTATTTCCCACTTTCTATCCTCCACCTCATCCTGGAAAGAGGAGAGATTACATAGATTGGATCCACGCAGTGTATAAGCAAATGTATTCATTTATTGGACATTTCTATGGCGCCTATACTCAAGTGTTTCCAGGCGCCATGAAGAATAGAGAGGGGGGACGGGATCTAAAAAAATAAAACGCACAGTACCGGTCGTCCTAGGCCTTGTGACATTCTTGGGTGGGAGCAATGGGGGCAGCTAGAGCTTTGGCTCTGGCGATAGACCGTAAAAAGTGAGGTGGTGATTGGGGTGCAGGGGGTGGTGTCAGAGCCAGAGGAGGGCTCTGCGGGTGGCTGCCGGTGGCCCTGGTGACATGGCATCATGTTGTGGTGTGGGTGGTGGTGGGTACCTGTGGTCCGAAGTAGGTGGTGTGCGGGCACGCAGGAGAAGCGAGAAAGGTGGTAGTTTATCTAACCGTTCAACAGGTGGCTCTGTAGGTGCTTGTGAGGGGGAGTCTTTAACAGTGTCTACAGAAACATTTGGGAAGAGGCCTGTTTTGTGAGTGTTTCCTGTTTGGCCATCCGCCCTTGGAGGGATGCTTATATTGCTCAAATTCCTTCTCTAGCTTAGCCTGAGAATTCCTCAGGGATCTAATCTGACTGTCACGCAATCTGTCTGTAGACTTTGTACCAGGCAAAATAAGCTGACCAATGACCATCAGACACCTTAGACTTTCTATGTTTCAAAGCCTCACGCAAGACAACAAGGTGATCCACATGAAATGAGCCCTCAAGTGGCCACTGAAACTCCTTTTGAACCAGAGTAAAAAAATTCCACTCTTTCAAACATTAACAGGTGAATGCCCCATACGTTGAAAACATGAAGAAGACATTGAACAGTCATATTTGACCGGTTATTTCGAATGGATTGTGTCCTCCCAACGTATTCCACATTTTTGACATGTAATGTCCACAGCTGTGCTGCTTTGGACATTTTTCGGTAGAGGGCGCCCTGCGTCGAAGGTGTCGGGTCGGTGGCCCTTGTAGGCCTCTGTCGAGGGTGACGTCATCGTAGGATGCACGGCGCCGGTAGCCTCAGTTCCGTTTTGTCCACAAACAGGTTTGGTTCGAGAACTCGGCGCACCTCGTGTTATCTTCGATAATGTCTTCTTCGACCCCACAGTCAGGCTTTAAGAAGTGCAGGGACTGTAAGTCAAGATGTCCATCACAGACCTGTACCGTATCTGTTTATGGTGACTGGGCGAGAGCCACGACACCGACAACTGCTCGAAATGCCAGTGGCTGACTGCCAAGGCCTTGCGGGAGCGTAAGGGGAGGTTTCAGGTAGGTCGGGTGTCCAAACCCCTCAACTCTAAAAAAAAAAAAAAATCTACTGGTCTGTTCACCGACGACTCGAGGGGTGACTCTCCCTGTCGGAGGGAGTCCAGGGGATCTCAGTCCCAGAGTGGTTCGTGCCACTCGTCCTTGTTGAGGCACTCCCGAAGGGGTCAGTGGTCGCCTTCCCCGTCCTTGTCGGATGATGGCTCTGCGAGGAAAGTGACTTTCCCAACTAAATCCTCGACCCTGGAGGAGTGTGAGGCATTCAGGGAGAAAATGAGATTTCGAGGGGATTGGGTCCTCCGACGTATTCCATATCTATGACAGGTAATCACCACAGCTGTGCTGCTTCGGAAACTTTTTTCTGCGTCCTGCGTCGATGATGTTGATGCGCCGTCGTTGAGGTCCTCCTCCGACGTCATCCGATGTGATAAGTAGGACGCACGACGCCTGTAGCCTCAGTTCTGTTTTTTCCGCAAACGTGTTGCTTCGTGTATCTCGGTTACGCCTCGACTCTTTGGCGTTCTGTTCTTCTCGGTTCTTCGAACCTGTTCGTTTTTGTGAGAAAATCCTTCGTAAGAAGATGTCTTCTACTTCGTCTCCGACCCCGCGTCCGGGCTTCAAGAAGTGCGGGGAGTGTGGGTTAGGGATGTAACGGTATACCGTTAAAGATACCGTGAACCACTTAATTGAACAATAATAACCGTCACATTGTTTATACCGTTATACCGTTCATACCGTTCGTACCGTAAAGTGTGCTTTTCAATCTGATTTGGAAAGGCTGCAGTAAGCAAGTGCTGCACAGTCTTGGTCTTGCACTGTTGGATGTGCCGTCTGCCAAGTAGTTTCAGTTGGAGCAGTTTTTAATGCCATTCCATAAACCACACGTGCCTGACACAAAATCAATATGTTAGCAATAGGAAGAATAGATTCAGTGCCAAGAAGGAAAAGGGTCTACTTTGGGTTGGCGGCTTTGGGGTTTATATATTTATAATGGATAATGTTCTCTAAACATATGGCAATGGGGTATTTCTCAGGTTCTATCATTGAATTTACATATAATAAGTCACACTGCAAAATTCACTCATCTCTGTGGGTATTCCCTGCTGCCATACCAAAGGGTAACACGTCCGTGATTACTGAACACCTTTTGGCCTGCAAGTAAACTAAAGGCTGTAACGTAAAGAGTGTGTGTGTGTGCGCGCGTGTGTGTGCATGTGTGTGCGTGTTCATCTTCACCAGTAGCCAGTGGGAGAGCATAAAGCCTAAATGACCACTTAAGAAAAGCTATTCAGTTTGCTTTGCCAGTTGCAGCAGGGCTCCCCCCCTCTCCTCCTCTCCACACGTGTGTTTGGTGGAAGCAAGGCATTTCAGTGGAAAGTATGTTGAAAAGCCCAATTCTGGCCCTGGGTGCCTGGTTTTGTTTGTGGTGATAAATCTGTCAATTTATGACCTTTTAGAAAATATTTGTTAATATTAGTTAACTCCACCTGCTATAC
Organism: Ambystoma mexicanum; assembly: GCF_040938575.1. Classification (NCBI taxonomy): domain Eukaryota; kingdom Metazoa; phylum Chordata; class Amphibia; order Caudata; family Ambystomatidae; genus Ambystoma; species Ambystoma mexicanum. Next base: position 539,588,798 of record NC_090922.1, read on the forward strand.
CGCGATAACCATGATATACCGTCATTTGGCAAGAAGGTGATCGTACCATCATAAAACTAATACCGTGACACCCCTAGTGTGGGTCCAAGATGTCGGTGACGGACTCGCATGACGCCTGCCTCTGGTGCCTCGGGGAGGCCCACAACACGGATGACTGTATCGACTGCCAGTCGCTCACGTCCAAAGCCTTAGGGGAACGTAAGAAGAAGTTGCCGGTAGGTCGGGTGTCCAAGCCCCGGAATTCGAAGTCTGCGGGGCTTTCGACGGATGATTCGAGAGGTGACTCTCTGCGTCGTCGTCGGAAGTCTCGTGGGTCTCCTTCTGGGAGTCGGTCTCGCCACTCCTCGGCCTCTTCGAGGCATTCTCGGAAGCGCCAACAGCGGTCGTCTTGCAGGTCCTCTTCTGAGGACTCTGCCCGGCACGTCGCTTACCCCACTAGCCGTGCGACGCCGGGGGAATGGGCTTCCTTCGGGAAGAAAATGCTGGCGATTCTCGAGTCGCAGGGTACTAAGCCGTCCACGCCCCCGAGTGGGGTCAGCCGTGAGAGGTCGAGAGACACCGCTCGCAAGAGTGGTCGCCACGAGTCACGGGAGAGGTCCCGTTCGGACAAGGGGACTCGTTCTCGACGTACCGGTTCCAGGTCCCGGTCATCGACGCGTTCGAGACCGTGTGCACCTGTGATGTCTTTGAGGAAGACATCGACGCCTGAGCCGTCGAGGGCATCGACAGGCTTTCTCGAGGCTCAGGCTTCGAGGACTGTGTCGACACCGTCGATGCTGGCGGCGCTGCATCTGACGTCGACACCGGCGCTGATTCACTCGACGCCCTGACTCCCTCAACGCCTTTCGAGAAAGGCTCTGGTTAAGAGCAAGCACTCTCGGGTGCCTTCTTTTCACCACCTGGAATATATTTCGGAGGTGGATGAGGATTCTGATGGCCTGGTTCCTAGTCAGGTTCCAGATGAGATGGTCTTGGGCCATAGCCAATTTGACGATTTGAGGCAGTCACTGCATGATGCCAGTGGACTGGACACCTCTCCGGAGGTGGAGTTTTGTAGGCCTGAGCCTGGCTCTCATGCCGATTCCTCGTACCGGCGCCTTATGGCTAGAGTCTCCGAGTACTTGGGATGGTCTGCTCCCCCAGGGGAGTTTGTGCAGGATGATCTCATGGACATACTTGTTGTTGGTCCCCCAACTGACCCGGTACTGCCGTTTCATATGGCTATACAGAGAAGGGTGGCGGCGGCTTGGACTGCTCCGGAGAGTCTCCCGGCGGTGGGCAGGTCCTTGTCGTGAAAATACCATCCAGCCAGTAGCGACCCCTGCTACTTGACCAGGCACCCCACTCCGGAGAGTTTGGTGGTGCAGGTGGCCACGGCCCCGGCAAAGCAGGCGTTGTACCCTACCATCCCTCCTGATGGGGACGACAAACGTTTTGATGGCTGGGCGAAGAAAGTGGTTTCTTCGGGTGGTATGGCGCTTCAGGCGGCCAACTCCATATGTGCCTTGTCTCGTTTCACACACACTCTGTGGAACTGTGTTGCGTTACTGGCTGAACATATTCCCGAAGGGGACGAACGGGATGGTTTCCTTGCTATGGTCCAGGATGGTAAGGATGCCATGTGTGAGTCCGTTGGGTTTGGACATGGCTGAATGCGTCAGCAGGTTCATGGCGGCGAGCACCATGATACGCAGGTTTGCATGGTTACGGAAGTCAGGGTTTGCTCCTAATGTGCAGTCCCGGCTCCTCGACATGCCCTTTGACGGTGAACACCTTTTTGGCAGCAAGGCTGACGAGAGCCTTGAGAGGTTGCAGACCTCCAAAGCTGCAGCGAAGTCGTTGGGCGCTGCAGTTCGCCAACCTCTGCCTTTTCGTCCTAGGGGACAGCAATGGAGGGGTGGTTCCTTTCGCTATTACTCGTCCTTCAGTAAAGCGAGAGGAGCTAGCAGTCAAAGAGGCCAACGCAGGGGTACCAGAGGTGGACGACGGGGTACCCGTGGTGCCAAGGCCGCTCGGGCAGTTGCCTCTTTGCCCTCAGGTAACGCTGCAGCCGCTACCACTCAGTCATGAGGCCATGTCCCATGGTTCGCCGGTTGGGGGAAGGCTGGCGCAGCATCTTGTAGAGTGGCGTGCCATTACTTCAGATGTGTGGGTTCTGGAGATCATAACCCAGGGCTACTGTCTTCCCTTTCGGCAGAGGCCTCACGACAATCCACCAGGGAACCTCTCTTTGAAGAGTCCGGATCCGCTCCTTGTGCAGGAAATTCAAGCCCTGTTGGAGAAAGGCACCATAGAACTGGTGCCTGTAGCGGAGAGGAACAAGGGATGGTATTCCCCTTATTTTTTGATTTCGAAGAAAGACGGGGGATTGAGACCCATCATGGACTTGCGCGGTTTGAACAAACTCCTCAGGAAGGACAAGTTCAAGATGGTTACTCTCTCTCAAGTCCTCCAGGCCCTTCAGCTTCAGGACTGGTTGGTGTCTCTCGACCTTAAGGATGCTTACTTCCATGTGCCGATCCATCCTGAGCACAAGAAGTACCTGAGGTTGGCGACTCGCACTTTCAGTTTCGGGTCCTGCCGTTCGGATTGACCTCCGCCCGAGGGTTTTCACCAAGCTCATGGTGGTGGCAGCGCATCTCAGGCAAGGGGGGGATTCACGTCTACCCCTACCTGGACGATTGGTTGATCAGGGCGCGCTCTCCCGAGCAGGTCCTGGATCATCTGTCCGTCACCTACCACTCCCTTCACAGGCTGGGCTTCTCCCTCAATTTAAAGAAGTCCCATTTGACGCCAACACAGCGGCTCCAGTACATCGGAGCAGTGCTCGACACTTCCCTGGGGCAGTTTTTTCCTCCCCAGGTGATGGCTCTTCACATTCAGCATACGGTGCACAAGTTTCAGCATGCCCAGACGCTCCCAGCGTTCGAGTTCTTGAGGTTGCTCGGCCTCATGGCATCCTGCATGCTTCTGGTGCCAGAGGCTCGCCTGCAGATGAGATCTTTGCAGTGGGCACTCAAGATGTAATGGTCGCAGTCCTCTGGCAGGATGTCGGACCCGGTTCAGGAGCCGCCCTCGGTCGCCCAGGACCTTCTGTGGTGGGCCGTCGAAGGCAACTTGATGAAGGGGGCTCCGTTTTGGCTTCCCTGACCGGAGGTGACGATCGTGACGGATGCATCCCTCACGGGATGAGCAGCTCATGCCAATGAGCTGACAGTCAGCGGTCGTTGGTCTCCGTCGGAGTCCAGACTCCATATCAATCTGTTGGAGCTGAGGGCCGTCAGGCTAGCCCTGAAGGCTTTTCTGCCAACTGTGCGAGGAAAGAATGTCCTGATCCTGACGGACAACACAGTGGCTATGCACTACCTCAACAAAAAGGGGAGGGGGGAAGGGTCACTTCCTCTGTGCAGGGAGGCGATGCAGCTCGAGTTCTGGGCCATCCAGCAGGAAGTTTCGATCTCGGCAGTTAATCTGGCCGGAGACGAAAACGTGACGGCGGACGCTCTGAGCAGGCAGAGCACGATCTCTCACGAGTGGGAGTTGGCTCACGAGATTCTCCTGGAGATCTTCGCCCTTTGGGGGACCCCGGAAGTGGATCTCTTCGCCTCCAGTGTCAACCGAAAGTGCGAGAGGTTCTGCTCGCGGGAATTTCCTCCTAAAGGAGCCTTAGGAGAGGCGTTCGTGGTGGAGTGGTCATTCCCACTGCTGTACGCGTTTCCTCCAGTCCCCGTCATCCCCCAAGTGCTGCGGAGGTTACGGAAGTTCGGTTCCCGGATGATCCTCATTGCTCCCGCGTGGGCTCGAAGGACGTGGTACTCGGACCTTCTCGACTTGTCCATCTGTCCTCCACGTCGTCTTCCCTACCGAGACGATCTGCTCTCACGGGAGGGGGGTCAGGTTCTCCATCCAGAGGTCAGATCCCTCAACCTTCACGCTTGGCTTCTGAAAGGTTGAGGTATAAGGATTGGGACCTCCCTGAAGACGTGATGGAGGTGTTGCTCTCGGCCCGACGGCCAGCAACAAAGTCTCTGTGCCATTGGCGTAAGTTCTGCGACTGGTGCAAAGTTCAGAATGTGGATCCTTTTGCATGTGACATCCCCATGGTTCTGTCCTTTTTACTTTCTTTGGCCCACAGGGGCTTGCAAGTGGGTACCATTAAAGGTTACCTGGCGGCGCTGTCCATCTTTAAGCGCTCGTCTGAAGAGTGTTCCTACTTTAAAATCCCTTTAATTTCACAGTTTCTGAAAGGGCTCACTAATGTGTTCCCTCCGTCACCTTTCCTGGTGCCCGGTTGGGATTTAAACCTTGTTCTCAGGTTTCTAACGGGTGCTCCCTTTGAGCCTTTGCACTCTTGTCCTTTGAGACTGACTCTTAAAACTGTATTTTTAGTTGCGGTCACTTCCGTTCGCAGAGTGAGTGAGTTACAGGCACTTTCAGTTAAGCCTCCCTTCACTGTTTTCCATAAGGACAGGGTTGTCCTTGGAGTCCGTCCTTCTTTTCTTCCGAAGGTAGTTACGGAATTTCATTTGGCCCAGAAGGTTGTTCTTCCGGCTTTCTATCCTCCTCCGCATCCTGGTAAGGAAGAGGAGAGGCTCCATAAGCTTGATCCTAGGAGAGCTTTAAGCTTTTATGTTTCACGCATGTCCCGGGTCAGAGTGGACAATCAACTCTTTATTGGTTACGCTGGAAAGCGTTTGGGACAAGCTGTGACGAAACAGACTTTGTCTCGCTGGATTATTTTGGCCATCTCGGAGTGTTACCGCTTGGCGGGTAAGGACCCACCGGCTGGCTTGCGGGCCCATTCTGCCAGGGGTATGGCTGCATCTACTGCCCTGCAGAGGGGTGTTCCTATTCGCAACATCTGTGATGCAGCCACCTGGGCTTCAGTACATACATTTGTACGTCACTATTCCCTCGATTCCATCCGAGGACAGCATCTGGATTTTGGCAAGGCGGTCCTTTGCTCTGCTATTTGATTGGCAATTCTAAATTTTGATTCTAAATTCTTTCCCTCCTCCTTGCTCTGGTACTGCTTTGGGAGTCTGTCATAGATATGGAATACGTCGGAGGACCCAATCCCCTCGAAGAACAAGTTACTTTCTTACCTGGTAACGTTCTTTCGATGGGATGGTCCGAAGACGTATTCCATATCGCTCCCTCCCTACCTTCCCCGCTGCAGAATTTCTTTTGCGATTGCAGCTTACGTTCCGCAAGGCTTTGTGTCTGACTGGCAGTAGACTAATGTCACATGTTCTGGGGGAAAAAACTACAACTGAGGCTACGGGCGTCGTGCGTCCTACTTATCACATTGGATGACGTCGGAGGAGGTCCCCGACGACGGCGCATCAACGTCATCGACGCAGGACGCAGACGGCGAAAAAAGTTTCCGAAGCAGCACAGCTGTGGTGAATACCTGTCATAGATATGGAATACGTCGTCGGACCATCCCATCGAAAGAACGTTACCAGGTAAGAAAGTAACTTGTTCTTTTCAATCTCAAGGCACTGCCCGCTCTGCGCCTTCAGTTGAAGCCAGCAAGGATCAGTCTCGGTCCAATGCTCGCACGCCTTAGAGCCCGGGCGGTCGGCGCGATAAAAATCAGGAACAGCCGAGGTCCCTTTCGGACAAGGCTTTGGGTGATCGCCAGAGACGTTCCAGGTCGCGGTCTTCGTCCCCGACGAAACCAATGAAATCTGGTAAGGTGTCAAGCAAGGTGTCAACGCCATCGGCGATGGGCCCATCGAGTGCGGCTGTCGGGGATGTCAGTTTGTCAGGCTGGAGCCATGTAGCATCTTCTACAAAGGTGCTACAGTAGAGGCATAATCAAGGAACAGGGGTGACAATAATTGGTCATTCCTAAAAAGGAGCGCAGCTGCCTTTTTAGTGGCAGGCATTGGAAGTTTAAGATGCAGGAAACTCGAGAAAGGGGGCAAGGTGCCGAGCGCCGTGGGTAATGTATCCTAGGAAGCAGACTGTAGGTAGGCAGAACTGCAATTTTGCTTTGTTCACTTTGTGACCCTTTGCTGCTAGGGAAGTAAGTAGCACTTTGGAGTGGGTGAGGGAGACCTAAAAGGAAGGCGATGCTAACAGTAGGTCATCCATGTTTTGGACCGTAGTGGAGCCCCCGGGAAGGTGACATCCTGGAGGTCTTCCTGCAGAATCGGGGAATCAATAAAACCCATTGGAAGGGACCTGTAGGTGAGCTGACGTCCCTTGTAAGTGAATGCAAAGAGATACTGAGAGTCATGGGGGATGGGGACAGAGAAGAAGGCATAGGTATAGGCAAGGTCAATGCAAGTGAAAAATTGGGCATGGGGCGGGATACATGAGAGATTGGTCAGGGGGTCGGGGACCACCGGATGTGAGGGTATTACCGCCTTATTAAGGGCACACAAATCTTGAGCAAAACTGAATTTGCCTGTGCTCTTTTTCTCAATTGGGAGCCCCAGACTATTGCAATGGCTAGTGGTGTAGTAGAGGATGCCCAATCAATGAGGGAAAAGATGACAGTTTTGATACCTTCCTCTGCTTCAGGGGATATTATGTACCGGGGCACACTTGGGAGAGGGACTTCTGATTTAGAGTGATGCAAACAGGTTTAGCAGAGAGAATGTGTCCTACCGCATTGGCATGTGCTGCCCAGAGGGCCACTGGCACTGAGACAATAAGGTGTTGTACCTGTGTAGCTTGTGCAGGTTTGAGGAGTGAAGGAGGCTCTATAGGAGGCTCTGGTTAAGTGGGTTGTTGGAAGAGAAACAAACATTCAGCATGCCTAGATTGTGGAAACTCTAGATAAATACCATCGGAACATCAGAAGAACAATAAATGGTACAATGCATTTTGCATAGCAGACAAATACCCAACAGATTTGCAGGTGAGCAAAGGCTCAAAAGAAAGCCATGATCATTGATGGGACCAATAGAAATGGAGAATTCATTTGATACTAGGTGTAGAATAGTGGTGCCAGATATCCCAGCAGCATTGACAATTTCCTTTGAAACGTCAACATTTGGAAATTTAGCCTGGTAGCCCCCTGTTAGGAGAAGGAGGCAGTGGGGGTGGGGTGTAGCGTAGCAATTAGAACTGTTGGGAGGATTGAAATCATTGCGTGGAGTAGTGGGACCATATTGCCGTGGTCTGGCAGGTTTGGTAGAACATTGCTGAATGAGTTGGCCTCTCTGATTACAGTATCAGCAGAAAGATTGGCCCGGCTGGGGTTCCTGGGCAGGTAAAAATGGATGTGCAAAAGTGTGTTATGGGTGGTGGCCCTGGTGAAAAGCGGGAGGAGCTAGTTGGGCGTATGCTTAGCGTGGGGTACCCGGGTGTCCCCGGCCCCCAGAGGCAGTCTTTTGTTGAGCATGCTGTATCTGCAACGCCATGGGGCGGGTAGCACCATCTTGTGAGTTGGTCAAAGAAATGTTGAGCTGCTTGCAATGCTTTTTCAACAGATTCAGTTTGCCACCCATTTTGAACATTTTTAATATTAAGGGGACTTTTCACAAAATGAGAAACTAATGCAGCTTGTTCCCCAGCATTTGCAATACCGGAGTATTTAGTGAAACAGTCAATCTAGATAGGTAGTCAGAGGGAGATTCAGACCGGTTTTGCTTGCAAGTGACGATCTTTGACGGGGAAGATTTGACTGGGTATTTCTCTTTGATGAGGGCGGTAAGTGCTGTAATATTAGCAGTAAAAGCCTCACCCTCTGCCAGTGTGTCGGGCCATAGCAGTTTTTTCATAATTTGTTTGTACAGAGTATCTTTGAGCACAGCCTGTAGGAGTTGTCCTCAATGGTGGGATCATAACAGGCAATCACTGTGTTCAAGTTTTCAATGAAAGAAGGGGGGTTGTCGGGCAACGTGGCAAATTGTTTTGCCATATGGTATAAGTCTGTGGAGCTCCGTGGGGTGTGGATTCTCATAGTTTCATCATAACTATTGGCCTGAGGGTAGGTGTGCATAGGCATAATGATGGTGGCAGCAGTGGAGGATGTTGAGTAATCCGTAGCGTGCATTGCCCGTGGGTGTAGACGTGGAGGAATGTGACAATTGGAGTTCTTGTCTAGTTAGTTATTGTATTGCCTGTTACATTGGTGAGGCTGGGTCTGCTACAGTGAGATTTTTGTAAATAGTCAGTGGTCCACCTGTGTTCCAGGCTGTGACTGCGGCTATGTTGGGCGGGAGCAATAGAGGTGGAGGCAGCCAGAGGTTTGACTCTGGCGATAGAATGTAAAAAGTGTTGTGGTGATTGGGGCGCAGCGGGTAGTGTGTGAGCCAGAGGAGGTCTCTGGGGGGTGGCTGTGGCGGCATGGCAGCACACTGTGGCGTGGATGTTGGTGGGTCCCTATGGTGCGGAGTAGGTGCTGTGCGTGCATGCAGGAGAGGCGAGAAAGGTGGCAGTTCGTCTAACCGGTCAACAGATGGTGCTTTAGGTGCTTCTGAAGGGGAGCCTTTAACAGTGTCGGCAGATTCACTTTGGTAGAGGCTTGTTCTGTGAGCGTGTTTACTGTTTGGCTGGACGGCCTTGGATGGATGCTTATATTGCCCTAATTCCTTCCCTGGCTTAGCTTGAGAGTTCCTCAGGGATCTAGTCTGACTGTCACGCAATCTGACTGTAGACCCTTTGTACCAGGCGAAATAAGCTGACCAATGAGCATCAGACACCTTAGACTTTCTATGTTCCAAAGCCTCGCTCAAGACAACACTGTGACCCACATGAAATGAGCCCTCAAGTGGCCACTGAAACTCCTTTTGAAACCGAGTGTAAAAATTCCACTCTTTCAAATATTTGCAGGTGAATGCCCCTACGTTGAAAACATGAAGGCGTTGGTCCCTATGGCAGGTATAAGTGTTGTTATGGATAGCCCGGAGCCCATGGCTAGGTCTAGGAATTTAAAAGAGCAGGGAGACACAAAGGGAGATGGGCTTGCGGCTAGTGCAGGTCAAGAGGGGTGGAGCAAACGACCTCCCGGCAATTGGTATTTACTGTGGTGACAGCGTAAAGACAAACCAGAGAGGTAGTACATAAGGGGAGACGGGAGCCAGCAAAGATTTATGGAGGTTGCAGAATATAAATATAAAGATCAAATTAGAAACAAGATGTACAAGAAGAACCGCGTCAGGTGTCGCTCAGCACTAACATTTGGCACTTAACTCCCAAATAGACAAGTTCCATCAGCATCGCCCTCTTTAGCAGAAACTAGAACAAAGATATAGACCTCAAGGCTCTGAGTGTTGGAGTAGATAAAGAAATGAAAGGGATGCCAATAACGAAAAGTTAGTTATGATTAAAATGTTTGTTTTGTTTTTGACAATCAAGGCCTTCCCCGAGCATGGTAGTAAAGCATTTAGGTATTTCTGTGCACTAAATTGTCTCTAGCATGGACAGGGCGCTGGTGAATGGTAGCAAAATAATCTTGACAATGCCCACAATAAATCAAAAAATGCATCTCAAAATCAATTCATGAACCAAAATCACAATGATCAGTAACCCCAAGAGAATATGGAAATCCCCAAAACATGGCTGGCCTGCAGGCAGAAATGTAAAGACAACTGGAGTAGGCGAAGGATATGTGTGGTAATGGGTGTACCACAAAGCCCTTCTGAATGAGTGGCAAATGCAAGCCTTAGCATGGAGCAAGTCAAAATAACTCGGCGGCGGAGGACATATACAATGCAACCGCATCAGCTGCAACCATAGAAACGACAGCCCCAGGAATGCACAACAATCTTACAGCGACGTCCCGCTGAGAAAGAGCTCCTAATAACAAGGGGCAAATGCATCCCAACATGCGTCCGATCCTGGGGGCCACGCAACAACACACCTGGACTTCCAGTTGCTAAACCCCCTGCCCCCAGGTCACACTTTGTGTCTATGTGGCAGCACACATTAACCACGGGCACAGTGACTCTGAAACTCACTCAATCTGGAGACAGCAGCATGTCCCAAAAGTTTGCAAACCAGAACAGACCTTGCCATCACACAGGGGCCTTAGGCCTGAATCACAAGAAAATGAGGATCAAAACTCCCCTTCAACCACTGTGAGAAACAAAACAAACCGTAACCTAAACTGTTAAACCTTACCTGACAAATCAGAATCAAAACATCCAATGCAAACATGTGATACAAAATTTAATGTAGTAGAAACCGAAGCAGTTTTAATCAGAACATGACAAACGAGCAGTAATTACATGTACACGAGGGGCGTGGCTAGGAAGCCATGTGAAAGGACGTGTCTGTGCGGGGGCTCCCGAAGATCCGTACATTATCCGACTGAAAACCGTGCAAGGACCGATGTAATTTGGCTGAGACTGATATGGCTGCGTACATGAATCTCAGGTGCACGTGTGGACATATTTCGATACGGGCCTGCACCGTGAAAGCGCAACAAGAAGCTAAGAGAAGACTTGGAGGCGAGAGTGCGATGAACGAGAAAATGGCTGCCGCCGCTTAACGCAGGGACAAAGGAGTGATTGATCTGGGCGCCTGACGATCGCACTGGAGCGTGGTGGTAGTGAAGGAGCATGACTCGGGTGCATCGTGGTCATTAAGGACACCCGGTCCCGCGAGGCCGACGGCGTGGACCTGGGAAGGGAGCAGGGCCTGGCCGAAGGTACTTTGTAACCGGACGTGCGGATAGCAGGGGAGCGTGCGGTGTGACCTGAAACTGTGCCCCTTACTCTTCATGGCCTAAAGTGCGCTTCAAAGGGTGAGACGCGACCTGGCCTAGCTAGGTAGTAGACAAGATGGCCGGGGGAGCCGGAGGACAAAGGAACTTTGTGTCGGAGATGTGGCGATAGCGAGGGAACACCCGAAGAGCGCACTGTGACACCCTGCCCCAGATCCGAGCGGGGATAGAAGGACGGGAGACATGTCTAATAAGCTCCTGAGAGCGAAGAACAAATAGCCCACGCTCGACGAATACGCTAAGACGCCTCCCGGCCCAGACGGAGCCAGAAGCAAAGATAAAACTCAGGCCTAGGAAATGGCCGCCGGGGGTGCGAACCAGGAGGTCCTCGCTGCGATCGCGGACCTGAAAGCGACCTGGGAGACTAAGCTCCAGCTCGCTGTGGCGGAACTGAAGACCGCAATGGAACTCCAGGTTGGGGCGGTGCAGGAGGACGTGAACCTCCTAAGGCAGGACGTGCGTACTCTGGCAGAGCGCACAGAGACTTTGGAAAAAGAAATGGGCCCTACCGCGGCGGACTGCGCTGTGCATAAGCGTGAACTCCATGCCCTGGTGCAACGTGTGGGCAATTTGGAGAGTAGGGCGGAGGAGGCAGAAGGACGCGCCCGGAGGAACAACATCCGTATCGTGGGCCTGCCGGAGGGAACTGAGGGCCATAATCCAATGGAATTTATCGAGAACATGCTACTGCAGGGGATCACAGGAGGCACCCTGTCGCAGGGTTTTGCGGTGGAGAGAGCACACAGGGCCTTAACTAGGAAGCCACCGCCGGGAAACCCGCCCAGGCCGGTGATTGCCAAGATCCTTAATTACCGGGACCGGGAAAGGATTCTTGAACACTTCCGCAAGGGAGGCACAATACAACGAGGAGCGGCGAACATAACTGCCTATCCCGATTATACCCTGCAGGTACAGCGCAGTCGTATGAACTTTGGATCGGTGAAGAGGAGATTGCGGGAAGCGGGGTTTAAATACATGCTGCTCTATCCGGCCAAACTGAAGGTTTTCTTTCAGAGCAAGCTGCTGTTCTTTGACACTCCAGAGGATGCCATGGAGTGGCTGGATGCGCAAAACTGCCCTCAGGAGCCAGATGTTCAGACGGCTGGCGAAAAAAAGACGAGATAAGTAACGCTGTAGGCCCGGTCGGGTTAGAACATTGGGACTTGAATATATATAGACTTGAGAACATGTGCGCGTCAGTGGTTATGAAACATGGTCCGTGAGCACGGACATGGTTGCGAGGGAGAGGAGCCTCCAGAGGCCGCTCTTTACACCCCTTTTTTGTGTTTAGTTTAGTCACTGTTAGTGGGGTGACACCCTGTCGGGTTCTCTATTTGGGTTTCCCAGAGAGGACCGAACACAGGGATGCCTGAGATCCAGGGATGGAGCTGGGCAGTTGTTTGGGTTAGGGGTTTGGGGTGTTTTAGTTTTTGTATGAGCCTGGGAGTGAAATCGGGATTGGGTGTCCGCAAAGTGGGGAGGGATTGCCTCGGATGGGGGGAGGAAACCACTGATAGGCCATGGGAGACCTCAGGATATTAACGTGGAACGTTAGAGGGCTTAACAGTTATCTGAAGCGAAATAGTCATGTTGTATCTTAAGAGGCAGAAGATAGATGTAGCCCTGCTACAGGAGACACATCTAAAGCGAGAGAAACTGGAGCTGGTAGGGAGGAAGTGGAAGGGGACAGTGGTAGGATCAACGTACTCCGCCTATGCCAGAGGAGTGCTGGTGTGGGTGGCGCCACATGTCCCATTTAAGCTAATTGAGGAGGTTGTGGAGGCGGATGGGAGGTTGGTTATGGTGAGGGGGCTGGTAGAGAACAAAGTAGTGTGCATTGTAAACACATATGCGCCTAACCAGGACACGGCGACATATTTTAGGACGCTGTGCACTAAGCTCAGTGTCCGGATGGGGGGGTACGGTGATATGGGGTGGCGACTTTAATTGTGTGTTGAATCCCAGGGAGGATAGGTCGGATGACAAGATGGCTAAGCCCGGTTCGGCGGCCAAGGTATTGCAGACGCTGCTGGCGGATTTTGGCCTGGTAGATGTGTGGAGAGCGAAACACCCGGGCAGGAGGCAATACTCACATTATTCGGCCCCGCATCTACTGCACACGAGGCTTGATTACTTTTTCACCACGCCGGACATAGTCGCGGAGTGCGACCATATAGACTACAGGGCGAGAGTCCTCTCTGACCACTCGCCCCTGGTCATGCGATGGCAGCTGTATTCCCCACGAGCGCGTATACCAACATGGCGCCTCAGGGCGGAGGCGCTCAAGGACCCTGCCTTCAGAGAGGATATGAGGGAGGAGATAACTGCTTATTTTGAGGTGAACACAGGTAGCGTTAAGTCGGCTGGCACCTTATGGGAGGCCTTTAAGGTCGTAATGCGGGGGATCGCCATTGCGAAGTCTAAGGGATTGATGGGGGGAGTCCTGGCGGATCTGCATAGAGCTGAGACTGAGCTGGAGGAGGAGCTGGAAGGTGGTGGGATAGATGCGGAGGCGGTCTCCAAATTGCAACAGAAGTGTGCGGAACATTGGGACAGGCTCTGTAATCTGAACTATAGAAAGTATATTGAGAGACTGCATGCGGGGGGGAGACAAAACGGGCCGACTCCTAGCTTGGCTCTACAAGAGCGAGACCCCATGATCCCCGATCAGATTGGTAATCAATGAAAAGGGTGAGGAGGTGGACACCCAAGAAGGTGTAAACGGGGCATTCGTGGAATACTATAAGGTCTTATACGAAGATTGTGAGGGGGGCAGCCAGGAGGAGATAGACGAAGTGCTGGAAGACGTAGGCTTGCCCAGGGTCAGTGACGAGGAGCGAGAGGAGCTGGATGCTCCGATCACCCTGGAAGAGTTGAAGGAGATTGTGAGGCAGTTACCCACTAGCAAGGCCCCAGGGGCGGATGGGTTCCCCAGTGAATTTTATAAAGTATATGCGGAGGAAGTGCTCCCGCCCATGCTGGAAATGCTCAACGAAGCGTACGAGGTGGGATGGCTGCCGGAGTCACTCAGGGAGGCGATTATAATACCGCTCCCCAAGCCAAATAAACCGGGACACGGTTGTGGCTCCTACAGGCCCCTGTCGATGCTGAACCAGGACAGCAAGATCCTGACAGCTGTCCTGGCTACTAGAATGCGTAGAGTGATCAGCAAGTTGATCCACCCTGACCAGACGGGCTATGTCCCAAACAGGAACATTACTCACAACCACAGACGCCTCCACAGGGTGGTCGAATGGGGATGTAGTGATGACGGCAAAATGGCGATAGTGGCATTGGACGCGGTTAAAGCGTTCGACTCTGTTCGGTGGCCTTGGCTGCTGGCGGCTCTGAGATGGTATGGGATGGGACCAGGTTACGTTAGGTGGGCCGAGATGCTATACAGTGCACCACTGGCCAGGGTCCGCACGGATGCAGTGGTGTCAGAGAGATGGCAGTTGGGCAGAGGCACTAGGCAGGGATGTCCCTGGTCCCCAATGTTGTACATCCTGGCCCTAGAACCCTTGGCAATTTACCTCCGGCAGCAATATGACCCGGTCGGCATCGATGTAGGAGGAGAGTGTCACCTTATATCCCTGTATGCAGATGATATGCTGCTATACCTAAGATATCCAGAAGAAAATTTGCAGTATGTCTTAGAGGTGATGGGGAGGTATGCCTGGTTGTCCAGTATAGCAGTAAACCCCCAGAAATCCACTCTATTTCCGCTGGGAGGCTATGTGGGGACTCCGGTGGAGAGGTTGCCAGTGTTGCAGATCCCGTGGGCGACGAGCTCCTTCCGATACTTGGGAATTGACGTGTATCACACGACTGAGGAAGAACACAAGCACAACACTGAACTCGCTGTGGGGAAGATCGAGAAATGCATGAGGTTCTGGGAAAGATTGCCATTAGCGATGATGGGCCGGGGAGCCATGCTTAAAATGGTGGTACTACCCAGGCTTTTGCATTATTTTAACAACATCCCTTACATGATTCCTAAGAAGTTTTTTGTGAGGCTACATAGTGTTTGCAGGGAATTCCTGTGGCACGGCACGCGTAACAGAGTCGCACTCTGGAAGCTGCAGAACTTCTACGAGAAGGGCGGAGTTAAACTGCCGAACTTTGAGGCATATTATGTGGCAGCGCAGCTGCAATATGTGTCCAGATGGCTCTCTGACGACGAGACCCCTGAACACAGGCTGTTTGGGAGGGATTGTTCCCCTTTTTATCTGCGAGAGGTGATCTGGGTGACTAATGCATGCATGAGGGAGCGGCCTAGAATGCTAGCTTTGGGACGGAACATGTGGAGACGGGCCTGCCGGATGATGGGTAGCCCTTTGCCGTGTGTGCCGCAGTTACCATTGGTCGCACTGGCGAAGGGAGACGGGCAGCTCAGAGCAATCATCCGGACATACTGGGAGTCAGTGGGGTTGGTCACCATGGGAGATATTTGGCAGGACGGGACCATCATGGAGTTCGAAGAACTAGAGGCAGGGTCGGGATTGCACAGGGGTCAATATGTGACATATCACAGGATAGTGCAGGAGATCCTGAGTAGGTGGCCTGAAACCGCCTTGGCCGATGAACCGGACGCCACGGTGGAGATACTATATGACACATCGGAGGGCGGGCATGAGGTCTCTAGGTTGTATGAGATGTTGATGACAAAGGTTGGGAGTGATTTAGTGCACTTGAGACTGGAATGGGAAACGGAGATGGGGGCCCCGATGGCAGATGGGTTGTGGGAGCGCGCCTTGGGGTATCATAAAAAAGTATCGAGGAATGCCAGGTTTAAGCAAATACAGCTTTATATAACGCACAGGGCATACATGACCCCCTTAAGAATATCCAAATTTCGGGACGTTGGACGCCAGGCGTGCCCCAAGTGTGACGAGGAGAATGCAGACATGATACACATGTTCTGGGCGTGCCCAGTAATTGCAGGCTACTGGGATGAAGTGGCGCAGAAACTGGCAGGGAAGGGTATCACGCTCAAAGTGGATTCAGCCTGGGCCTGCTTACTGGGGGGATATCCCAGAGCGCGTAAACTCAGACATGTTGAGAAATTGAAAGATCTGGCTTATGTGCTTGCTAAACGTAGGATTGCAATGGGATGGAAGGAGTGTCATAAGCCACGAGTGGAGGTCTGGTGGAGGGATCTCCAAAAATGGGCAGAGGCCGAGACGGCGGTGTGGCGGGATACCAGTATTGCAGGGGAGGAGGAGGAAATGTGCTCCCTCGCGGCATGGAAATCGATGATAGCCGAACTGTTTGGAACGGGGTCGGCTCCAATTGAATCTGAGAGCGATGACGCCCCTCCATTCACAGCGGATACCGATGGCGGACACCATACAGGCTCATAGGGGGGAGGGATGGGGATTGCAGTGCTTTTGTTGTTAAATGTGTTTATTTATGTTCTGTTGTATTGTTGTTTGGTTTATATATAAAATAAAAATATATTTTTTTAAAAAAAAATTACATGTACACGAAAGACAAGTTGTTTGCAAGAAAGGCCCTTTAAAGATTGTAGACCTTCATTGAGGAAAAAGCGTGAGCCAGAGAACTACACAAGGACTGCATTTTGTAGTTCAGAGCCTGTCTTTATCTTTGTTTTATGTTTGGCGAAAACATTGACTTCGATGTGGGCTGTGGCAGGCAGCCTGCCAGTGCTTTTCCACGCCTGCAGGGAGCTGCTCTGGTACAGGCAGTCATGGGCTGTGGAAGCATGTCAGTGATTCTATAAATGAAGGGACCTGCTCTAATACAATATTGGAAATCAAACTTTTTTTTTTCTTTTCTGCCAAGATCGCTCAACACAGACTTGTTACCTCAGTGGTCTCTGAGCGGTGGCATCAACTTAACGGCGCACAGGATAGCCTGTGGCACTAATCCAATTGGCACTCCATTAGGAGCAATCGGAGTATACCTCTCTACACTGGAGCCTGCAAACAGTGCCTATGCAGAAGCAAGACCGACAAAATAAATACGGTGAATGCAACAGACAGACAAAAAATCTGCGGCGTAGCTATCTACTTTAACAGACTAATGCATAACCTATCAGGAGGTGTAGGGAGAGAGACAGTGAATACATGACATGGCAAATCAACATTTAGTCCAAATATAGTGCAGTGCCGGGAAAAACAAAGCATCACAACATAAGCAGAAGATTGTATTTACCGATCAGCCGGGTGGAAATAGGTTCAAAGCCGTGGACTGCGCTGGAGATTCTCTGCGGACCCCTCGAACCACACCACAGATTTGGCAACTTTGCAGTCAACAAGTGTGCCACGCTTATAAAAGCGACCTCCGATGGTGAGGACCTTGTGTTACATGACCATG
Source organism: Ambystoma mexicanum (assembly GCF_040938575.1). Classification (NCBI taxonomy): domain Eukaryota; kingdom Metazoa; phylum Chordata; class Amphibia; order Caudata; family Ambystomatidae; genus Ambystoma; species Ambystoma mexicanum. The sequence goes on from NC_090922.1 coordinate 539,605,824, forward strand.
CAGTTGTGATTGAGAAAGCAAAACTCCTGCGCAGTTAGGCCAGAGACAACGGCACCATTCTATGGCAAGATCCTGTAACAAGGCTTGCTCTCTAAGTATAGCATCAGCACCATAGATAGTAGATAAGAGTAGGATTTCTGCGAATACCGCTTATCCATATAACACAATGTATCCGCGTGGCATCGTCAAAAGGTCACAAGTAAGATGCTGACAGTTATTGCCAAATGTCTGCAAATATCATGCCAAGTAACACCCCCATTGTGAAAATGCTATTATATATTAGTGATTGCTTATGATATGCTATATAACCTGTGCTCTAAGGGAGGCCTCTTCAGAAAGTTCTGTGTGCCGACTGCGTGGACACTTTTCCTGCTGTATTTTCCTGCTTATCATCTGCTCGCTCCGTATATGGTGCAGTTGCTATCTCAAACAAGAAGCTTGGTTTACCATTAGTCTTTGACTAATATCCTTATTTGTATAAGGACATTTATTTATTTATTGGACATTTGTATGATGCCTATACACAAGTGTTTCCAGGCGCCACAAGGCAAAGAAAGCGGGTAGGGTTACATAGGAAAATAAAACAAACAGCAACGTTCGTACTCGGCCTTGTGACATTCTTACTGTGCAAGTACAGAGACAAAGAAGTGCGGGGTGGAAGTAGGGGGAACAGCTGGAATGGGGAGGAGGTGGTTAAGTGCAGTAGTGGGGGGCTGAGTGGGCTGAGCAAGTGCAGCAGGGAGCCATGGAGGGCAAGTGCCGGAGGATAAGTGGGAGAGGGAAAACAAAGTGCGGTGGATGTGGACCAGATTTTATTAGTAGACTTAAGAGGAGACAGAGAGGATGGGGTCTGTGCCCTATTTGAACGGTTCGGTGAAACATGTCTGGAATCATGATGGTGTGGATACCGCGTTCTTCCTTGACAGTCCTTGCTTCTCCCATAGAGGGATCACCAATGATGGGACCATCCCAACGAGTACCACCCCTAGGGGGAATATCGGGTAGCAGCCTCACCTGCTTGACCCCATGGAAAGGGTCCCCCTCCTGGCGAGAAGTGACGACATTGAGGGATTTGTCACATATCCTTCCCCTAAAGCCAAAGGATCTCATATAGGTTTTGGCTCTGGTGAACATTGGTTCATCACCTGCCTTTCCCCCTAAACTCAAAAGATCCCCCATCAGTTTTGATCATGGTGGGATATATCTTGTGACCTCTCTAGTGGTCTTCCCAAGTAACAAAAGGGGAGTACTTATTAATGCCCTGAAGGACTTCGGTTAACAACTGGCAATACCCAAGAAAGTCCTTTCCTACAATAGTTTCCTCAGGTTAGCCGGGTACTATGCCTGAGGTGATAGCAGCTGTTCTTCCCCGGATGTTTAAGGTTATGGGGGTACGAGGATATACCTCCGGATCACCATGTACACCGATAATTTGTATAAGTGTTACATATCTGACTTCATCTGCTCTTAATAAATCAGCTTGGACAGCAGTTTGTTGACTACCTGAGTTTATCAATGCAGACATATTGTTGCCATTGATCCAAGCTGGTTCATGGACTTTGATGGCTTCCGTGCTACAAAAGTAAATATTGACACGTTCAGATTCTATTTCCTCGTAATTATCTTCTACCTCCCATTCTTCCATATTTAACCAACCTATCTCAATTGGTTCCTCCTTCAGTTGATTTCTTGGGCAAATGTTGGCCATCTGACCCCTTGCTCTGCACGAAAACCACATGGGACTCGCTGGAAGGAATCCTTTTCTTTTGTCGTGGTTTTCCTTCAGAGGACCAGAAGGTTTTCTTATCTTCTTTTTTTTTCTATTTTCAAGTTTTTTTTAAATAAGGGGTTGGAATCCTCGGTCAAGGGTGGGCTTATTATCTCTAAATGGGATTGTTCTATGGTTTCCTTTTTCTTTACAGGCTTCCTCTCCTCTCTGCATGGCTCTTATTTGTACACTAGCTTCTAAATAAGCTTGTGCAGTTTAAATAGCTGTTTTCAGAGTGGGTTTAATCAACTGCAATACTAGACGTTGTAGGTATGCCGTTAGGCCATTTACTAGGTGTTCTAGAGAGAGAGGGCCTACATGATCTATTTTTTCATCAGAGATGGCATTCTGGATACGAGCTCCCAACCTCATGCTCATAGGTAACCCCCAAATTGTTTCAGTTCTACAGTTACTGTAGACCATCACGGGGAGTCATCACATTAAAGGGAATTGTGGACCTGTATAATTTAGGCAGTGTGGGCTGCCTGATCTCAGTGCCTATCTTGTATCCCATCTATCAAAGGCGGTGGGATGTGTATGTACAAGTGACTGCACCCTGTTAGTTGTAGGTGAGTTTGTGGTGGCAGGGATTATGAAATGGGTGTGTGCAAAAGAGTAGTAGATTTAAAATGCTGAGAGCATCCATCTTCAGATAGATTCACATACTCTTGTATTCTAAACTTTATGAACTCCATCCCAAGAGTTGGGGCTATTGTAAAGTTTATGAATCTATAAAAGAACCAAATGTTGGAGATATACACTTAGAGGTAAGTAAACTATTAATTCTTATTGTCTGCATCTAGATTGTGAGTGGAGTAGGTGCCAGAAGTAGATTTAGGAATGTCCTGCAGTAGGATTAGGAATTTCCTATTGTAATATTGGGGCTTTTTGAGGATGGAATTGCTGCTGTTTATTTCTTTACTCCTGTTTGATCATCAATTCATCACATACATTTGAGAATGTCCTCTTGTAGCTTTGGTTCCTACGCACTGTATGTGCGAATCCTTAGTAGCTTTGACCTCTGCCTTGTATAGATTTGGGAATTTGGTCATGTAGGGGTTTGTACTTTGTCGTGTAGGTTGAGAGACTGTTCTGTGCTATTGGCACTTCTTTCATCACTTTTAGGTTAGGAATTGCCTTCTGTCTATTCATTGCTTACTTGTGCAGGTCCTTCCTTGTAGGTTTGGGTTGTTCGTTGTTGATGAGGGTTTAATGTCTGGTAGGTTTGTGTTCCTGTTTGTGGACAGTTTTCATATTGAGAGGGTAGAAGTTTAATTATATGTCCAGGCCCTGCTGCAGTTTTTCCATTCTACCTCATATTAGCTTATGTTACGCTTTATCTCTCTTAGTTAAGCGAATGATTAATTTGTTCCTTTTTGTTTCCTTAAACACTAATTTAATACTTAAAAGAAAGTGCCTGACCTATCTCATTTCTTTCTCATGTAGGCAGAGAAAGCTAAGAGCCAAAAGGAGGACCTGGACCTGTGTGAAGAGCTCCACATTCAGGGCCAACACAGACAGTGCATCATCTCACCTGTGAACTCTAAACTCCAAAGCGTTATACCAATGTGTACAGATAACCCCAGGCCCGTAGTCTTAATGCATAGGGACAACACGACATTGGATCAGGATAAAACACTTTCAGAGTCAAAGCCGGTGTCCAGGAGGCAGCATATCTTTGAAGAATGCCTTCCCCCATTGAACTCACAGAGAACAGTCTGGGATACAAAGAGAAACTTAGAAGGGAATACAAATGCATTCAGGCAAGCTATTGAGAGAAACAAACCCAAAACCTATGGCCTTCCTTTTGGCCTCAGTGACTCAACAGCAATACACAATCCACAATTCAACATCTGCAGCAATTCCCCTATCTGTCTAAACACCATGAACTACCCCACATGCGGAAACATTACACATTGCTCTAAAGCACAGTCGAGAGAGGTGGAAACGGATATCCCTAAGGAACATTTGCTGGGAAGAGGTCTGGGAATCCAGGCACAAAACATTCTTGGGCACCAACAGCTTCGAAGAGGATTTTCACTGCAGAATCCAACTTCCTTTGGTGGTTCTACCAATATACATAGAAATAATATTCTCTGTGGCGGACGTGAGAAGTCAGTAAGCAAAGCTTTCGACTTGGTTCAGATGTGTGAGAAAGCAAAGTCTCTTCTGTCCCAGATTTCAGAGAGAGAGCCGTATTCTAATCAGGGTCCTCAGACGAAGCCTAACAGCCTTCTAGAGCAACAGCCCTGTTGCCAGCTTCCACCAGAAATGTATCTCCATGGTCAGAATATAAAGGAGTGTAAATGCTGCAGTAGAGTTTCCACCGTTGAGCGCAAGACTGGAATACTAAGGAACAGTAGCCAAGTCCACTCACACGTAGCTGAAATCACTGCTTGCAATCAGACTTCAATACCTAGAACTGTAGGATGCCACAGTAGAACCCATCATTGCATGGTGTCGTGGGACCCCAGATCTTCTTCAATTAGAGGTGTTTCACCTTGTGGCGATCATAGTGAACAAAGATGCCTTAGTGCATTGGACTACTTTCACAGCACAAGACACAGCGGTTTACCAGAGCAGAACCGTCCGCTCCCAATCTCCTTTTATCCACCTTCAGAGGAGTTGGAGAAGAGCCTGGCCTCTACTCCTAACCCATACATTGGTTTCACTGGGCCGCTTTTGGAACGATTGAGCCCAGAGTCCTGGGTCTTTCCTAGAATGAAACTCTATTGACCTGTCTTCTTTCCACACAAAATGTATCCCTATCCCCAGAGATGACTTGGGCATCAGCAGATTTTACTTTGAATACAGGCAAAGTATTAACAGTTTAAATAACTAATGAGCTCATACACACCTACCCTTTAGGTGTGTTATTCCTTGTGTGGGCTGTATTTGAGGAGCTAGGATTGTTTGCATTTTGTACATTACTGTTGGCTTCACCAGTCCAGATCTGTGACTCATTGTTCAAGGGAAACCCTTTACCTGCATATAGATTAATATTGGTTCCTTTAACAAAAGCCCTTTAAATATGGTAGGAAGGCAAATCTTGCCGTAAGCTAGATGATGCAATCTCTCTGAGCCTTTGCATGGGTTTATAGCATGAACTTCTTACGCAAGTGTATGTTTCCATGCGAGTGATGGAAGCACTCAATTTTGGACATTTAATTTAATGTGCTGATGTTTGTCCGTTTGTACTTTGATTTCACCTGTGCTAATGTCTTGGTGTGACCGCTCCCCCAAAGGGATAAATGTTGGGACCAAACTAAAAGCATATTGGAATGTGGTCTCTGAAGCAGTCTATCAGTATCTGAATTCTAGTGTGGTAACTGACCTGAGGATTCAGTAGGCACTGCTTTTCTTGTCACAGCGCCAAGTGCTCATAAGGGTCTGGCTTCTGTCTGCAGGAGATACGTTGGAGGTATGGTTGAGGGCACAGTCCTGTAAGGTCATCAGTCCTAGAGTTGGACAGTTTCGCGTCCAAGCTCTTTGGGATCGTCACAAGCTGACTGACAGCTCTGATGCTATCTTTTAGATTTTTTTTTTGGTCACAGTCCTGAGAGATACTCGGAAGCATGTTTATGGTCCTAGTCTGAGGGAACTGCTAGAAGCTAGTTTTTGGTTACAAACCTGAGAAAACATCAGACGTAACTTTATTTACAATGCCGAGTAATAAACAACTTTTGATTTATTTCTGAAGGATTAGCAGAAACAGTTTTTTTGCAGTCCTGAGTTATCAATAGGCGTTGTTTATTGGCCACAGCACTCAGGGTCTCGGTCCTGCAGGATCAAGAAAAGTGGATTTTTGGTCACAGTCTAGCAAGATCATGGATTGCTAGTTTTAGGTTAAAACCTTATGGGATTATCTGAAAACGTTTTTTGTTAACAACCTTTGGCCATTCATCAGAAGCTGGTTTCTGATCAAAGAGATCTGTCCAAAGCTGAATTGTGTTTACATCCTTCAGGGATTCTTCTGAAGTTTATGGTCTTAGCCCTGATCAGCTCATTATACCCCTGAGGAATTATCAGCAGCTGCTATTTAGTCACATTCTTGGAGGATAATCAGACACTGATCCATCGTCATAATACATAATGATCGTTAATGACGTCGATTCTGATTTTATTGCAGCCCATTGAATCTGTATACTCGTTTCTTAACTTTATAATTTGGAAAACATTTGGAACTGGTAATGGAGTTAGTGGAGGTCACGCAGGTGCGAATGGGACATCGTTTTGTTTTTGTGGAACTCTTTGTAAGCAATCTCTTTTGTACATGTGTCAATGTGGCAACACAATGATCCCAAAGAATGCGTCTAATAAAGTCAGAGCCTGGAAATAGTTTGCTATGTGAACAAGTTTCTCCCCTGTGTATCTGTCGCCAGTCTTTTTATACTGCAATAATCTTTCTCCGAACCTTTGCTTTCTTCCCAATTAAGAATCTCTTCATGCTTGAGCAGGGTTTGGCTCAACCACCATCCAATTAGAAGAGTTTTGTAGGGATTTAAGAACTGGAGGAAGTCTAGGCTCTCCTGACGAGTTAAACACAATGGTGATGAAGGAAGAGGGTCATGTTGTTATTTTGTAACTATTGCTTCTTTTTCTTTATGCATCAATGAAAAGCCTAACCTCAGCAAAGTTCGGAGCAGGTCTAATTCAAGAGTCCATCTCTACTGAAGCACAATGTCTTGTCTCATTGGAGGACCCTATTGGGAGTAAGGTTGGGCTAAATTCCCACAAGTAGAGCGGAATTAGTTGGTTTGGCCTATAATTCCTCTCCTACGGTGGAGCAGCATTTCTGGAAAGATCCGCCAATGAGGACAGAAAAGACGTTTTTGCATTTATTTGTCTTGCACATGCACATTTTCGGCCAGTCAGGAGCCATACCAGATAATCTGAGCACACACAATATTCTGGCCTGTAAATTGGCCAAAACGCTTCTGCGCCTAGCACAAAATAATTTTGAAATGTGTTGAAATTTTGCATCCCCAATTTCCCAGTGGGTTGGCAAAAAGGCTATTTTGAAGGGATTGTGTCCTCCGACGTATTGCTCATCTTAGATATATCCTTCCAGCTCTGCTGGCCTCGGAAAATTTTTTCTCTAGAGGGCGCTGCGCGTCGACGTCCCTCGAGTCGATGTCCCTCGGCAGCCGCCGTATCGACGCTCGACGTCATTAAAGGCCGCGCACAGCGTCCGTTGCTCAGTTCCGTTTTTCCGCGCTTACTCGGTGCCTCGGAATACCGTTGCTCAGTTCTTAGTCAGATTAATCCTATTTTCCTCGAGTTATTCGATCCGTACTCGATGGCTTCCTCGTCGGAACCGACAACTCCTCGATCCGGCTTCAAAAAATGTTGAGATTGTGGGAAAAAGATGTCGTTGACCGATCCTCACAGAATTTGTCTGTGGTGCTTGGGAGCTGAACACCATTGTTCGGAATGCGAGGACTGTATGTCCATGACAGCTAAGGCCCTGAAGGAGCGTAGGGGGAAGCTGGAGAAAGGTAAGACTTTTAAAGCTTCTTCTTCGTCGACAAAGTCGAGACATTCGTCTCCTCGTCACCATTCACGCTCCAGGTCTCGGAGTGGGTCTCATCACTCCTCGAGATCGAAGCACTCGAAGAGGAGACGTCGAAGATCCCCTTCTCCGTCTTCCTCTTCCTCTGTTTCGCCAAAAAGAATCCCTTGCCCCACGAAACATAGTTCCCGGGCTGAATGGGTGGAATTCCGAAAAAATATGATGAGCGTCTTCGAGAAAGCGGCCTCGACCCCCTCGAAGACTGCCGAGAGCGATGCTCTGGTCGAAAGACCCGAAGGTCAAAAACGCCGCGAGTCGCAGTACCCGGCGAAAGAAACCTCTCGAGCGCGTCTCGAACCCTCGAGCAGGACTACGACCTCCAAACCTTCCTCGAAGGTACCGTCGACGCCGTCGATGAAGGTTCCGTCGAGGTCGATGTCTTCGACGCCGTTGTCGAAGGGACCTTCGACACACGGGTCTGTCGACTCGACGCCGGCCTCGACACTGGCGTCGACGCCAAGAAAAGTCACAGTGACCACACATCCAGTGACGATCCCCAGGCCCTCGACGTCGATGGCGTCGATATTGTCGAGTAGAATTCCAATTCTGTCGAGGTCCTCGAGGCCTCCACCTCTGTTTTCGACGCCACGCTCGAAGCCTTCGGCGTCGACGACATCGACGTTCTCGAGGCCAATAATGACAAGTTCGGCACCCTCTGCCTTGGAAATGGGATTTACTCCCTTTATGAGTTCAGAACAATTGAGAACTATATCCTCAATTTTAGAAGAGGGTGATTTGTCTGAACAAGACACTTTTGAGTTACAGGGACCTGTAACCCCAGTTAGAGAGGAATTTTCCTCTGAAGAGCGCAGATTAAAGGATCTTCATGATTCTTTACATGAGGCAAGTGGGTTAGACACTTCCCCTGAGGTGGATTTTGCTAAGACAGACCCGGGGGAGCATGCTGAAACCCCCTACAGAGCCTTAATGGCCAGGATTACAGAGTTCATGGGGTGGTCTACACCTTCACAATCTTTCCAGCAAGATGACCTCACGGATATTCTCGACAAAGGCCCACAAGAGGATCCTGTGGTGCCCTTTCATAAAGCTCTTCAGAGAAAGATCATGACAAACTGGGAAACCCCAGATGTAATACCAGCAGTAAATAAAAAACTGTCTGCAAAGTACAGGGTATCTTCCACAGACCCAGAGTTTTTGTCTAAACATCCATCCCCAGAAAGTCTGGTGGTACAAGCAGCATCCTCTACCGATGTCAAGACGGCTTATCCTACAGTCCCACAGGACAGGGACGATAAAAAATATGATGCTATGGCAAAGAAAGTCTTTTCAGCATGTAGCATGGCATTAAAGTCTGTTAATGCTACTTGCACCCTTGCTAGGTTCAGCCATACACTTTGGGAGTGTGCTTCTACAGCGGCTGACTGCATCCCGGAGGGAGAAGAAAGGGATGCGTTCCTGAATATTATACAGGACGGTAAAGACGCTATGTGCGAATCCCTCCAGACGGGCATTGATTCAGCTGACAGTATCAGCAGAGCAATGGCGGCAAGTACATCAACCAGGAGATTCGCTTGGTTGAGAAAGTCGGGTTTTGCCCCAGATGTGCAAGCCAGGCTCTTGAACATGCCATTCGATGGCTCTTCTTTGTTCGGGAAAAAGTCGGATGACAGTTTAGAGAAACTGCAAACTTCAAAAGCTGCAGCAAAATCCCTAGGAGCTGCAATCCGTCAGACTCCTTTTCGTCCCACAGGAACCTCTGCGAGGGGCAAGTCCTTTCGCTTCTACTCCGCATTCGGAAGAGGTAGAGGACGACCGGCTCAAAGGGGTCAAAGAAGAACTACCCGAGGTGGACGGGGTAGATATTCTAAAGCCGCAGCAACAGCAGGTGCCTCTTTACCATCGGCATCTGCATCAGCCGCCCCAAAACCACTCTGAGGACTCCCCTCACATGACACTTGTAGGAGGCAGGTTGACTCAACATCTGACGGTATGGCAGGCTATCACGTCAGATGCTTGGGCATTGGAAACAGTCGCCCAAGGTTACTGCCTGCCTTTCCTACGTATACCTCAGAGTCATCCACCGGGGATCAGCTCTCAGAAAGCTCCAGATCCGCTCCTCTTGCAGGAAATTTTGGACCTGCTAGAGAGGTGCCATAGAACCGGTACCTGTAGCGGAGAGGGACAAGGGCTGGTACTCCCCTTACTTTCTCATTCCGAAGAAAGACGGAGGACTGAGACCCATCTTGGACTTGCGAGAATTTAACAAATTCCTCAGAAAAGACAAATTCAAGATGGTCACTCTTTCTCAGATCCTCCAGGCCCTTCAGTTTCAGGACTGGTTGGTATCTCTGGACCTTCAGGACGCTTATTTCCATGTGCCTATCCATCTCAAACACAGGAAATACCTGAGGTTCGCAATTGGCAACTCTCACTATCAATTTCGAGTACTGCCATTTGGGCTGACCTCCGCCCCGAGGGTCTTCACCAAGTTAATGTCGGTAGTGGCTGCAAGTCTAAGGAGGGAAGGGATTCACGTCTACCCCTACCTGGACGATTGGCTGATCAGGGCTGTTTCTCCGGAGCAAGCTCAGATCCAGCTAAATCACGTGTGCCATTTCCTTCACAGACTGGGCTTCTCCCTCAATTTAAAGAAGTCACAAATGATACCATCGCAGAGACTCCAGTTCATAGGAGCGATCCTGGATACTTCCCTGGGAAAAGCCTTGCCACCAGAGGTGAGGGCTCAAGATATTCTACAGATGGTTACCAAGTTCCAGCATGCCCAACGTCTCCCAGCCTTCGACTTTTTGAGGTTGCTAGGCCTCATGGCATCCTCCATTTTCCTTGTGCCAGAGGCTCGCCTGAGAATGAGATCCCTCCAGTGGGCACTGAGGACTCAGTGGTCACAATTCTCAGGAAGAATGACAGATCTTCTTCAGGTTCCCGGCAGGGTGGCTCGAGACCTTAAGTGGTGGGCCTGTCAGGAGAACATTCTGAAAGGAGAACAGTTTTGGCAACCCTGGCCGGAGATAACAGTAGTCACGGATGCCTCACTCACGGGGTGGGGAGCCCACGCCAACGACTTGACCATCAGCGGTCGTTGGTCTCCATCGGAGTCCAGACTACACATCAACCTGTTAGAGCTGAGAGCCATCAGACTTGCGTTGAAGGCTTTCCTGCCAGCTGTACAAGGGAAGAACGTCCTGATAATGACGGACAACACGGTGGCCATGCATTACCTCAACAAAAGAGGAGGCGTAGGATCACTACCCCTGTGCAGAGAGGCGATGCAGCTCTGCTTTTGGGCAATCCAAGAAGGAATCTCTCTATCGGCAGTTCACCTAGCCGGAGAGAAGAACTTGACAGCGGACGCTCTGAGCAGGCAGAACACAGTCTCCCACGAGTGGGAGCTAGCTCAGGAAGTCCTTCAAGAGATCTTCGCCCTTTGGGGAACCCCTCAGGTAGATCTGTTCGCCACCAGCCTAAACAGGAAATGCGACCTGTTCTGCTCAAGGGAATTTCCTCCGAGAGGAGCTCTGGGAGACGCGTTCATAGTGGACAGGGAGTTTCCGCTTCTGCACGCGTTCCCACCGGTCCCTGTCATTCCTCAAATGATCAGGAGGTTGAGAAGATTCCGGCGAACCATGATCCTAACTGCCCCGGATTGGGCCAGGAGAACGTGGTACCCGGACCTTCTAGACTTGTCCATCTGCCCTCCAATTCGACTTCCTCTCAGAGAGAACCTACTCTCACAGAAGGGAGGTCAGGTTCTCCATCCAGACATCAAAACCCTCAACCTTCATGCTTGGCTTCTGAACGGCTGAGGTACAAGGATTGGGACCTCCCTGATGATGTTATGGAGGTGTTGCTTTCGGCAAGGAGGCCAGCAACAAAGTCTTTATACCGCTGCCGTTGGAACAGATTTTGCAGCTGGTGTAGAGAACAGAATATCGACCCATTTTCATGTGGTACACCAATGGTTTTGTCCTTCCTACTATATTTGGCAAATTCAGGCCTTCAAGTTGGCACCATTAAGGGCTATCTCGCAGCGCTATCTATCTTTAAGCGTACTGCGGAAGAACCATCCTATTTCAAATTACCCTTGGTAATACAGTTTCTAAAGGGGTTAACCAATGTTTATCCCCCAAGACCATTCCAAGTTCCCCTATGGGATTTAAACTTAGTACTAACTTTCCTGATGGGTACACCTTTCGAACCTCTCCATTCTTGTTCGTTAAGATTCCTTACCCTTAAAACGTTTTTATTAATAGCACTTACATCTGCTAGAAGGGTGAGCGAATTACAAGCTCTTTCTTGTAAACCCCCTCATACAATCTTTCACAAAGACAAAGTTGTCCTGCAAGTGAAGCCTAATTTCCTCCCAAAGGTGGTTTCTGAATTCCATATCACTCAGAAGATTACCCTGCCATCTTTCTATCCTCCTCCTCACCCGGGGAAAGAGGAAGAGAGGTTACACAGACTAGACCCTAGGAGGGTTTTAAGTTTTTACATTAGCAGACTAGCCAGGATAAGACAGGCAGACCAGCTGTTTGTAGGTTACGCAGGTCACAAGCTGGGGTTACCAATGACTAAGCAGACCATTTCCAGATGGATCATTCTAGCCATTCTGGAATGTTATAAACTGGCAGGGAAAGAGCCCCCTCAAAACCTTAGGGCTCATTCGACCAGAGGTATTGCAGCTTCATCGGCCCGCAAAAGAGGCGTGCCGGTTAAAGACATATGTGCGGCCGCTACATGGTCGTCCGTCCATACCTTTACACGTTTTTACAATCTGGATTCCTCCTCCAGTCAAGAGACTAGGTTTGGAAGGGCTGTACTGCATTCTATTCATCAATAGAAGACAGCGTGAAGTCAGTACTCCCTCCTCCGAATATAGAATACTGCTATGGGAGCCTATCTAAGATGAGGAATACGTCGGAGGACACAATCCCTTCGAAGAACAAGTTACTTCTTACCTTGTAACGTTCTTTCGACGGGATGTTCCTCCGACGTATTCCTCATCGACCCTCCCATCCATCCCCGCAGTTCTACTTCCCTTGTTGTTGCAGCTTACGCTCCTTCAGGGTGATTAGTCTAGTCCAGACAGTAATACTGTGGGCTACAAAACGGAACTGAGCAACGGACGCTGCGCGCGGCCTTTATAGGCAGAATGACGTCGAGCGTCGATACGGCGGCTGCCGAGGGACATCGACTCGAGGGACGTCGACGCGCAGCGCCCTCTAGAGAAAACATTTTCCGAGGCCAGAGAGCTGGAAGGATATATCTAAGATGAGGAATACGTCGGAGGAACATCCCGTCGAAAGAGCGTTACAAGGTAAGAAGTAACTTGTTCTTCTGTACTATAAGTGGAATGGCTTATGGGGTGCATTTTTCTGTCTGCCACTCTTTACCACAGTGAGTATATTGCCAACTTTGCCCACCGCTTGCTGTGAGAGATCTGTCTGTATATATTAGGAGAGTGATTGACCGCTGCTTACCCCAAATGCCCGATTGGAAAAAAGCACATTGTGTTGTCAATAAACGGCTTAATACTGTTTCTGCAGACATAAAATGGGCAGGATTTAATTATGTTTTCAGTAAGATTTTTGCAAGGAGAAATGTGCTTACAGCGAGCACACTTGGGCAGCGGCTAAATAATTAGCATGCCTGGTACAGCAGCCATGATACATTGGGAACGTATTTACAGATTACAGACCATGGGCCTCATCAAGTTTGGTGGTAATTCTGACCGAAGTACTGTCACGCCAAACCCGTTTACCGATAGCGCCATCAGTCTGGCAAAATGACCGCCAGATTATTAGTGGTGGTATAAGTGTCCATAGGACTGGCTAGGGCTTTAAAGGAGTGTAATTCCTCCACCTTTGGGCGTTGAAGTGGAGAATTTACCACCTGCAGTTGGCTGGTGGTAACCCCTCTTATTTAATGCCAAACTCATAGTTTGGCAGTGCTGTAAAATTGGTGGTACTTTCTTTATTAGCAAAAGAGTGACAGTAATTAAATTTGCGCCAGATTTTTACTGCATAGCCAAAGACGGAATGAGGCCCTGTATGAAGAGAGGTGTGGGGCACATGTGTTTGGTGTGCATCGTGATATTTCGATGCTGTCAAGCTGTTTGATGTTTCCCTCGTTCATTCATGATGCATAGCATTGCCGCTTCGCTGATGTCCAGGAAGACTTTGTTTTGTATTATGATCATTTATTTCTTTTCAGAAAAAGGACAAATGCCTGGACAAAGACATTCTTTCGTGTGTTCCCAAAGACCAGCTTTCACTACTGTGTGGAATGAAGCGCAGACTCAACTGGAGCCTCATTATTCAGGAGGTAGCCTGTGTCAACCTTTTCCCTGGTCAGAATTAGTGAGACATAGTACATGGAATGACAAGAGAATGACAGAATGGAATGGCAGTTGGCTATAAAGGGTAGGACACTCTAAATTGGCATGTAGACCGTACCCTGAGACATAGCACATATACCTTTGGTACAAATACTCCCCAAATATCGTGGTACGTTAAAGTGAGATTAATTTAAATTATCGGTGTAGTCCATAGAATGACAAGTGAGATTGACAGAATAGAACAATTGAGTATGATATGATGGCCTACCAGCAGAGGCGTTGCTAAGGGGGGGGGGGCTAAGAGGGCTATAGCCCCTGGTATTTTGGTTGTAGCCCCGGATAGAATCTCAGGAGCTACAGCCAAAAGGCTAGCTAGCCCCCAGTCTCAACAGTTCTGACATCAGAGTAGCCCCGGGTCTTTTCCAGACCTAGCAACACCCCTGCCTACCAGGCTGAAAAACAAGGGCCTGGGGGTTTTCCCACCAGAGGCCTTTGTTCAAGGGTACAATAGCAATAGACAAAGATACCGGGTGATTACCCGCGAGTAGAGGATACTGGGAGGATACCAGAGTAGAGAGAGGATACGCCCAAATACCTATTTCAGACCTTTCCAGCCATCAGTCTTCGGATTTGGGATGCTAAAAAGTGACATGTAGATTAAACCTTGAAACATTTCACAAAGAACTTTGGGATAGGTACCACCATCTCCCCTAAGTACAACTGCTGGTCCTAAGAGCTGAAACAGGTACAGCTGCGTTCCAGAAATTGACAAGGGGGATTCGCATCATAAATGTACGTAGACTATAATTAAGTGATAATGGCCACAGTGATATATGCTGAAGCTATATGACCCGCGGCGTTGGGCCGAACCTGCCGGTAACGGGTAGCCCAAGTTACGGTTACTACACAAAGGCAAAGTTAACATTTTTTTAAAAGTACCTTTATTCAGTACTATGAGGCGTCAGGAACCGGAGTCCGGCTTCAGTCTTCATAACGAATCAACAGTGAAGACGGACTCCAGATGCAGACATGGCTCGGAGGACGGAAGGAAGGTAAGTTTCTTTTTTATTTTTATTTCACTGCACCTTTAGCATCTACATGTTGTTACTTACAGGTGCTGAAGGTGGTATGGGGAGGTAGGAGGGAGCAAGAGAGGCAAAGGGCGAGGGGCACGCAGCTGTGGGTGAGCAAGGAACGTGGGCTTATATCAGAGAATGCAGCCTGCGTTCTGAGCTTCCTGATTGGTCAGCACCTCCGCTGAGTGTGCTAATAAGGATATAACCATCGGGGGTGGGCAGACCCAGCCAGTAATGGCCCACCGCTCAAGATAAAGTTTCAAGCCAAGCGAGGGTCCCTTAATGTGGGAGGCGGGCCGTTATCAGTAGCAGTCGGCCTGCGGCTGAGGGTTATATCGCCATTAGCACCTGTGTAGTTCTTTGCGGGTCTTAATGGGGTGCGTAACCATTTTCGGAGTCCGTTTTCTGTGTCATCAACAAGGAAGCACTGTGAGGTATGTTTTCTTTTGTGTTTAGCACACATTTAGCACTCGCGTATGAACTACACGGGTGATGAGAGGTGAGAGGAGCGGGGAAGGGGGCGTTGGCCAGCAGCAATCAGGCTGATTGGAATGCGTGCTTATACCAGAGAATTCAGCCCACGTTCCGAGGTTGCTAGATGGCCAGTGCCTACTTCCATGGTGCTAATGACTGATAATGGCCCACCACCCCAATGCAATGGCCTGAGCAAAGCAAGGGTGTCATTATCGTGTTCCTGGATCCACCGTGATGAGCACCCATTTCTAAAACAAAAATAGGTGGTGTGCTAAAGGAACAGAAAAAAGCAAGACATTTATTATTTTTATTTATTTGTTTATAATGCGCAGGAGTCCACGGTAATCAGGGCGCAACATTTATAACACTGACAAAAACACCCGTCTTACGATTTAAACAAACAGTAACATCTTAAGAAGTTTCCTAAAAATTTACATGTTTTCTTCCATGCGCATCTCGGGGGGAAGTTTGGTCCAAACCAACCCGCTTGTACCGTAAATCAGTGTCCATTGCTGAGCGTAAATGAAGAAACCCATATGTTTGGAGCACGATGAGCTACACTGCAGTAAAGTGAAGCCAGGCAGTGGTGCTCAGTATGGAGGCACTTATTATTTTCCACTCAAAAGGCTTAGAATGCATGCCTACATCGAGAGCTAATGCTTGCATGGCTCAACCTCAGGGAGAATAAAAATTGGCTTTCAGACAAACACCCTACATATAGCTTTGGCAGAGGTACTCCCTGTGTGCAGTGGCCAGTGTGAAGAGCAACAATAAATAATTTACAGCTGTGCTTTTTAAAAGTACAAGGGAGGCAAAATAGAATGGAATGTGAATTCTATGTAATGGGAGGGAAGAAGTAAAGTTCAGATAAAACGCTGCAACATTTTGCATATATCTTTGGCAGAGTGATAGCAACTGGAATTACAAATGTATTCTATAGAACAAAAGCAATATTGCCAATTGAGTAAATTGGGATGGGACATAAAAAGTGTTGTGGGTATCAGGCAGGTAGTTGGGGCAAGCTGGGTGGAGGCTTGTCAGGCCTGGCATAGGCACACAAAGAACCCATGGCAGATCACTCCTTTACTCCCTTCCTAGTGTTTGTAGTAACTTCCTAGTTACCACTTCCTGTTGCCAAACAGGAAGTGCATGACAATTCATGAGCTCTCTACTGTTTGGGTGTGGCTGGCTATATAAGCCACACCCAAGATTCTTCCAGTGCTTCGTGTTGCTTACTGTGAGCTGTATCAGCAACACACTTGCCGTGCTCTGCATCATCCTACTTCTGCTTACCTGCTCCGGATCATCCTACTTCTGCTTACCTGCTCCGGATCATCCTACTTCTGCTTACCCGCTCCGGATCATATTGCTTCTGCTTACCTGCTATGAAGGAACCTCCGTTCTTACTCCACGCCACAGCAATCTCCAGTCAAGAGGGGACTTCTACACCGGCACCTGTTAGAACAAAGAAGAACTGGGTTAACACGCGCACATCAGTAACGCTGCGCATACTCACCGAATCTTCCCGCGATGCTGGAATCCAGGTCAGTTGTATGAGCGCACAAGCCCCTGCAAAAGAAAGAGACATTATTCATTGCGCGCGCCCCAATAACGCGGACACTTATTTCACTGCGTGCTCTCTCTCAACGCGGTGCATACTTTCCAAAGCCTCTGTGCATACTTACCAAACCACCAAATCACCAGTAGCGCTGAGCCCGGACTCGAGGCACTAATACCACATAATTTCTCCTGCAAGGGAAAGGGAGAGACATTACCAGGCATGCTCGAAGTTGAAGGCTCTGCGCATACTTACCAGCAGCTAGCTTCTATACGCAGCGCTACTCACCCACAAAAACACCAGCAAACAAAGACAACACAGACAATTTTGGACACTCAACATTCTCCGCGCAGCGTTTACTTGTGGGAAGGGCTTTCTAACCAGTGAAGAAACTTGCGCCTTGAACACTCGGCCTCGCTGTGACGGCATAAAACAGCATGTGGCATCTGAACTCAGCCTACAGACATTGGCATCAATCACATGAGTGAATCACGCCCCTGCGAATGCAGGATGGAGTGCACACCCTACTAAAGATCAAGGTAAGCCCTAGGGGACATCACAGCACACAGTTAAGAGAAGGGAAGGGCCCAGGGGAATCAGGTGAATTCAGGTCTGAGTGTACACCTTGTATTTGACCGGTATCCCTCCGGGTGAAACGGGGGAAGTGTGAACTCTGGGTCACGGGAGGCTCATCCATCGCTCCTGCAGAGACACAGGTGAGTGTGACAAAAAGTTACTTGTAGAAAAAAATGTCAGACATATCATAGATACATCTTTAATGGACGTATACCTGGAGTGTAGTGGTAGGTTTTAAGATTGAGGTCGACTTGGATTAAAACAGTGGTCTATAGAATGGCAAGGTTGAATGACAGACTAGAACACACCCAAATTAAAATGGGAGACAAAACAAAAAACATTTTGCATGCAAAACCGTGATTTATATCAAATAGATAATTGGTGGAAATACTCCTAGAGTACAGTGACAGATTCTAAGAGGGTGATTAACTGGATTAACAGCTGTTTTTCATAAATTGTCAAGGAAGAAAGACCGAATACAGTACCAACCAAGTGTAATTGTAGGGGGGAGAAGGACTTGCAGATAAAACCCTGAGACCTTTCACATCAATTATCCAGGTTCTATAACTGAGGTCAGTTGCATTTACATATGTGGTCCATAGAATGACAAGGGGCGAATGAGAGAATCTATTGCCAATGGAGTGTAATAGGAGGTGAAAAAGCAACTTGCAAATAAAACCTGAAACCTTTTCTGTTTTTTTGGGTATAGATACTCGAGGAGTACAGGAAGAGATTCTAAGAGTGAAATCATTTGGAATTACAGCAGTGTTCTGTAGAATGATGAGTGGATGATAGAATGGGACACCCCAAGATTATAATGGGAGGGAAAGGTGACTTGGAGATAAAGCGTTGGGAGCTATCAAAAAGATCTTCTTCTGAGGTACGTTTAGAGTGCAATAGCAGATTCGAAGTTCGAGATTAACTTGAATAACAGATGTGTTGAATAGAATGACCCTATAATGGGAGGAAAACATAGACAACCTCAATGCTATGACTGTGAAGAATGTGGACACATAAACAGTGTGTGCCCCAAATGAGTTAATAATTAATGGAGATTGGAACATATAAAACACCATCATAAGCCGAGGATCTCAAGATTGCCGAAGACCACACAACCATACATATCCATATGTTTGCATGGCCGAGGTGAATGGGAAATCCACTGTGACCACAATTGACTCAGGAAGCCTGCAGCCTGCAGTAAGTGAACACTTGGCGGGGTCAGGGGACGTGGAAAGTCTGAGGATGCACATAGTGTTTTCTTGGGGATGTAAAGCCATATCCTCAGAAGGGGGTTGATGTAAGGGTGTTTAGGGAGGACTTTCAGTATAGGCGCGGCCATTTTCCCCTCCTTACCAAAAGCCTTTTTTCAAATGGATTGTGTCCTTCCATGTATTCCCCATTTTATGATAATTATCTCTCCAGCTGCTTCGGAAAATGTTTTCGACAGGGGGTGCTGTGCGCCATGTCGTGGAGTCGATGTCCCTCGAGGGCCTCTGTTCAACGGCATCATCAGTATAATTAGGGCAGGCAATGCCTGTTGGCTTAATTCCCGTTTTACTGAGCTAACGATTCGAGAGAATTACAGCACTCTTCGGTTCTTCTGTGAATCATTGTTATTTTTGTTACAAAAATGTCTTCGTCGGCTCCATCGACACCTAAGTCGGGCTTCAAGAAGTGCCAAGACTGGTGATCGAAGATGTCGATCACCGACCCCCACCGCATATGTCTGTGGTGCCTTGGTTCCGAGCATCGCACCTCTGACCGTGGCTCTTAGGGAGCTTAAAGATGAATTGGCGGTGGGGATGTTATCTTCAAAGTCTCCTTCGAAGAGTTAAAAAAAGACTTAGTTGAGGGATTCCTATCGACGTAAAAAATCAAAGCTGTCTCGATCGAGATGTCGATCACCCCATTCTTCGTCATCTTCGAAGAAGGCCAAGAAATGGCATCATAGGTCGCCTTTGACCTCCAGTGCTTCCTCGGCTGAGGTAATCGGGTGTGTAGCGAAATCGGACTCCCTGCAAAGTGGGATGCGTTTCGTACAGAGATGCTTAAGATCTTTGAGAATGTGGCCTCGACCCCCTCGAAGGACAAGCAGAAAGCCCATGCCCCTGTTGATCTGGAAAAAAGATGACAGAGTGAAGTCCAAGACAAAAACTTTGAAACTGAGCCTTAAGCCGGTGCTGCATCGAGAAAGATCTCTATCTGACGAAAAATCATCAGGAGCTTCAACGAGATAGTGTCAGGAAACTGCGTCGGCCCAGATACTGGGGTAAAGCCAGAACTCTTATTCGAGCAAGGGTTCCACTCTCTAGGTCCCCCTCACGTTCGCACTCTCAGGTAACTGTGCCACGTACTCCTAAGGCCGTGAATATCCATCGTGTATCAGTTAGACGCGTTGGAAGTTAGCATGGAAACAAGGTCCTTCCGCGTTCATCCAGTCACGTGTCTTTTCACGTTAAGCCTCATTGCCTCCTGTCACGTGATCCATGGTTCCTATTTATGCCCCGCCAGTTGTTGAATCACTGCTTCTGAATTTGTTTTCTACGGCCTTTGAAACTTTGAGTGACTTTGCTTTCTTGATTACCGACCCGGCTACGTCCTACGGAATCTTCTTGTCTTGTTCCTGGTCTGTCTGCTCATGAAAACCACGTTATGACCCTTGGAACGCTTTTTGACCAGCGACGCCTGCCGATTTTGTACTTCTTTCTGTCTGCACGGGTATTGACCTGGAACCCTCGACTATTCTTCCTGTTTGTGCAATTTGGTATTCATTCACACGCATTCAAACTGTATCCCCGCACTACCCTATAAGTCCTTGCTCCCTTAATTTGACTGTTTCCCTCACCTGTACCCGGACTGCCTTCAGGAACTTCATTAGGTGTCCTCGTGCCGGTGGGTGTTAGGAGGAGCATTTATTCACTTCAGTTGAACTTGGACTGCTTCCTGGGAACTCTGATAGATGTCCTCGTGCCGGCTTGTGTTAGGAGGAGTTGTCTTCATGTCGGTTGACCTGGGACTGCCTTTTGGTGACTTGGTTAGGCTACCTTGTGTCAGCGGGTGTTAGGAGGAGCAATTCTTCACTCCAGTTGGACAAGGACCGTGTTAACAGCTGGTAGGTCTTGCCAACATCATTCCCGCTCTAATCCTCTTCAGGATACTTCAATCTGCAGAACCCCACTCTTGGACATATGGTGAGAGGGTTGTCTTGTTTTGTTATACTGTTCATGTTACGGCTACTTCTTGATTAACTAACCCAATTCCATTATACTGTTGTCCACCTCATCGGGTATGCCTGTTACATATCATCAGGATTACTGTTCTTAGTACTGGGACCTTATCTGCTAGTCCTAAGGTACCATTCCTCGATCGTGCCTTGTCATTTGTTCATGTGCATACATTTTGGTACCAACCTTGACTTTCCTTTGCAGGTCAGCGGAATCCTGTGGCGTCCATCCATCTTTGGGTAAATTAACTGCTCAAGCGATTGTTATACATCCCTGAGCGGTACATTGGCAGAAAGAACTTGTCTACTACACGACGGGTTCAACTGCCGGAGCAGAACTCCAACCAGGAATACTCTAGAGTTCTGACATATTCAGAAGCCTTTTTCCTGAATGAACGCTACCAGTAACCCGTTGACGACTCTGGCTCAGATAGTGGCAGACCTAAGGGCTCATGAAGCCACTCAACGAAATCTACAAGAATTTCGTGCCAGCATGCAACCTAGTGGGGCAAGCACCTCGGGGACGGCATCGGGCTCAGTTTCCACTTCAAGCGGTTCCTCCACTAGACAGGAGAGTACTCCCATGTACATTGCTTCTCAATTCCCTCTTGCTCCACCCGAACGTTTCCATGGTGATCCAAAGCACTTCCGTACTTTCATCAATCAGTGTAACTACACTTTTTGTGTCGACCTTCCTCGTTTCCCGGATTCTACCACCAAATCGGCTTTTATTTTGTTCTATTCAGGTGGTACAGCGGTGGTTTGGGCTAATCCGCTGCTGGAACAAGGAAGTCAATTGCTTCATGATTGTGATGCATTAATCACTGCTATGTCACGGGGGTTCGATACCAGATACAAGTCCCAAGCTAATGATCTGTAACTCCTGTCCTTGCAGCAAAGGGAGACTCCTTTTTTGGCTTATCTTGCCCGTTTCAATCAATTTGTTGCTGAGACTGGGTGGCCTGATGAAAAGAGAGCTTCATTTTTCTACAAGGGTTTGTCGGACACATTGAAAAAATTTCCTTGCCACGGTTCCAGTGGTACCTTCCACGTTCCCCGAATTATTGGACCTAGTTTTGCAAATAGACGCTCATTGGTCGGAAAGGAAAGGGGAGAAAAGAGGCGTGTTTCTTGCTCCGCCTCCAGTTAACATTCCATCCACAGTGGAGGGAGAACCCATGCAGATCGGGGCAATTCGGGGTCCCCTGTCTTCCGAGGAAAGGGAACACCGTAAAAAGAACAGTTTATGTTTCTATTGCGGTTCCGCAGAACATTTCCTAAGAGAATGGCCGAAAAAACCTAAGAAGCAGGGAAATGCCAAGGCCCGGCAATAGAGGGAACCCCTTTGCCGAGCATGAATCACCAGGGTTCCTGCTTATCAGTACCTTTTGTCTTACATGCCACGCTGACTGTTCGGTCTGACGATTCATGGTCTGTTCAGGCTGTTGTGGACTCCGGCGCAACCAGGAGTTACATTGATGCTCAGTATGTACATGACTGGAACATCCCTGTCACACCCAAGGACCATCCAGAGTTAGTCAGCGCAGTGGACGGTACCACATTATCAGGTCTGGTCACTGAGCGTACCGTAAACCTTGTCATGACTCTCTCCTCTGGGCATGTGGAGAAGATACATTTTGATGTTATTGCAGCACCTCACTTCAAACTCATTCTGGGTTTACCATGGTTAGTGTTGCATAACCCTGTGGTGGACTGGCAATCTGGTGTAGTCAGGTTCACTTCCCATCATTGTGAAAACCACTGCTTTGCCCCAACGTCCGAAATGTCCAGCCCATGTTTCCCACTGTTAGATGCAGCTTCTGTGATTGGGGGCATAGCCTCTGTCCCTTTACCCAAGGAGTATGAAGTATTTCGGGACGTTATCGACAAGGTAGGGGCAGAGAAGTTACCACCGCATCATCCCTACGATTGTCCCATCGACCTTGTGGAAGGGGCCAGGATTCCTTCAAGGAGTCTTTATTCCCTTACTCAAAAAGAGAATGCGGTCCTGAAAGAATATCTGGACAAAGCTCTGGAAAACGGTTTTATACGTCCATCTCATTCTCCGGCTGCCTCTCCTATCTTCTTTGTACCCAAGAAGGAGGGGAACCTGCGTCCATGTATTGATTACCGGGAACTCAATGCTACAACCATACACAATCAGTATCCTATACCGCTCATATCTGTCTTGCTAGACCAGTTGGGCACCTCTGAATACTTCACGAAATTGGACCTACGGGGTGCTTACAATCTCGTAAGGATGAAGGAAGGGAATGAGTGGAAGACGGCTTTTAAGACCAAATGTGGCCTGTTTGAATGCTTGTTTATGCCATTTGGAGTTTGTAATGCCCCGGCCACCTTCCAGAGATTCATCTATGACGTACTGAGCGACATGCTGGATGGATACGTAGTTGTATATCTGGATGATATCTTGATATATTCCCCTTCCTACGAAGAACACGTCAAACACGTGTCTACTGTTCTACAACGGTTAAGGGAAAACCGCCTGTATGCCAAGCTTGAGAAATGTTTGTTCCATGTTAAAGAAGTGGAGTTCCTTGGATACGGCATCACTAACATGGGCATCAAGATGAGTGATATCAAAGTTAAGGCCGTTTTGGAGTTGCCTACCCCTAACACTGTTAAAGCCTTGCAGTCGTTTCTTGGCTTTGCATACTTTTACCAGCGGTTTATCCGGTCTTTTTCGGAAACCGTCGCTCTGTTGACTGACTTAACCAGTAACAAACGTCAGTTCATATGGCATGAGCAGGCCCAACTAGCATTTGAGGCCTTGAAGGTGGCGTTCACGACCGCTCCAGTCCTACAACACCCTGATCCCGGACTTCCGTTTCATGGGGAGGCTAACGCCTCAGAAGTTGCCGTTGGGGCGGTTCTTTCTCAATTATGCAACGATACTGGTTTGTTACATCCAGTAGCGTATAATTCATGTAAACTAACACAGTACAAGCAGAACTATACGGTCACTGAATGCGAACTCCTAGCTGTTAGGGACGCGTTCGTAGTATGGAGGCACCATCTACTCGGTACTGTTTTTCCTGTACAGGTGTACACAGATCATCGGAACCTCCTCGCATTGCAATCATTGAAATGCACCAGGGCTCATCATGCCAGATGGCATGAGTTCTTCTCTATGTATAACTTCGTGTTAACATGCCGTCGAGGTCAGCTTAACTCGAAAGCAGATGCCCTTTCACAGATTCACGGTTCTCCATCCCGGACATGGAATGGTACCGTCCTTCTTGATAACCAGGTGGTCTGTTCATGCACCTTACAACTGACATTGAAGTCCTTGATCCAGGAATGTGTGGCTAAAGGACCTACTGAAATCAGAGATTACAACATGGATGTGATCAAGAAATTGCCATATGTCTAGGGCCATGTCTACATTCCCGATCAAGTTACGAGACACGTGGCCTTACAATGGTGTCACGATTCATTGGTGGCTGCACATCCTGGTAAACGTAAAACCCTGGAACTGCTGCAACGTTGGTGCTGGTGGCCCTCTATGCACAAGGACGTATCCTCCTACATATCCTTTTGTTCCATATGTGCCCAATGTAAGGGTACAACAACTAAACTAATGGGTCTCTTGCAACCCCTTCCTGTTCCTGAACGTCCGTGGTCCATGATCTCGATGGATTTCATTGTGGAACTTCCTCCAGTCATGGGATATGACACCATATGGGTGGTAGTTGACTACTTTACCAAATTAGGCTTGTTTATCCCCTGCAAGGGGCTACCTACCGCTCCTGCTGATCTGTTTCTGCACAACGTTTTTCGTCTGTTTGGTCTTCCGGATGTTATAGTATCAGACCGGGGGATGCAGTTCACCTCCCGTTTCTGGAAACACCTCACCAGTTCTATAGGTATTGAAGATCGCTATTTTTTTTAATTTTTTATTTATTTGATTTGGCTGAATTTAATCAACCTTTCAAAATTTCATTTAAAACAGATCATAATAAAAAAATATTCACAAAACAATCACAAGCTTATGTTAAAAATTGGTTACAACACAAATTTGTTACAATTATCTCATTCGTTATTATCAAGCTAACATAATAAATCTAGCAGTAATTATTAATTGCGCAGAACCATAGCAGATTTCCCAGAAATTAATTAGTTGAACAAAAGCAAGAAATTAACACTTGTATCTTAAGCAATACCAAATCAAATAAATCATTAAAAAAGAAAAAATGAATAAGGAACGAGATAAAAGAAAAAGAGGAAAAAAGCAACAGAAAGCAATCATTAGCAAACAATGTCACTCTGATCATTTTCATCATTGCCTTTTTTAAGTTTCTTCCTCCTCCAAATTTAGGCTGGGAAAGAAGTTAACTGCTGCAATCTGTATTGCCATATTGTTACAGCCCAGCACTACCGCCCAGCATTCGGTTTGTGATAAGATCCCCAAATATTCACAATGTCTTGTAAAGACAATTTCACGTTTAGACCTAAGCATTGTACACTCTGTGATCAAGTGAGTGAGAGTTTTAGGGATAGTGACAATTTTGCAAAAACGACATAAATTTTGGTCTATACTCACAAGACGTTGTCTTGTTTTTATGTCGTTTGTGACCCACAAGTTGAGGCGGAGTCGTAAAATGCCAATATGATATTTAGGAGCAGGACACTGTATCAGATATGGGGGTAAGATGCCTGCCCTATTCGGAGGGAAACGCAAAATGTCACCATCGCGGAAGGTCAGACACTGCTCACAGGTGTTGATCCAATCCAATTGATGTATCTTAAATTTTGCTTTATCCGGATTATTCAACAATAGATCAATCGTTATGTCGGCTTTCGCTAGGATGTGATAGATTTTGTCTAACCAATTGCTTACAAAAACATGTTTGGCAGAAAACAAATGGAATGAAAGGTTTTTTTAGTAGTACCTCCTCCTTTGATGACAACCAGCATTTTCTAAATAAGGCGCCAGCTATAATGGGCTTGGAGAGAAAGTAACCCAAGCTCATATCTCAGCCATGCAATAGGTGTACTTTGTGGCAGAGGGAGCACAGAGCGCCAAAATTTAGCTTCCCATTTATTAAATGTAAATGTGGACTCAGTTTGCATTGACTCTAGCCCGTATAATAATATCGGGACGATTTTTTTGGGCCAGAAGTGCCAGACCGGCAAGATCGAAAATTTGCCAAATTTGTGCATGATGAATACGTGCTTGAGATATGGCTGATGTTAGCTTAGTCTCTATCCGTTCCAGCTGTCCTTGCCCTTTCCACTTACCATTCAAGACCATTCCCAGATAGCAGTAGTTTGGTACTATCTGAATTGGAATGGAGCCAATGGTCCAAACTAACGAGAGAGGCCCTTGACGTCTGGGTGAGTATTGTACAATTTGTGTTTTGGAGGAATTCATTGATAGTTCACTTGCCTTTACATACTCTTGAAAAGCATTAAGTAGGCGTTGTATGCCAACTTGGGTTCTTGAAATAAGAACCAATCGGCGTACATTAGCGCTTGTATTTGGGCATTGTTTATCTTTTTATCTTAGTAGAGTCTGAAATTATTTTTGACAGGAAGTCTTTCTCATCATAAATATAGTAATTAAAGACTGCAGAGGCAAGTGAGCACCCTTGCTTTAGACCTCGGTAAGTAGGAATCGCTATTCTAGTGCCTATCATCCACAAACCGATAGGCAGAACAAACGTCTTAATGCTACCTTAGAGCAAGTATCTGCGTTGTCTTACTCTACAATATCAAGAAACATGGTTTTCGGTTCTTGTTCATGCTGAGTTTGCCTACAACAACTCCATACATGCCTCTACTGGTACCACACCCTTCCATGCTATGTACGGCCAAAATCCACGGACCATTCCTATGGACTTAGCTCCGGACAGTACCAACCCGGCTGTTCATGCTCGCCTTCGGGACCTTTCTGCTGTGCATAAAGCAGTAAGTGTTCATTTGACGGAGGCCCAAGAAAAGTCCAAGGCTTATGCTGACCGGCACCGTCAGGAGGGCCCTCGGTATACCGTTGGTTTCAAGGTGTGGTTGTCCACCACAAACCTCTGCATTCCGGGTCATAGGTGTCTATTGCCTCCCCTTTTGGGTCCTTTTCTGGTACAGGCACTAATTAATCCCGTGGTGGTCAGGTTTGAGTTGCCTAAATCATGGAAAGTACATCCTGTATTTCACATTTCATTGCTCAAGCCTTGTGTGGCGACTACTAGATTGCCTGTTCGCACTTCCCCTGTTACTGTTCAGGGCTCAGAGGAATACGAAGTCAATGCCATTCTGGACACCAAGTTTTTAAGGGGTACTAGGTTGTTTTTGGTGGACTGGAAGGGCTATGGTCCTGCGGATCGCACATTGGAACCTGCCTCATATATCCATGCGCCGCTACTCATGTCCCGTTTCCTTTCATCGGGTTGGGGGGGTGTCACTGTTGGGGGAGGATACTGTCAGGAAACTGCGTCGGCCCAGACACTGGGGGAAAGCCAGAATTCGTATTTGAGCAAGGGTTCCACTCTCTAGGTCCCCCTCATGTTCGCACTCTCAGGTAACTGTGCCACGTACTCCTAAGGCCGTGAATATCTGCTGTGTATCAGTTATACAGCGTTGGAAGTTACCATGGAAACAAAGTCCTTCCGCGTTCATCCAGTCACGTGTCTTTTCACGTTAAGCCTTGTTTCCTCCTGTCACGTGATGTATGGTTCATATTTATGCCTCGCCTGTTGTTGAATCACTGCTTCTGAATTTGGTTTCTACGGCCTTTGAAACTTTGAGTGACTTTGCTTTCTTGGTTACCGACCCAGCTACGTCCTACGGAATCTCCTTGTCTTGCTCCCTGTCTGTATTCTCATGAAAACCACGTTACGACCCTTGGAACGCTTTTTGACCTGCTACGCCTGCCGATTTTGTACTTCTTTTTGTCTGCACGGATATTGACCCGGAACCCTCGACTATTCTTCCTGTTCGCGCAATTTGGTATTCATTCACACGCATTCAAACTCTATCCCCGCACTACACTAGAAGTCCTTGCTCCCTTACTTTACCTTGAGACTCTTTACCTCGCCTGTACCCGGACTGCCTTCAGGAACTTCGTTAGGCATCCCCGTGCCAGCAGGTGTTAGGAGGATTTGTCTTCACGTCGGTTGACCTGGGACTGCCTTCTGGGAACTTGGTTAGGCTTCCTTGTGTCGGCGGCCGTAAGGAGGAGCAATTCTTCACTCCAGTTGGACAAGGACCGTGTTAACAGCTGGTAGGTCTTCCCAACATCATTCCCTCTCTAATCCTCTTCCGGATACTTCAATCTGCAGAATCCCACTCTTCGACATATGGTAAGAGGGTTGTCTTGTTTTGTTATACTGTTCATGTTATGGCTACTTCTTGATTAACTAACCCAATTCCATTATACTATTGTCCACTTCATAGGTATACGCCTGTTACATATCATCAGGATTACTATTCCTCAATCTTGCCTTGTCATTTGTTCATGTGCATACATTTTGGTACTAACCTTGACTTTCCTTTGCAGGTCAGCGGAATCCTGTAGCGTCCATCCATCTTTGGGTCAATTAACTCCTCAGGCAATTGTTATTCAACCCTGAGAGGTACCTTGGCAGAAAGAACTCATCTACTACACGACGTCTTCAACTGCTGGAGCAGAACTCCAATCAGGAATAAACTAGAGTTCTGACAGACAGGAACCTAGCCTATCGAGGGTTCTCTCAAAGAAGCACAAGAAATCGACTACGTCGACGCCTTCGCTGACTCTGTCGGAGCAGTCGAAACCGGTATCAAAGTGGACGCCGACTAAGGCGGTCTCGACTTCGAGATCATTGTCGACGATTACTTCAAAATTGTCGAAGCCAGTTTTGCTGCAGGAAAAGATTTTCAAACCTTTACCTCAAAAATACTTTTTAAGTCTTTATCAGCCATCTATGATAACACACCACCTGTTGGGATAGAATTCGGCATCCCTTCATGTGCCAGAAGAGTTAATCTGAGTTCAGATTAAGGGATTTATATGACAACTTTAAATCAGCCTGGGTTAGATGCCTCTCCCGGTTTGGCAAACCAGATCCAACTGGACATGCAGACTCTTCATGTAGATAACTAATGAGTAAGGTGTCAAAGTTTCTAGGTGGGAATGAAGCCAACACTCTTGTCAGGAGGTAAAACTGTAACTTTTATTCAACAAAACAGGGAATTCAACTGTAGTAATAAGAAAGTGAAACTTCTCTGGGAATCTGCCGTCGTCCTTTCCACCGGTACTTGGCCTATTTCGTGAGCTGCGACCTGATCAGAACTGTTCCTGGTCTTAGACAGTCACTTTTCCCAAGGGCTAGGGTTGGCTCTCCCCGGGAATCCTTGGCCAATCGGCAGAATTTTGACACTTATTCACTTCTTTCCTCTCTTCTAGTAACCATATTAGAATCGAGCTTGCAATTCCTTCAATAGCTAGCAGAGGTCCTCGCTCTTGGGCTGTGCTTCACTGCTTCGCTGGCAAAGTCCTCGTACTGCATCCGCGGTATGGTCTCGGAGAGACAACAGCTGATCGGGGCCAGCTGGTGTCTGGAAGGCTCCGCCCCTTCAGCCACTCCGATCCTAGTCTCAGCTCAGGCCCCCAGCTGCGGCGGCACTATTAAAGGCTAGGAAGCCAGCGCATACATGCAGAGGCTTTTGTTCGTCTTGAAAGCCGGCTCATACAATCAGATGCTTTCATTTGTCTGGAAAGCCGGCTCATACAATCAGAGGCTTTTGTTTGTTCGTAAGCCACAAACCTTGACAGTTGTTAATACGAACATCTTCGTATTAACAGGAGGACGCCACTGCTTCACTTCTTCCGTTCCCTCACCTCCACTCACAACTCTCACTGCTCATAGACCCGGGACCACAGAAACTTGGAGCTTTCACAACATTTTCTTCCACTTGCAACTTTTAATGTTTTCTTCACATTAACTCTTACGCAGGCTACCTTCTCAGTAAGCCCACTCATGACGCATCTTTTCCTCCTCCTCAGTCGTTACCTGGCAACCAAAGGAAACATAGCCAGCTTAGAATAAGGGACCTTCATCAGAAACTCTTCTCCTGTTTGTCAGGCAATCTGCCCATCACATGCCCAGGGACCACCTCCTAACACTCATCCTTTAGGTCTTCCACTGCCGTGATACCTGGTGTTGGCAGACAGATGCATCTGAATTGTCTTCCTGGTATTAACCCCTTCACATACCCACCCCCCAGGGCCCTTACGTTCGGGAAGGGCATGGGCACACGATAAGGAATCAGCCTGTGCCAGAAAGCGACCCGGGTGATTAACCGTTTGAAAGGAATATGGCTGCAGAGAAAGAAGCCATCTTAAGATTTGAGGATTAGTATCCTTGTTTCTAGACAACCAGACCAATGGCGCATGATCTGTCACCAAAGTGTAGTTTCTCCCCAGGAGATAGTACCTGAGAGCTTCCACCGCCCATTTGACGGCCAGACATTCCTTTTCAATGGTCGCATACACTAGCTCATAAGGGAGTAACTTCTGACTGAGGAACAGGATGGGTCTCTCTGCTTCGACCCTAACTTTGGAAAAAAACGGCCCTCAGTCCTGTCCCTTAGGTGTCTGTATGTAAAAATAAGGGTGCAGTATAATCAAGATATTGTAGCATGGCTTGATTGGAGAGGGCGTCTTAAGGGCATTGAAGGCACCTTCTGTCTTCTCGTTTCGCCACTCCCTTTTTGAAGGGGCTGATGACTTTAACATGTTGGTTAAAGGAGCCGCAAGCATGGAAAAATGAGGGATGAACCTCCGATAGTATCCCACAAATCCTAGAAAAGCTTGGATCTGCCTGGTGTTAGCAGGGAACTGTAAACGTTGTATAGCTTCCATCTTCTCCCGTTGAGGCCTGATGATACCCTGCCCTACAAAGAAATTCCCCAATGCGTCTTCTTCGGGTTGATGTGTAACCCTGCTTGTTGTAGGGTCTTTAGTGTAAAGACTGGAGGGGGCTCTGTACTTCTGCTCTCTATATGGTAGAGGAGAGGCACAGAGGACGCCTGCCAAGATTCTCTATTACGGTAGCAGTGGATGAGCAATCAAGGCCTAGCTTCTCAGGTGGTGATGCAGGCTGGTTCTTAAGTACAGTGTAGTTCCCAAGCCCCCCCACAAAGGAATGTCCACACACTGTATTAATTAAAACACAGTCTTTATATAATTAATATTCAAGGTTATGTACACTATCACAATAACTCACTTTGTGCTCAGAAAATCAACAATGTTAATGTTAAAAGTATTTATATAGCGCATCGTCACCAGCAGAGTTGGTCTCCAGGCGCTCAGGCGGATCTGTAAAGAAAGGTGGACAGAGTGGGGTAGTGATTGAAGAGGGCGTACGAAAGTGAGAGATGGTGTACTGTTGGCAGCTTCAGTTTGGTTTTCCCCGTGCGCTGAGCTTGTGTGTGCAAATAGGACCAAAGCGGGGCCTCGCATGCTGCTGTTGCGTACTACGTGTTTGTTGTTGCGGTGTGGTGAAGTCTGTGCGGTTTGCTGTGAGAGAGGTGGTTGTGTGGGTTTTGTGTGAATTAAGTAAGCAAAAATTTGAGGTTTTGGTTAGTGGGTTGTATGTTTCATAATCCCTGTAGTTTAGTTTATGTATCAGGTAGTCATAGTGGGTTGGTATATTCTCTCTCTAGATTTAATGATTGTCTAGTTTCTGTGGTGATACTGTGGCTGGTTCAGCCGATTAATTGGCATAGTACCCCAGGTTCGGTGAGCATTGTCGCTAGATCGATATTGGGGTTTTATCATCATTATCCAGCTTCTTCTATCTATTTACTGTCGGTAGTCCATTGGGTGGTATAAACGTCTCTTCCTTTCCTGACTGTCTAGTTTCAGGGCCGGGGAAGAGGTTGGCCTCCAGCTAAGCTATTGCGCTTGGTACACCCAGGGTGTGTGCATATACCTGCTTAGGTAATGGAGTTATATTATCTCTCCCCATTCTTTCCTATGCATAACTGTCAATGTTCCCTTGCTGCCTGTGCCCCCAAGGTTGTCAGGTGCCATTGCTGGGTGATACCTTGCTCTCCCATCCGATTGAAACGGTGGGTTTTCTATTTGTAGTTGGTGAAGATTGTTTTTAATTGATAAGAGGATATGTTACATGTCCATATATCCTTATTGATAAGGGTTGATGATTTGGGGAGTCAGGCTAGGCTTTTCTCGCGGTCTAGTTCCTCAGTGTATGTCCTTATGGGCATGCTTTCTGGTTATGGGGTGAAGAGCCATGATTTGAGAAGTTTCCTGAATTGTAGGTGATCTCTTGTGTTCCGTATGTTCTTTGGTAGTTCGTTCCAGGTTTTTGAGGCAAGGTGAGAAAAAGAGGATCCTCCAAGTTTACTCTTATTGTATGATTTGGGTTCCAAACGGATGTTGCTGCTTGACCTCGGTGGCCTTGTAGTGTGATGTACGTTTAGTTTTCTTCTGATGAACTCTGCACCCTGGTTGTGGATTGCTCTGTGGGTTATGCACATGGATTTGAACTTGATTCGCTGTTTGATGGGTAGCCAGTGTAGCGTTTTCAGCACTGGTGTGATGTGTTCTCTCATAGGTAGTTTAAGGAGCGGTCTAGCCACCGCATTTTGTATACGTTGGTGTTTATTTAGGAGTCGTTCAGGCAAACCTAGATATAGGCTGTTGGCGTAGTCTAGTCTGGACATGATGAAGGCGATGACAGCAGTTGTTTTGTTAGTGAACGAGAGGAATGGTAGGATCCTTTTAGCCGATCGCAGGAGAAAGAAGGATTTCTTGATTAGGGTGTTTACTTGTGGCTCTAGAGTGAATTTGTTGTCCATAAGGACTCCCAGGTTTTTTACAGTTGATGATGGGGTTGGGGTTTCACCAAGTTCAGTTGTCCATGGGATGTAGAGGTTGTCGTCTTCGTTGTTTGTGATGATCATTATTTCTTTTTTGCCTGGGTTGAGTTTAAGGTAGTTTAAGTTCATCCAGTTGTATATTTCACAAAGGCAGTTCTCTAGTGTTGCGTTGTCTTCTTGCAAGTCTTGTATTTTGTAGATTTGTGTGTTGTCAGCGTAGTTGTAGCAGGTGAGGCCATGTCTTTCGATGATGTTAATAATCTGTGACAGATAGATGTTGAATAGAAGTGGCAGGAAGGATGATCCTTGTGGGACTCTGCATGATGATTCTCGAGGGCTTGATTTGTAAGGTTTCATCCATATTGTTTCCGTTCTATTCGTTAGAAAGGATCTGACCCAAAGTAAGGCGTGGTCAGTGATTCCGAATTCTTCCAGTCTCATGATGAGGATGTCGTGGTTGACTGCGTCTAATGCTGCAGAGAGGTCTAGAATTATCGGAGCGGTGCAGTTTGTTTCTGCGTTCGCTTTTAGATCATCCCAGATTGAAATAAGTGCGGTTTCTGTTCCTCTCATCAGCCTGAAGCCTACTTTTGCCTGGTTTAATAGGTGATGTTCTTCTATGAAGTCTTGGGTTGTTCTGTATATGTGCGTTTCCAGGAGTTTAGCTGGGTAGGGGATGTTGGAGATGGGTCTGTAGTTGGGGAGGTCCTCTACGTTTCCTGGTGTGTCCTTGAAAAGTGATTTGATGTATGCTGATTTGAAGGCTTGAGGAACTCTTCCTGTTGAGATTGATTGGTTGAGGACGTTCCTGTAGTATTCCATTGGTGTTCCTTGTGCGAGGATTGATTTGTAGAGGTCAGTGGGGGAGCCAGGTTTGTTGCTTTGGTTTACGAGTTTGATGAAAGTCTCTGCTGATATGTGTGGAAAGTTTTGCAGTTTGTTTTTGATGTTCCTTGAATTGGTCAGTGTCTCCAGTGTAGTGGTTGCATGGTCTGTTTTGTATTTTCTGTTTGATGGTCATGATTTTATTTTTGAAGTGGTCTGCAAGGTCATTGCATAATTTCTTCGATGGTATTGGAGTGTTGTTGCAGCCGGGTTTTTTTTTTAATTTCGTTTATGATTTTGAACAGTTCTTTTTGGGTGTTTAGTGCTTTGAGGATTCTTTTATCCTTTTTGTATTTCCTTTTTGTATGAATGTGTATGTTGTTGAAGTTTGAATTTTTTTCCGCAGTCTTTATTGATCCTCCATTCTAGTTCTAGTTTTCGTTTTTTCCTTTTCATGGTGCCTAGTAGTGGGGTGAACCATTTTGCTGTTGCTCTTTTGCGGAATGGATTGAAAGGTTTTTCTTTTGCGATCTCGTTGATTGTTGTGGTGATCCAGTTGTGAAGTATATTTATTTTAGTGTCTAGGTCAGCTTCGCTCATGGTTGTTGTTTGTGGCTTGGTGATCTCCAGTCGTTCCATTAAATTGGAGTTTTTAATGGTTCTCCAGTTTCTTTTCATGATAGTTGGTAGTTTTTCTTGTTTCTTGGTAAATGGGGAGGGCAATGTGATTACGAATGGGATGATGAGGTGGGCGTCCAGAGGATATGAATCGGTGGTGCTGTGGTAATTAGTTTTCTGTTGGCGAAGATTGCGTCTAGTGCGGGTCCTGCCGCATGGGTCTGGAAATGACTGATCATGTCAGATCTTGCATAAAGGAAGAGGTGAACAAGATGCTTGACCTTGGCGTTTATAGAGCCATCTACTAGTACATGGGCTAGTCCAGTTGTACTAGGGCCAAATGCAGGAACTAAAGAGATGAGATTCTGCATGGACAATAGGGCTTTGAATGCAGCCACAAAGACTGATGCTCATCCTTTACCAAGGACAGATGAGCTGGTGGATAAACTTGCAGCTGCCAGGTTCCTCAGTACATTTGACTTGACCTCAGGCTGTTGGCAAACAGCACTGACGGACCATGCCAAGGAGAAAGCTGCATTTCCCATCTCAGGAGGCATATACCAGTTTAGGGTTCTGACTTTTGCATTAAACTATGCACCTGCTACATTTCAAAGGATGGTGAACCAGGTTCTGCAATGGATAGAGGACTTCTGCATGGCTAACTTGAATGACAATGTTCAGCCCCACTTGGGAAGACCATCTCCATCACCTAAAATATGTATGGCAGGCTCTTTTACAGGCCCATCTGACCATAAAGGCAAAATTGGTCAGAGCAAAGTGGTCTAGCTTGGACATGAGGTAGGAGGAGGTGAGATTAGGCCCTTGCCTAGTAAAGCGCAAGCTGGGCAGGACTGGGCCAGCCCCACTACTCAAATCCAAGTGAGGGCCTTTCTAGTTCTCACTGGGTACTATCAAAATTTCATTGAAAGCTCTGGGAGCATAGCTTCTCCCCTGAATGGAATCTCCTCTCCCACATTTCCTAAGAAGGTCAAATGGAATGAGGAGTGTGCCAAGGCATGTCAATGGCTGAAACAGGCCCTCTGCAAAGCTCCAGTCTTAAGAGCTCCTGATTATACCCAATTTTGTATTGCTTGTAATACAGGAATAGGTGCAGTCTTAAGCCAACTGGCTGAGCATGGCAGGAAACACCCTATTTGTTTCTTGAGTAGAAAACTGAAGGATCATGAAACAAGGTGGACAACCATAGAACATGAGTTGTTTTGCCATTGTGTGGTAATTGAAAGGTTTAGGCCATACTTGTATGGTTCTACTTTCCTTAGTCAGACTGACCGCCAACCCTTGAGATGGTTGATGCAAATGAAGGGGGGCACATCCCAAATTACTAAGATGGTCTATCAGCCTCCAAGGGTTTCATTTGACCATTGAGCATAGATCAGGATGCAATCACCAAAATGCTGATGGTCTCTCCAGAAAGTATGAACGACGAACAAGGGAATCACCCAGGAGTGGATTAAATCCTCTTGTCCCTTAGTCTGGGGGAGACGGGTGTTGGGGAGAATCTTTCATTTCAGTGCCAATTCCCTTTAACCTTAGAGACCCTGAGCTCTTTTGCTGGACTCAGGGCTTTTTAATTTTAACTCCTGAGTGAGTGGGGCTTTATCACTCATGTGTTTTTCTGGCTAGGAATTTAGTGTTTCTTACTGTTTTATGGAGTCTAGTAAACTCCATAGGCATCTGCTTTTTGCATTGTGACACATCACCTTTTGTGCAGTGCCTCTTCTATTAATGTTTAACTGCATTTTCTTGGGTGAACTACTGTTCCCAAGAATAGTAAGATGACTCCTGTCTTACTTACCCTTTCTTTTGGGGGTCCAGCACACACTACCCTACAATGGTAAATATATACAGTTCTAAAGTGGTACCACAATTATCAGATCTCATTAAAGTGCATCAACTATACTCTGGTCAAATGTCACACAGATCACTTAATAAAGGCAACCAACAATAGACATAGGAGGAAAGCAGTTAATTAGAACAATTGGCAGAATACTGGCCCCTACCACTAGACTCAGTTCTATGTGGATATCCGCCTACCTGGGGAACCTGTAAAATAAAGATATAATACAAACCCTGTCCATATTTTGTTCTATAAGTCTTATTTCCTTCTACAATGTTTCTACCCCCCCAATGTACCTGGTAGAGCAGAGTTCTTCGAAGAGGTGTTGATGGATCCTTCTTGAGTGACTCCCTTTAAAGCAGGAGCCACGGATCGTCGAGAGGCATCGAAGAAGGTGAACTTGGCGTCGACAGCATCAATGAAAGGTTTGAGGGTGCCGAGACCACGGCGTCGATCCAGGTGGTGCTCGTAGGCGACGTCCTGCGAGGATGAGGTGTGCGGGGCACCTCAGCGATTGATAGTTCAGGGCCGCAAAGAGTTTCTGAAGAACTGTGGCCAACAAGGGAGTCGCCAAAGTCTTTGGGTGGCGGGAAACCCACTGGCGGATTCTCCTCGGTGCGTCAGCGTCCTCGACTTTCTCCGGCGGGATAAAGTGGTTGACGGTGCGGACACGGGAGTCCTTCGATTGAACAGTTTTAGGCAAAGGAGCAGGCGGCTCTGGTCGTCGGCGGCACAGCGTCAAGTGGCTCCAGTCGTCGGTGGCACAGCGTCAAGCGTCCCCTCTTCTGGGCAACACGGCTTCGATGGGCCTTCAGCAGTTACGGCGATATGCCGAACCCTGGTCGACGGAAATGGACTTCGACGGCATCGATGTCCGGGTGCTTCATTCACTTCATTCTCCTCAGTGGTCCCTGTCTCCGGTCAGCAGCCTTTCGAGGGTCGGGCATCAGGGAGCTTTGGCGAAGGTTAGCGGTGCTCGATGGTCCCTCGGAGCACGGGAAGACGGCGCCTAACCAGGTCCTCTCTCTGATCAGTCCTTGACGAACTCGACAGCTTTCGGATCGGGTTGAAGCAAATGCAGCAGTAGTTCTTCTAGCTGGGTTTCGAGGTTAAGAAGTTCCATTTACTCTTCAAGTGTCAACTCAGCTTCTGAACAATTTCCAGTGGTGAGAGGTCCCCAGATATACTATTCTGTCTCTCATCCACACTGCTGGGTTTCACTCAGCAGCCAATCATACAGAAGGGCATTCATGCAGTCAGCCAGCCAATCAGGCATACAGTGCATTCAGGCGTTACTACTCCCTCTCAGACACTCACAACAAGGAATGTGGATTGGGACAAGTACCAGGCCATTCAACACTACACATTGCATTCATGCCAGTTTTGGGCAGAGCTGTCTTTGTCTCCCATACCAAAAACCAGACATCCACAACAAGAAGTGCGTATTGGTCACACACTCAATTCACCCAGGTCCCACTCACAGGGTGTACCCACAACATACAGTCACTGGGAAGGCTCCAGCCAGTGTGGCCTGGACTTCACAACAACACCATATATGGAACCTCCACCCAACAGCCAGTCAGGGTGAAGGGACAGAGTTAGGGCTTCCCAGGACTTTGGAAAAACAAGGTAACCGGCAATAGAAAGCAAGATGCCACAGGGGTCATCTTGTTTCCTATCAGGAATCAACTGATTCCAATGGCAGGGCCTGTCCCAAAATGGAGGATATCAGAGCACCTGTCAAATTCAGCATGGAGCTGCCACCAGCCCATACCCTGTTCTGTGGGCCACACACAGGTGCCCAAAAACATACAGTAGGGGCACAGGGTTGCACCCCCACCCATGAGTGCCATAAGGGTATCCCATGGGTCTGTACACCAAACCAAAAACAGTATGAGCTGCACTGCCAGGAGTCCCATATGGACTCCTGGGCAGAAAACAATACAGAACACTAATGAAAAAGGACTACAGTACAAGACAGGGAGGCCCTGTCCCTCCAATGCATTTCCAGCATCACATTTAGCAAACACTCTAGATTTATATGGTCCAACCAAGTTTGACTATAAATAATATCATCATCTAAGTATGCCCCAACATATTGTTCATCTCCTTTGATCAAAGAGTTCATTAGCCTATGAAAAGTAGCAGGGGCCCTGTGGAGCCTGAAAGGGAGTACTGTGAATTGATAGAGACCGGTTGGCGTCACAAAGGCTGTCTTCTCCTTATCCGTAGGCCATAGGGGTATTTGCCAGTAACCCTTCGTAAGGTCGATGGTAGATAGAAACTTTGCCTTCCCCAGTTTATCCAAAAAGTCTTCAATCCGGAGCATAGGATATGCATCAAACTTGGACACTTCATTGAATTTCCTAAAGTCCACACAGAACTGGGAACATCCGTCCAGTTTGGGCACTAGCACCATGGGAGAGGACCATGCACTGTGCGAAGGTTCGATCACCCCCAACCGGAGCATCTCTTGCACTTCCTTGTTTATAGTCGCTATTGGTGTTTAACGCTTCTTTCCCCACATTCTCTGACCCCTGTGGTAAGTGCTCAGTTGACGACACTTCTTCAGTATTGATCATTGACATTGTCGGCGCAGGCTTGACCCATTTTTTTAATAGGTTCATGTGGTATGTTTGAAGAGGCACTTTTCTATCTGGTTGGCGGACCTTATAGGTCACAGGACCTACAACCTCTTCCACGGTATAGGGGCCTCTCCATGTAGCCAGCATCTTATTCTCGGAGGTGGGAAGAATAACCAGTACTTTGTCTCCTATTTGAAACGTTTGCATTCGGGAATGTTGATTATAATAACGTTCCTGAGTTCCTTGTGCTTGCAATAGATTATCTTGTGCTATCGAGCGAAGATTCTCCACTCTTTCTCTCAGTTGGGAAGCATACTCGGCAAGGCTTATTTCTTGGTCTGGCTGTTCTTCCCATCCTTCTTTTAGGATGTCCAATAAAGTACGGACTGTTCTGCCAAAAAGGAGTTCAAAGGGGGCAAACCCAGTCGATGACTGGGGTGTATTCCTGAGTGTCATCAATATCCAAGGTAGTAAACGATCCCAGTTCCTTTCTCCTGGAGTGGTAGTTTTCCTTAACATTTGTTTGATAGTGTGTTTATACCTCTCGACTAAACCATCTGTTTATGGTTGATAGATCGCAGTCTTAAGATGTTCTATATGTAGGGTCTCGCACACCTGCTGTATCACCGCAGACATAAAATTACTTCCTCGATCTGTCACAATTTCCTTGGGAATTCCCACTCGGGCAATGAAAGGAACTAACACGTCACATATCTGCTGTGCATTAGTAGATTTCAGCGGAAAAGCCTTGGGATATCGGGTGGCGTAGTCTACTATCACTAATATGTATTTGTGTCCCCGACTAGTGGGATCTAAGGGACCAACTATATCCATCCCTATTCGATGAAATGGTTCTACAATTAGAGGCATAGTTTGCGAAGGTGCCTTGGTGATCACGGCCTTATTCTTCCTCTGACACTTTGGACACTGCTGACAGAATCTGGCCACTTGTCCATACACTCCGGGCCAATAGAATCGGGCCAAAATCTTTTGTGTTGTTTTCTCAGCTCCTAAGTGCCCTTCGCCCACTTGCACATGAGCCACTTGCAATACAGGTCTATAATATTTGCTGGGTACCAAAAGCTGCCTGACCGATTCACCCCCTGGTCCCTGCGTTACACGATAGTATAGTCCTCTATCTTTGATGAAACTCGTACCCTTCCCATCTTGAGTCTCCCCTACATTTTCTCGGGCATGCCTCAAGACAGGATCCAACTCCTGAGCTGCTCGGAAACTGTCCCCTTGCTCGTCCAGCCTCCAATCTACTGCGACAGGGTACATATTTTGTTCAACCCACTCCATCCTGTCTTTCCGGCGGTCTGCCCTGCTTTTCTGCTCCTTTAGGGACGGGGCAACAATTTCCTGGTCATAGAAGGGGGGCAGTTTCCAACCATTCTTTCTCTATGGGTTCGTATTAAGCGAGGGAGGTCAGGCACATCAGAACAGACCAGGAGGGGTTCTGTTAACACCGGCATCACAGCAGCTCTCACACCAATTTGTTCACCGGCCACCTTTATCCTGATCTCCTTAGTGGGATACCTTTTCACATCTCCATGCACACATCTTATAGGGATGCTAACAGGCACCTCACCTACCAGGTAAGCAGTGACTGCGGTTTGCAGGCTCCCGGAGTCAATCATGGCCCGTGTTTGGCGACCCTCCACCTCGGCATCACATGTGTAAACATACAAAGATTTTGGGAGCTGATGTGCTTCAATAACATCTCCTTCTTTAGGGATTTCAAAAGTTCCAACGTCTATTGGCTCTGTCTTGCCTCGCTTGGGGCAGAGCCGTGCCAGATGGCCCCACTCCCCACATTCAAAACATTGAGGGCCTTTGAAGCTCATGCTGGGTGGTCTCACAATGCTCAATCCTGGGGTTCCATCACTGCCAGGACGGGATCTGACCCCTTCCCAATCTGACCTGCACATCATTGCATTCGGCCATCTTGGGACATTCGCTGGTCTGCTGGCTGCGGCTTGGGTACCATTGGCACCCCTGCTGGCTTCAGAGTATGTCATCATTCTGCTTTGACCTGCCTTTTGGTATGCTGAGGCGTTTTTTACTGCTTCCATTAAGCTAGGTCGATGGTGCTGTCTAAACCAGCGCTGTATGGGTAGCGGTAGCGCTTCGACAAACTGTTCTAACATGATCTTCTCCGCCATTTCTTGAGTCGAGGTAGTAACGGTTTGTAACCACTTATCCCTTAACTCTTTCACTCAGTAATATAGTTGTTTTGGAGTTTCGTCACTTTGCAGCTTGGTTTCTCTAAACTTAATCTGATAGGCTTCCTCGTTGTGTCCCAGCCTCTCAAGTACCACTCTCTTCATATCCAGATAGTTGGTGTCACCCGTTGGATTGGCCACTTGATATGCACTCTGCCTTTCCCCTGTCATCAGGGGAGCAATGTAGTGACACCACCTACATGCCAGCCACTGGGCGTTTCTTCCAACCCTTTCAAACATGGGCGTAGGACATGGGGGGGACAGAGGGGACAAATCCCCCCCACAATTGTAAGTGGGGGGATGTAATGTCATTTTTCCCCCCCAGAATATGGTTGGTGTGTCGTGCAGGGATCTGTTTTTGAAGTGAGAGGAGGGGCTGCTTACTATGTAAGAAGCCCTCTCTCCCCCACCCCCAACGCATGGGGGCAATACCCTGGGGACAGATGGGTGATAATCTGCCCCCAGGGAAGGGGGCAAACAAAACAAAAAATATATATTTTTTAAAAAACGTAATTTGGGGGGTGGGTGCGGGTGGGGTCACTAGCCCCCAGAAATGTTTGCAATGGGGTGGCCCTCTCCCCCCCACCCTAAGGGGATGGGGGCACCTTACGTAGCCCTCCCTGGGGGCAGATATCTGCCCCTAGGAATGTGTACATGATGCCCCCCATCCATTTGAGGTGTGGGGGAGAGGCCACTGTAAATATTGGCAGAAGCACCCCCCAAGATTGGGGCAGTATGTTTTGACCCCCTGGGGGCAGATGGCCACACACATGTGCCCATCTGCCCCTAGGGAAGGGGCAAAACAAAACATATATCATAACTTGTTTTGGGTGGGGGTCCAGGGGGACCCACTAGACCACCAGGATGTTTTGGGATTGGAAGGGGGGTGGCCCTCTCCCCCCACCCTGAGTGGATGGGGGCACCTTATGTAGTCCTTCCTGGGGGCAGATCTCTGCCCCTAGGAAGGGGTCCATGAGATGCCCCCATCCATTTGGGGTGGGGGGAGAGGCCACTGCAAATATTGGCAGATCCAGCCCCCCAGCCTGGGGCAGTACGTTTTGCCTCACCCATCCCCCCTCCCCCAAACAACACAGGTCCTACCATCCTGTGTTCCCACAGGTGTCCCAACGAAAACGGTATCTCAATTGTGTGGGTGCACCTACCTGGGCGCAAAGGGGAAACGCTAACCCACTGGTAACCCCAAGCCTTTCGGCAGAGCAGATTTTGCTCATGTGGACAACATACAGATTTGGGCCTATGGTGTCGAAGCCACCAAGGAAAACCGGGAACCTCGTGCATTTCCAAAAAGAGGACACCCGTGGGAATCCAGAGGTCTGACTTGCGCAAATCGCCCCAGTATTTATTACCCACCATCCCCGGCAAAGTCCGAAACGTTACAACCGCCTACATTTGGGGAAAAAAGGGGCCAAATTTGGCCAAGATATCTTATGTAAGAAAAAAGTTACAAGGGGTTGAATGGCGACATACCGAAATCACCAAAAAAGGGCTTGGCAGAAATACCCATGGCAGTTAAGGGGTTAAGACGGTAAAGCCCCAGAAGATATATATTGTAAGGTAGCTCAGTGAGTTAATGCTCCAAAAGCAGATTGTGCACAGGAATATGTAACACCTGTGTTCAGCACCTGTCTTAATCTTCCAGTGGGATAATATGCGGAGTGAATGCATTCAGCTTCCGATGCAACACAGCATTTTCCAGGTCAATTGGTTCAGAAAAAGTGGTGGAAAACACTATTACTATTGCTTTTTCTAATTGGCCGGATTTTCGTTCATTTTCTGGGTGGAGTTCGGGAGCCGAGTGGACACACCAGGACCCCCTGTATTTTCGGCTCCACCAGACAAATGCGGCCTTACTGCCAGCATGGATTCTCATGCTGGAAATAATGAAAGTGATTCCTCTGGGATCTCCTTGGAAATTAAACCTGGTAAAAGCGGGCAGAGTCCAGAGGAAGCCATTGTCAATTCCACCAGCAATCGCTAATTGCGCGAGGTATTTACACTCTTCCAGAGTGGAAAAACAATGTGATTTCACCTGCCTTTTATACTAAAATCTTCCATTTTGTGGCGGAAAAGTAAAAACTTGCACCAATGGAAGTGGTCCACTCCATGCAGTTTACTTTGCGCCTTGATGCTTGTGGGTTTTGAGTGATGCTACACATGTAATCAATAAATAAATACATTTAACATGACCCCAGATAAATGGCAATTCGTGATCAGAATGAGTGAGCATGGCATGTCGCTGGTAAGAGAGTGTCCTGTGCTTCTTGAGTGCGTTGGCAAATGCCCTTAATTGCCATCTCATATTAAACAGGTGCTTAAACCCATGAGTGTGGATTGCGCAATAAGTCGACAGAGGTATTTCAAATGGCCAATTTAGCTCTTTGGGTGACATTGTGAAAGTGGGAGAATGTTGCCCAGAATGTGCCACTTTCTCTGCGGAGTGAATTGTGCCCACCCCAAGGAAGAAGTGTGAAAAACCCACAAGGCCACCGTGCCCTGCTCTTTCTGTTTTTGTCTTCCCCACAGGGCAACAGATGCCGACTCAGACATGGGTAAGTCTCAGGTGGCAAGCATGTACCCTAGT
Source organism: Ambystoma mexicanum (assembly GCF_040938575.1). Classification (NCBI taxonomy): domain Eukaryota; kingdom Metazoa; phylum Chordata; class Amphibia; order Caudata; family Ambystomatidae; genus Ambystoma; species Ambystoma mexicanum. The sequence goes on from NC_090922.1 coordinate 539,648,947, forward strand.
TGATGTGACAAAGGATTCCAGACTTCCGAGGTTGATAACTGTTAGGGAGAATTCTCATTCTATGGCTAATTTCCCTCACCTAGTGAGTCCCCCAGCAGATTTGCTGGATTTCTGGAGTAAATGTTTTCCACTTGGTAAGAGTGTGAGCCTTTTTCCCACTTTTACATGTGTTTTGCCATGTGTATTTCTACTGTTTGTGTGATAGTGGGCTCTGGAGGACACCACTCCATGAGCCCCCCCTTTTGAGTGTGTTACACAGCACCTTCAGTGCAGTAACACCGGGTTGTCTTTGAGACTTCCCCCTGACTCCATTTTTCTGGGACTGACTACTTTCCCCCAGAAACAGGTAAAGTTGCCATTTACTTTATGTAGTCATTTAAAACTACAGATCCAGTACACCCCATCTTACATGGAGAACTGGAAAGGGTTAATCCTTAGCCCTTTTTATCTGTACCTCCTAGAGCATTGTTTTGCTCTTTTAACATTTAGACTTGGCTGGTGTCAGTGGTATCTACCCTAACTTTTCTACCGCGATTATACTATATAGACGTGGTATTGTTCCAGGCTATTATAGTAGCCTCGAACATAAACCCGCTTGACGAAATGCACTTTCTTTTGGCTCTGGTCAGGTTTATTCGCCCTTTCTTTTTGTTAAAGTACTTCTCGTGTTTTAATTTGCGCGGCAACCCAGGTTTGCCTTCTTTGTTCACTGTCTTTTGGCGGGCTTCTTCCAAGAAGCCCTCCTCTTGGCACCTGGGTGTCTAGGTGGGCTGAATGTGAGGGAGGGGTGTAGGGTATCCTTGGAAACCCAAGTCACACTTTGTTGTGATTGGCTGGGGTGGTTGTGTGGGCCAGACAACCCCCCTGCTGTGTGATTGACAGCCAGGCTGTGTGAACAGGGGATTTTCCCATAAAAGGCAGGTATCTTGGGCTGGAAGTCAGTCGCCACTGGAACTGCAAGGAACCGAAGAGAAGCGGAGAAGAAGACAGCTGCTGCAACTACCGAGTCCCAGTGAAGCCCTGCTGCAGTCCTGAGCTATCTACCCTTCAACGACAAGAGAAGATCCAGTCCGGAGTCTTCTTCCCTTGAGCCTGGTGGGATCAACCAGCACATCTTCCACAGGCAGAGGATCCTCTTATTGGTGGAAATCGCTGCACACTGCTGTAGTGGTCCAGATAGCCATCTGTAGAGCCCTCTCCTATTTTAAAGGAGCTCACCCTTTATTCACCGTCACTGCTGCTGGCCTCATCCCTGGGTAGTGCAGCTCACTACAGACGTCGTCCTTCTTGTCCCTACGACTGAAGCTCCAGGAACTGTGAGTCTGCAGGAAACTACTAGGAACAACTGCCGTGGCACCAGCTTCTTCAAAGAATAAGGTACTGTGTCCAGCTTCGAGGAATTAGCCCTTCTCCTCATCCAAGGCTTGCCCTTGTCTTCCTTCCCTCTTGACACTGGCGCAGGCCTATTGACTTTTATCTTTCTGTTAGCAAGTGTTCTCTGATTCTGTCTGCCTTGACAAGTATAGCCTATAATTTTTGTCCCCTACCCCCTTGTGTTAACTCAGGTGCTAAGTGTGTTTTAACTCCGGTAACATTTCTTCCCACGGGTACGCGTATCTTTTGTAAGACCGAACTGTCATTACTGTCAAAAAGTGATTGCATATGTATTCCCGGTAACGCCTTTTGTTTCATAACACCGGTCTGTCAAATCCTAAGGTACTTACCTTGAGTTGTTCTGCACAAGGAGAATTGGTTGTGTGTAGTGTATTTTACGTGTGGTTCTAATTTAATAGAAGTGAAGTGTTTTGCAAACAGATGTTCAAAAATAAATGTACTTTTACTTTTTAACCAAAAACCTTGAGTCAGTGTTTGCTTGAGTCACAGTAATGGTAGTCCTTCGTGTAATCTCTACTACTGCTCATTTGCTCTTGAGATAAGTCTGGCTGTTCCGGTACTGCTACCACTTTAACAGTGTAGTACAGGCATGTACCAAAGGTGAACTTGTATTGCCACTTGTAGACTTAATTGTGTGTAGTGGTCCCTAAGGACACTGCACAGGATTCTGCCTAACAATAACATCAGTAGCATTGAGTTACATGCCATCTGACAGGTATGTGTGATAAAGTTGCAAAGCAGAGCTGTTAGTGGGCTAAAGCAGGAGGCAATGTCTGCCCACCCTCAAAGGGTACGTACGATCAAAAGTAATAGGCCCCTCTGACCATGATGGCTGTAAGGGCCAGGCTCCAAACTAGGGCAAGAATGCCCTCCAATCATCCATACCCGCGAGTAGGGTACCCCTCATGCTCCAGGAACCCTGTTGAGCAACCTCTGTGCTTTCCAGGTGATACTAACATCATTTAAAGCCAGAAGTCTAAAAGGTAATCGCTTAATTGCAGCTGGAAATTAGCTCCTGGCGTGATCAAGATGTCTTAACCAAGTGTGACATCATCCCCTTCATTTATAAGCAATATGTGTGTTCTCGCGTTTCTTCATCCACTGAATTACTGTTAGAAATAAAGGCAAGAGTTGTGTCTCTTGTGTAGGCATTAGGAAGACAGTTGCTAGCCTCTGGCATAATATGCCCATGTTCTTCCAATATTGGCTAGCTGTTGCCCTCTTATGGCCAGGTAGAACCGTTATGGCAGTGACTGGCAAATGCCTTTCCCCGGCAGACAGTAAAGGGGAAATAAGAGGCCAATTCAAGGCACGGAACAAATGGCAGTTAAGACAGACTGTAGCTGCCATTGCTGTGTTAGGGAGAATATGTAGAGTGTTCAAGCAAGGAGATATGTATTAAGCAAGCAAGCAGTGAGACAAGGGAGAGGCAAAGAAAGGCCAGAGGGGCTTTTTGAATAGTGTAACAGGGCAGAGGACCCATGTTCTGCCGTCCTAGTAACATATGAGAGAATCAAATAGATCAGGATTTGCAGCAAATGTTAAACGAGAAAGGAATAGACCCCAGCTCTGCATTCAGAATAAAAAAGTCAAAGAAAGGCTAGGCTCTAAAGCCAGCATGAGATGGAATAAGAGGGACCAGACTCATCGTGAGAGGCTGGCCCGGCCCTCACAGGAGCGCTAGAGGGGCAGCCCACATAGCGGGCTGCCCCTCTGGCCAACCCCCTGGGTCCACATGCACCCCACCTACTAGGCATCCCCTGGGTCCGACGCATCCAGCCGCGGACCTGAGGAGTGCTTATAAGGGGGTGGGCTTGAGATCGCTCATCAGCTTTGTTCGCTGTACCCCCCACCCCCTGGAGGACAGTCAAAGCAGCAACATCACACACCTGGTCCCTCTACTCCAATAACAGGGCTTACTCAGAGGTACAAGCAAGATTTCCTCTTTCTTTGAAACCCCCATCCTTCCATTCCAAGAGACAGACAAGTCTCCTTGCTCCACACAAAAAAAGTACCAACTTGCAGTTGGTAGAAAAGGCTGCAATTCCTTTATTTGGCAGGAATTCACTTATATTTACCTGCCTCTTAACAAGCTAGCGTCCTAGCTGTTGCCCACTGGAAGTAATTGTTATTTCCTCTCTCTTACCATGAGCTCATAGTCAGATGACAAATCCAGAAATGCAACATATAAAGACATGTTCTTTGCTGCTGCATCCTTTAATTTTCTTCTGTTTTCTTTTCTTCTTTTTTCTTGTTTTATACAGTGATATTTGTAATTTAATACGTACTGCTATTTTAATTTTAATGTTGTGAAAAGTCGAGTTCTTTGACTTAAACACAATAAATAAAATAAATAAATAAAGCAAAGTCCCCAAGTTGTCCCTGTCCCCCCAGATTTTATGTGTCTCCTATGCCCCTGCTTTCAAAATTGACAAAAAAGTGATCTGGATCTTCCCCAGGACCATACTTCTGCAGAACTGAGGCAGGTACCTGTGAGTGACTTCTTAGATTAGTTGCATCGATTAGCTAAGCTTGTTGTACTTGCAAAGCTTGTTGGAATGCTTGGCAGTTGGCTTGTGCCTGTTGGCTCTGTAACTGGAGTGCTTGTTGCAGAAGATGTTGCCCCTCGCCCAAAGTCTTGATTAAGGCTTCCATGGTGTTCTGCCTTTACCCACAGCTGCCACCAATGTCAAAGTTTTTAGGTGGGAATAAAGGCGAACACTCTTATCAGGAGGTAAAACTGTAACTTTTATTCAACAAAACAGGGAATTCAACCATAGTAATAAGAAAGTGAAACTTCTCGGAGAATCTGGCATCGTCCCTTCCACCGGTACTTGGCCTCTTTCGTGAGCTGTGACCTGATCAGAACTGTTCCTGGTCTTAGACAGTCACTTTTCCCAAAGACTAGGATTGGCTCTCCCTGGGAATCCTTGGCCAATCGGCACGATTTTGACACTTAATCACTTCTTTCCTCTCTTCTAGTAACCATATTAGAATCGAGCTTGCAATTCCTTCAGTAGCTGGCAGATGTCCTCGCTCTTGGGCTGTGCTTCACAGCTTCGCCGGCAGAGGTCCTCGTACTGCATCTGTGGTATGGTCTCGGAGAGAGAACAGGTGATCGGGGCCAGCCGGTGTCTGGGAGGCCCCGCCACTTCAGCCGCTCCGATCCTCATCTCCGCTCAGGCCCCCAGCTGCGGCAGCACTATTAAAGGCTAGGAAGCCGGCGCATTCGTGCAGAGGCTTTTGTTCATCTTGAAAGTCGGCTCATACAATCGGATGCTTAAGTTTGTCTGGAAAGCCGGCTCATAAAATCAGTGGCTTTTGTTCGTAAGCCAATTACGTTGTCAGTTGTCAATACGGACACCTTTGTATTAACAGGAGGACGCCACTTCTTCACTTCTTCTGTTCTCTCGCCTCTGCTCACAACTCACTGCTCATAGACCCGGGACCACAGAAACTTGGAGCTCTCACAACATTTCCTTCCACTTGCAAATTTTTAACGTTTTCTTCGCATTAACTCTTACGCAGGCTACCTTCGCAGTAAGCCCACTCAAACGGATATCTTCCTCCTCCTCAGTCGTCACCTGGCAACCAAAAACAAGGAAACATAGCCAGTTTACAATAAGGGACCTTCAGCAGAAACTCTTCTCCTGTTTGTCAGACAATCTGTCCATCACATGCCCAGGGACCACCTCCTAACACTCATCCTTTAGGTCTTCCACTGCCTTGATACCCGGTAGTAGCAGACAGACCCATCTGGATTGTCTTCCTCGAATTAACCCCTTCACATAAGGTAATAGAGTTTTTAGGCTGGAGCAAGCCTACTCCTTCTTTTGAACAAGATGATATGATAGACATCTAGGATCCAATATTACCTTTCCACAATGCATTACAGAAAAGGGATCTCTGCAAATTGGGAGACACCAGATACTGTGGCTGCAGTAAATAAAAATGTTGGCAAAAAATACAGACCATCCTGCAGCAACCCAGAGCATCTAACTAAACACCCAGCACCTGAATGTTTGGTGGTTCAGGCTGCTACATCTACCAAGCAGTCAGGAAACCCATCCAGCCCTCCTGATAGGGATGTTATGAGAGTGGGTGCCTGAGCGAAAAAGGATTTTACGGCTGACAGTATGGCATTAAAATCAACAAATGTGACTTGTACTTTGTCAAGGTTTACGTTTACCCTGTGGGACTGCGTAGCTATGGTGGTTGACCATATGCCGGAAGGGGAGGGAAGAGACGGCTTCCTGGCAATCAAGGATGGTAAAGGAGGCAATGGGTGAATGTCTCCAGTCAGGTCTAGATACTGCAGTCCGCATTTGCAAATCCATGGCAGCTAGCATAGTGTTACACAGATTTGCATGGTTGAGGAAGTCCAGGTTTGCACCATGTGCAAGCTAGGCTACTCAACATGCCCTTTGACGGCTCAAGGCTGTTTGGCAGCAAGGCGGATGAGAGTTTGGAAAAGCTGCAGATCTCTAAAGCGGTAGCTAAATCCCTTAGCGCCACCATTAGGCAGCCTCAACAACCCTACTTTGGCTCATCTTCCTGGGGTGGTAGGTCCTTTTGATTCTATTCTTCAATTGGAAGAGGACAAGCCAGTCAAAGAGGTCACAGAAGATTCCCTTGTGGTGGACGAGGGAGAGGTGCTTAGCCAACCAAGCAGTGGCAGCTTTACCTTCGGCCGATGCTTCAGCCACCTCAAAACCACTCTGATGCCTTGACTCGCAAGACCCAGGTGGGAGGCAGGCTTACTCAGCATCTGACTGAATGGCGAAGCATTACTTCAGATGCTTGGGCACTGGAAACTGTAGCCCGAGGTTAATGCCTTCCTTTCCACATAAGGCCTCAGGATCATCCACCGGGGAACAACTTTCGAAATTCCGGAACCGCTCCATGTGCAGGAAATTTTGGCCCTGCTAGAGAAAGTTGCAATAGAACATGTACCTGTAGCGGAAAGGAACAATGGTTGGTATTCCCCATACTTTCTGATTTCCAAAAACGGACGGAGGATTGAGACCCATCTTGGAATCAAGAAACTTGAACAAGTTCCTCAGGAAGGACAAGTTCAAGATGGTTACCCTTTCTAAAATCCTTCAAGCTCTCCAACTCCAAGACTGGATGGTGTTGTTGGACCTTCAGGGTGATTACTTCCATGTGCCTATCCATCTCAAGCACAGAAAGTACCTGCGGTACGCGGTTGGCGGTTCTTATTATCAGTGAGTTCTGCCATTTGGGCTAACCTCTGCCCGAGGGTTTTCACTAAGTTGATGGTGTGGTGGCAGTGAGTCTCAGGAGAGGGGGGATTCATGTCTACCCCTACCTGGACGATTGGCTGATCAGGGCTTGTTCACCCGAGCAAGCCCGGGAATATCTCAGCACAACCAGCCACTCGCTTCACAGACTGAGCTTCTCCCTCAATTAAAAGAATCCCACATGATACCATCTCAAAGACTCCAATTCATTGGAACTGTCCTGGATGCTTCCTCAGGAAAAGCCTTGCCAACCGAGGTGAGAACTTGACACATTCTGCAGATGGTTACCAAATTCCAGAGTGCCCAGCATCTTCCTGCCTTTCATTTTCTGAGGTTGCTCGGTCTCATGGCATCCTGCATTTTCCTGGTGCCAGAGGCTCGCCTGAGAATGGGATCCCCCGCAATGGGCTCTCAGGACTCAATGGTCCCAGTTTTCAGGCAGAATGTCAGACCACCTGAAAGTTCTGAGCACAATCTCTCAGGACTTTCTGTGGTGGGCTTGCAAGGACAACATATTCAAGGAAGAATCTTTTTGGCAGCCATGGCCGGAGATAATGAGCGACGGACGCCTCACTCATGGGGTGGAGAGCCCACACCAACAATCTGACAATCAGCGGTTGTTGGTCTCCATCAGAGTCCAAACTACACATCAACCCTTTGGAGGTGAGGGCAGTCAGACTAGCTCTGAAGGCCTTTCTGCCCTCTGTACAGGGAAAGAATGCCCTTATAATGACAGACAACACAGCGGCCTTGTACTACCTCAACAAGAGAGGAGGTGTAGGGTCACTATAATTGTGTTATGTTACGTACATTTATTAAGCACACGTTCGCCAAAAGGCACCTTGGCGCTGGAAGCAGAATAACAGTATTACCTATAAAATTATAATAGAAAAGTTTTCAATGACCGACAGAAGATAATGTGGTCAACCGTCACCCAGAGAGAGAAAGGCAAAGAGTTCCAAGTCTTAGCGGCGGCCACTGAGAAGGCACGTCAACCCATGCGGGACAGCCTGATACCAAAATTTGTAGGGCGGACTGAGATTGAAGACAGCAGGCAGGTGCATAGCGCAGAAATTTAGTCTGTAAATATTCTGCCCCTAATCCATAGAATGAACGATGCACATGGACTTGAAGAGAATCCGTTTCTCAACAGAAAACCAATGGAGCTGTCTCAACAAAGGGGACATATGGGCTCCAAACGGAGAATGAAGAATGGATCTGGCTCTGGCATTCTGAAGAAGTTTAAGCCAATTAATAAGAAAACGAGGCTGAGCTAGGTAGAGTGGGCTGCAGTAATCAACTGCACTGAAAACAAGCACAGCCATCACATGAGCTTGACAATTAGCCGGAATAAACGTAAGAACTTTCCGCAGAATACGCAGCTTGAAGTGGCCGGTCTTGCAAACCGCTGCCAGCTGTTCACCCATGGAAAGGGAGGAAGTGAGTTTGACCCCCAAATTTCTCAGAGTGCGATGGTAGGGGGAAGGGGCCAAGAGAAGGAGGCCAAAAATCAGTGAACCAGAAAAGAAGAGAAGTGGTGCCAGTGACAAAAACCTCAGTCTTACTACCGTTTAACTTTACCTTTAACCAGTTGGTCACCATCCATGAGCCCAACTCATCCAGACACCCCCTAAACCGAGCTGCCGTATCAGATCTGGTAAGATCCAGGCGGACCAAAATGTGCGTGTCATCAGCATAGGAATAGTATCGGAACCCATGGGGCAAAATGAGACTCAAAATAAGCCTAATATAAATGTTGAATAATATGGGGGGAAAGAGCAGAGAGTCCATGCAGCTCTGGTTCTGGGCAATTCAAGAAGGAATCGCCCTGTCGGCAGTTCACCTAGCCAGAGAGGAGAAGACGGCGGCGGGCACTCTGAATAGGCAGAGCACAGTCTCCCACGAGTAGGAACTAGCTCAGGAAGTCTTTCAAGAGATCTTCACCCTTTAGGGAACCCCTCAAGTTGATCTGTTCACGACCAGTGTCAACCGGAAGTGCTAACTGTTTTGCTCCAGGGAATTTCCTCCAAGAGGAGTTCAAGGGAACGTGTTCATGGTGGACTGGGTGTTTCCACTCCTGTTCGCGTTTCCTCCAGTCCCCTTCATTCCTCGCATGCTCAGGAGGTGGAGAAAGTTCGGGAAATCCATTATCCTAATTGCTCTGGATTGAGCCAGGAGGACGTGGTACCCGACCTTCTGGACATGTCCATCTGCCTTCCAATGCGTCTTCCTCAAAGAGAGAATCTTCTCTCTCAAGAGGAAAGTCGAGTTCTCCATCCAGAGATTAAGACACTCCGCCTTCACACATGGTTTCTGAAAGGCTGAGATGTACGGATTGGGACCTTCCAGATGACGTAATGGGAGATCTTTCTTTCCTCCAGAAGGCCAGCAACAAAATCTTTGTACCGCTGCCGTTGGAACAAGTTCAGCAACTGGTTCAGGGATAAGAATGTGGACTATGGTGCTTTCCTTTTTGTTACATTTGGCAAATCTGGTGCTCCAGATTGGAACAATTAAAGGTTACCTGGCGGCGCTGTCTATTTTTGAGCGCTCGTCAGAAGAGGATTCATATTTTAAGATCCTTCTGATGGTTCAATTCCTAAAAGGCCTTACTAATGTTCTTCCACCAGTGCCATTCAATGTACCTGTATGGGATCTCAATCTGGTGTTTAGACTTTTAACAATCATTCCTTTTGAGCCCCTACGCCCATGCCGATTTAAGACTTTTGACATTAAAAACTGTTTTGCTTATTGCAATAATGTCACCCCTCAGGGTAAGCGAGTTGCAGGCCCTGTCCTGTAAGCCTCCTCATACAGTTTTCCATAAAGACATAGTTATTGTCAAGATGAAACCTTCTTTCTTACCGAAGGTAGTGTCTGACTTCCACTTGTCACAATAAATTACTTTACCAACTTTCTATCCACCTCCCCATCCAGGGAAGGAGGAGGAAAGATTACATAGATTGGACACAAAAAGGGCTCTCAGTTTTTACATATGCAGAATGCCTACATTTTGCCATTATGACCAAATATTAATTGGCTCTACTGGCCCCAAATTGGGTCTAGCTGTTAATAAACAAACCATATCCAGATGGATTATTCTGGCTGTTGGTGAATGTAGCTGTCATGATTCGCCGCTTCAGACCTTTCTGGACTATGTGGTCCATAAGTCATCGCAACATCCTTCCAAGCATATTTCCAACCTGGCCGACGCTAGTGCAAAGGTACCGCTCTAGTGTTTCAACGGACTTGCCAGTTCCTAGATAATAGACGTGCCCCCGCTGCTCCTCGCATCTCAACGCTACCTTTTCCAAACTTCCGGCAAGTGTGTGTCAAACATTTCCTCTTCCCCGTGCTATCTCCCTTGTTAGCGCTTATTACTCCTTCCAGGTAAATATTGGCTCCAACCGCGCTTCCCGCTTGTAAACCAGTCTTCCACCGCCTCCTAGGGGTCCATTCCCGGGCCATTGTGCACTCATACTCTACCTCTACGTGTTCCGGTTCCTTCCTGGTTTCCTCCTCCTGGGACTCCTTACCTGATCCTCCCTGGAGTTCTGAACGCCTGCATATCTACGAGACGGATACCTACCTGCACACTGGCGACAGAGGACACTCGCCCATGTTTGTACAAATCCCGAGTCATCCGGAAGAAAGAAAAACCTCCGACCAAGACTTCAAAGGATAAACGGGTGAGATTCGAGGCGAAGTGTACCAGCAGCTGGCAAGGACCTGCCGAAAGGCCTAAGAGCACATTCCACAAGGGGCATGGCAACCTCTGCTGCTCTTCAAAGCGGTGTCCAAATCAAAGACATTTGTTCAGCGGCCACTTGGTCGTCTATTCCTACTTTTTTGAGACATTACTGTCTGGACTCATCTTCCAGTCAGGGAGGACAATTTGCAAAAGCGACTGCATCCACCACTGGCATACCGTCTTGCTAAAATCTCATTGCTGAACGCGCCTTCTCAATCACACCTCCAAGCGGTCACGTTTTCCTTGTTGTCAGTTATCCCACGTACTTCACCCTCCACGAGTAGCATCGTACAAATTGAAATTCAGAACCACTGTACCCGTGATCACCTACCGCCGCATGTATTTGTAAACTGCACGGCAGCTGTACAAGCTACAGTCTACCTGAATCAAAAAAACTCACACGCACGCACTTCGATCTAAGTAGCGTACAGCCTACCGGCTCATCGCTAGTATTAACCTGCCATCGCTTAACTATTTCTGCCTGTATGTGCAAATTCGCATCTAGGTGGTCTGTGTATCCCTCTACTATCCTTTGTTTGCCATTTAGCTGTGTATCTCCCTATTAGCCATTGCTCACTATTTCTGCCTGTATGTGCAAATTTGCATCTAGGTGGTCTGTGCTCCTCTCTACTAGCCCTGTTTGCCATTTAGCTGAGGATCTCCCTATTAGCCGTTGCTCACTATTTCTGCCTGTATGTGCAATTTCGCATCTAGATGGTCTGTGCATCCCTCTATTAGCCTATATTTGCCATTTAGCTGCGCATTTCCTTTATTAGCCACTGTTTGCCTTTTCTGATGGTACCTGCAAAATTGTATCCAGATGGCCTGTACACTAGTAATTAACCACCGCTAATGTATTATTGCCCATAGCAAATAGCTAAGCTTTTGCCAGACTATAATATATACATTTGTCAGAACCTGCCATATCTGCCATATATCCTGCCTAGACTATCATGACACGACCAGCTCAGTCTAGCCATAATTCATAGTATCCTAGCTACTTAAACAAGTATACTATGTACCTGCCACTACTCTACACGGTTCTACTGAGAACCATCTTGAATGTGATCACCCTTCACATGCCAAACATGTCCCAACTACAGAACCAACTACCTCATGCTAATGCACCACTAACACCACACCAAGTACTTGCTACCATAATTACCACACCCCGTAGTCTCCAACAGCGGAACCTTAAACTCTACGCTAGACTCCCCAGAATCTACGATCCCCTAACCAACTCTCAGCCTTCTACATTCCACACCCGGTCCACTTCCAATATTCCACCCCACAAAGATAATCACAGCCAACATCCTCTACAACTTAATTGCAGTCTTTTAAGAGACTCCACCACTTCGCCTAATAGCCAACAAATTGCTCAGCCGCCGTTCAAACTTAGATTTCCTAGCTATTACTGAATCTTGGCTCCATCCCGAAGCAGGTCCAGCTATCATGTTAGCCATCCCAGATAACTATTCCTTTATACGACTGGATCGCACCACTTCTAGAGGTGGCGGCCTTGCTATAATTGTTAAAGATAACTTAACGTTAAGACTATCTGCACCAACTAACTTTAACTCCTGTGAAACTCTAACAGCCAAACTCACTATAGCCAACAACCAAACTATCACCATCTACCTGATCTACTGACCACCAGGGCCCCTAGGCTCCTTTGAGGAAGACCTCATGAACCTACTGTCGAATAACCTAAAAGATTCCACTCAATGCCTCATCCTAGGAGACTTCAACCTCGGATTTAATGACGCACGAGACACCAATGTCCTACAGATTAACAACGCCCTTGAGGAACTAGGTTTCTCCCAAAAGATTACGGAACCCACGCACATTAAAGGCAGGACCCTTGATTGGATTGCGGAACATAATTGCCCAACCACTATCACGTCCATACTGCCTCAACACTGGTCCGACCACCACTTAATACCGTTCTCCCTAGAAGCCACACCACCACCAAATAAAAGTATCGTAGCTCCCACTGCACCCACCAGAAATAAAAGAAACATAACTCCTGAAAATCTCATCCCCCTCATCCTACCTACCTTAAACTCCATCTCAGATCAGACTGACCCAGCCACTATGGTAGATATCTACAACGAAGCGATGCTGGCCTCTCTAGACGCCATTGCCCCGCTGAAAATCTGAAAAAGCAAACCCCGCCAACTACTAAATACGTGGTTCACGCCCCTCCTGAAAGACATCAGACAAAAGAAATGACTGAGTGAAAAAACCTGGAGATCAGACCCCTCAGACGTCAACAAAAACAATTTGAACACACTAGCCACCATCTACAAAAAAAGAGATCATCCTAGCTAAACAAACGTCCTATAACTCCCGAATCTCTCAGGCTAAATCTAACACCAAAGAATTGTTAGCTATCCTGAAACAAGTAGAATCCCCTATTCAAACACCCTTTTCATGCCTCAAAGAAGAGAACTGGTACTCTAGTATACAAGAAGCCCTGGCCAATAAGACTACAATGCTCCAGGCAAAGATTAACAACAAAAAAGTACCATCACTGCTCCCAAAACCGATACCAAAGATATCACCCCCTAAGACCGCCACAACCTTTCCACCTACCCCACAACTTACCCCAACGCCACATAGACCAGACACCCCCAGCTTCCACTTCCGCAAAGTCTTTATTAAAGTAGTTGAGAAAGTCATCCTCAACCTTAAACCTTTCAATTGTCAGGGTGACCTGTGCCCAGCCCGACTTATAGAAGACGCAGCCCGTGAACTCTCACCCTTCATCACTAAACTCATAAACGCCTCATTCTCAACTGGCACCATACCTAGCAACTTGAAACACTTGTGGGTCCTTCCCTTCCTTAAAAAACAAACCTTGGACCCAGCCATCCCAACCAATTATCGACCCATAACTACTGTGTACTTAAAATTTTGGATAAAGTAGCATACCTACAAACTCAGCATCATCTGGAACTTAACCAACTCCTTGGAGTTTGCCCGTCTGGCTTCAGACCGCAACATGGTACCGAGACTGCACTCCTAGACCTCAAGGCCCAAATTGACACACTTATGGACAAAGGCAAGACGTCACTCGTGTTACTCCTCGACCTGTCTGCTGCATTCATTCTGGTAGACCACTCAATACTCTGTGACCATCTGGTCACCGCAGCCCACTTCTCCCAAGAGGCAGTCGTTTGGATCCGGTGCTTCCTCAATAACAGGACTATGAGGGTTTTCTCTCCCCTAGCAGCTGCAAACCCTACTCCCATCACATGTGGCATACCCCAGGGTTCGTGTGTATCTCCCACTCTGTATAATATCTTCACAAAGCCCCTTTTCGATGGTCTAGGTATCACCTACACTAAGTACGCAGATGATACACAGATCCTCATCCCGTTGACGGGCAATTATGACAAGGATTTGGCCTTTGTGAACAGAGTTTACCTCATCATCCAGGCATGGATGGCCTCCCATGGACTATGCCTGAATGATGACAAAACAGAACTCCTTATCCTGGGCTCACCCTCTAATATTAAAAAAAACTTGTTCCCAATTATGCCTCCTTCATAATTGACACCAATAACATAACTGTGGCCAAAGTAGTCAAAACCCTTGGCTTCTACTTGGATTCCACGCTTACATTTGGCAAATAAGTAAACGCTATGGCCCCAGCCACCTCCTATACCTGCAAGTTAATCAGAGCAGCCAAACCCTTCCTTTCCCCCAATAATTGCGTCACCCTTGCTAGAGCACTACTTTTGTCTAAATTAGACTACTGTAATGCTCTATATATAGGCAGCAACAACTACATTACCTCCAAAATTCAGACCCTTCAAAACAATGCACTAAGAGCTGCCCTTGGTCTTCCGAAAAATGCCCATATATCAGACCTTAGGAGATCCATCAACTGGCGTTCCACTAAAGACATAATACTCCTCAAAACGGCATCTCTGACGCACAAATGCCTTAACCACGCAGCCCCCCAATACCTAATAGACAGATTCACCAGACAAACAGCTGCACGCCCCCTAAGAAAAGCCAACTCCAACCTCTTGACCTTAAGGGAAAATCTCCCCTACTTGTAATTCAGATCCAACCTCATTTGTTGGTTAAAGGAACATGACGTCTAACCACACCGCACCAGCCTCTCAGGGATCCACTGTATATATGCTCTGCCTTTTTTAGGCATTCCTCATACTAATTGTATATACCTTGTTTTTGTTTCCTTTTTTCCACGTTTGTGCCTGCATACAGCATTCTAACCGTGGCTGTACTGTATATATTATGCTGATTCTGTAACTCAAGCTGAACAACCCTCTTCATGCCTTCGCGCCCGAATACCCCTGGGTCTGGTGCGCTATATAAATGATAAAACAAACAGCCCTTCATGCGGTCCTTGATTAGAATAAAAATGTTTAAATTCGTACTTCCACCACCAAATGATTACTGCTTTGGGAGTGTTATCATAAGCTGAGGAATATGTGAGAGGACACAATCCGTTTGAAGAACAAGTTACTTACCGCTGGTAACGTTCTTTCGATTGGATGTTCCTCCCACTTATTCCTCATCGCCCCTCCCAGCCTACCCTGCCGTACAATTTACACGCTCTTACACTTTACGCTTTCTGTGAGCCAACAGTCTAAGGTACGCCTGGTAATTCCTCTTCAGGAGGAGGGGGAAAACAGAACTGAAGCCAATGGGCACTGCATGTGCTACGTATGCTGATGATGACGTCCACAGTCAAACGAAAGCCCGCGAGGCACATCGACTCGACGAGACGGCACACACCCACCCCCCTGTCGAAAAGAAATTCCGAAGCAGCTGAAGCTGGAAAGATAATGATCATAAGATGAGGAATATGTGGGAGGAATATCCAATCGAAAGAACGTTGCCAGGATTATGTAACTTGTTCTTCTGGGGTTGGATGCCTCAGGCTTCAAGGACATGCTTCAGCAAATAGCAGAATCCTGGCTCACCCAAGCACCTTTTCGCCAAGCAGAAATACTCAGAAAACCTAGTTCCAAACAGAGCAGCAATGTAAATGGACATTGAATAACAGACTTTTACCAGTTGCTGTGGACTGGACACTGGATGTGCAGGGGGATAGCTTTGGGATTGCCCAGGGGTTAGACATGACCGTATGGCATGCCAGGGAGACAGTCGTGGATACCAACTATCCACCTGAAGGAGGGGGAGCTTTCTTTATGAAGAAAGGCAAGTTGATATATCGAGTATGGCCGGACATGGGTGGAAGCCCCGACACCAACAATCGGTACCCCTAAAATTAAGTAGGTGGGTGAAGGACACCAAGGGATGGACAAAACACGGCACAAAATATTGCACTGGTTATATTGGACATGCATTTATGGGGAACTATCCCGCTTCCGTCCCTATCCCGCAGGACTGCAAGCTAAAGAATTGAGCCAGCATACCAAAAGCACCCATACAACCCAAGAACCCTTCCAACTAATCGAATGGACATTGTTGTTCCCTTCGACAACACCAGTAGCTGCAACACGTATTTACACATAGTGGACTATCTACACAATACAAAGAGGCCTTTCCCTTGCGAGGCATATCTGCCCAACAGATGTGTGTTGTACTTTCCCTTTATGGCCAGAGGCGGACTCCCCAAATTAATAGTCACAGACCACGACGCAAGCTTGTGACACAGTTTTTGAACCAGGTTTGTCGGATCCTTCACATTGACCACCTATGTCCAGCCGTCTATCATCCCCAAATGGATGGTCTGGTCAAACAATACTACCACAAACCATCAAGCAAATGGTCCTGAAAATAATGCAACCACAAGACCGAAATTGGGACTGATGAATCCCTCTGATATTATTGACCCTTCAAAACACCCCGCAGTCTTCTGCAGGCTTTTCCCAATTCAAGCTCTTCAGAAGAATTACCCATTCCGTTCTGGACATATTAGTAGAGGAATTGGAACAACACTCAGCAGAAGCAGCTCCTACCATATACAATCACAATCTGGCTGATCACCTCAGCAAGCTGCAGAGTATCATCCAAATAAATCTAAAACATGCACAACAGATGCAGGAAAGATGCTACAACAAAGGAACCCTGCTAAGGACGTTCCACTATGGGTGGCGTCCATTTTGCCACAATGGCTGACTGCACAATCCAACTGTGTGGTTTATTTGCACGCGGCACTGTGCTGCCCGCATCAGAGCATGGACGCGTCTGTATGAAAAACCCTTTGGGCTCCACAATAAGCAAGCACGAAATATTGTAAGGTGGCAGGGCAGCAGAAGCTTGGGCTCGTCGCCTATCATGTCCCTAACGGTGTAGACTTGCTCACTGACGGGGAGGATGTCCTCTCCTGTCAGTCAGTGTTGTACGTTGCAGAGAGGAGGGTCATCCGGTCCTCCTTGGCGATGCAGCGCATGTGGACAGTGCAAGCTATTGCAGTAAGTGTTTTTTATGTAATGCGTATGCATATATGTGGTATGTATGCTTGTATGTTGGTGTGTTTGCTTTAATGAAAGCATGCATGCAAGGAGCTGTTTGAATGAGGCGTGAATGCGCGGGAGAAAGTGTTGTGTGCATGTGTAATCCCCCACCCTTAAGCTTTGGGGCCTTGCTCAGGGGGCTGCTAAATGTATGGGTTGAGTCTGCTGGGGGCATGCCATTCCATTTTGCTTGAGCCTTGATGCACATTGTTGTGCATCAAGTGTAAAGCAAACCGTATACATATTAGTACGCGGCTAGACTGACCTACTTTGAATGTACGCCAGTCTAGCCACATAATAACACTTCACTTATCCTGTTTGCTTTAACCTGGCCAATCAAGCCACATAATAACACTTGACTTATTTTTCCTTTACCCTTGATGCCAAGTAAAAATGTCACATTAAGAAAGTATATGCAGACTGGCACTACTAGTGTCAGTCCGCATTAATGTGGCATGGCATTTTTTACTTGGCATCAAGGATAAAGCAAACTTAAGTGGTATTATGTGGATAACCTGGCTTATGTTGTCAGTAGGCGTTTACTTTCTTAGTGTGGCATGGAATTTGTTACTTTTTACTTGTCATCAAGAATAAAGCAAACATGGTGAGTGTTCTTACGTGGCTAGACTCACTTAAATTGGTTGCCACATATTCTTTGAGCTTCATGGCATTTTTGTACTTTGCATCATGAGTAAAAGCAAACGTGTGTGATTATGTGGTACACTGGCCTATCCTGGCAGGGCCAGTTTGGATATATTTTCTTTCTGTGGCAGGGCATTTTTTTACTGGCTGGGAGTCTTTATATGGTAATATTTACATATATTGGTGCACCCTGCATGGACATTTATGAGCACAGCTAGCAAATAGTTTTATATACTGGCATATGTTGTGAGAAAAAGCATCATGAAAATGCTTTGGATAATGGTCCAGTGCACTGTTGGTGACTTGCATCTATTGGGTTTTTTAACGTGCTACCATGCAAAACTGATTGAAAACTATGCAAATCAAAGGTGGGGCTGGGAGTCTCTCTACCAGCACGAACACAGCCCATTGACCTGTTCTTGGGTGGATGGCCCCTGGGAGAGACTGAACCAAGTCTTTATCTCACTGCCCAAGGCTGAAACAGGTGTATGTGGTTGCTGTTGGCACACTTGTTCAGAGGAGAATTGCCTAGCATTTCGTTGCTGGACTGCCCCTGGGCAGGACAAAGACTGATATGCAGGGATATTTTTCCTCTGTGAAAGGGACAGTGAGCTAAAGACTTGGTTGAGACTCTCCTGGGGTCCATCCACCCAAGCACAGGTCAATGGGCTGTGTTCGTGCCGGTAGATGGACTCCCAGAACCCCCTTTCTTTTGCATATTAAGTAACTTTGGGTCTCACCCTAAGTTACCAGGGGAATCCAGACATGGACAACTTGCTCACTGTTCTCAGAGAGGCACTGCTCCACCTCACTGATGATGTCCAACAAGGCTGAAACACGTGTATGGGGTTGCTGTTGGTACTCTTGTTCAGAGGAGAATTTCCTAGCATTTCGGTGCTGGACTGCACCTGAGCAGGACAAAGACTGGTATGCAGGGATATTTCTCCTGTGTGAAAGGAACATTGAGCTAAAGACTTGGTTGAGACTCTCCTGGGGGCCATCCACCCAAGCACAGGTCAATGGGCTGTGTTCGTGCTGGTAGATAGACTCCCAGAACCCCCTTTGTTTTGCTGATTGAAAACTATGTGGCTTTTTACCCAATTTGTCATAGAAAATGCTGTCAAATGCACCATTTTTATCAATTATTTTAAAGGTTTTCTCTGAGAACTTTCCCTAACTCTCCTTGTTTGGTTTAGGCTCCTTCGCTGGACTCAGTCGCTCCCGCTTATTAGGTGTCCAGTCAAAGGATCTAAAACAAAAGGATTGAATACAATAGGGTCGAGTCAAAAGGACGGAAAAAAAGGTCGAATGCTTTTTTTTAAATGTGTATATATTTTTTTTGGGTTTCCGTATAGGAAATAAAAAGTGGTTTTTACACCAAAAACAGGGGCTTGGGGAGGGGGGGACCCCTAAAAAAAGAAATAAAAAATAAAATTCTACCTTTTTGTTTTCGGTCCTTTTCACTCGACCCCATTGCATTTCGATCCTTTGTATTCGATCCTTTGACCTATAACCCGCTTATTAGGCTAATACATTTATGCCCCACCAGTTCAAAAATTCACCAGCTGCCACTGCCAGGTTAATTATGGTTCCAGTTTTCGACCTTCGAGAATAAACTGCGATCTACCTGGAGAGGGCTGTATGACATTGTGAAAGACATAGGACCAGTATAAACCAGTTTAAAAAATGGCATGAATCTTCCCCCACCTTCGCCCTCGTTTTCCAGAGAAACCTGCCCCTCCCGGAAATGCATCCTGACACCACGAAGGTCCCCTTAAAAGATCTCAACATCAAAAGGGCCTAGACACGGAGCAGGAGCTGAAGAATCTGCAACAGACCTTTAAGAGCACCTTCTTAGCTATGCCAGGACAAAACCACCCCATTTAAAGACAGCCAGGAAGCATTGTTTATTTACTACGATATAGGAGTCCCAAAGCTCGTACAGGCGAAATAAAGATGTAGATGCTGTGCTCTTCTTGGGGCTAATCAAACCATCCTCTAGTCGGCGTTGCTCCCCTATTGCAATGGTGCCAAAACCTGATGAGAGCATTCAGTTCTGCATGGACTTCAGATGACTCAACAACATCTCCTCTTTCAATGCCTATCCTACGCCTGGATAG
The DNA here is from genome assembly GCF_040938575.1 of Ambystoma mexicanum. Taxonomy (NCBI): domain Eukaryota; kingdom Metazoa; phylum Chordata; class Amphibia; order Caudata; family Ambystomatidae; genus Ambystoma; species Ambystoma mexicanum. Next base: position 539,668,577 of record NC_090922.1, read on the forward strand.
TGGATCTTCTGAAACGTTGGGCAAAAACCGATTTATCACCACAGCTGACTTAACTAAAGGATATTGGCAGATCGCACTCCTCCTCGAGGACAAGGAGAAAACAGCCTTCGCTATCCACCTCCATGGTCCTGATGTTTGGCTTGCACAGAGTTCTGGCAACGTTTCAGCACCTAACGGACAAGGAACTACGAAACCATGGACAGTATGCTGCTGCATATCTAGATGACACCATCATCTACAGTAACGATTGGAAGACCCATACATCTACAAAATGTTTGAGAGGCCCTGACCTGATCATGATTCAAAATCAACTCGAAGAAAACCATAGTGGTTGGTCATCATACCAAATACTTGGGATGTGTGGGGGGCGGAAGGATCCAACTGCAAAAAGACAAGGGGGAGCTCATATATCATGCACCCATGCCGATAACGTCAAAAGAAATAGGGGGTTTCTTGGGATTCCTTGGGTATTACATGCAGTTTATCCCTAATTTTACCACCCTGGCGGCTCCTCTTACTGATCTGCTGAAAAAAGAATCCCCAGAGCCACCCGCAGACTGGATAGGGCCAGCAGTGCCTTTGAAGGAAGACAGTGTTGGACAATGAAGTAGTCATGCACTGCCCTTACTTCTCTACATACTGATGCATCTGGTGTAGGCTTGGGGGCCGTCCTCTTTCAAGTTCAAGGTGTCAGCAAACGCCTCATTCTCTTCATCAGCAGTAAACCGTTGCAGTACGAAGGTCATTACGCCATCATTGAAAAAATGGCGATCAAGTGGGCCATTGAGTCTTTGTTTTTATACTCTGGTGTCTCTTCACACTGGTCACCGACCATGCCCCTGGGTGTTGCTTTCACAACGTAAGGACAAAAACTCAAGGATTGTTCAATGGTTTCTGCCTATCCAGCCATTTTCCTACTCAACTACTCACATGCCTGGCCGAGCCATAGCTGAAGATGACTTTCTTTCCCAGTTTTTTTCCCTGAGCGATCGTCAGGGCTTGGGAGGGGGGATATGTGAGGAACAGGCCAAGCACCGGGTGGGGCTAAGCCCACAAACCCTGCAGCCCAAATACAAACCCAAACTAATGCGCAAATCAAGGCACGGCCAGCCTGACTCAGAGGGACCAAGCTTGCGACCTACACCGTGGCCACACCTATATCAACCCCAACGCCATACCTGGAAGAACGGGGGCACAAACCCCAGACAGACTTAGCTTGGGTGCAGGAGCGGCCAGCATGGCAGCTCTAGGAGTTGAAAACGGACCAAAGGAGTGAGCCCAGCATAGTGGGCATCCAGCAGGTCTAGGGAGGCCTGGAGAGGCAGCAAGGATCTCTGGCCAGGAGGACAGGCACACTACCTGTAAGAGGGGGCAATAATGAATCCCAGGTCAGCTGACGGGGAGGAGGAACTCATTGTGGCAACAAGTAAAACAGACACAAGTGATCACAGTTGAAGGGTGTTTATTGAACAATGAATGCTGTATGCAGGTGGGAAAAAAACCCTAATCTAAACCTAAATCTAAGATGGGAACAAGCATCGACCATCAAATAAAAATTAGGCAGTCTTAGTGGTGGTGTCAAATAAAAAGGGCCTAAACTAAGAAACCTATTGCCAAACCTTACAGCTAATGCAAAAAGGGTGTGGGATAGTTCTAAAAAAAAGAAAGGTGTTCTCAATGTGTCTGAATGCGGTAGCTTGGGTCTCCCTTCCCCATGTTTTGAGCACAGGTCAAGGTGGGATCTTGGAGCACAGCACAGTTCTCGAGCTTTCCCCGGCACGAGACAACAGTTCCGGTTTCAACTTCCCAGAAGCCTCGGAGGCCAAGTCTCTGTTCAACAAAAGTCTCTTGCCTTTGAGAGTCAGTAAAATAACAAACACAAAGTTCCTCTTCACGTTTTCTTTGGGGGTTGCCTTCACCCCTGGATCTCCCTCACTCGGGTGCTGGCCCGTCACCAATCGTATTAACAGTCCCTTTTCTTAATGGACTTTGGGTGACAGCATCACCCCTGAAATTGTAGCTCTTAGGACCGTCCAGGGCCAAGTCTTGTTTCCTTTGAAAGTCTCTTGCCTTCAAAGGCCTGGCATGTTCAAATAAAACAAATAGTTTCTTCAACAAAATGAAAGTTTGTTTCTTGGTTCCACTTTGGGGGAGAATTTTTCACCCCTGGCTCCCCCTCTTCCGGGCGCTGACCCTGCTTTACTTTCAGCCTCCTTTCTCCGGTTTCACTGCAGCTTTTCCTTCGCTCACAAATCTTAATGTCTTTTTAAACAGTTCCAGTGGACATCCCTCGGCCGGGTTCTCTCTTGTCAACTTCACATTTGTTTGCGGGATTCACTTTCCTTGCTTTCTCAAGTTCGTAGATCAAAGACTTTCGACTGTACAGGGATTTTGCTTGACATCCTGTATGACCACTTTCACCTAATTTAGCAGCTCTCCTTTGGCCTTTTGGTTTCTGTAGTTTCATTCACACCGGGATCGACCAAAGTCTCTTGAGTTAGTACCCACGTGGTGCCGGTTCCCTCTGCAGCTGGTCTCCCCTCAACACTTTTCACAGTTCATTGAACTTCGTTCAAACTTGCCACTTTGCGATTCTCATTCAACATAGTCCAGCTCCTATCGACTCTCCTATCGACTCGCCCGCTGTGATGAACCGTTTGGCTTTCGGCGTCAAGGCCGCGGTAGCTTCCCTCGCTCCTGCTTATCGGCGTAGGCTTGCCCCGAGTACTGTTGACATCTGCTGCAAGACACTTGTGCTATTGTTCGCGGTCTTAGGTCCTCTTTCGAAGAAGGTTCCGCGGGCCTGGGACAGAAAGAGCAAGGTCGCTTCTCTCCTCGCCACCCTCTCAAATACTGCTGCCTTTCTCCTTCTCTTGAACTGCTGTGCCTGGTTAGCTGTGCGGTCTTGCTGTCTGCCATGCTCACCTTACTTGTACTGTGCTCTCTTGCTCCACCTCTTATCCCTGTGGAGAAAAAGAAAGGCCCGTCAGGTGTGTGTGATTTAAGTAAATTGCCTGACTTTGCCGGACCCTTGTGTCAGGACATATCAGTAAACAATCTTATTACAAATCTGTTGCTTTCTGTATCGGGGAAAAGTGTTGGTGTCGGAAAAGGGGAGAGGTAGAGTTTCTGCATGCTCTCCAGCATGGGGTCTGGCATGGATTCACATGCTCATGAATATATTCCCCGTCGTTAGGCTGGGAATCCTCGGTAAAGAAAAAATCAGAATCAGTTTAGTTTCTGATCTGTCTTTCTCAGTAGTACCAATCACTGGTCTCTGGGTCATACTGCCCCCAGCCAATGACTGCCCTCTCCCTAAGCCCCGCCTCTGGCAGCCATCCTCAGATTTTTACCGCACGCTCAAGGGTCTCTACTGCCTTCATGAGGACAAAACGCACGTGGAGAAGGACTGTGCGTTTTGCAGGAACATGTTGGAACGGACCATCAAGGACCGACACCTTCGTCTCTCCAACTGGCTAGAAGGAAACAGCCCGTCAGGTGAGAAGAAGAAGAAGAACTCCGAGCGGTCTTCTAAGTCCTGTGAGGGCACCCTGGCGACGGGGGCCCAACAGAAGGCAAAGCACCACGGGCACCGGGAGTGCCGAACGGTTGGGCTCCTCGACTGCCAGGCAGGGCGCATCCTCTCCAGCGCCATCAACCACGAGCCAACTCTCTGGCTCAGGGTAGAGGAAGGCGGAGAACCCGGCGAAGCTTCTGGAGAGGCCCCGGTCGAGCTCGAAGGATCCAGCCGAGGGGGAGCGAGGCGGTGACCCTCCCCCCAAGGTGAAGGCCGCAGGCCCACAGAAGGTGGTAAAGGCCTTGATTCACCCGGCCAAAGCCTCTATCGAGGAAGTTGCGGCGGCCCTGGCGCAGCCTGTGGAGGCTACACCAGTGGATGCGACCTCGGGCCCAGAGTTTCCCTGCCTCCGCGGAGGGAAGCCTCTTTCAGACCCATCGAGAAGATCCCCATGAAGACCCTGGCGGAAAAAGAGGGGGGGGCCGGTGGCCATTGTGGACACGGACACTGCCTCCGAGGAGGAACTGGTTGAAGTCTTAGAGGGCCTCGACGAGGGCTTCGAAGAGGCCCGGTCCCACGGGAGGGATACCGACGAAGAGGACGACGAGAGCGACGGCGGTACCGGCGAGAGTCCTAGTCGCCCCTCGCTTCCCGAGCCACAGGACAACTCGCCGGCCATTTTGTTGGCAATATAATCCTTATGTTCGGAGATAAGGACAGGTTGCCCCTACCACCAACGGAGGAGCCGGAACCAGGCCCGACGGAGGAGCCAGAGCCAGGCCCGTCGGGAAGTCCCCCAAACAAGAGAAGACAGACCCATTCAGCCCTCGCGGCCTACTCAACCTTTGCCCACATCCCCCGTCCCTGGGGGATGTGGGCAAAGGGGATGACACGGGAACGGACACGGCCACGACGGGTACCGACGACGACGGCAGTGATGACAGGACGGAGCTCCCATCGCCTCCAACCCGGGCCTCCCCGCCCAACGAGATCAGATTTTTCCATGCAATGATCGCCAGGGCATCCGAGCTTTTTCAGCTCTGCCCCGAAGAGAAGGAAGGTTTCCTTTACCAACGGTGCAAGGCCAAGAGGAAGATAGTCCTCGCCGTGCCTCTGCTGGATGACATCTGGGACGAGGGTCTCACCCTTCTCAAGAACCCGTGTACGACGCCTGCCAAGAGGGATCGGTACGAGAAGAAGTACCGGGTCCCCGACGCGGCCTCTTTGTGCCTTAGGGCACAACCGACCCCTGACTCAGTCGTCTCAGCGGCGGCCAAGAAGAAAGCGGGGGGGGCATCGGCCTCAACGTCAACTTCCCCGCCGCACGGCAAAGGAAAGAAGCTTGACGCAATGGGACAACGAGTTATCTCGTCATCGGCAACAACGATTAAGGCGGCCAACGCCCTGGCGATCGTGGCACGCTACGACAGGGAGTTATGGTACAGGATCGCCCCCCCTGTTGGACTTCCTACTGGACGACAAGAGGGCCGAGGCCTGGAGATCTTGCAAGAAGGCGAGGTGGCGTCGGACCACGCCATAACGGTGGCAACGGACATTGCCGACACCAGTTTCCGTCAGCTAGGCAACAGCGTTTGCCTTAGACGACGAGGGTGGCTCAAGGCGATGGATTTCCGCCAGGACGTACAAGCCAAGGTTTTGGACATGCCGTTCGACGGGAACAACCTGTTTGGGAAAACAGTGGATGAGTCCCTCCAAGCCATCAAGGCAGACACGGAGACAGCTAAGGCCCTAGGTGTTCGCCGGCAACAAAGGCCGTCCTTTCGGAGCTCCGGAGGCAAGCAAAGTACCGCCAAGGGATTCGGCGGTGGCTCCTCCACGTACCGCCAAGCGGCCCGCTCCTTGTCGCAAGAAGCCTATAGAGGACGAGGCAAGTCGGGTGGACCTCGCCATCGTGGCCAGGGAGGCCAAGGCGGCAAGGCATCTTCCAAGCAAGATTGAACCGACCGTGGCGTTGGGACCCCACCGAAGCACGCCGGTGGGAGGCCAGCTGGCGAAGTTCATCAGCGTGTGGGAGTCCATCTCCACCGATCGTTGGGTGCTGGACACCCTTGCCGAGGGGCAGGCCCTCGAATTTCTAAAAAAGTGCCCCCGCATACCACCCGTGGTCAGGAAGGAAAATCACGTCCCTCAACTGCTGTTGGAGGTAAGGGCGATGTTCAAGAAAGGTGCCATCGAGCTCGTCCCAAAGAGGCTCCGGGGCTCCGGAGTATACTCAAGGTACTTCCACGTGAAAAACAAACGGGAGGATGGCGACCCATCCTGGACCTGTGACGACTGAACAAGTACATCAAGGCACAGAAGTTCTGGATGGTCACCCTCCAGCACGTGCTGGGACAGCTGGAGGAGGGCGATTTCCTGTCGTCGTTGGATTTGGAGGATGCATACTTTCACATATCCATTTTAAAAGGACATCGAAAGTTCCTCAGGTTCGTGGTCCAAGGGCGGCACTACCAGTTCAAGGCCCTCCCGTTCGCACTGAAGTCGGCACCCAGGGTTTTCACCAAGTGCCTCGCTCTAGTGGGGGCGCGGCTGCGCCTACAGGTGATCCACGTCTACCCCTACCTGGACGATTGGCTCAAACGCGCAAGGACAAGGGAGCTCACAGTGGAACATACAGCAAAGACCGTCCAGCTACTCACGGACGTAGGGTTCTCCATCAACTTCCCCAAGTCCCACTTGGTCCCCTCGCAAGTCGCACTGTTTCTGGGAGCCAAGCTTGACACAGTGGCGCGTCTGGCCTCACCGTTGGAGGAGAGGACAAAGGCCATCCTAGGCAAGGTGCAGCGGTTGCTGGCCACGGACGTGGCCAAGGTGAGGTCCATCAAGTCCCTCCTCGGGATGATGTCCTCTTGCATATATCGCATGCGCCTGTGCAGGCTTCGGATGCGCCCTCTACAGGAGTTCCTCAACACCCGCTGGATACAAGCAATGGGCAGCTACGAAGACAGGATCCCTCTCAAAGAGACCTCTGTCAAGCGATCCGGTGGTGGGGCACCCACGCTCATCTGGTGGCAGGAACAGACTTTCAGACCCCCGCCCACCAGGTGAGGGTGACGACGGATGCCTCCCTGAAGGGGTGAGGAGCGCACACCGGAGATCTTCACGCAAGAGGCCTTTGGCTCCCGGAGGAGAAGCCGCTCCACATCAACATACTGGAGCTCCGGGCAGTATGATATGATATGGTATTTGTAACGCGCCTATACACAGGTGTTTCAAGGCCCGACGAGGCAGGGAGGGGAGGGACAAGGGGAGACAGACAACGATCCTACTAGGCCAGGTGTCATTCAGATCGCGCAAGTGCAGGGGTGGGGGAGGGGGAAAAGTGCAAGTGGGGGGAAGTGCAGTACAAGGTAAGTGGCGTAAAGTAAGAAATAAATAAATAGGGCCAGCTGGTGGCAAGTGCGAGGTAAGTGCAGAGCAAGTGCTGGGGAAGGGGGGGGGGGGTTGTAGGGATACAGAGACAGTCCCGCAGTGCAAAGGGGTTCCAGGGCATCAGTGCAAGAGGAGAGTGGCTGGGCCCGAGGCCGTTTAGAGTGGTCCAGTTGGAGGATAAGTGCAGTTTCAGTGAAGAATTAATTAGCTGTTCAGCAGGGGAGAGGGAGAGAGAAAGCAGAAGCAAAGAGGAAGGTTTTGAGGTGCTTCCGGAACCGGAGATGGTTCTCCTCAAGTTTCAGGGAGGCAGGAAGGCTGTTCCAGAGGGAGGCCCCTGCCGCGGAGAGAGATCTACCCCCAGCTCGTTGCTTCGAGAAGCGGCTAACCCTGAGGGAATTGGAGGCGGATGAGTGAAGGGCTCGGGAAGGAAGATATTTGGGAAGAGAGAGTTGAAGGTATTTAGGAGCCAGGCCCCAGAAGGCCTTGTGGACAATGCAGAGGGTTTTGAACTTTATCCTTGCAGCCACTGGGAGCCAGTGTAGAGATTTCAGTCCTGGAGAGATACGGTCCCTGGGCTTGAGGCCAAGGACAAGTCTCGCAGTTCTGTTCTGCATGAGTTGCAGAGGGCGGAGAGTGGAGGCAGGCAGATTAAGATAGAGGCTGTTACAGTAGTCCAGCTTCGAGAGAACCAGGGCTCGGGAGACAGTGAGCTTCTGGGGGAAGGAGAGGAAGGGAAGAATACCTCTGAGGAGGTGCAGCTGGTAGTGTGACCTCTTGGCGACGTCAGAAATATGAGGAGTGAAGGAGAGTGTGGAGTCGAAGATGACCCCAAGGTTTTTTGCCTTGCAGGTAGGAGCAGGGAGGGGGCCAAGGGAGGCAGGCCAGAGAGCTGCAGGGAAGGAGGGAGTGGGAGTACCGATGAGTAGAATCTCAGTCTTACTGGCATTAAGGCAGAGGTCATTGGCGGCACACCATTCTTGGATAGCAGACAGACAGTCAGAGATGAGGGAAGGAGAGGGGGAGGCTGAGGGTAGCCTGAAAATGAGCTGGGTATCGTCCGCATAGCACTGGAAATTAGGGCAGAGAGCGGCGATGCGGTGGGCAAGGAGTGCCAGATACTGGTTGAACAGCCAGGGAGAGAGATTAGATCCCTGGGGGACACCACAGGTGGAGAAAAAGATGTCGGAGAGGAAGGACCCCAGTTGGACCTGGGAGGGTCGATTTGAAAGGAAAGAGGTCAGCCACGCCAGAGCCTGATCACTGATACCCAGGTTTTCCCGGAGACGGTTGAGCAGGATGGCATGGTTGACAGTGTCAAAGGCAGAGGAGAGATCGAGCAGAATGAGAACACACGGAGTGTTGGAATCGAGGTTCAAGAGCAGGTCTTCACGGATGTTCAGGAGAGCAGTTTCCATGCTTCTGGCAGCTCTGAAGCCAGATTGATGGTCATGAAGACTACCAACAGATTCAGCATGGAGGTTAAGCTGGGAGATGGCCAGTTTCTCCAGGAGCTTGCCCAGGAAGGGAGTGATGGAGATAGGGCGATAGTTAGCCGGGCAGGAGGGGTCGGAGGAGGGTTTCTTGAGAAGAGGGTGCACAAGGGAGTGCTTGAGGGGGGAAGGGAAGACTCCAGAGGCGAAGGAGTGGTTGCAAAAGTCAGCCGGGGCAGGAGCCAGGGAGTCGATGTGGTCCTTGATAGTTTTGGAGGAACAGGGGTGAACCTGTTTAGACAAGACTTTCATTGATCGGACTTGTCTGGAAACCTCGTAAGCAGAGAAAGGTGGAAAGGCAGAGAAAGAGGGAGGAGGGGTGACCGCAGAAGGGCCGGGTAGGGAGGGAGGGAGGTGAAAGGAGGAGAGCGAGGACAGGATGTCCTGAGTTTTAGAGATGAAGTGAGAGGCCAGTGCAGTGCACAGGGCCTGGGAGGGGACAGGAGAGGTAGAGACTGCAACAGGGTTGGCCAGTTCCTTGCAGATTTTAAAGAGTTCGGCGGAGTTGTTTGATGCCGCAGAGATGCGGGCTTGGATAAGGGCTCTCTTCTTGGTGAGAACGGAGAGCCGGTACTGCCTTTGGAGCAGGCGGCAGGCCAGTTTGTCAGAGGATGAACATGAAGCACGCCATTTCCTCTCTGCAACCCTGCACTTGCGTTTTAGGGTGGCGAGATCCGAGTCATACCAGGAGTTACATTTGGCTTTGGGCTTCAGGCGGATTCTCATGACGGGGGCAAGGATATCAAGAGTAACAGATATAGCAGAGTGGAGCATGGAGAGGGCTGTGTCAGGGTGGGAGTCAGCCGAAGGGGCAGGGGGGGCGAGAAGGTAGCAGCGAAAGCCTCAACTGACACACGCTTCATGGGTCGGATGACCGAGAAGGTGGGTGGCAGTGAAGAGGGTGGCTTTGCCTGTGGGGTAGGCAGGGTGAGGTGGGAGGATAGGAGAAAGTGATCACTCCAGGAGAGAGGAGTGGAGAGAGGGACGGAGAGGGGAAGGTCAGAAGAGATCAGAGCATCAAGAGTGTGCCCAGCAGAGTGAGTAGGCCCAGATGGGAGAATAGAGAGTGAGAGAGAGTCGCAGAGGTCACGAAAGAGATCAGTGGGGGGACTGGAGCATCAAGGTGGATGTTAAAGTCGCCAAGAAAGAAGAGTTGAGTGGTTGAGGACAGGAGTGCGGAGGAGAGGTCAGCCCACTCAGAGAGGAAGGAGGAAATTTGACCAGGTGGCCGATAGATAGTAGCCACGGTAAGGGAATGGCTAGGAGAGAGAGAGAGTCTGCAGACAAGACATTCAAAAGAGGAGTAGGTCTGCGTAGGAGTGACAGTGGCAGGAATCCACTCGGGGAAGATAAGGGCAACACCCCCCCTGCACGGTTGGGCCTGGGCATGGAGAGGTTCTTGTAACCGTCAGGTAGGAGTGTGTCAAAGCTGGTGGCAGAGCTGGCTGTGAACCATGTCTCAGTGAGACAAAGGACGTCGAGGTCCAGTTCCTCAAGAAGGTGACAGATATTGGAGGAGTGCTTGATGGCAGAGCGAGTGTTTAGTGTGGCAATGTGGAGAAGGCTGCCATCCTTGAAGAACTTCCGGGGAGGGGTACAGATTAGAGGTACGCCCTGCGGAGGTATTGAAGAAGGAGGTGAAGAAGGAGCACGAGAGGGGGCAGGGAGGGAGGGTAGAGGCAAGGTAGCCAAGGATAGAGGAGGGGGGACAGCAGGAGAGGAGAGCAGGAGAGGAGAGGAAGTTGATGAGGTGTGGGAAGCGTCTATCGAAGAGGTGAAGGTTGGCCTGAGGGCCTTGGACCAAGACGGTCCCATTAGTGTAGACATTAATGATGGCCTTAGAGGAGCGGAAGGGGGCCAAGAGGACATCCCAACGGGTGCCACCATTAATGGGAGAGGAGGAGAAAGGAGAGAGCACAGAGACCATATGAAGGGTCCATAGGTCAGGCAAAGGCACGAAAAAGAGGATGTCAGTGAGAGTTTCCTTAGAGCAGGCATTAGTGCAGGTGTCAGCGATAGGGAGGCCTGGGTTGGAGACCAGGATGTCCTTTTTAAACTTTTTCCTACCAGATTTAGTGAGGAGAGCAGGATAGTCAATGGAGAAGCAGTTAGAGAAGATAGGCGAGACAGTGTTCTGGGCCCTCAGGTCCTTTCTCCCGTCCCTCAAGGGCAAGGTAGTGAGGATCTTCACCGACAACACCACCACAATGTTTTACATCTGGAAGCAGGGCGGGACCAGATCCCCATCCCTATCCAAGGAAGCCCAGGATCTGTGGCATTGGGCAGTTGCTCAAGGGATGTTTCTGGTGCTGTTTCATCTGGCAGGGATAAAAAACACCATCGCCAACTCACTCAGCAGAGAGCTGCGCTCGTGCCACGAGTGAGAACTACGCAGGATCAAGTGGACCGAATCTTTCATCGATGGGGCAAACCCCACATCGACCTGTTCGCGACAGCGACGAACTCCAAGTGCCAGAGGTTCGCCAGCAGGTTTCCCCAACCGAGGAGCATGGGTGATGCTTTCTCGTTCCCCTGGGACGGCCTGTTCCTTTATGCGTTCCCCCCGTTGCTGTTGCTGCTCCGACTCATCAACCAGCTCAAGAGGTCCCGGTGCAGAATGATCCTTGTCGCACCGGCGTGGCCCAGACAGATCTGGTTTCCAGACCTTCCAGTCAAGCTGCCGACGGACACAGATCTTCTCTCCAGAGAAGGAGGCGCAATTCTTCATCACGACCCAGAGTCGCTGAACTTGCAGGCCTGGCTCCTGCAGCATTAGAGTTTGGAAGATACGATGTCCCGGCCGACTGCAGAGAGGTTCTTGCGAAGGCCAGGGTGTCCTCAACTCTCAAGTGCTACGGACATGAGTGGAAGAGGTTCTCTATCTGGTGCCGGGCACAGAAGATTAACCCTCTGTGGATTACAGCCCCTCAAGTATTGCTGTACCTACTGTCGCTAGCCAAAGCTGGACTATCTCATGCTTCAATCAAGATACACCTGGCAGCGATTTCCCGATACACCAGGACTACAGAGCAGTCATCCCTGTGGTCTCATCGCCTGGTTAAGGAATTTATGAAGGGACTGTTTCGATCATTCCCACCGGTGGAGGCGCCAGCCCAGGAGTGGGAGCTCAACGTGGTGCTAACCAGGCTCATGGGTCCGCCATTCGAGCCATTGCATTCGGCCCGTTGAAGTTTCTGTCGTGGAAAACAGCGTTCCTGGTGGCCATCACCTCCGCACGTTGCGTGGGAGAGATCCAGGCACTATCCTGCAAGCCTCCATACCTGACCTTTCACGATACGAGGGTAGTGCTGAGGACGCACCCCTCCTTCATGCCCCAGGTGCCATCGGACTTCCATCTCAATGAGCCCTTGGTGTTACCAGTCTTTTTCCTGTCGCCTTCGTCGCCGGCCGAGAGGACTTTGCACTCGCTGGATGTAGCTAGAGCGCTGAAGTTCTACGTGGACCGAACAAATAGTTTTCGGAGGACATCACAGCTGTTTGTGAACTTTGGACCTGTGAACCAAGGGAAGGCTCTCTTGAAGGCTTCCATTTGCAGATGGCTCTCCGGCTGCATCATGCACTGACATCGGTTGGCAAACCGACCGTTGCCCGGCCGTCCGGGAGCCCATTCAACCAGAGCGATCGCTGCTACTACAGCGTTCTTGTCTGGTGTGCCCCTGCTGGACATCTGCAGGGCTGCTACGTGGAGGTCGACGCACACCTTCACGAGATTCTACTGCGTCGACCGGGATTCCAGGGAGGAGTCCAGGGTTGGCAAAGCAGTTCTGCGCAACCTGTTCGCTTAAGGGGAGCCTGGTGAGGAGGTAAGAAATGCTTAATGTTGAGTTTTGATGTAATGCTTAATGTTGAGCCTTTGCCACCTCCCGTGGTTGTGCATGTGTGTACTGCTATGTATTCTTATATTCATGAGCATGTGAATCCATGCCAGACCCCATGCTGGAGAAGGAACAAGTTACTTACCTGTAACTGTTGTTCTCCAGCATGGGTCTAGCATGGATTCACATGCGAACCCTCCCTCCTACCCCTCTGCAGCTCTTCACTTGGTCATACTGCCACTTTACGTGCTACCAAATCTGAGGATGGCTGCCAGAGGCGGGGCTTAGGGAGAGGGCAGTCATTGGCTGGGGGCAGTATGACCCAAAGACCAGTGATTGGTTACTACTGAGAAAGACTGATACTGATTTTTTTCTTTACCGAGTATTCCTGGCCTGACGACGGGGAATATATTCATGAGCATGTGAATTCCTTCTGCGTTGTAGGATGGGGATAAGGTGTTAGCAGGAATTATATTCTTCATTTTGGAAAGGGGAGTGGTTTGAGTATCCTATGGGATAAGAAAGGTTTGTGAAATGGGCGAGAAAGACAAGGATTTTTATTTATTTGTTTTATTTATTTTCATTTATAGAGCGCACAACTGCCCTCCGGCATCGCAGCGCTCTACAGGAAGGCTTACTTGGTTACATAAGTGCTTGCGAAGACATCCAAATATACATGTCACATAGCCCATGTAGCAGTGTACAGCTTATTTGGTTACATAGTGTTTGCAAACATACAGTTTGCGTAACCCATTATACAGGTTAGCAGCCGCATACAAAATGCAAAAGTCTATATAGTTGGCACAGACATGTTACTCAACCCATGCTTGTAGGGTGGAAGCAGCATATAGTGCGTCAGATCAGGAAGCATAGACATCTGTGCAGCCCCATGTTACAGGGCGGCAGCAGCGTGCTGGCGCAAGGTCAGGTTTGGTGACATAGATATGTTGCACAGTCCCTTCTTGTAGGGTGGCAGCAACATATGAATGTAGGGGTCAGGTAGGATGGCCCAGGCATGCTGCCCAGCCCCATGTTGCAGCAACATGCAAGGGCAATGTCAAAGTTAGTGGCACAGATGTGTGTCCAACCCCTTCTTGTAAGGTGGCTGCAGCATATGAACGCGGGTCAGGTAAGGTGGTGCAGACATACTGCTCAGCCACATTTTGCAGGACGACAGTAGTAAACAAATGTGGAAAGAATTGGTGGGCCCGGAATGTTGGCCATCCCCTTCTTATAGGATGGCGGCAGCAAACTGGTATAAAGTCGGTGTGGTATAGAAATGCTGCCCAACCCCATATAGCCGGGCGGCAGCAGTGTGCTGATGCTTTTCTGTTTTTTATTTTTGGTGGGGGGGGAGAACAATACTCACATACAAGCAGCCAGGGGGGTTAGGGCAAGCAGTACACGCATACAGGTGACCATGGGGTGGGGGCGGCACACACATACAGGCGACTATGGGATGGAGGGGCGAGCAGCACACACATACAGGCGACCATGGGGTGGGGGCGGCACACACATACAGGCGACTATGGGATGGAGGGGCGAGCAGCACACACATACAGGCGACCATGGGGTGGGGGCGGCACACACATACAGGCGACTATGGGGTGGAGGGGCGAGCAGCACACACATACAGGCGACCATGGGGTGGGGGCGGCACACACATACAGGCGACTATGGGATGGAGGGGCGAGCAGCACACACATACAGGCGACCATGGGGTGGGGGCGGCACACACAGGCGACTATGGGGTGGAGGGGCGAGCAGCACACACATACAGGCGACCATGGGGTGGGGGCGGCACACACATACAGGCGACTATGGGGTGGGGGGGAGCGAGCAACACACACATACAGGCGACTATGGGGTGGGGGTGGCATACACATAGAGGTGACTATGGGGTGGGAGGCAAGCAACACACATACAGGCGACTATGGGATGGAGGGGCGAGCAGCACACACATACAGGCGACCATGGGGTGGGGCCGCACACACATACAGGCGACTATGGGGTGGGGGGGCGAGCAACACACACATACAGGCGACTATGGGGTGGGGGTGGCATACACATAGAGGTGACTATGGGGTGGGGGGCGAGCAACACACACATACAGGCGACTATGGGGTCGGGGGCAAGCAGCACACACATACAGGCGACCATGGGGGCGAGCAGCACACACATACAGGTGACCATGGGGTGGGGGCGGCACACACATACAGGTGACTATGGGGTGGGGGGCAAGCAACACACACATACAGGTGACTATGGGATGGGGGCATGAGCAACACACACATACAGGCGACTATGGGGTGGGGGTGGCACACATACAGGCGACTTTGGGGTGGGAGGCATGAGCAACACACACATACAGGCGACTATGGGGTGGGGCGGCACACACATACAGGCGACTATGGGGTGGGTGGGCAAGCAACACACACATACATGCGACTATAGGGTGGGGGCATGAGCAACACACAAATACAGGCAACTATGGGGTGGGGGCAGCACACATACAGGCGACTATGGGGTGGGGTCAACACACACATACAAGCGACTATGGGGTGGGGGGCGAGCAGCACACACATACAGGCGACCATGGGGTGGGGGCGGCACACACATACAGGCGACTATGGGATGGAGGGGCGAGCAGCACACACATACAGGCGACCATGTGGTGGGGGCGGCACACACATACAGGCGACTATGGGGTGGAGGGGCGAGCAGCACACACATACAGGCGACCATGGGGTGGGGGCGGCACACACATACAGGCGACTATGGGTTGGGGGGGAGCGAACAACACACACATACAGGCGACTATGGGGTGGGGGTGGCATACACATAGAGGTGACTATGGGGTGGGGGGCGAGCAACACACACATACAGGCGACTATGGGGTGGAGGGGTGAGCAGCACACACATACAGGCGACCATGGGGTGGGGCGGCACACACATACAGGCGACTATGGGGTGGTGGGGGCGAGCAACACACACATACAGGCGACTATGGGGTGGGGTGGCATACACATAGAGGTGACTATGGGGTGGGGGGCGAGCAACACACACATACAGGCGACTATGGGGTCGGGGGCAAGCAGCACACACATACAGGCGACCATGGGGGCGAGCAGCACACACATACAGGCGACCATGGGGTGGGGGCGGCACACACATACAGGTGACTATGGGGTGGGGGGGCAAGCAACACACACATACAGGTGACTATGGGATGGGGCATGAGCAACACACACATACAGGCGACTATGGGGTGAGAGGCATGAGCAACCCACACATACAGGCGACTATGGGGTGGGTGGGCGGGCAAGCAACACACACATACATGCGACTATAGGGTGGGGGCATGAGCAACACACAAATACAGGCGACTATGGGGTGGGGGCAGCACACATACAGGCGACTATGGGGTGGGGTCAACACACACATACAGGCGACTATGGGGTGGGGGCGAGCAACACACACATACAGGTGACTATGGGGCGGGGGGCGAGCAACACACGCTGCTAGATCTTTGGACACGGACTGGCAGCAGCGGGATTTTGAAGATAATACAGTGCATATTTGATAGTACGGTAACGAATGTATTTTGGCAAAATTATATGTTAAGGTACCGGGTGGCTATGGCACGTTGAAGATAGTCAATGAAGGCAGTTCATGGGTACCCATGGTTAAGATCAGCTAGTTACTGTTATTGATGAATGTTTGGCAAAACTTGCGTAGTGAAGTACCTGTGTCTGGGTGGCAGAGTCAGGCAACTTTACGAAGGGATGGTATCAGTCAGTCACCGGCATCCCGGCAAGACCGGGAAAGACAGAACACTTAGGCCGGGCGTCGGCTGCGGGCTCCTATGGAACTGCCGATTTACTAGATCAGGCGGCCAATGGAAATGCTGCTTGCTCCGGTGTGCTTCTTCATGCAGGGAGAAGGGGTCAGGCAGAACAAGAAATGCTGTCGGCCATTTTAATGGAGTTTCCTGGTCACTGCAATCAATACATGCTCGGTAAGGGTGTCCACGCTGTGCCCTGGTGGAGTGGAGAGCATAACATAGGGGATTGTGGGAATAGTAGTGTTCTGTCCTAGTATAGTCAGTGTTTGGGACAAAATAACTAGAGGAATGTGGAAAAGAATGTCTGGGGTTGTTTGGATAAGATGCAAGCGTGTTAGAGATCTTAGAGGATGGGTTTTGTACTGTGGGTTTGAGATCTAGGTAGGAGGGATTTAATGGAAGGGGGAAGAGGCAGATGTAGTGTAACCTACAAAGGCCTCAGGGATCTCGTCCTCTTCTTCCTCCTCAGTGCAGTACCATGCCTCACCTTGGATATTCTCGCAAGCATAACCCGGGTCTCACTCACCCAGGTGATCTTCCCCCACTAGTCCACCATCATGAGATCTAACAGCTATGGATGTGTCCTGGCCACCTGGATAAGGGATTCCTGGGCTCTACCTGGGAGAATACCTTCAGGTTTCTTACAGTAGCCACCACCTTCCTGTAAATCAGAAGGGAGAGAAGGGGAACACAGAAAAAAGAGAAGGAACAGAGGGGGACCAGCCAATGGGAAGGAGCAAGGTTGTTTAAAGCTAGGAAGCCAAAATCAAACACAATCTTGCTTTTGTCTTGCAGACTGCACTGCCAGGAGAGGAGGGAATGAAGAGAACTATGTCTTGGCCTACTAAAGGACGGTTCAGGAGAGATCTGAGGAGGAAGCCATAAGTTCTTTTTTTTTTTTAAAGTTTTTATTTATAGGCAGAGGTTTACAGCAAACACATGTCAGAGCATAATACATAGTCAATTAATCAGCAGGTCATGGTTCAGGCGAAAAGCAAGTAGTACATTGCAAAAGGAATAAGCAGCCACAAATGAAGCCCAATAATGTACCAGAACCCACTCATGTGGTCGCAGGAGAGTCAGGTCCGGACCCACTCTCATCTCGACCAACAAGGTAGCTGTTAAAAGCGGACCATAAGTTCTTGGGGACGGGAGTTTGCCAGGAGCGAGGTAAGGTATTCTTCTTCACAGGTTTTGGACCAGGTAAGTGCGTTGAGCCACTTCTGAAAAGTTGGGGGAGAAGGACTCTTCCAGTTCTGAAGCACACATTTCTTGGATACCATACAGCTTATGTTTAAAAATCTAGCCATCCGTCTGGTGTCATCAGAGCTCCACACACCAAACAGAATTCCCAGTGGGCTAGGATCAACCACCGCTCCAATGATGTCAGAAAGAGCCCTCAAGATCCCATCCCAGAAATCTCCCAATCTGCGACAGGTCCAGAACATGTGTAGATGATCTGCCCCCTCTAACTTGCAGCGAGCGCAGGTGTGTGTGCCATTGCGAGAGAATTTAGATATCTTGCGTGAAGTGTAGTATAATCTGTTCAGTAACTTGAACTGCATACATTGATACCGGAAATTGAGGGATACTCTATTTGTGTGCGAGCACATCTTTTGCCATTAGTGGTCAGATATTTCGAGGTCCAGTTCAGCTGCCCAATCAGTACGTGCACTGAAAGGCGGGGTTGCAGTCCCGGCTGATAGCAATCTATATATGGAGGAGACAACGCCACGGGCACTGCTCGAGTTAGCAATATATGCAACCGCTGGGGTGTCAGGCGGTTCGTCAGGAAAGGAGGGCCACCTGGCACGGAAGCAGCGCAAAGCCTATTGTATTGTAACAGCTAGAGTGCAGATCCAGAGTGGCCATGCCTCCATGTCTGAGGGTCAATACATTTCCTGTCAAGAAAGAGATCAGTCAGAGCCCGGTATCCCAGTGCGCTCCAGTGCCGGGCCAGGGCCCTATCGTGCGTAGGTTCCAGCCCAGGGAATCCCCAGATAGGGAGCCACTTGTAATAGGGGTAATATTCCACAGTGGGGCTTAGAAGCCGGCCCCAGGCAAGTAGAGTAGTTGTCACCGGGTGAAGCGGGGAGTCCGGCACAAGCTCACGACAGAATATCAAGGTCATAGAATTAACCTGGGGTGCAGCCATAGTTTCCAGCTTGACATGCGGGCGAGTTAGAGGACTCGGGTCCCAGTACGTGGCAAACTGTGCATGTGCGGCTATCCAATACAGTTTTAGGTCTGGAGCTGTAAGACCCCTTCTGTCGTATGGAAGTGTCATGTCTAGCCATTTTTTGCGAACAGCACCCGCATGCCACAGGAATTGAGCACACAATCTGTGTAACTTAATGAAATATTGATTCCCGGGCCAGATAGGCACGTTGCTGAAAATATAAAGCAGTTTAGGGACCAGAATCATCTTGACGAGGGAGAGTTTGCGGGCCATTGACAGGGGAAGGGAGCACCACCTCACCATTTTGGATTCAGCAAATTGTGCAACTGCGGTGTAGTTGTCAGCCAGCAGGGTGGAGTCGGACAGGGACACTCGGACTCCCAGGTATCTGATCTCGCCTTGGGACCAGCGCAGTGGATACTCCGAGACAGGCTGTTGTGTAGTGTTAGTGAAGGGGAACATTTCCGATTTAGAATAATTAATTGTGAAGCCAGAGAAGGTACCCACAAGCATGAGATCACGTAGAATGGGATCCAAGTGGGTGGTAGGGTCTCTGAAATATAGTAGCACGTCATCAACATATATGGATATTATTTCGTGGGAATCTTTCAAGCGTATTCCTCTGTGGGCATAGCGTGCTCTGATATAGTCTGCCATTGGTTCAACGACCATTGCGAAGAGGATCTGGGAGAATGGGCAACCTTGGCGTGTCCCTCTAAAGAGTGTAAATAATGTGGATGTCAGGGAATTAACACGGACCCTCGTGACCGGAGAAGTGTATAGCAATTTAATGTATCTAATCATGTTGGGACCAATCCCCATCGTCTCCAGGACTAACCACATATACTGCCATGAGACCATATCGAACGCCTTTTGGGCATCGAGCACAACCGCGACAGCACTTGAGTTCTGGTCGATTCTAGCCATCACATTGAAGAGCTGCTGGATATCGTGGGATGTAGATCTGCCGGGCACAAATCTGCCCTGGTCTTCGTGTACTAGAAATTGCATGATCAGGAGGAAACGATTAGCTATTAACTTTTCAAAGATCTTAGCGTCAATGTTCATGAGCAAGAGAGGCCTGTATGAACCACATTCGTCCTCAGGTTTATCGGGTTTGAGCAGCACTATTATAGCAGCCTCACGCAGGCAGGGGGTGAGAATGGACTCTTGGAGTGATCTGGACCACACTTCCAACAGTCTAGGAGCAAGGATCGCTACATGTTCCTGGTAAAACTCAGGGGTGAGTCCGTCAGGAAGATCAGAGATGGCCTTCTCAATCCCCTCGAGCAGAATTGGTGAATCTAGTTGGTCCCTAGATGAGTGGGAGATGAGAGATATGGGGATCTGGTCAAGGAGGTCCCTCATGTGTTGTTCACTGTGTTCCGGAGGTGACGCATAGAGTTTAGTGTAAAATTCAGTAAAGATCTCCAATATCTGTTGGTCGGTCCAGTGAGGAGGGCCCTGTGTATCCCTGACAGACACAATCTGGGTGTTGCCCCCTTCCCCACTCACCTATCTGGCAAGTGTCCTACCCGGCCTCTCGCCCTCCCCGTATTTGCGGGCAGCATGCAGGCGGCTAAGATAGCAAACCTCCCTCAAGGTGTGTGCCTCGAAAACCTCAAGTTCCTCCCTTATTTTTGCAAGTTTAATGGGGTCGGCAGCCGACGTGCAGTCTTGATCCAACTCATGAAGTTTAGACTCGGACCGACTCAGGTCATTCCTTATCACCTTGAGCACTCCCGCTTCCCTGGAGATGGACATTCCCCTTATGTACACTTTGAAAGCTTCGCAGCGGACCCCGGCAGTGGTAGCCTCTAGGTTGTTACACTCGAAAAAAGTCACGATGTCCGCCAGTATGTCGGCTTTGAACACTATATCTAGGAGGGCGGCGGATTTAAAATGCCAAGTGCTGTACGTAGGCACAGGCAATCCCAACTCGTTCGACAGCGTCACCGGGGCATGGTCAGATAATGTGCGGGTAAGTATCTGGGCTTTATCTATCTTCCCTATCAAATCGCTAGATACCAGGAAAAGGTCAATCCTTGAACTATCATGTACTGACGAATAATATGTATATTCTCGCGTCTGGGGATGGAGAGCTCTCCAAACGTCCCAGACACCAAGTGGTGTGATGTGCGTTTGTAGTGTGTGCGCTGAGCATGATGGGGCTCTGGGTGCCGTTCCCGTCCTATCGAGTATGGTGTCCAGTTGTGAGTCTAGAAATTACCCTACCAAAGCATAGACGGTATATTATGTTGGCCGAAAACCATTTGCATTATATACCCTACATCGCCATTATAGAATCGTCAGCTTGACCATAGAGCATCCATTTTGTGCCTGGATCCGCCATTTGCTTTCTTTGCCTTTCTGTTCAACGCTTTGCAAATATATATTTTATTTCATGAAGCTCATGCACAGAGCAAGGCCACAGTTTACATGTTGAGAGACCGGCCCAGACAGAAATGCCAAGCAGTACAGAAATACATTGTTTTCTTCCCTCACAAGTCCTTGAACGCGAGCAGAGAGGCATTTAATCAGCGGCCAGGTGCCGGCCGGTCTCGCTGAAAAAGGCTGTTAAAGCATGAATTATACTTTCCTAGCAGCCCCCCCCTTTGGGGCTCTCCTTAGATCAGGCTGACCCCTAGTACACGAATAGAAACAAGTAGATAGCATACTTTGGAATGTGTCTCTCCTACGAACACAGTATCCTCGCGGAACAAGTGCCTTGTGTTCTTCATAACAAAGAACTATGTCTGCTTACTGCAAATTGCAACTGTTGCTAAAACGAGTAATATAGATTGAATAAGAAACGTGTCATGTTCCAGGAGAATAGCTCAGCGGCAACGTGTTCGCCTTGGAAGCAAGACGACACGAAGCAACACAGGTTCGATCCCCGGGTCTGCGCTTAGAAACCTCTGGGTATTTAAGCGCGTTATAAATATGTAACTAAGGCAAAAAAAAAGCAATTACACATCTAAAAAACAAACTATTCCTGTAACAGCGACTCGATGCCCACAGGCTGTATGAGCGCTTTTAAAAATGCAAATTAAAAAAAACATAATTGTCAATTACCGAACCCTAGCTCAAGAAGATACATTATGGGCGGTTTTGATGTGTCACAAAGGGATTGTACGAGAGTCTTTTTATATATATAATACTATTGTAGAATGTTCGCTCTATTGCATCTCACGAGGTCTGGGTGACGCACACGTTGCGAGACGTTCGACCCAGTCGGCCGACTGAGAATATTTGCTTTGCAATAAACCCTAGTACTTGGAAATCGATCCTTGTGTCTGTCATATCACTTGGTGTATGGTGATTTGCCTTGTTTCCATACGCGAGGGTCTTCAGGGCCTAGCAAAAAATGGCACCCGAATAGGGACCCTCCCCCATTTGCTCCATCGTGTACGTTGAATTTGAAGAAGGCGAAAATGAATTGAGGACTAGGCCGTCGAACCGGGATCGAAAAGTGTTCGGGGTGCCCCTGTGAAAGTGATGAGAGATTCCTTTGCAGATCTGTACACAATCGGTCCCTGATCGACGAGCAGCGGCCAGAGAGCATTGAGGCGAGGGTCCCGAAACGAGGCAGCTTGAGCTAGATACGCAGTCAAGACGATTCCTGGTTGTGTCTGTATACGGACGAATTGAGTCTTGAGAGACGAACTGATTGATCAGGTGAGTCGTGCCCCGATTCTTAACAGACCTATATTGGTTAAGTGTTGCTCTTGCAAGATCAAACGCCCAGGGTAAGTTACGAATAAGATCAATATGCCTGCGAAATTGTCTTCCTGCCTAGTGGGATTTGTCCACTGCGGTAGACAATCTTTGGAAATTGGCCAGGTTGCGCCACCCATAGGGTCGCCTGCGTTTGAGATGTATGTGAAATATGGAATAGGAGCAATAATGTTTGATGAAATTTGGCATAGGCAGACCAGACATGTAGTAGATTTGCAGTGGCCGAAAGATGGTACTTTTGAGATGGCCCGAATAGAACAATTAGAATCAGTATTGCTGCGCAAGAAAGCACGCCCGCGACATTTGACGTCATAAGAGACTGGAGGAAAGAAGCTAACCTCCGTTTAAAAAGTAGGGAGAAACATTACTCGAAGGCACAAATCAAACACAGAAAAAACGCTAGAACTAGAAGAGCTCAAATGGACTGAGGATATCAGAAGAGGGGATAGGAGTATCCAATTAGGCATACAAAAGATATATCCACAACAAGAGTTCCATGCATCAGATGAACTAATAAATAGGATTTTGAATCAAAACACCCTCAAAGTAATATTTACACCATTGCACCAGTACCCATTGCTCCACCTCAGTTGCCACCCTCCATTCCTGTTGTTCCAACTGCACCATCTCCCCCTGTGCACGTGATACTATTTCCCCCTCCGCCGACAGAGCATGAATTAGCAGCTGCCGGAGAAAGCAGCTCTACAGAGGTGGGGCTTGCACAGAGAGGAAGCACCAGAGTAACCCGTAGTATGGTTAGCAGGGAGAGGAGAGAAGAACTTAAAGAATGGGCAGAAATGTACATTGAAGGCAATGACGAGGGATCCACGCTGAGTGTATTGTATGACTATAAGAAGCTCAGTGAAAAACAGGTATTGTTAGAATGCATGGTGAAGTATCTTATAGATAGAAGGAAGGAATTGACTGGTATTTTAGCACCGCAGAAGTTGCGGGATCTAAATGCTTTTTTGCGTGTGAGGAAAAGTGCGGCAGAGATAAAAGAGCACGTAGATAAACTATTTGAGTTTAAAAACAAACTTGATGAATTGCATGCAGAGGGGAAAAGAGGGAAACGGGTGGTGCCATATGTGAAGCAGCGATTTTTTTCCGCTGTCAAAACCTGTTAGTGAGGAGATGAAAATATGTACATGAGAGGCGTTTAGGTGGATTATGGATGCTAACATTTCTCCAATGGAGGTGCACGATACGTTTGATCAGTATACGGTAGAGAAGCAGAGGAAGGCATTGCAGGTGATGGTTGAGTATTTACAAGATGAATGTTATGAAACGAAGTATTGTTTCCCCCCCGATTTAATGACAATATACAAAAGAGCATTTTTACCTGAAACTGAAAAGACTGCCCTCTCCCTCGATTTAGCTATAGTGCTAAATAAGCGAACCAGTGAGGAAACTCCCAGTTCGATATTTCGCATGAGAAGAAGTCCTTCCCACCATTGTGCCAAAAGTAGAAATTCCTGCCGCTGATGGAAATCCACCGAGCGTAATAGAAGCCCATTATACAGCACAGTACGTGCATGTCCCTTTTTCTAGACAAGAAGTAAATAATATAAAACAAACAATCCCTGATTTGAGGAAGAATCCGGCAGGATTTTATAAAGAGATTGAGTCCTATTTGAAATCGTCCATTTTTACGATGAGTGATATTGATCTATTATTTCCTGTGATTCTCCCAGTAGATATATGGAAGCAAATTAGGAACGTAGATGACACTGATACTTTGGGTGATACATGGGAACATTTGATAAAAGAGGATACGGACAGAAAAGCTGGCGAGAAGCCATTGCCAGCTCTGTTAGCATTACCAGCGCAAATAGTACAGAAATGAAAGATTTTGGTATCTGAAAGGAGAATTATCTGGGACAAATTAACGGCATGCGTGCAAGAGAAAGATGATTTGAAGAAGTATTTGCAGATTTAATGTTTATGTTTATTACATTTATATAGCGCTTTAACCCAAAGCGCTTTACAATAAAACAGGTACAATCGAGGGAGAAGCATATAAACAATCATGATACAAACCAGTGTAACAGTGCGTAGAACAGTTTCCTTAGATGGAGGAGGCGAGGGAAGGGTGAGGAGGAAGGGAGTGGGGGTAGTCGAGGATAGGGATCAAATTCAGTTGTCTGATTTAGGTTCCACAGTGTGAGAAGAAGGGGGGAAGTGGGAGGTAAGAAGGGGATGGGGGGACTGGGGAGAGGGGAGGAGAGAGAAGGAAGGAAGTCAAAGGGGAGCATGGAGAAGGAGAGCTTTCAATGCAGAGCAGAAGGAGGAGTAGGTGGGGATGGAGCAGATGGAAAGAGGTAAGGAGTTCTAGTGTAGGGGGGTCAAGAGCTGAAAGGAACGGAAACTAGAAGAGGCACATGGTGAAGGGGGTAAGCACTGAAACCGGGAAGAGACTATTTGTTGACAAATATGTGAGAGGGTTGCTACCGAAAATTAAAAATTTAATAATGACACCTGAAAGTGCGTGGCAAGCAAAATCACAGAGTGAAGTATTACACATGGCATAATACTATGAGAATAGAGTAAATACAAAGAAAGAGAAAGAGGTGAGGGATAGAGTGAATCTAAAAACGAGAGTATTAATGCAACAGGTAGCAAATTATAATAGGGGCACAGGAAATGCACCAATGAGAGGGAATTTTTCCAACATGCATGGAGGTCCAATTGGACTGAATGAATGCGCACATTGTAAGGAAGAAGGTCATTGGCGAGCACAGTGCCCACGTTTGCAGAATAGGAATGAAAATGCCCTGAGAAGGCAGAATAGAGGTCGCCCGGGAACGTAAAGACAAAATAGAAACACTAGGATGCCACAAAATCAGAATAACCAAGGAAATAACAACCCGAATCAGAACCAAAACCAACATCAGCAGAATAGTGCAGGAGAAGGAAATGTCTTTGATACTCAGTCCAATTCATACTATTCGAGGGGTTTGGGTCGTCCGACGTATTCCATATCTATAACAGTAATCACCACAGCTGTGTTGCTTTGGAAAATCTTTCGGCGTCTGCGTCCTGCCTCGATGACGTTGATACGCTGTCCTCGAGGGCCTTCCGCCAAGCTGACGTCACCGGATGTTATAAGTAGGACACACGACGCCCGTAGCCTCAGTTCTGTTTTTTCCGCGAACGTGTTCGCTTCGGAGATCTCGGCGCGCCTCGGTTCTACTGAATTCTGAAAGTTCGGTTCTTCGAACCTGTTAGTTCGTGAAATTATGTCTTTGGCTTCTTCCACCCCGCGGTCGGGTTTTAAGAAGTGTCGATGTGCGGGTCCAAGATGTCATTGACGGACACGCACGACGCTTGCCTCTGGTGCCTCGGGGAGGACCACGATACGGATGACTGTGTCGACTGCCAGTCGCTTGCATCGAAGGCCTTGCAGGAGCGTAAGAAGAAGCTGTCGGTGGGTAAGGTGGC
This sequence comes from Ambystoma mexicanum, assembly GCF_040938575.1. Taxonomy (NCBI): domain Eukaryota; kingdom Metazoa; phylum Chordata; class Amphibia; order Caudata; family Ambystomatidae; genus Ambystoma; species Ambystoma mexicanum. The sequence continues at coordinate 539,694,015 of NC_090922.1, forward strand.
CAAGCCCCAGAAATCTTAATCCACTGGACTTTCGACAGACGATTCGAGGGGCGACTCTCTGCATCGTCGTCGTGAGTCCGGGGGGTCCCGGTCCAGGAGTCGGTCTCGCCATTCCTCTGCCTGTTTGAGGCACTCACGAAAGCGCCGTCACAGGTCGCCTTCCCCGTCCTCATCTGAGGACTCTGCCCGTCGGCGGGTTGCTTGTCCCACCAAGCATTCCACTCCTGAGGAATGGGATTCCTTCCGAAAGGAGATGATGGCGATTTTTCAATCGCAGGGTTCTGGTCCATCTGCGCCGTCGAAGGACGCCGGCCGTGACGTGCTAGAGACACCACTCATCTGACTTCGGACTCGAGCAGTCGTCGAGGGATCTTAGGAAGGTTTGGTGCCTGAGGAGGTGCCTGACGAGATTTTGTCTGGTCACAGCCAGATTGAAGACCTGCGTCAGTCACTGCATGACGCCAGTGGTCTGGACACCTCTCTGGAGGTGGAGTTCTGTCGGCCTGAGCCTGGCACCCATGCCGAGTCCTTGTACCGGCGCCTTATGTTGAGGGTTACGAAATACTTGGGGTGGTCTGTGCCCCCTGTGGGTTTTCTGCAGGATGACCTGACGGACATCCTCGCCCACGGTCCTCCAACTGACCCGGTACTGCCATTACATATGGCTCTGCAAAGAAGGGTGGCTGCAGCTTGGACTGCTCCGTAGAGTCTCCCGGCATTGAGCAAGTCTTTGCCGCGAAAATACCATCCAGCGAGTAGTGACTACTGCTACTTGACCACGCACCCCACTCCGGAGAGATTGGTGGTGCAGGTGGCCACGGCCCCAGCAAAGCAGGCATCGTACCCTACCATCCCTCCTGATAGGGACGACAAGCGTTTTGATGGCTGGGCAAAGAAAGTTTCTTCAGGGGGTATGGCTTTACAGGCAGCCAGCTCTGTGTGTGCCTTGTCACATTTCACGCACTCTGTGGAACTGTATTTCATTGGCGGCTGAACATATTCCCAAAGGGGAGGAACGGGATGGTTTTCTTGCTATTGTACAGGATGGCAAGGATGCCATGTGTGAGACCGTTCAGTCGGGTTTGGACATGGCAGATTGTGTCAGCCGGTCCATGGCGGCGAGCACCGTGATGCGCAGGTTTGTGTGGTTGCAGAAGTCTGGGTTTGCTCATGATGTGCAGGCCCGGCTCCTCAACATGCCCTTTGATGGTGAACATCTTTTTGGCAGAAAGGCTGACGAGAGCCTTGAGAGGTTGCCAGACCTCCAAAGCTGCAGCAAAGTCGTTGAGCGCTGCAGTTTGCCAACCTCTGCCTTTTTGTCCTAGGGGACAGCAATGGAGGGGAGGTTCCTTTTGGTATTACTCGTCTTTTAGTAAATCGAGAGGAGCTGCAAGTCAAAGGGGCCACCATAGGAGTGCCAGAGGTGGAAAACAGGGTACTCGAGGGGCCAAGGCTGCTCGGGCAGTTGCCTCTTTGCCCTCAGGCACTGCCGCAGCCGCTTCAGCTCAGTCATGAGGCCATGTCCAATGGTTCGCCCGTTGGGGGAAGGCTGGCGCAGCATCTTGTAGAGTGGCGTGCCATTACTTCAGATGTGTGGGTTCTGGAGATCATAGCCCACAGCTACTGTCGTCCTTTCCGGCAGAGGCCTCATGACAATCCACCAGGGAGTGTCTCTTTGAAGAGTCCGGATCCGCTCCTTGCGCAGGAAATTCAATCCCTTTGCTGGAGAAAGGCGCCATAGAACTGGTGCCTCTAGCGGAGAGGAACAAGGGATGGTATTCCCCTTATATTTTGATTTCCAAGAAAGACAGGGGATTGAGACCCATCATTAACTTGCGCGGTTTGAACAAGCTCCTCAGGAAGGACAAGTTCAAGATGGTTACTCTTTCTCAAGTCCTCCAGGCCCTTCAACTTCAGGACTGGGTGGTGTCTCTCGACCTCAGGGACGCTTATTTTCATGAGCTGATCCATCCAAAGCACAAGAAGTACCTGAGGTTCGCGGTTGGCGAATCGCACTTTCAGTTTTGGGTCCTGCCGTTCGGATTGACCTACGCCCCAAGGGTCTTCACCAAGCTCATGGTGGTGGTGGCAGCGTATCTCAGGAAAGGGGGATTCACGTCTACCCCTACCTGGATGATTGGTTGATCAGGGCGCGCTCTCCCGAGCAAGTCCTGCATCATCTGTCCGTCACCTGCCACTCCCTTCACAGGCTGGGCTTCTCCCTCAACTTAAAGAAGTCCCACTTGATGCCAACCCAGCGGCTCCAGTACATCGGAGCCGTGCTCAACGCATCCCTGGGGCAGTGTTTTCCTCCCCAGGTGAGGGCTCATCACATTCAGCAGATGGTGCACAAGTTTCAACACGCCCGGAGTCTCCCGGCGTTCGAGCTCTTGAGGTTGCTCGGCCTCATGGCATCCTGCATTCTTCTTGTGCCGCAGGCTAGGTTGCGGATGAGAACTCTGCAGTGGGCCCTCTAGATGCAGTAGTCGCAGTACTTCGGCAGGATTTCGGACCCCGTTCAGGTGCCGCCCTCGGTCGCCCAGGACCTTCTGTGGTGGGCCGTCAAAGGCAATCTGATGAAGGGGGCTCCGTTTTGGCTACCCTGGTCAGAGGTGACGATCGTGACGGACGCATCCCTCACGGAATGGGGAGCTCATGCCAACGAGTTGACAGTCAGCAGTCGTTGGTCTCCGTCGGAGTCCAGACTCCATATCAATCTGTTGAAGCTGAGCGCCGTCAGGCTTGCCCTGAAGGCTTTTCTGCCGACTGTGCAAGGAAAGAATGTCCTGATTCTCATGGATAACACAGTGGCCATTCAGTACCTCAACAAAAAGGGGGGGCAGGGTCACTTCCTCTGTGCAGGGAGGCGATGCAGCTCTGGATCTGGGCCATCCAGCAGGAAGTTTCGATCTTGGCATTTCATCTGGCCGGAGACGAAAACGAGACGGCGGACGCTCTGAGCAGGCAGAGCACAATCTCTCACGAGTGGGAGCTGGCTCAGGAGATTCTCCTGGAGATCTTCGCCCTTTGGGGGACCCCTCAGGTGGATCTCTTCGCTTCCAGTGTCAACCGGAAGTGCAAAAGGTTCTGCTCGCGGGAATTTCCTCCAAAAGGAGCCTTAGGAGACGCGTTCATGGTGGAGTGTTCCTTCCCACTGCTGTACGCGTTTCCTCCAGTCCCCTTCATCCCGCAAGTGGTGCAGAGGTTACGGAGGTTCGGTTCCCGGATGATCCTCATTGCTCCAGTTTGGGCTCGGAGGACGTGGTAGCCGGACCTTCTTAACTTGTCCATCTGCCCTCCACGTTGTCTTCCCTACTGAGACGACCTGCTCACACGGGAGGGGGTCAGGTTCTCCATCCAGAGGTCAGATCCCTCAACCTTCACGCTTGGCTTTTGAAAGATTGAGGTATAAGGATTGGGACCTCACTGAAGACGTGATGGAGGTGTTGCTTTCAGCCAGACGGCCGGCAACAAAGTACCTGTACCGTTGCCGTTGGAGAAAGTTCTGCGATTGGTGCAGGGTTAAGAATGTGGATCCTTTTTCATGTGAGATTCCTGTAGTTCTGCCTTTTTTGCTTTCGTTGGCCCACAGGGGCCTGCAAGTGGGAACTGTTAAAGGTTACCTGGCGGTGCTGTCTATATTTAAGCGCTCGTCTGAGGAGTGTTCCTATTTCAAAATTCCTTTATTTCTCAGTTTCTCAAAGGACTCACTAATGTGTTTCCGCCGTCACCTTTACAGGTGCCTGGTTGGGATTTGACCCTTGTTCTGAAATTCCTTATGGGTGCTCCGTTTGAGCCTTTACATTCTTGTCCTTTCAGGCTGTTAAACCTTAAAACTGTGTTGCGGTCACTTCCGCTCGCAGAGTGAGTGAGTTGCAGGCACTTTCAGTTAAGTCCCCCTTCACTGTGTTTCATAAGGACAGGGTTGTCCTTAGAGTTCGTCCTTCCTTTCATTCGAAGGTGGTGTCGGAATTTCATTTGAGCCAGAAGGTTATTCTTCCGGCATTTTATCCTCCTCCACATCCTGGTAAGAAAGAGGAGAGGCTCCATAGGTTGGATCCTAGGAGAGCTTTAAGTTTCTACATTTCTCGCATGTCCCGGGTCAGAGTGGACGATCAGTTCTTTATTGGTTACGCTGGAAGGCGTTTGGGACAAGCTGTGACTGAGCAGACTTTGTCTAGATGGATTATCTTGGCAATTTCTGAATGTTGCTGCTTGGCGGCAAAGATCCCTCCGGTAGGCTTATGGGCCTATTCTACTAGGGGTATGGCTGCCTCTACTGCCCTGCAGAGGGGTGTTCCTATTCGTAACATCTGTGAAGCAGCCACTTGGGCTTCGGTCCATACTTTTGTACAACACTACTCCCTAGATTCTATCCATGGGCAGGATTTGGCCTTTGGCAAGGCGGTCCTTTACTCTGCAATTTGATTGGGCATTCTAAATTTTTATATTCTAAATTCTTTTTCCCTCCTCCATACCTTGGTACTGCTTTGGGAGTCTATCATAGATATGGAATACGTCGGATGACCCAATCCCCTCGAAGAACAAGTTAGTCTCTTATCTGGTAACGTTCTTTCGATGGGATGGTCCGACGACGTATTCCATATCGCTCCCTCCCTACCTGTCCCGCTACAGAATTTCTAATGCGATTGTAGCTTATGTTTCCGCAAGGCTTTCTGTGGTCATACTGGCAGAAGATTGGTGCCACACGTTCTGGGAAAAAACTACAACTGAGGCTACGGGCGTCGTGCATCCTACTTATAACATCCGGTGACGTCGGATCGACGGAGGCCATTGAGGACAGCGTATCGACGTCATCGACGCTGGACGTAGACGCCGAAAGATTTTCCGAAGCAGCACAGCTGTGGTGATTACTGTCACAGATATGGAATACGTCGTCGGACCATCCCATCGAAAGAACGTTACCAGGTAAGAGAGTAACTTGTGCTTCTGGCGACTTTACATCGGATGATGTATTCAACTAGGACAGCCCGAGACAGGGGTCGGAACCAGTATCTATTCCCGTTGATCAGAAAGGGCCCTACGTAGAGATGAAAGTTGGGAATAAAGAGCACACTTTTCTAGTGGACACAGGTGCGCAGAAGTGCTCAATAGATCATCACTTTGTTCCAGAGATATCACTGTCAGGGCAAAATAACGTTTCAGTAGGGTTCGCAGGTACACCAGTAATTAGCCCAGTGTCACAGTCGGTACCTATAACATTAGGCCCATGCCCTGAGTCTTGCCCATTCCTTTTGACACAAAATTGCGGCGAGAATTTATTGGGTTTAAATTTGTTGAAAACATTAAGTGCGGTTATTCATTGTTCTCCTGATGGAGTGTATTTGACAATATCACCACAAAAAATGCCAGTGTCACAATTTTTGTCTAAACCATTACCGACTGAATTAAGTAACATACCAACTTGTGTATGGGCACTGAATGATAACGATGTTGGTTGTTTGAAAACAGAGCCGGTGAAAATAGTTTTGAAAGAGGGAGTTACATTGCCACGTATTCCACAGTATAAAATTTTGGTGGAAGGTGAGAAAGCTTTGAAATGCATTGTTTCTGATTTGATTAAACGGAATGTGATAGAAGAGATTACTGGTAGCACTTGCAATAGTCCAATTCTCCCATTTTATAAAAAAGGAGGAAATTAAATACCATATTGTTTTATAATTGATTTGTGCAGATTGAATAAAGTAGTTGGTCCCCAATTTCCATTGGTCCCAGATGGCATTACCATTTTAACGATGATTCCAGCTTCCGCAAGATATTTTAGTGTTATAGATCTAAAGAATGCATTTTTTAGTATTCCAGTACATCCAGATAGCAGATATTTATTTTCTTTCACATTAGGACGACGTTCTTTCACGTTCACACGAATTCCACAATGTTACACTGAGAGCCCGAGTATTTATAGCAGAGCACTGAAAGAACTAGATATGCTAGAGCTACCAACGGGTTGTGTACTATTGCAGTACATTGATGACCTATTGATTTCTGCTGACACAGAAGACATTTGCAAGGAGAGTACCATTAAATTGTTGACACATTTGACAGCACATGGACATAAAGCATCATTAAAAAAAATTCCAGTATTGTCGAAAGGAGGTGGCCTATTTGGGCTACCTACCTTCGAAAGAGGGAAGAAGACTGACACCAGAAAGAATAGAAAGCCGCTCTGGTATGCCTATTCCAAAGACACAGAAGGAAGTCAGAGCCATAATAGGCATGGCTTCATATTGCAGGCAGTGGATTGCTAACTTTGCTATGATTGTAAAACCTATGGTGGCATTGGCAAAGAAGGATGTGGCTTTGCCTTTGCCATGGAGCGTGGAATGTCAGAATGCATTTGATCTGATCAAAGTTGCAATGTGCTCAGCTCCAGTTTTGGGCACACCAAACTATGAAAAGGATTTTAAGTTATTTATGCATGAAAATAATGGTTGTGCGTTGGCTGTTTTGACTCAGGAACAAGGAGGAAGAAATAGACCATGCAGTTATTTTTCTTCCGTGCTGGATCCTGTTGCATGCGCTTTGCTGCGCTGTTTGCGAGCTGTTGCTGCGGCTGCCACGTCAGTGAAACAAACCGAGGGAATGGTTTTGGGTCACTCCTTAACTTTGATTGTGCCTCACACAGTAGACGTTCTTTTGAATAGAACGCAGACGCAACATCTTACATCAGCTAGACTGACGAGATATGAAATTGTCCTGTTTGCACCGCATATTCAAATTTTGAGATGTTGCGCTTTGAATCCTGCAGAGTTAATGCCCCCTCCCAATGAAAGAACGGGTGAGAAGGAACCACCACTCCATGATTGTATAATGGGTACTGAACAAGAAACGAAAGGAAGAATTGACTTAACAGACACCCCACAGAAAGAGCCAGACGCAGAACTGTTTTGTGACGGTTCCTGTTTTAAATTGCCCGATGGCACATCAACTGCTGCATATGCCATCACGACACTAACGAGTATTGTTGAGAGCAGAAGGATCCCATATAATTCAGCACAAGCTGCAAAGATAATAGCATTGACAAGAGCATGTGAAATTTCAGTATTGTTGAGAGCAGAAGGATCCCATATAATTCAGCACAAGCTGCAAAGATAATAGCATTGACAAGAGCATGTGAAATTTCAGAAAATTTGAATGTAAACATATATACTGACAGTCAGTACGCATTTGGGGTGTTACACAATTTTGGTCGACTCTGGGCTGAGAGGGGTTTTCTAACATCACATGGGACTAAGATTCAACATGGCCCTTTGATAGCACGATTGTTGTTTGCACTGGCGCGTCCTAAACGATTAGCAATAATGAAATGCGAAGCGCATAAAAAACATGTAACATTGGAAAAGGAAACGCATTTTCAGACAAAATTGCGAAACAAACTGCCACTGATCTACACACGAAAATGTTTATTGAAAAGTCAGAAGAAGTGCCCTGCATGATAGAAAATGGGATTGCCACAGTCAAAGAGATGCAAGCGGAAGCAACTGCAGATGAAATAAAAGCGTGGGCTGAGGGTTCAGCAGAATTAGATGTAGTGGGTTGCTGGGTAGACAAAGAAAGTAGAAAGTGGATGCTGCCCAACTCCTACGTAACTCCAATGGTCATCATGGCCCACAGTCCCACACACATATGTGCTAAAAAAATGATTCAGCATTTGGCCACAGTATGGCAAAATCCACACATTAGACAAACTGCTGAAAGCCTAGTCCAGAATTGCATGACTTGTTTGCAACATAACATTGGAAAAGGAACAACTACTCCAGTCGGTAGTTTTGCCCCCCCCCCCTCTATGCGCTTTGAAGTCATCCATTTTGATTTCATAGAAATGGAAAGATGTCAGAATCTTAAGTATATCCTGATGGTAGTCTGTGCATTCAGTAAATGGGTGGAAGCATGTCCGCTTAAGGACTGCACAGCGATGAGCACAGCAAAAGTGATGCTGAAAGAGTACTTCTCTAGATTCGGCCTGCCACGGGTCATATGGTCAGACAACGGCCCGCATTTTGTTGCCGCCGTGATATTACAGATTTGTGCAGGCCTCCAAATTGATAAACAATTCCATTCGGCCAGACACTAGATAAGTGCCAGTCTTGTTGAGCGCCAAGAATCTTCAAGAATATGATTAGCAAAATCTGTTTGGGAAGTTCAGGAAGTCAATTGAGGTGGCCGGATGCGCTGCCCTTAGCTTTGCTGTGCATGCGCACATCTGTGCAGGCAAGGACTGGACTCTCCCCATAGGAAATCGTGATGGGGAGACCTGTGAATGTTTGGTGCGCCCCGCAGCCTAGGCGCTTGAATGAAGTAGAATACCCTTTGCTCAGCACTCATTGTAATGTGTTAACTCAGAAACTACATTTGATTCATCAGCAGGTGCAGGAAGCTCTTCCTGTCAGATCCACAGGCTCAGGGCATTGGCTACAGCCAGGAGAGTGGATTCTGGTGAAGAACTTTGAGAGAAAATCTTCGCTCGCACCTCGGTGAAGGGGCCGTACCAGATTCTCCTGGCAACGCAGACTGCAGTCCGTGTGGATGGTCGAAAGGCATGGATTCATGCCACCCATACAAAAAGAATTCCATTTCCGTTGAAAGAGCTGCCTGATCCAGATGACAAGAAAGAAGCAGCTGCCCTTGACTCGAAAGATACCATTGCCAGTTCTCTGCCACAAATACTGCCGAAACCTGAGAAAGTGTCTGAAAAGATTGCCACAAAAGAGAAAGGGCTACAGGTGCCCCAACTTTGCCTAGCTGAACCTGCATCATCGCGGGCTGACACTAAGCCTGCATCTGAAAGTGAATCTGCATTGTTCATAGATCACACAGTACCTGGAGCAATAAGGTACAACCTATGTTCTCAAAATCGGAAGTGATCTGATCTACATATTTTGTTTTGCCTATATTCCCATCACGGATGAATTGGGAATCAGAGGCCTAGGGAAGTGAAGCGTGGGAGCTGTACCAATGTGAATCAAATTGAGAGCTCTGGAACGCGGCTTCCCGGTGCTGTCTTTGAAAAAGCGAATTACCTGTGTTGATCACCCCGTGCAAACAAGCGGGGCGCATATGGTACAAACACAATTGATGCCTGCTATAAAGTCTTTGGAGTACTGTGCAGAGTCACAATAATCTTGCCACATGTTTAGCAATTCGGTCTAATGAGAACTGGCCTAGGCGCTTTGCTGACCTCTTTCAACGCTTTGCTGTTTTAACGGGCGCTGCTGTAAAGAAATTTTTCACGACGAACATTGTTGGAGAGAAGGATTGCACACAATGCCTATACTCACTTCTGTTCCCTCCTACACCAACGCTGATGACGTAATAGATATAGAGACTATAAAAATGTCTAGAATAATTTGCTGTAGGAAATTCATGCTAATGATTATAACACTACTTTGTATTCTGAGTCCACTGATCCCAGTATTATGGTATTTGGAGAGTGTGCATCCATTAAGTTCTCTTTTGCCTGCTACCAATGCACCTGCCACAGACAGTCCACTCCATGTACTCTCTTATACCCTCCCTCCACTAGAAGAAAGACACACAGAAGGGTATGATAATAACACATTGCTTTTGATCATGAATATGACTCACTCTATCCTGAACAGAACGAATTGCTGGGTCTGCTCCCATTTACCCCAGAATGGCAGGAAAGGAATGGGTTGGTATGTACAGCCATTACCCCTTAATACAGCATGCTGTGCATCACTAAGTGCACTGTTTTATGGGAAGTGGAATAATAGTGATACGGGTCAATTAGATGGAACAAACATAGATGAGTTTGAAAGAATGGTAATGGAACCTGTAGGCTGTTCGATATTTAACAGAATAAGAGTGATAAAACCAGTAGTAAGGCCAGTAGATAGACTTTATGTGCCTTATAAATCATCTGTAATCACGTTTCACATGAATCCAGTTGGGAACAAGGACGTAGTGCCCCCCTCCTATACTATAAATTACAATCCTCGCACTGTCCCATTTTGCCTACAAAAGATTCCTATTCAGTAGGGACATTCAATAGATGCATGAATATTGCAGTACTTGAGAGAGAAGAAGAACCAATATATGTAGGTGATCCCGTTTATTTTATATGTGGAGAAAAAGCTTATCCCTGGTTGCCTAAAAATTGGGGAGGGACCTGTTACTTAGGGATCCTTTTCCCTGGAGCATTCCTTTCCAAAACATCAGACATATCAAAATTATCTAGATCCAGACCCCAGCGGGATGACAGGATTAATTGCGGAAAACATAGCAAAATCATTTATCCCATTTTGAGGCCAAGCAATAAACTCCTGGAATATACAGGGACTGTCCAGAATATTAGAAAAAATGATAAATGGAATGACCAACATATTGTATAATATGGCCCTAGAAGAGAAGGCAGTTAGATTAATGACACTTCAAAATAGAATGGCTCTTGATATAATTTTGGCCGACCGTGGAGGTGTTTGCAAAATCGTGGGGGCAGCGTGCTGTGTATTTGGAAATGACTCCTCCCCTACGATTTTTGAGGCAATAAAGAAATTGCACATCCTAAGCTCTGACCTTCATACCCCGACAGGCGGTTGGGAGCTGAATATAAGTTCCTGGTTTTGGGAATTACTGCTCTCATGGGGATGGAAACTAATTGCAATTCTAGTAACATTACTTGGGATCATCATGACATCATGACATCATGTTGTTGCATACACTGCCTGTCAATCATTTGCTCTGAAATAACAAATGAATGCGTACACATGATAACAGAGAAAAGAACTTCCAAAATGGATATGGAAACTATGAAAGAGTTCATGTCGATTAATATTGATGATGACGATTACAGTAGTATGCATAGCTCAGAACTAGATACATGGTCAGATGAAGATGCAATGTATGGTTGATGCTCTTAGTTTACGGCCAAAAGGAGGGTTTGTGAGTCTAGAAATTACCCTACCAAAGCATAGAAGGTATATTATACTGGCCGAAAACCAATCGCATCATATACCCTACATCGCCAGTAGAGAATCGTCAGCATAACCATAGAGCGTCCATTTTGTGCCTAGATCCGCCATTTGCTTTCTTTGCCTTTCTGTTCAACGCTTTGCAAAAATGTATTTTATTTCATAAAGCTCATGCATGGAGCAAGGCCACAGTTTACATGTTGAGAGACCGGCCCAGACCGAAATGCCAAGCAGTACAGAAATGCATTGTTTTCCTCCCTCACAAGTCCTTGAAGGCGAGCAGAGAGGCATTTAATCAGTGGCCAGGTGCCGGCCGGTCTCGATGAAACTGTAGAAAAAGGCTGTTAAAGTATGAATTATACTTTCCTAGCGGCCCCCCCTTTGGGGCTCTCCTTAGATCAGGCTGACCCCTAGTACACAAATAGAAACCAGTAGATAGCATTCTTTGGAATGGGTCTCTCCTACGAACACAGTATCCTCGCGGAACAAGTGCCTAGTGTTCTTCATAACAAAGAACTATGTCTGCCTACTGCAAATTGCAACTTTTGCTAAAATGAGTAATATAGATTGAATAAGAAACGTGTCATATTTGACATTGTCAATTACCAAACCCTAGCTCAAGAAGATACATTATGGGTGATTTTGATGTGTCACAAAGAGATTGTACGAGTGTCTTTTTATATATATGATACTATTGTAGAATGTTCGCTCTATTGCATCTCACGAGGTCTGGGTGACACACACGTTGTGAGACGATAGACCCAGTCAGTCGACTGAGAATATTTGCTTTGCAATAAACCCTAGTACTTGGAAATCGATCCTCGTGTCTGTCGTATCCCTTGGTGTATGGTGATTTGCCTTGTTTCCATAGCGAGGGTCTTCAGGGCCTAGCAGAGTTTTAGGTTCATGTCCCCTCCCCAAATGATCTGGAGTCCCACATAGCCCAACAGGATGAAGGCAACATTATCAAAGAAATCTGGGGTGTCCATGTTGGGGCCATAGGTATTCACTATAAGATACTCCCTGTTCACCAACGTGCAGTGTAGAATGACATACCAGCCCTCAGGGTCAATGAAGCTCTAATGAAACACAAACTTGATTGATTTATGAATCAGTGTCGATACACCTCTGGCTGGGTTTAATAAGTGGTGTAGAATCTGTTAGGCCCCCAGGACGGTGCGATGCTCGCTGCTAGTCGGCCAGGGGCATGTGTTTCTTGCAGCATAAGTATCTTGATACCATGGCTTTGGGCGTAAGCTGTAATTTTCCGGGCCTTAGTGTAATTGCTCAGTCACTGGATGTTCCAGGACAATATGTTTGTAATCATTACATTACTTTAGTGTACATCCAAGCTAGTGCAACCTAGCGTGTGCCTGCCAGTAAGATTATTACGGTTATGCCGCCCTTCCGTAGTGTGAGATGCTGTTCCATCTCTGCCATTTTCAATTTAACTTCCCGCAACAATTCCCCCCCCCCTCCCTGATCGCCCAATCCTAGCCGGCAGTGTCCCCCCCCCATCCACCTTCCACAGCGGACCCCCCAAACCAGGGGTCGGTGGACCAAACCCAACAAGATCCATCCACACTCGTGGCCCAACAGGGACGCACACCCAACAGTCCCTCCAAAATAACCATTGCAACTGCAGTGGGGTACGCTGCTGCCGTGCAATTAACTTAGTAGGAGCGATGAAATACCACGATTGGCACATGAGGCCGGCGGTGTAAGATACCAGAACAGAATCTCGCCTAATGGGCTCATACAACAATGGGCAACTTTACCTGTGTAATGTAAAAAACAGTATAGCAGTGACGAGTTATCAAAAGCACAGTACAGTGAGGCAATAGAATACCAACACATGATTCATTGTATAAGGCAATAACAATTTCGAAGGAATTCCCTCCATGGCCCACATGGGCAAGCAAGCCACATCTCAATACACAATTAAGACATGCCGTGAAGAACCACTTAGTTCAACACTACCATCAGCCCAGGCATAGAAGGATATTTGTTACCAAAGACCTAGGCAAAATAGAGGCAATAGGCCACTGGTCAGTCATTATCCATGAGGTCATCGGCTGGGTTGTTGAGCGGTATCTGTGCCTCCTATAAACTTTACCGCTTCATCAGGGACAGTGAAGAAGTATAATTTCTCTCTGAAAGTGAACTTGAGGCATGCCGGAAATAAAATTGCATAGAAGATGTTGCGTTCCCTCAACATCTTTTTTAAACTGAGGAACTGGCGTCTTTCTTGCTGTACGCCCACGGAAAAGTCAGGGAAGATCCGGATTGTCTGGGAGCCAAGGCGTAGTTCCCCTTTGTCGCGGGCCAGGCGGAGTACAAGGTCCCTGTCCCTGTAACTCAAAATTTTAGCAATGATGAGTCTGGGGAAGTCACCGGGCTTGGGGCGAGGAGACAGATCGCGGTGGGCACGCTCAACAGTGAAGAAGGGAGACAGCTCAGGGTTGCCCAATAATTCTTTAAGCAGATTTTCAACCGCCAGTTCCATACGGCCTTTAAGAGCATTCTCTGGAGCCCCTACAATGCGAATGTTGTTCCTGCGCGATCTGGATTCCAAATCATCGCATTTGGCTTTTACGAACTTCATATCGCAGTTAAGGGAGGTAACCGTATCCTGAAGGACATGTATACTATCCTCGTTAGCCCCAATTCTAGATTCAGCTTTGGGGATTCTGGTTCCGGCCTGGTCAAGCTGTGGTTTAAGTGATGCGACGTTAGCATTGATATCATCCAACTTTTCGTGGAAGGAGGCAAAGTTCTTGCCCATTGATTCCATCATCGCAGTGAGATCGGGGGCTGGTATACCCAGGGGCGAGGCAATATCCTCCTGACTGGCTGATGAGTGACCCTTTTCCGGTCTGGGCGCCGCCTTAGCAAATTTATCCATGGCACCCACCTTGCTTGTACCTCTGGACCTGTTTGACATCTCGTGGGGCTGACCCACCCGGCTAGTTCAAGTGTGTGTGGGGTCCAACAGCAGTATCAGTACTCAGCGCCTGAGGTAGGCCAAGCAGTATGTAGTGACTGCCACAGCTGGTGTTGGGAGCAGTGGTGCAAGGAGCAGCAGCGTAGGGGTTCCAGCGAGAGCCAGTCCATAAATCGTTGGGTGGCGGGCCTAATCGAGTAGTTTCAAGACAAGGGGGTCAATATGCTGGTGGGGCCCACCCTGAAAATCCTGGCACAGAGGGATGGGAATACAAGAGGCTTGAGATAACAGTGTGGTCCTCTGCCCCTATCGCACTCCACTGGCATGAGTGCAATCCGAGCGCCCGCGACGTAACCCGCACTCCGGAGGGGAGCAACGGGAGCCACCCAAAGCGGTGGGGCAGACCCGGGGGCAGCAGGCTTGGATGTTCCAACTTGTTGCAGGCAGCAGCCTAGACCAAGCTACGGCCCGGGGGGGGGGGCACACCACGGGCCTTCGGAGCACAGACAGTCACCGCTGTCAGCGTGGCCTGCCACAGTCCCAAAGTTCGGCCGGGCACAGCTCAGTTATAAAGGGCCGATTTTCCTCAGGATACGGACCAAAGAAGCCTCAGGTTTTGCACTTCGTGTGGTGGAAGTTGTAGCTAGTGCAGATCAAGATACACGCCGGTGCCGCCAGATTAGCGTCAATTGGGCACAGAGCTCACAAGGTAGATGGCCCTTTTTCAGGCAGCTCAACAACACCCCCTCGGAAGCCATAGATTCTAAGGAAAAGCCCAGGGATTCGTTGGTGGGAGGGACCAGCACACTGCCTGTTAAGGAAGGGGGCGGGGCACAACACCAGGGGTCAGCTGATGGGGGCAGAGCCACCACCTTCCAGGGAATCAGAAGGGCGAGGAGGAGACAAACATGGGAAAAGGAGGTTAAACAGAGACAGCCCAGTCAATGGAAGGGAGAGCGGATTGTATAAATGGCGGAGGCCACAATCAAATAGGGGCTTGTGTGAAAAGAGGATTAGAACTACTCGTAACAGGAGGCTACTGTTGCTCAGGAAGAAGGCAGCTAGAAGGACTAAAGGACAATGAAGTAACTCTTTAATACAGAGGTATACCCTGTAAGATAACAAAGACATTTACAAATAAAGTGGGTCAACCCCTGAAGCCTGCGTAGCAGTGTCCTCTTTCTTGACAGGGGGACACTGCTTTTTTTGTACCTCACATCCATTATTGAGGTTGCTAGGGTAATATGACCAAATATGTTAGAATAAACAGGTAATTGAGTTTAACCATAGGATTTCATTTTAAAAATATACCTGATTATGCGTAAGCACGGTTTTGGGCCTTTTGGTCATCTGGATTAATAGTCTTTCTCTGCCTTATACCTTTGTTAGTGATGAGGTCAGTGCTGCCAAGTGATAAATGTACACATTTAACTCACTTTCCTAATCCCAAAGCCTTTTAGAAGAAGGCCCATGGACGCTGCTATTCGGTATTTCATGAGCGCATTTCTCTGCTGCATCTAACTTTATCCCTGAAAGGGGGCCATATTACCTAAGAGCTGCTTGTTAGTCAGTAGACCCTGCACAGAAGAAGGTGCACATGTGTATCTGTATGTGGATGGCACTGATCTTATTACTCACCACATAACCTGGCAGGTATGCCCCTGAAGAAACAACGCACATTTTAGTTCGAAAGTCTGACAGATTGCCCGATATAACTCTTTAATTCAGAATTCATTCAACTTTAGTTCCTAAAAAAGAAAACACCTGTGAGATGTCACCTATCAGATGAGAATAAGTTACAGTATGCGTAACTGCAATAGTATTGGCAGTGTAGGGTAAATAAATGCTTGCTTGAAAATTATGAATCTCACAAACACCCTCCCATTGTCTCTATAATGCCATTAATGAATAGTTCAAGCTAATTTTAAAGCATGTAATGGGGATATTCCTGCTCGTCCAACCTACAGGGTCAATCAGAGGAGTAGCTTCATTGTTGCACCCTGCTTCACGTTAGGAATTTGTTTGTTACACCCAGGCTGTAAAGTGACTATGTGCCCTTGTCCTTCCAACTGATAAAGTATGAGTGCTTGGTTGCGAATCAAGCTCCACAACCAGTTATGACCCTACCAAATGGACGAACAATTGGAAAAATTGTCTGAGCATTCCTGGAACTTGAAAGAGTATTACCGCAAATCTTTTGTGAAGGTTCCGACTTCACTAATGGCGTTGAATGACGTGAGTAATTCAGTGAATCACATTAACATTTATAATGAATTATAAGCAGGGGTAATTTGTAAGACTTCCGAGTCCTGCACTTTGCTGCTAAAGTATTTGTAAAGGTGCAACAGTACCCTAGAAATACTAGCATAAAGCCCTGTCCTAGTTTTAAGTTACATGTGAGCCAAGAGTTCCAGCGTGTGCCTCCTTAATGCTATTTTAATTATAATTGTTCTTTTATAACGCGCTTGATACTAGAGGTTGGTTTCTAAGGATCGGGATTCGATCCTGTGTTCTGCGTTGTTTTGCTTCCAAGACAAACTCGTTGCCCCTGAGCTATCCCCCCTATTAAAATAATAAATGTAGACTCTAGCAGTTAGTTTAGGTGTATTCTGTTGTCTTACAGAATTGGATTGTTAGTATATTTTGTTACTGCACAGGATGCATCAAACTCAAACATGCCTGCCATATGTCCATTGCAAGACAATTTGCTCTTGCCAGTCTCATTCCTAAGTGACTTCAGACAATGCCAGCTTTTAAATAAAGCAACCTGAAATGTCGCCAGTCAACACCAACATTTAAGTAAAGTAACATACGTTTGACTCGTATTGTATCACAATTTGCAAAAACAAATACAATACTTAGTTCGCTAGAGAAAAGCCTGACTTCATGGCCATGTGTTACGCCACTAGGGCTTTGTCAAGGCAAACGTGGTGAGTGTTAGTATGGTGTTCCTTGAAAAAATGAAGCACAGAAGTAGACTGGAAAGGAGAGAGGATGCAACAAAAAAGAAGGCAGACCATGATTAGAACCATAAACCTTTTGGATCCATTGGAAAACAACATTGAGTCCCGACACAACAGTCTAACCTTGTGCAAAAGTAACTTTGCGTTGGCTATGTGAATCCTCCCACGGGGGGCTCTCCTGCTGAGTGGTGAACGACTCAATCCTAATATGTCACGTCC
This sequence comes from Ambystoma mexicanum, assembly GCF_040938575.1. Classification (NCBI taxonomy): domain Eukaryota; kingdom Metazoa; phylum Chordata; class Amphibia; order Caudata; family Ambystomatidae; genus Ambystoma; species Ambystoma mexicanum. The sequence goes on from NC_090922.1 coordinate 539,711,093, forward strand.
TAACAACCAAAAGTACTCATTATCAGTGTAGATGCCATAGCATAATGTGAATCACATATTGCATTGTATTGTATTGTATTGTATTTGGTTATTTATATAGTGCTCTTTCCCCATTTGTATGGCCTCAATGTGCTTTTTTCCTGATTGGAACGCCCTCCGTGACCATAGTCAATGTGCTGGAAAGTTCAGGAAGTTTAGATTAGGAGATGTTTGTGTGCATTTTTTTGCCGGTCTAGGACTTGGGTGGCTGGCTAGGCTTGACTAGGCAGCCCGAGCATTCGGGGCACGTGGGAGAAACTAGTGAAAAGGGTCTGAGGGGGCGCTGAGCGTGGGTGAGTTTATTGCAGTGTGCCTTAGCAGGGAATCCAGGGAATGCAGGCTGCCCTGGGATGTTTGTCTCATTTTTTCGTGGTCTTTCCTGTGTAGGGGTCTAATGGGCATTGAGCGCAAGTGTGATTATTGCAGGTGTGCCACAGCAAAGGCTGCTGGCTTGCCTGTTGTACATGTTGGGTGTGAATGTTGTTGTGCATGGGGTGATAATGTGTCAGGTGAGCCGCTGCGAAAGCTGACGGCCCGTGTTGTAATGGTGCAAGGGGTGTTGTTTCGGTGGTGTAGTATCGAGGTGCCAGGAGTCAGCAGAATATTGGGAAAAGCCAGGATTTAAGGGCCTTCCTGAATTTCAGGTGGTTTTCAGTGTTGCGAATGTGTAGTGGTAAGGAGTTCCATATGACTGGTGCTTGGACAGAGAAGGAGAAACCCCCCAGCCTTGCGGGGTTGTAATGTGGGATCACAAGGAGAAATGCTGTGCGGAATCTAAGGTCCCTAGAGAGTTGATAGGGAGCAGTTTTGTCTCAGAGGAATTCCGGGCCGGTGTTGTGGACTCTGCAGTGGGTGATACACACAGCTTTAAAGGTGCTGTGGTGAGCAATTGGGAGCCAGTTGAGGACTCTTAAGAGTAGAGCTGATGTGTTCTCTGGCGGTCTGGTTAATGAGCAGGTGTGTTGCCGTGTTTTGGATTCTTTGGAGTTTCCTTAGGTGAGATGCCGGGGCTCCTAGGTAGAGGCAGTTTGCGTAGTCTAGGCAGGACAGAATGATGGAGTTGATGGCTGAGAAACGGTGGGGATGGGTGAGGTAAGGTAAGATACGCCTGAGAATCTGTAGGTGGTAGAAGCAGGTTTTGGATACGATGGTGGTGTGTTGGGTGAGTGATAAGTCTGAGTCCAACGTACATCCAAGGTTTTTTACCACTTTAGAGATTGCCAATGTTTGTCCTAGTGGTTTGGGCCACGAGATTGGTTGGGGGAGGAGGGCTGTATTGCCGCGAACTAGGATTTCAATTTTCCCAGGGTTGGGGATGTGGTGGTGGTCATCATCCAGTGGTCGATATCAGAAAGGCATGACGACAGGTCCGGACTGCAAGAGTCTGGGGTTTTGAGAATAATCTGGGTGTCATCTGCATAGTTGTATCAGGTAAGATTGTGCGAGCCGATGATTGCGGGAAGGGGATATAGGTAGAAGTTGAAGATTAGGGTTGAAAGGTATGCTCCTTGAGGGACACCTTTACTTACTGGTCATGATGTGGATGTGAACTGGTGGAGGTGCATGATTTGTGATCAATTTGAGATAAAGGAGGCGATCCAAGAGAGGGCTGTGCCTGTGATTCCTAGTGTCTGTAGTCTGTCTAGTAGGATGGAGTGATCGATGTTATCAAAGGCTGCGGAGAGGTCTAGCAGGATGAGAACAGCACAGCCTTCTGCGTTGGCTGTTCTTTTTAGGCCGTCCCAGATGGAGACAAGGGAAGATTCTGTTCCCCTTAGTGGTCTGAAAACTGATTGTGCAAGGTCTAGGAGGTTGTTGGCTTTGGCAAATTGGCCAAGCTATTTGTATGCCGCGTGGTCCATGAGTTTGGCGATGAAATGAGTATTGGAGATAGGCCAGTACTTTTGGGCGATGGAGTGGGTCGAGTGTCGGTTTTTTGAGGATAGGTTTGATGTAGGATGTTTTAGGGCTTTCGGGAAAGATACTGATGTGAGTGAGTGGTTAAGGATTGTGCGTGCGACATTACCTCCACAGGTCGCGGTTAGGAAGTGTTTTAGGATTGAGGGTGGGCAAGGGTCCTCGGGGGAGCCTGACGGACGGCTGACTGCTACAAGCGAGAGGAATTCTTGATGTGTGATGGGAGAGAAAGAGTCGAGGAAATGTGTCTGCGAGGGGTTTTGGACAGGGGTCTGTGGGTGAGTGGGAGGCAGCGGTATACGTTTTAGTTTAGAGATGATGGCAGAGTGATTTTCGTTAGTGGCATTGCGGAAGTGGAGTGAACGAGTGTTGCATAGGGCTTGGGAGCTCGGAGGAGACAGGCTCGAGCATGCAGGGGATTTGAATTCGGCTATGATTCTATGTAGTTCCTTGCTTGGATTGCAAACATTTAGGATTCGGTTCCCCTAGATTGTTTTCTTGGTTTCAATGATTTCCCGTCTGTATATTCTGGTTGACCTTTCTAGGGCGGTTTTGTTCTGGGATGAATGGTCGGCTCTCCAAGCCAGTTCCAGTCGCTGCTTAGAGTTTTGAATGATTTGAGATTGGCGGTGAACCACCTAGGTGTCCTAATCTCTGCGAGGTCCGTTTAGTTGGGGTGAGGGGTGTGAAGGCATTTGTAAGCCAGAAGTCAAAGGATTCAAATGTTGGAGGTCCTTCCTGGAGGTGAAGTGTATGGAGAGACTTGAGGAGTGAGTGCTCTAGGTCTGGGGTGATTGTGTTCCGAGGTATGAAGAAATACAATGCTGAGTGATCAGTCCATGACAGGGGGACGGGGGGGTCGGGGAGCTGGGTAGATATGTTTGTGGTGCTGATAATCGCATCGAGGGTGTTACCTCTCGTGTGGGTCGAGATGTAGTGATTCAGGTTGAGTGATTCTAGGTTGTCTGTGAGCAATCTGGTCATATGGTTTAATGGGGAGCCAAACTATATGTTAAAATCCCCTTAGATGGTGAGTGTTGGGTGTAGGATGAGGTTGGCGGCCAGTGCTTCACCAAATGTGTCTACAAAGTTTTTGTTGTAGCCGGGGGTCTGTAAATGAGTAGGAAACTTTGTGAAGTGGAGGGTGTGAGTTTGAGTTTTACCAGGAGGGATTTGTAGTCTGTGGTGCTGGTTGAGGTGTCCTTGGTTCTTAGCTTGAGTTGGTGTTTGTGTAATATTGCGAGCCCCCCCTCCCTTCGTGAGCTGTTCCGGTCAGTGAGGTTGTAGCCAGGTGGGAAGGTCTCGTGCGCGAGGTGTTCATAGTCGTCGGAAAAGCAGGTCTCAGTGATGAAAAGGATGTCTGGGTTTTCATCCGTGATGAGGTCGAAGATATGGAGTTTATTTTTGTGAACTGACCTGGTGTTGATGAGGGTGCAGGATATGTGGTGGGTTGCCCTTGTGGGTGCTGGATGTGTAGAGTTGTGGGGGGTAGCGTGGGCTGATGTGGAGGCGAGCAGTGCATAGGGTGTGACACAGTGAGAGTTGGTGTTCGCATGTGAAGGAGAAGGAAAAATTGGAGTGGGCGAGAGGGAGGGAGGGGACTAGGGCTAGAACTGGGTTATGTGTGTGGGGAGGTTTTGCTTCTTTACTGCGGTGGCAGTGGTTGCGAACTGTGTTGGAGGAAGGCTGATGCTAGGGCGGGTATAAGGTGCATTTGGTCTCTACCTTTCCTTGACTTTTGGGCAGAACCGGGTATGTGGGTGAGGGTGGGAGGGACTCTGGAGTTTGGGGTTTTGGCTAGGGCTGCTCTTGCTGCACTAAGGCTGGTCAAGTGGGAGTTAGAGGTGCACTGTAGTTGAATGGGGACAGTGTGAGCGAGAGGTATTGGTGGGTGGATGGTGGCAGGGCTGGCGCGTGGTGGGCATATTACATGCCTCGCTGCGTTGTTCGATGTACTCCGGGGGGCGAGGGTCTCTATTCCCTCTCTCCATCTTGCCGCTCTTCATTGCGCAGAGCAGGATCTATGGGTGGGATGGGGTGAGGAGGGTTGGTCTGATGAAGGTGGGGGATAGGTTAGGTGTGAGGATTGTGCATTGGAGGTGTGAAGTGGTGGGATGGTGGGCTATGTGTTGGTGGGGGTAGGGAATGACTGTGGTGGGACACTTAGGGCCTACTGGTGCGCCAGTCTGCTGCTCTGGTCAGTGTGTGGCACTTAATTGGCCTGGTTCCACAGGTGAGACTGGGTTTCACTGAGCGTTGCAATAGGGGTATGGTTTACAGACACCCACAGTGGGATACTTCTCGAGTTTGAGGATCCTGTATAGTGGGAGAGAAACTTAGGCTTCGCAATGCACATTGAGTATAAGAGAAAAACACACCTGATTGAGATTCCTGTACAGTGGGAGAGAGCCCCAGGTTGTTTCACAATGCAATTTTAGGAACAGTAGAAGACATGCCTAGATTTGAGAGACGTGTATAGTCTGAGAGAGGCCCAGGTTTCACAATGCAGTTTAGGTACAGGCGAAGACATGCCTAGATTTGAGAGACCTGTATAGTGGGAGAGAGGCCTAGGTTTAGTAGTGACATATGTTATACAATATAATATACAAAGTTGCAGTCTACACTTGGGGTTGAGAGTCCTGTGTTGGGGTTAAGAGGCCTGGGTTTCGTACAATAATATCTGTCTAAGTTGTAAATTGTAAAAAGAGTGAAAATGGTAAGTGCCTTTCCCCAGGCGCTGCAGCCTCCATCCACAACCCTTGGCTGAATTTGACTTATTTTCATTTTAAAGTGAAAGATTGTGGGCTTGGCGCTCGTTTTGTCCGCCCCCCTGGACAATCTTTGTGACCTCCAACACCCATCCCGTCCTATTATGATGATTGGGCATTAGGCCCCACTTAAAACATCCTATCAGAGTAGCCTCTGCCCGGTCAGCCCAGAGGCAAAGGGCTGCTGCAGCAGCTCCAAACCGTGTTGGCCCATGTTAGCCTGGAAAGCCTGCAGCCGTCAACCAGCAGTGGCAGATAGGGAAGGTGTGGCGAAGGCAGGGGGTACAGCCATTACTGTTACACTAAATTCTCCTCCTCCACCCCCAACCTTATTACTTTTTACCATTTATATACCTACATGCATTTAGCCCATATTGCGGGTTGTCCTATTCCGCGTCAGCCATTTGCGCAGGGTATACACACTCCACTTTTGACCTGATGGTGCAAGCCATGACCTTACTTTAGCCCCACTGCACGAGTTAGGTTAAAGGCTGAATGTGAGTTATGGCTCAGCTTCCAGGGATTGCCTATACTAGCCACACTCCACTCTTGAACAGATTCACAAAGACTAACCATGAATCTGTTACCACTCAGTTGGATTTGGGAGTTGAAAGGGGGAGGAAATGGTAGACCAGATGTTTTCCCCTTAACACTGTGTCTCAAATCTAGGTGTCTTGCCCACTAGTGATGCAGGTGGGGGGTACAGCCACTACTGTACTCCACGAACTACCCCACCTGCCTCATTACCCAATATCCTACCCTCCCAGGAACTCAGCCCACCTACGCGTATCAGCCATAGCGAGCATTTACCACATGTGTATAAGGTAGCCATTTTGAAATCGCCCTACATGTGTAAGGTAACCATATGTTGCATCAAGTCAATGGAAAAGACTCTGGGCCTCTTGCGGGTTTGCTAACCCACGCACTATACCTGGGCAAGTCGTATGCTACGCATTCTTTGTACCTTCCTACAGCCCTCTCTCGATCCCAAGATAAGCCTGACTTCTCTGCCATACTACCAAAACCTACAGTAGTACAGACTTACACTAGAAGTTTGAATTTCTGTATTGCCCAAGTCCTTTGGGTGGACTTAAGATAAACTGCCCTATCAGAAGGGGTCAGCCTACTAAAGACTAGAGTTCCACTGAACAGATTTACTCCTCTAATCTGTCAGTTTTATCACCCAGCAATCCAATATTGACGACGATAACCGTCAATATACTTTGTGCTTGTGCCTTTGCCTCTAAAATATCTACTATGACCAGAACTGTTAACCTTGTGCATTATTCTGAAGTCTGACCAGAACTGTTTAACAGTATACATTACTCAAATCTTTACGCAGGTATGTATGTACTTTATGCTGCACTGTCTCTACAAAAAACCAGCGCCCTGATGCCTCTGGATTAGGTGCGCTTTACAAATGACAAAAAAAGAAACAAAAACAAAATAATAGTTATTAAGGGCACCTGTGAAAGTACTCAGATTATTTACCTGCTATAGAAGCCAGAGGGTCGTATTGTTCTGAAGCTGCTGAACATACTGTTGAAGTTCAAGGTCCTTTTCAGATTGGTCTCTTATCCAGTCTAGAACCTTTGTGACACTGTGGGGTCTCTCCTGCTGAGTGGTGAACGACTCAATCCTAATGTCACGTCCTAACAACCAAAAGTAATCATCATCAGTTTAGATGCTATAGCATAATGTGAATCACATATCTAAAATACACACACGTAGCGAATATTTCTAGTGACCCTACTTACAAAGTCCTGATATGGTGGATTCTCATTCTGTCTCTGGTTCTTAGGTGTATTCATCCTATGTCACGATCCGTTTACTGAGTACGAAAAATTAATGGATCAGTGCCAAGTCCTCCCAAGGTACACGTACCCTTTCCCTGTAGTATATAGGTAGGCAATCAATGTCTCACCTTTAGATATAAATGGTGCTGTTGTTGCGCCTTGCTGTGTACGTCAATCATGGATGCCCGGCGTTCTGTGTGTATACCGCGGCACCATTACACATATCTGTATAAGTTGGACAAGAAACGTCATTACATCCCTACATATGATGCCTGTAAACACTTTTAATAGCATTAAGGAGCGTGCAACGCTACACTGACATTTTTAACCACTTAGTAGAGTTGAGAAGGCCAGATATGGCTAAACCGTTCCCATTGTTGAGCTCGCCGACGGGAAAATTGGCATCATGAGTCCATACTGAGAGCAGGTGATGCAGTAGCTAATATTCTGGGGAAATACATGTTACCCTCATAATAGGCCTAAAAAGGGAATACAAGCAATTGCTACTGATGGTGTTTTTTTTGTTGCAATGGAGACGTGCTGTGTGGATCTTAAGGATGCAGCCACCAATCATAAAAATAGAGAGTTCTCACAGATTGAATAATATCTGGTGAAAATAGGCCCAGCATTTGATTGCAAACAATAGTGATTTAAAATGGTCTGAGCAGTTTAGTGAGTTATACAATATGCAGGATCAGATTTTGGGAGTCCTCCTGAAGTCTCTTCTAAATGGAAAACTGTTAAAATAATTCAAAATTTGGTCATTCAAATTCTATTGAAAACAGAGTCACAGAACGATATCACAGCAGCCATATTCGACAAATGCATAATGGCATTAAACAGAGGAACAGCTTTATAGTCTGATGTTCAGGGACCCCAAATGGAAAACAGAAAAATTCGAGCCTGTTACAGCATGGGCCAAAACTAATGGAAACAGATGAAAACTCAAAACTAAAAAGAGCAAAAGATCAGCAATCCAGAGAACACAAATTATTCGGCACCAGTGATTATCAATCCAATAATGTTAGCAACGGGTTGTCATAACGTAGAGCATTGAGCATCACTACAAAGTATTTGTATTTGTATTTATTGATTTATAAAGCGCCTTACGCCAAAGCGCTGTACAGTGGAACAACATAATACATAAAAGTAAAAGACATTATTTCGTCTGACTTATAATGGAGACCTGTGATAGTCGTTCTGAGCTATAAACTGAATGAAAGGTTCCCATTCTTCAAGACATGCTGACATTTTGCCCTTAAGTGTGGCTTCTGTTTTACACATAGCCACAACATACCATATTTTGACCAACCACTCTAATAATTCAAATTTTTAAACGGGGTAACCAAGGCCATACAGCCAACTATCATCCAATTTCCCTACTCGTTTCACTGTTTAAGGTGTAAAGGAAAAGTGTAGCAACACAAAATGATGGGTAGTGCTCATAATGCAATTTACGCTTTGTCGGCAGCATTTATTTTGTTCACAAGACCGAGAAGAACACTAAAGAGTAGACGAGAACAGGCTCTGTTGTACTCTTTAGTGTTCCACTCCATTTTGTGAACTCCTAAAATTGCATGCAGGGGATCCAACATCACACAAGTACTGAAGTTGGTAGTACCCTACATGCAATTTACAGTTTTTATAAAATTAGGGTAATACCTAGTATTCAAGCGGATTTCAGAAAAGGCGTTATAACCTTTGATCAAGTGAGCATTCTTTTTTTTAATTTTATTTAAATCACAGATTTTATAGGTGGGGTTTATCGTCTTGCAAACCACCTTTGACTTTGTTAGTATGGCCAGGGTGTGGTTGATCTGGAAAAATAGGGCATCCCTGCCAGCAATTCTAGAGAAACCCTGCTGTAATAACACTTCTTCAGCGAGATGGGGTCTATGCATTGAATTAACTAAACCATGTCTTTTTTTAATTTTTATGTATTTATTAAAAAGTCTGTACTTGTATCAAGGGAGAACTACAGCCATCCTCTATTCCAACTGTTGCCGGGTGGTGTCCAAATTCCCTATAGAAGCCAATTATCGATGTAGTGGGGCCCAGATAGTCTTGGGATTACAGGTCATAGTTATAGTAGCAATAAAGGTCTTTTCCTGCTCATTGGTATAGACCAAGTCCTGCAGCCACTCTCCATGTGTTGGAGCCAGTTTAGATTTACAGTGACGAAGGATACATTTTTAGCAACCATACGCCAAACTGAAAAATCTTCTGGTGACTGTCGACACTTTACCAATATCTCCTAACAGGTATTTTAGGAGTGACATAATAGGGGGAGCATCCACAATATTGTCTAACGTCTCAGTAATTGCCTGCCAATATGGGCAATGGGGGACAGTGCCAAAACATATCAAGGGTATTAGCCGGTGTAACCCCACATTTCACACATACATTGCCAGACGCCAGAGAGAACTTGGCAATCTTGGCAGGGGTATAGTGCAACTGATTGAGTACTTTAAACTGAATTAATCGATAGCCAGCATTCATTAACACTTCCTTGGTGAGGAGACAACACATTCTGCACTGTACATCAGAGAATTCACTATTCAAATCTCGCTCCCATTTCAGGTGTGCTGTGTTTTTGGTATCTTGGTTAGATTGAATTACACTATACAGTTTTGACATCATCTGCCTATTATCGCCTCCGTCTATTATTGTGGTGATACAATCATGCGTTTCCGGCTCAAGTGGGAAGGAGGGCAAAAAACTATCAGGCAGCAGCTATGAAACAGTAATAGTGTAGAGGTACTTTGGTGTTGGTTTCTACTCAATTGGCGCTGGCGTCGTAAATATAAAAGCTTGTCCCCACTCAACTGAGTAGGTAGGTAGAATCCACAAAATCCATTGTTTTTCATTAATTTTTATTGTATTTTGTCTTTTTCTTGATAAGTTGCTCAACTGTCCTCTGTTCAGTTAAATGTCAAGGTGTGTTAACACTATTTTACATGTGGTTCCGACACGTGTTTCGACCGTAAAGGTCTTTGTTATGTTATGTTTTGGTTGCATTTGTATAGCGCCTTATGTACCGTTGGTATGATCTCAAGGCGCTGGTAGGTTGAACGCCTTCGGGAACCGTAGTTTGAATCAGTTGAGAGAGAGAGAGTCGTAGATGCACCAGGTATGTGTGCAGCTGGTGTGGTTGTTGCATGATAGCTGCTTCTTAACGGTAGGTGTGGTGCTGAGGAGATCAATTGAATGTGTTCAGTCTGGAGGGTGGACATTCAGACTGAGTTCTGGCTGCGTTAGGCCTGAGGAGACGCCTAAGCAAGCCGGTGTGTGCTAGCTATCTGTTTTATAAGGATGATGGGTAGTTTGATGGATAATGTTAGTATGAGAACAGCTTTACCGAATGTGTCATAGTACTGCTGTGTTCTAGTTGAATGATTGTGTATTGGAGAGACTAAGCGTAGTAGTGGGATATTGTGGTAATCAGTAAAGTGTATAAGACCAGGTACACTCAGAGAATGTTGGGAATACCTACTAAATTAATTTCTCCTACAGTGACGCTATTAGGGCATACTTCAAAGTTCAACTTTAACACAGTGACGGTATTGGGCACACTTGATGTTGGAATACCGTCTAGATTCAACATTAGCACAGTAATGCTGCTAGGGCACGTTTCTAAGTTCAGCTTTACTACAGTGACGTTATTAGGGCACACTCAATGATTTTGGGAAAACCTTCTAGATTCGGCTTTAACACAGTGCCACTTTAGGGCACACTTTCTATGTTCAACTCTAACACAGTGTCGCTATTAGGCACACTTTCCAGATTCAACTTTAACACAGTGACGCTTTAGGTATATTTTCTAGGTTTAGCAATTAACACAGTGACGCTATAAGGGCATACTTTCTAGGTTATGCTATGTGAAAGGTACTTGTATAGCGCACCGTCACCAACGGAATTGGTCCCCAGGCGCTCTGGTGGATCTGTAAACGAGAAGGTGGGAAGGGTTAGTAAGGTGAAGAGGTAGTAGGATAGTGAGAGGAGTGGTGTACTGTTGGCAGCTTCAACTCGGTGGACACTGGGTGCTGAGCTTTGGTACAGGTATTGGATCTGTATCAGTCCGAGTGTGTTGTTGGTGCATCTCATGTGTTGTGGTGTGGTGAAGTGTGTGCAGCTCGTGCGAGACATGGTTGTGTGAGTTTTTCAGTGATATAAGTATGCAGAGAGTTTGATCTTATGTTGTTAGTGGGTTATATGAGATTTAACATACTGGCGTACATAGTTCCGTCTAAGTGTGGCAGATGCTAACATTAATAATCCTATCTAGATACGGCGTGTGCTAATGTTCTCAATTCCAAGAGTGGCATATGGCGTAGGCTAATGTTCTCAATTCCAAGTGTGGCACATGCTGACATTCACAATCCTATCTAGATACGGCGTAGGCTAAAGTTCACAATTCTAAATATGGCACATGCTAATATTGAAGTTTCATCTAAGGGTGGCACATGCTGACATTCACAATCCTATCTAGATACGGCACAGGCTAATATTCTAAATTTACTCCAGCCGTGGCACTTGTTAACATTGATTAGTATGTTAGGATCCAATGCAAGGTAACATTTTCAATACTGTCATGGAGAGATTTGGGTTGGTGGTCACAAACCATTCTAAGTATGCATGGGCTAAGTCTATGGCAGTCTATGTTATGGAAATGTAAGGTAGAGTGGCGGGGGCTTTCTGGTGTAGAGTAATTGCTCTACACCCCACCCATGCCACACTTACTGTTTTTGTTGGTGTCTAGTAACTGCTGGCTTCTCAGGCTTCCCCTGCAGATACTCTCTGGAGCCGCCTCCATTGGAGCCGCCCTTTGCCCTGGGGCCCTTAGCCGAAGAGGCTGCCGGGCAGAGGGCTGCCATGGGAAGGTCACTTTAATAGGAACGAACTGGCCAATCACGGTCCAGGGGTTGGCTGAGAGGCGGGAAGGTGGAGGCAGGGAAGATGGAAGAGCAGGGGAGAAAGGGGGTGCAAAGGCCGTGCTGAGGGGGCGTTAGACGGCGAGATGGGCTCAGAAGGAGGCTAAGTAGCCTTTTAAAGTTCCATTACCTCACCTGCAGCGCCAGGGAGGCAAATGGCGTGCAGGGAAGAGCGCCGAGGCACCAGGCCAGGCGAGCACGCTAGGGAGGACCAATCCAGGCATGGTGGCGGGTTGGAGGTGGAGAATGGGAAGCGGGACCGGGGAGGGCATCAAAGGCACAATCAGGGGCCTGGGGCTTTGGAACTCACCATCAAGTTAGAAAAACGGGGTCCAGGAGGGCTCCACTCACCTGCAGTGCCATGGAGGCAAATGGGGTTCAGGGAAGAGCGCCGAGGCACCAGGCCAGGTGAGCACACTAGGGAGGACCAATCCAGGCATGGGGGTGGGATGGAGGCGGGTTGGAGGTGGCGAACGGGAAGTGGGACCGGGGAGGGCATCGAAGGCCCAGTCAAGGGCCTGGGGCTTTGGAACGCGCCATCAAGTTAGAAAAAGGGGGCCCAGGCAGGCCCGGCTCCAGCAGGGCGGCCCAGGGGGCCAGGCCCCCCCAAGGTCATCCCCTGGCCCCCCCTATAAAGGAGGCATTGCAAGTGGGACCTGAGGGAGTGGAGGCATTGGGGTCTGTGGGGGAGAGGGGGGACGGCATTTCACTCTAAACATGCAGCAATGCAGAGAGATTAGCATTCTAATGGGCTGCACTGAAGGAGGCCTGGCCAGGATTTGTTTGCTTGTCCTGGACAATGATCTATGCCCTATAGCCATGAAAGCACCAATGACCTGGGAGATGAAGGGCCATTCACACCTCTAAGTGAGGTAGCACTTACACAAGAAGGCTGCATACAACTATTTTCTCAAGCCTAAAGTCGCGAAGTTGGTTTCGGTAATTTTAAGTATGTTTGTTTTTTGTGGCAAAATAGCATTTTTTCACATCATGCTTAATAAAATGGTTAACTATGTCAAACAATAAATAGCAGGTGATGTTGATTGCACACAGATTTCTACAGCAGGTGCATCAACTGACTGGGGACCCTTGCAAATATATTCTGCTGCATTACCTACTTGGGTATAAGCGAAAACATAAGGTTGATAGTAGCAAAAATGTAATTCTGGAGGGGAGAGCAGTATAGTGAAAAAGTGATGGATGCAAGGCTTTGAATTAAACATTACCACTCATTTCTTTGCACAACATTTCATGCTAGAATTCTTTACTATGTCCTGCCATTACAGAAGCGGACATGCCAATAGCAAATGACTCTTGGTCCTATCACCAAAAGGTGCAGATTAGTCTCAGTTGTTAGGCCATGTACCCTCTGCACTGGAACACAAGCAACCACGGACAGTTTTTGGTCTTCTGGTCTAGTGGTCTAGCAGTTTAGGCAGGGCTGCCCACATTAATGGCAGTGCCAAGGCTGATTCGCAGACAATGTTATGGAAGGCTGACTAGATCAATGCCGGTGGTTATGATTGATTCAGAGACAAACATACATCCTTTTTTAGTGTTGCCTACTAGGTGTAAGTCAGAACTCTTGCAGTGGAACACAGATAGGATGGAGATAGGATGTGAGGAGAAGCACACATCCTATGGGCGTGTTTGGTCATTTACCCACCCAATGACTAGGAATGGTTATGTGAATGCCTATGGCATTACTACCAACCACCTGCCCCTCACTGCCAAAACGTACCCTCTGGGAACTCTGTGCAAGTTCTATCACAAACTACCACCAATCTTTGTGCTGTATAGGGCCTGCCAGTGTTATATCTAAGCATTCTTTTAAGTTTTTAATTACTTAGTTGCCTCTGTAAATGAGCTCCTGGTGTGATAAAAATCTCTTACTGTGTGTCTTCAGTCAGTTGATTTTATAAGCAACTAGCAAATGGTAACACTGTCATCAATTGTTGACAATCGCGGAGCAGACGTCGAGGGGAGCAGCATAATGGGACCTTTGGTGTGCTCTCCCGACATGTCGCCTCACTGCGCGGTGCAGTATGTTGCATTGCATTGTATTGTGGTGCAGATATTTCGGAAACGGAGAGTCCTAGGGCTTTGAAACGTGGGTTAAAATTAGCTCTGTCCAGTCCTTCTATGACCACATTAATGTTTTGCACGTTGCAGTGTGTATATCTCGGAAATGGTGTATCCTAGGGCCTGGAAACGTGGTTGACCTTGAACTTCTGTTCCTTGCGTCCAGACACTTAGAATTTGCTCTGCCTGGTCCTTCTACGACCTCCTTGATATTTCGCAGCTTCCATGTGTGTAGAGGCTTAAATCCAGGGAATGGAGTGGGGTGTCCACCACATGTAATGTAGCCAGTGACATCCGGAGAGTCCTAACAGGTAATTGTGCAAAATATGGTGCAGATTGGCTGAACAGTGTGGAATTGTATGAGGAACAAACAAAAAAACAAACAGATTTTCTAATCTGTATATATATATATATATGTGTGTCAATGCCTCTGTCCCTTGCACTGGAGTCCTGCTTAAAATAAGCATTTGCAAATCCAACAGTTTTGGCTTGCGTATAGGTATTAGACACACATTTACCAGCTGTTCCCATATTATGGCCAGGTGTTACCCTTATGGCAGTGACTGACAAATACCTATCCACACCTAATCAAAACCCTAAGCTGTTGGCTTGGCTTTGTCAATGCTTTTTAGTTTCAGTTTGTCTCCCTAAGTAAAAGTGCGTATGCCTGGATGTGGGTGTCTTTTTTGCTATGCCTAGGGAAACAAGCTGCACCTCACTGAGTCGATCCAACAAGGCCCAACCTGAAAATGACAAGGCTAGCATGTCAAGTACGGACCACATTCAGATCTTCTTCTCAAGCGTGCTTACCAGTGCGGTTCCGACCTATGTAGAATGCATCTTTTTCTGTGTGGAAGAGTTGTCTGATCTGCCAGGACTTTTCGTTATTCAAACTGATAAGTACTGAATTGATAACCTCATACTGTTTGAGTAACTTAACAGTGTTTGTATGCAAACAAAATACATCATGTGTATTGTGGGTCTTGTTTGGAAAGTATAATGAAAATCCTGTGTGCTGGGTGTTTAGGCAGTGCCGGAAATAGAAATTATTTGCTGTGGGACTCCATCTGTGATTGTGAGTTGGGGACGGGAGGATTGCTCCCACCCACCAGTAAACCTTTCCCTCTCAGAAAATGTATCATGAACACTTGGAAAATAACACAAGAGTGAGGGTGTTTCCTATAATGTTGCTGGCAAAATATTAAATAGTAACATCTTTTAAATAAAAAATACAGCATTGACATATTTCCTAAAGAGTGCAATCAGAGGTGGATTTCACATTTGGACAAGGGACAACTGGCCATGCCCCTTCTCCCTGCTCTGCCTCTCTCCCCTCAAACACAGTCAGTGCTGAAAAGGTCCTCCCAGTGAGATCTTATCTTTTTAATGTGTCTCAGAGGCAGATTATTTACAAAAGGAAGTGATTAGAGATGGAAAAAGGTACCTGGCAGTTACCATGGCTGTGGCACTTTTTTCTTAAAATTATATAAGGTGTGATTGTTGGGTGATTGGAAATTGAGGTGATACAGAACAAGCTGTGTGAAACAATGACCTTGTATGAGATTATTTTTAAATTCTCATTAATTTCTATGCTGGAGCTTGTAGGCTTCCATTCAGGATGAGTAAAATAAAGCTAGAATCATAGGCGGTCATTTTCCAAGTCAAGCGGAATGGAAAAGTTGTGCTAAAAGCATTTATTGACACTTTTTACACGCTGGAGGATTTTGTATGATTTGGCAGTCGAAGTTGGAAAGCAAATTGGACTTAACAAGTTTGCCTGCTGTTACAGGTCCTCTTGCCCAATCCGATTGGTTTTTCACCAGCATGTATTTTTATGTTGGCGGAAAAACCAATGGATTCCTATGGAATCAGACTGACTTTTACACCTGGTAAAAGGCGATTCCAAAAGAAACCACTGTGGATGGCTCCCACAATCATTAATAGTGGGAGGAATTTACCCTTTTCCAGACACGTAGTAGAAAAGTTTAGATCAATGGCGATATTTGCCAGTGTCATATTCTTTTGTTTTCCAGTACTCGGTGGAAACACTTAAAATCTCATGGAGGGGCCCTTTTGCAAAAAACTTCAAACACAAGTGGTCCCCTATGTGCAATTTACGGTTCAAAACTAAATGACTCCCTTACTGTTTTTCATCAACACATTTCCGCAATGATGCATACATTGTCAGGTTGGTTTATCATGTGACGTTTTAAAGTAATCTGTATAAAATCAAGTATTATTATAGGTATTCAAAACCAAACTTCAACACATATTTGTACCAACTTGAGCTTGGAAGATGCGAGGTAAAGTATAAAAATTTCAGGATAGGCTCAAATTCTGGCTTTACCACTTAACCAAAGTGTGCAATCCTGGGCAAATCATTTAATCATACTGTGCCTTACCTGCCAACATTAGGTGCCCCTAGAAGTGATTCAGCTCACAATGTAAGCTATTTAAGAAAAGTCTCACTCATGGTTTGAGAGATGGGCAGCGCATGTGTCAGGACCTGCCAAGAACACACATCTTTCTTTGAAAATATCAGGCCACGTTTATTGATCAAAATTGTTAAATTCAATAGAAAATCGAAGTAAACACATCAAACAAAAAGCCCTAATGGACAATTGCATATAATAACCAGTAAGTAAACAGTTTGTAGCAGACAATGACGTATAGGGAAGTGGCAGGGGAGCAAGGGTACCTACTCCCTGCCAACCCCCTCCGGGAGTGATACAAGGAAGACAGAAAACCGTAAACGTGCACCATCTGCCTCTTGACCCCACGTCTCCCACCCTGGCTCTCTTCCCTGCATGCTAGCACTCTTTTGTGCACTCAACTGATTTAAAATGTTTTGCAAAAATGCAACAAAATAACTGTGCTTCAAAATTGAATTTTGTAAGAAACAAAATGTCCTATTCCTTGCTTCAGTAGACTGAAGGGGGTGGTGGTGTTGTCTTTCACAACAAGGTGGGCGGAACCACAAGCACCTCCTCCAAGGCCTACTGGGAGTAGACACAGTGTTCAGGGTGTCATTGTTGAGAGCACACCATCTGATGGAACAAACAGTGGTGTCTTGCTCCTCAGCCCTCACAGAGGAGGAAGCACCACCCTTAATTCTCCCCAGCCAGGCCAAGAAAGACATGGTGAGGGTTCCTGGGGGTAGTTGGGAGTGGAGATAAATGGGAATGGTGGTCGGCGGTAGATGATGGAAGGTGACTGGGGGGTGAAAGGGGAAGGAGAAGTATTTGTATTTGTATTTTATTGAAGTTATATAGCCCTTTAATCCAAAGTGCTTTACATAAGAACAGGCAAAATACAAAAAGCATGAGATGGTAAATGAATCATAACACGAAAACAGTTTAGAGAACAATTTACAACATTGCAGAGGTGAGGAGGGCGTAGGGAGGGGCAGGGTGAGTGAGGGAAAGGAAGGAGTTAGTGGGGGTAGGAGTGGGAGAAGAGGGAATGTAAGGGTGAGTGAGGAAGAGGAGAGGAAAGAGTGGGACTATATGAGAGCAGGGGTTGAGGAGGAGGAGGAGGAGGAGGAGGTAGAGAGGGAAAGGAAGAGCAGTGGTAGGAGGTGAGGAATGAAGGTGAGGGAGAAGGATGAGAAGAAACGAAGGGTGCTAGCGAGGTGAGTTAAAAAAGTTAAGATTTGAGATAAGAGCGAAAGGAAGGGAAGGAGGGGGAAGAGCGGATGTGAAGGGGGAGGCAGTTCCAATGGAAGGGAGCAAGGAGTTGGAAAGATCGGAAGCAGGAGGGGGCACAGGGAGGTGGAGGAGGAGAGAGTAGGAGAAGATTAGCAGAACGGAGAGAACGAGAAGGGGTATAGAAAGTTAAAAGGTAGGAGAGATAGGATAAAGAAGTGATGAAAAGATAAAGAAGAGTGGATATAATAGAAAGAGAACAGATGGCAAGGGACTACAGATAGATTGGTGTTGCAGCACCATTTTCCTTGATTCTCTTTTGCTTTGTACTGTATTTTATAGAGCTGTGCATTTTTCTGGATCTGGGAAGAAATGTTTTACTGAATTACGGATCTGGGAAATTGGAATTAATGTCCGCACTTTGTTTAGGGTATCCTACACCTACACCCAATGGAAATTGGGCCACCTGATCACAAACCTGGCCCACCCAGATGCAAATTCCTGGAGCCGGGCCTGGTCCCAGGAGGGCTCCACTCACCTGCAGTGCCAGGGAGGCAAATGGCGTGCAGGGAAGAGCGCCGAGGCACCAGGCGAGCACACTAGGGAGGACCAATCCAGGCATGGGGGCGGGATGGGAGGCGGGTTGGAGGTGGAGAATGGGAAGTGGGACCAGGGAGGGCATCAAAGGCACAATCAGGGGCCTGAGGCTTTGGAACTCGCCATCAAGTTAGAAAAACGGGCCCCAGGAGGGCTCCACTCACCTGCAGCGCCAGGGAGGCAAATCAAGGCTGGTTGGTGTAAATCCTTAATTAGGTTGGGGTTTGGAGCGAAGAGAGAGCTCTTGGTGTGGTGGGATCACCTGGGTGAGGGGTTTTTATGGAGTGGGGTAAGGCAACCGATGGTGAGACTCACTATTCCTCCCTTTTGCGTACCTATATCCAATCCTTGCAGGTGGGATATCTTGAGACTTCAACCCCCCCCTCAAAACCCCTTCCCTACACAAACACTTTCACACAGACAGTGCACTCTGGGGAAAGACAGACTCGTTGGACATGTCCCTCTAATCAGGTCAGGCAACGTCAGGCAGTTTACTTTAATCACATACATCTGATGTCCATTAGCTCTCCCCACACAGATAAAAGGCGGAACAAAGAGACACTCTGAGCAAGGTAGAACACGAGAAGGAGCAGAACTTCTGGGGCGAAGGTGAATCTACTGGTGCAGAGCGATCGACAGAGGGTTGAGAGCAAAGTGTAGAGAGACCCAGGACATCCCTACAGGAGCTTGTTGCCTCCGAGGACTTGTGAAAGATACTCAGAGAAGGCCAAATCCCAGACAAGAATACTGCATTGTATTTCAAGGGTGCCAGCGACCATCCAGGGTGAGCAACAGAGTTGTGGAGGCGAGGCTAAGCCCATGGTATTACCCTTGACTCGTGAATTAAAACCGCGAAGACAAGAAAGAAATGCACACAGTTGGTGAGTTGGCGAGCGACATGAAAGGCTGGTGTGTGTTAGGGGAAGATTGAAGTTGCAACAGTGTATCGCACAATTGAAGGCTGCACGCGTGTAGATGAGACACGAAGAAAGGCAGACCTGTGGTGAACTTTAAATTACCAATAACTGTGAAGCCAGTGATACAGAGTAGCAGAGTGGTCCGGCAAAAGGAAGTAGTCCACTCAAAGTCTCAGCAAAAGGTGAAAGGTTTTGTTATAATGCAACAAAGTGAATAAACTCTAAACAGCGTAATGGTTAAGATTAACCCAGACAAAAGGGGAAGTGGAAAGGTGAATGTTCAACTTTTTGTGTTTATGATACTGAACTATCCAGACCAAGAGACACTGGGGCAAATAACACAAGAGTCGGAGTTGAAGGGAAAGTCGCAGTGGTCCTCTGAAGGTCTATAGTTAAAACCTTGCACATTCGAAAGTCTTCGACATCAGGAAAAGGACTGAGCCTGACTGAGGGACACCTAGGTGAACTTTTTGCTTTGAATGCTCTGAGCCCGATTGAGGGAGAACCGTGTGAACTTTTGTTGAACTGTGAAAGATCTTTTTGCAAGCTGGAATTAGAGAAGGCCAGGTGGGTCTTGATCCACGTTTTGAACTGCCTTTGTTTTGAGAACCTGAGCCAGTGTGTAATCCTGCCTACGTGGGGCAGCCTTACTCCGTGCTGTCCAAAGTGGAGAGGAGAGCTGACTCAGCCATTCTGATCCTTTGTTATAACACTGATTTTCCTTTGCATACACATTCCCCTTTACACACTTTTTCTATAAAAGATAGGACAGGCATTAGGTTGTGTTAGTATAGGCCATTTTTGATTTGACAGAGACTGACTAGGACTGTTATTTATTATTTAATGATAGAGACTACTCCCATCATAGCTATGGGGAAAAGCAGGAGTTTTTCCAAACTCTGAAAATTGAAAAAGGTTTTGAAATTGTACCTTGTGTCAGTGTCATGCTTGTGATACCATGCCCTCCTTACACCCCCCATTTTAGCCTTGAACTCATCCAAAGACAACCTACCCTCAGGATATAAATCACCCAGCACCAGCTGCATGTCACTACCCCATGAATTTCGACATCACCATACGACTGGTCCAACCCACTCAAGGGGGCACACCCTTGATGCAATTTTCAGCTCCCACAACCTGGTTTATATATCCTGCCCAAACCACTCATCTGGACCGACCACTATCATCCCCTTCTCTATCCACACCCCTGCCACTCCTCCTACAGCTCCTCTGGCCTCCCCTCCTCTGGCCTCCCCTCCCAACCCCCCCCCCCCCCCGAGACCTCAAATGCTGGAACAAAGTGAAGATCGTTCCTGACCTTGCTGAAGCCCTACTTCTTAGTTACCCTATAAAGATGCCCCCCCCCAGACAGAACCTTAACCATCAACTCTTTCGACTCTTAGCTCAATGACTCACTAATTCCTCTTGTGCCGCACTTCCTCACACAATGGACCATCCCCCAAATGGTTCACGTCCCACCTGAGGAACGCCAAAAAACGCCAAAAAACAAAATAACTCTCTGGAATGCAAATGGCGAGCATCTAATACTGTTTTCAGCAGATCCATGTTTGCCTTGCACCACTGTAACTACAAAGCTGAAATCCGAAAGGCCAGAAAAGCCTATTACAATAAATGAATTCTCAACTGTGGCAACCGCAGCAAAGAACTCCACGGGATCATATCCGAATTCCTCCTACCCACTTGCACCTCTACCCAATCCACCCCATCTCAAACACTCTGCGATTCCCTCTCCCTTCCCCAGGGGACCACTTTGGCGGTACAAATATCCTTTAACATTCACTTCTACACCGCTGCTCTTGACTGGACGACTTCCCTTAACTTCAAACTGTCCTCCCTCTCCCACCTCCCACCACTGGCACACCCCATTGCCCCGACGCTCAATTCCCCTACCTTCGACACCTTCAAACCCATCTCCAGAGACGAGTTCATTGACCTGCTATCTGCCAGCAAACCGTCCGGATCGCCCCTCGACCCCTGCCCCGCTTCTGTCCTGAAAGACATTTTCTCATCTTCCTGCGCAGGAGAAAATGCAAGAGCCATACTAAATGATTCCCTCACCTCTGGAATCCTCCCTGATGCCTTCAAAATGGCGCATATCAAGCCTTGTCTTAAAATGCAATCCTGGACCCCCTCATCCCCAAAAGCTACAGACCAATCTCCAACACCAGATTCCTTGCAAAACTCATCGACTGAACAGCATGCTCACAACTCCAACGCCTTTGTAGAATCCAACGGCCTCCTCGACCCTGCATGGGTCCAGACCATGACATGGAACTGAAACCACTCCGACCTCGATCTGGGATGATCTTAAGGTCAATGCAGACTCAGAAGGATGTGCTGCACTAATTCTCCTCAATCTCTCTGCAGCCTTTGACATGGTAAACCACTCAATCCTTCTTGACCGCCTCCGCTCCCTTGGAATCTTTGGCACTGCTCTCAAGTGGATTGCCTCCTTCCTCAGCAACCGGAAACAAATAACCCACCTCTCCCCATTTGTCTCAGCTGCTCGCTCGGTGACCACTGGAGTACTGCAAGGCGCATGCCTATCTGCTCCCCTGTTCAACCTTTATGTGACCACCCTTCCTGGAATCATCCGCATGCACAGCATCTCGTTCTACAACTACACTGACGATACCCAAATCATCCTAAGAATCCCAAAAGCAGGCACCAACCCCCACCTCGACGCCTGTCTTCAAGATATTGACGGATGGAGGACAATAAACCACCTCCTCTTAAATCCCACTAAAACTGAAATCATGGTGTGCAGCAACACTGCCCTTCTACTTCATCCGCTCCCATGGCCCCCGTCCCTTGGTCCCCCCGACGACAGTAAAAAACCTAGGCTGCACTATGGACCCAGGCCTAACCCTCTCACGTCAGATCAACAACGTGTCAAAATGCTGTCACTACCACCTCCCTCCTCAGACGCATCTTTCCTCTCCTTCCCGAACAGACTTGCCGCAGTTATGTCTATTGTGATGTCGAGATTGGACTATGCCAACTCCCTATACCTAGGAGCCCCGACATACCAACTCAACATACTCCAAAGAGCCCAAAACGATGTTGCAAAACTGCTTCTTGCTCTAGGTCCTAGAGACCACATCACTCCAGCTCTCCAAACCCTCCACTGGCTCCCGGTCGGACGAAGGTCCACTTCCAAGACCCTATGCATCACTCACCGAGCTGTGCACAAGTCAGGCCCTTTGTACCTACCAGAGAAGTTAAAACCATACCTCACATCTCGCCCCCTAAGATCAAGCACTGCCCTCTTCTAGTAATCCCAGCCGCTAACTCCGTCAGGATTGGAGGGTCTGCCTACTCAACCTTGGCCCCAACTCTGTGGAACTCGCTTCCCCCTCATATCTGACACACCCATGATTATATGATTATCTGCAAAGCTCTAAAGACGTGGCTCTTCCCATAATACCAACCACAATCATTCTGTAGTGAATAACCTAGCATCCGATGACTAATTTCTCGATGTGATCCAGAGCAATGTCGCCACTGAATAAGCCCATTGACTCGCTACAAGCGACCCACACCTGAAATCCGGAATATTGATCTCCTTAGATCCTAACTCCACTCAAACGCTCCCTCTGCATACCACTATGCTTATTCTCTACTCTCACACAATTAGAGTGCAGCTATACCCCTCGATCAATTCTACCTAGCTGCTCACATATGAACACTACCCCATGGACACCCCATCACTCTAATTAAACACAGCTATATCCCATGACAAACCGGTTTAGCTGCTCACATAAGCATCCTTCAGGCCTTAAGCAGCCAAAACCAGTCTGGATGTCCACCCGCCAGACTGCACACATTCAACTAATGTCAAACCACCACACCTAACGCTAGGATGCAGCTACCATCAGGAAATTACATCAGCTGCACACATAACTGGTGCACCCATACACCCTACTATACCTTCCTCTCTTAACTGACCTGGACTGCGGTCCCCGAGGGTGTTCAACCTACCAGCGCTTTGAGGTCATACCAATGATATATAGAGTGCTATATAAATGCCAAATATCATAACATTGTATGTGGGTGGTGGGGATGCCAGGATAATTCCACTGGGGAATCGCTCTGTTGTGATGTGCTGTGACCACCATTCTGCATAAAATTCTAGCCCACGCATTCACTGCAGTGCAGAACAGGTCGAAGGAGCAGGAATCAACAAATCTGTCCGGTTTAGTGAAAGATATGATGTCCGTGGGGGCTGCTCCATATTTCTCTAAAGCTAGATGAACCACCTTTGTCCCTGATGAATACAAGTTCCCTGAAAAATGTGCCTGTGCTACCAAGAAGTAAAGGCCAAAGTCAGGCGCCGCAAATCCACCCTACCTCTATGGTTCTCTAAGCTGTTCCCAAATAATTCTAGCAGCCCCAGTCCCCCTTTAAAAACCCCACCGCCAGTGAACTCAGTCGCGAAAAAAACTCCCTCCTCAGCCAGATGGGGACATTGCAGAAATAGTACAACAATTGGACAAGCACAATTATTTTCAGTAAGGAGAGCTGTTTGTTCAATGAGATAGGGAGCCTAGCCCACACCGCAACCTAGCACTAAGATGTTGCAGGTAGTCTCCATGATTGTCTGCGATCTAGAGACCATAATGTCGTGGTACCTGAAGTGCAAGGGAACCCACCTGAAATCCATCATCTCAGCCGGCTCAGCCATGGAGCCAGTAAGCAGAAATAATTCAGACTTAGACCGATTCACACTATACCCAGAGTATCTGGAGAATTCATGCACTGTATCCATCATGAGCCCTAAGTTAATTTCAGGGTCCCGGACATATAGGAGGGTATCGTCCGCGTACAGTGAAATCCTTTATGGTGGCCCCAATATACGAATGCCTGTGCATCGCCCTCATTAGTGCAGCCAATGGCTCTATGGTAGCGCAAAGAGCAGGTGGGAAAGCAGGCACCCTTGCCGCATTCCTCTGCTCAGCTGCAACGCCTGTGACACATGGAGATTAGTGCAAACCCTAGCCGTGGTGTGGGAGTACAGCAGCCGTACGCAATTAATTAAATAGTGCCCAAACTGAAACCGCCTTAAGACTTTAAATAAATACAACCACGACCCGCATCAAAGGCCTTCTTGCCATCTAATGAGGCGGCAACTGCCTAGGCCTGCGGGTTAAATTGAGATATAATGTAGAACAATCGCCTGAGATTCAGCAATGTGGATCTGCTAGGGATAAATCCCGACTGGTCCAGGTGAACCAACCCAGTTATATATGGCAGCAGTCGAGAAGCAATTATCTTGGCAAACACCTTTACATCAGCGGCCTATACAAAGAGACCTCAGCAGGGGGCTTTTTGGGCGTTCATAATACAGTGATAATAGCCTTGCTAAGTGGAGTTGGCAGTACCTCTAATTCCAATGACTCCTCCCATACCTAAGCAGTCTGGGGGCCAGCGTCGCCCTAACACCTTATATAATTCAACCCCAAATCCATCCGACCCAGTCGCCTTGTCGGACGCTAAGGCCACTATTGTGTCACACACCTCCTCAACCGATACTGGAAGATCAAGAGCATGTCTGGCATCGTCAGGTAATGTAGGGAGAGCAATGACCGCCAAATATTCCTTCAAGTTCACCTGCGAGCACACATCAGCATTAACATATAACGCATCATACTATTTGTGAAACACCACATTGATGCCTTCGCTAGTGCCAACCACCTCCCCAAGGGCACCAGGATAGTAGTAATGGGCTGTGCCTGCCTCTCCCACCTGGCCAGACTAGCCAGTCATTTACCTGGCCTGTCTGCCTACCCATATCTCCGAGCCTGCTTCGGCTTTACCAAGTACATCACCTCCCTGTCTGCCAGTTCTCAGAACTTCAACACATTCCCTTTGAACACCCCCAACAATGCTCCATCCTTTGTCCTGCCATATTCATTTTCAAACTGACATAGCTGAACTTCCACATCACCCAATTCACCCGTGGTTGATTTAAGAGCCCCCACTGAGGTTGCCAAGAGAACCCCCTCCGTATCCATACTTTAAATGCCTCTCTTTCAGTGCAATATGAGGACACAGACCCAGTGTTAATTTCGAAAAAGTCCTGAAGGGTAGTAACTAGCCCAGGGTCCAACAACATGGACGGTGACATCCTCCACAAAGGGCGGTCCGTGGCTGCTGGCCCAGTACAATGAATAATCCCACCGGAGAATGGTCAGACAGCATACGTGGCAATATCTCACATCGCTGCACGTTAGCAACCATCTCAGAGGAGAGGAACCAGTGATCTATTCTAGACATTGTGGGCCTCATCACAAGTTGGGCGGTAATCCAATGCAATAGCGCTACCGCCTGTTCATGCTTTGGTATTAGCTCTGCATCACAACCTGGCATGAACATGCCCACTGACTCCGACGCTAATGCTATTAGTGCCCGGTAGAAACTGACAAAATAAGGGTTACTGCCAAGAAACTGGCGCTAACAGCGCTACCACTGACTATCCTGGCACTAATAGCACCAGGGCCAATAGCACAAGCGGAAATTGCATCATTGCCGGAACGGGAAGCATTGCGGAGGCCATTTTGAAAAACACAGTCCATTTAATATAGTATCTCCACTTCCAGCAGCCATCCAGTCCTGTAAAGAAGCAACAATGTCCCCGGAGAGGATAAGAGGCAAGGTGGCAGAACATGGCCTGCACAAACTCAAATTCAGTGAGGGGGAGCTGGTGGTCCTCACAGATGAGGTAATTGCCCACTGTGAGGAACTCTATGGCAGCCGACAGCGGAAGACCACTGGGTAGCGCAGGATAGCCACCTGGAATGCCATCTGCCAGAAAGTGACAGCCGAGGCAAGTGTACCCCGTGTTGGAGAAGACTGCCACAAGGGTGCGGGCACTGCTGTCCCAACACTGCCAGGAGTCCCTGGCGACAGTGCCCCATTCCTTCACGCTGCCCATTGGCTGCTGCGAGACGTGTTCTGCATCAGATTGTTTGGATGCTGCCGACAACTTGGATCTGCCGAAAACGGAGCAAGAACCAGCGTACATATGCTCTATTTATAAAACTGTTTTGCTGTGTCACAGACCGTTGGGTAAGGTTCAGACAGTAAGACATGGGTGATCAATGCATTTGTTCTGGGGGTCGGTCTTCATGATGTACTTTTCATGGACAGCTTGTACGCACAGAAAATGAGGGGTGTAATAACGATAGCATTTCAGTCCATGCAGTGGACCGGAAACTTCTTAACTGTTGAAAGCACAAGCATAGTGGTAGGCAACATTGAAATTGACAACATGCCGTGATTGCATTACTTTTCCCGATGCATAGTATTATATTCATTAGTGCACCGCCATGGGTGTGACATGCTGCGGTGGTTGTGGCCAGGGCCTAGAGTCTTGGATGCATGGCCGTCGGCCGAAGGCCGAAGGCCTTACTTCCAAGACTGTAGGCCCTGGCCACAACCACCGCAGCATGTCACACCCATGCATACACCCTTAGTATTGCGTTTCCATTGGCAAGTTATGGGGAGTGCGTGAACTAAGTTATAAGTACTAGACGTGGAAGCCACTGTACACCCATCCTGTCATGGACTACAGAACACGTCCCTTTTGGACTTCCTGGTCCTTGTCACAACGGGGCTTGCACTCCATAATACTCCCAACATGGTCGTCCAGCGTGAAACCCCTTTCTCACTCCACGCGCTGGACGTAACGTATTCTATTAATAGACCACGCCTTCCGTGGCTCCGTGCGTCTCAATGCTATTGCAAAGTAGCGATCCAACGTGTGTCCCGTAGCTCACAGTATTGTTTCCTTGTACCCTTCTAACTACCCGTTCCTTGCCCCTTCCTTTCCTCCTATTTCCTGGACTCGTGTGCTAGTTGCACCTTCCTAGTTCTCCGGATTCCTGGACCCGCGTCCCGGAAACTGAACACACTCTGGAGTCGGAAGAGACTCGGGCAGACTTGTTCAAGACCAGGTCCGTCCGCAAGAAGGCAGCGACCAAGGACTCCAGCAAAGAACGGACCCAGGTGAGAAGGGGGGAACTCCTTGACACATCCCATGTAAGATCTATGGACATACAGCTAGGAGTGAAGCCTTTGGCCAGAAGCACTGAAGGCTACCACACCTATAGAAAAAAAAACACTCCCACACATCACTGAGGCTATTATTATTATAATCATTAGTACGCCATCATGGGTGTCACATGCTACAGTGGTTGTGGCCAGGGCCTAGAGTCTTGGATGCATGGCGTCGGCTGAAGGCCGAAGGCCTTACTTCCAAGACTGTAGGCTCTGGCCACAACCACTGCAGCATGTCACACCCATGGATACACTCGTAGTATTGCGTTTCGATTGGCAAGTTGTGGGGAGTGCGTGCAGTCTTGGGTGCATGGCCAAAGGCCATGCACCCAAGAACAAAGTTATAAGTACATGCACCCAAGAACAAAGTTATAAGTAGTAGATGTGGAAGCCACTGCACACCCATCGCATGTAAGATCTATGGACATACAGCTAGGAGTGAAACCTCTGGCTAGAAACACTGAATGATACCACACCTATAGAAAAAACCCCACTACCACACATCACTGAGGAGGTTGTGGGGAGACTCTGTAGTGTTGGGTACATGGACGAAGGCCATGCGCCCACTAACGCACTTATACCTTCTTCATGATGTATTTTCTATGGCTTCCTTGTATGTACAGAAAATGAGGGGTCCAATAAGGGAGGTATTTCAGTCCGCGCAGTGCACGGGGAACTTGTAACAGTTCTAAGGACACGTGTGGTGTTACGGAACATTGAAATTGACACCATGCCAAAATTGCAATACTTTTTCCTATGGTTATTGTATTCATCAGTACGCCGCCATGGGTGGCACATGCTACGGCCATGCATCCAAGACTCTAGGCCCTGGCCTCCAATACTTCAGCATGTCACACCCATGGATACTCCCTTACTAATGCGTATCGATTGCCTGGTTGTGGGGAGTGTGTGTACTCTTGGGTGCAAGGCTGAAGGCCATGCCCCAACAATAAAGCTATAACCTCTTCACTTACAAGTCCACATGGGTTTCATGTAGTGCGGTGGTTGTGGACAAGATGTGTACCTTTGGGTGCATGGTTGCAGGCTGTATGCCATACACCCAAGCATGCACCCAACAGGAAACTTGTAAGCACTGCGGTTATAAGACACATCACAACCATATATTGAAATGTATGGCCATACACCTACAATTTTAGGCCCTGCACACAAACAGTGCAGCATTTCAGAGCTACAGAGACACCCCTAGTATTGAACATCAGTCAGGTGGCTGTGGGGAGAGTCTGCAGTTATGAGTGCACAGTTATATGTAGTGTACTTACAAGGCACAATGGGTATGATATGGTGTGGTAGTGCATCACTCTGGCGGCTGTAGGGAGGGGCTGCAATCATGGGTGCATGGACAAAGGCCATGCCCCCAAAAGTACATTTGTTCGTAGAGTACTTATATGCCACAATGGATGTCATATGGTGTGGTAGTAGTGGCCAGGATGCAGAGTATTTGAACAAAGTAATAAGCACTGCAGTTGTAAGTAACTGCATTTTAAATACTGTATATCCTAATGCTATGGCCTCAAACTCACCTCTGTAGCTTGTGGCTACAAACTACTGCATCATATCACAGCTCTTGGTACACTTGTACTATGCAACATCATTAAGATGGTTGTGGGGAGGGCGTAGCGTTTTGGGAGCATGGTCAAAGGCCATGCTCCCAAAACCAAGTTTGTACATAGTACAAGGACAAGGCACAATGGTTCCGATATGCTGTGGTGTTTCTAGCCAGGACCCAGACTCTTGATTGCTTGCCCAAAGGCCATGCACCCAAGACTGAGGTCATAAGCAGTGGAGTTACAAGTGAATATGGGTGTGGTGTAATGCGTTTTTTGTGTGGACGCCCTAGTGTCTTCCCTTCATGGCTACAGACGATGGTCCGAAAAGTAAATTTATAAGTAGCTAATTTACAAGGACCATGGTTTTGATATGCAGCGATGGTTGTGGCTAGGACCTATACTCCTTGTACCTTGGTCGTAAGGCGTACATGGTAGGTTACACACCGAAGATGCAAGGGCCAGCCTACAGGCACTGCAGCATATTAGTACCATAGATTAGACGTGTAGATTCACATGTGTAGAAAATGACTGCCAATATACTCCTTACTTTGTTCAAAATCCACATACAATTTTTAAATGGTTATCGTACTTGGCGGAAGTATCCCTTTTTCAATTTCTGTGATAAAAGAAACAGGTATGTTAGTCTTTGCATTTTTTGAAAATTTACTACATTGCTTAATAGACAGTTTACCTTTTTTTTTTACCCTCATATTTAGTTTACAAACCAGTGTACTGTGCATTGCGCTTAGTTTCTGTGTTTGCTTTTCTAATCCTTGGGTCTGGGGAAAAAAAAAATCCTTGTCGGATTAAAAAAAACCTTCAACTAACTACTTCCTTGTTTCCTTCATCTTTCCGATTAATCTTATGTTTGTTGCCTTCCTGCCGATTTTTACCAACAGTTAGATACATGTAGGCGTATTCTACCTGTGCATTTGTTCCTACAGCTTTGTGATATTCATTCATTTGTGTCGTTGTTATATAAAAGCATGGGCTGCAAACTCTCACCTCAGAACAGGTTATCATGCCATGTTCTCTCTGGAGAGGAGCGCCTGCTACCTTTTGTGAAATATGTGTAAGGAACTTGGGATTGGTCACCCTAAGTTACCTGGGGGCAACCAGACGTGGTCTCCCTGCTCAAGGTGCTCAGAGAGGCACAGCTTCACCTCACTGATGAGGCCCAACTAGGCGGAAACAAGTGTATGGGGTTGCTGTCGGTACTCTTGTTCAGAGAGGAATTGCCATGTTCTCTCTGGAGAGGAGCGCCTGCTACCTTTTGTGAAATGTGTCGTTGTTATATCCTGTTTCCTTCATCTTTTCCATTAATGTTAATGAGTATGTTTGTTGCCTTCCTGCCAATTTTTAGCAACAGTTGGATACCTGTAGGCATATTCTACCTGTGCATTTGTTCCCAACGATCTGTGTGATATTAATTTCTTTGTGTCATTCTTACATCCTCTTGGGTAGTTAGATACCTGTTGGCATATTCTAACTGTTTGTAGTCTTTCACATAATTATTTAAAAAAATCTTGAAGTACACATTATTTCGTACATTTTTGCTTTAAGAACATTAAATACACATTTGTAAGATTAGCTGGCAATCTCTGCTTTAGAGTAATGGTGCTATCATTACATTCGACCCATCCACAATTCTTTTTAATGTATGCAGTGTAGTGACCTGCATTGGTTGTAGCTCCTGCATGGTAGATTATACCTACTGTTGTAAAAGGTTTTCTTTCCAAGTGACACTTGACCGTGTGTGAATCCAGTCAGTTTGCAGTCGTTTTTGGTGCCATCTGCATTATAACATAGAAGCATAAGTATTATGTAGGCACTATGTGATTGTATCAGTAAGGTGGAGCGATTGTCTGAATTGCAAATAGTACATAATCTGCCATGGTTTGCATTTTGTACAATTGCTGAAATGGAATGCTCTCACAATTTGGTATGGAAACATACATAAATCGTTCATTTGGGATTTCTTCCTGTATCACTTTGCTACTGAGAGTGCATGTATGTTTCCACATGTACGAAACCTGGAAGTTTTCATTTACAGGTATGCTTTTGTTTTCCAATACTAATAGTATGTACATTAGAAATTCTTGTGGATCTTCTTGTGAGTTCATAGTGAATCTCACCATTCCAACACAGTCGTCCAATTGTTACCTTACTCCATGAACACTGTATGTGTTGTCAGGATTGCTTGTTGCATTTCTATGCAGTACTAACATTTGCAAACACAATTGGTCTGTACTGTGGAGGTAAATATTGTTAACAATTGGTGGCAATTGAAATAGAATATTCATTGCTACATTTGCATAGCAACTTACCCCACTTTCATTTGCAAATTTGAATGGTCCAGCAAGTTCTGTATCTGAGTGCATTTTTCGGAATTTCTGTTGCTTCTTTGCCAACGTCCCTGGTTTACATTCCCTAGTAGGTTCTTCTATGTTTGCGGTAATTGATGAAACTTTAGCTTCTTTTCTTTTCTTTCCGGAATTTGCTGTTGGATTCTGTTGCATTTCTGTTTCATTTAGTTTTCTTTTACCACGTTTTACTTTATCTGGAACAGGGGATTGTTTCAGATGAGGGGTGTACAGTGAACACAATCTATTGTATTCTAGAATGCAAGGAATATCAGCTTTGACTTTACTTGCATCAAAGTTCATTAGCAAAAGACCGTCAAGTGTATGTAAGCGTGATAATGCTACGTAGCTCATGCCTTCCTTAAAGACTGTGTTTCCTATATCTATCAATGCTTTGTCTAGAATTAGAGAAAATTGCTCTCTACGTACATACATGTCTTTGAAGAGAAGGAATCAAGCAATTGAGTGCCCTATCCTTTTCACTTCTGAAAGTTTATCAAAGCAAATATTGACAAACTGAATGTTGCTATCACGTGGGTATGATTGAAAGCCAACAACTGTGCCTAGTGCTCCATTAATTAGCCCTTGCTCTACGTCAAGGTTACGTTTAAGCATTACTCTACAATTTAAGGATTATTTCAATATTTTTTCCAACCCAGCTGTGTTGGAGATTGAATTTTCTAAACTATTTAGTCTTGTTGTGGCTTGCCCACGCATGGGTACTGTCATACCATGTACGTCTAGTTTGTCTGTGGCGCTAATTTCCAGTATTGGTTGCATTTCTTTACTTAACATTGTTTCATTGAATTTGAAACAGCTTGCAAGAGTTGGCATTAAGGCCATACAATTGACATTTGTGTGCGCTATTTGTTCCATAACATCAGTTGCACATGCATTGTCGCCATAAAGTGCATGTATGTGCGGTTTTTAAATACAACTTGTGCTTCTTGTGATAATACACCAACTCTAATACTTTTTAAGATGTTGGCATAAGTGAGATCTGCAGATTGCCGCATGTTCTCAGTTAATTCTCTATATTGGAAATGTTGCCAAAGGTTAACATTACCTATGCTACCAACAGTTTTCCGGCAGAGTTTGTGCCTAAGGTTATAAAAATCGGTTCACCTTTCACTGGTGTCAATTGTAGAAGATCTCCGAAAACGATAATGTGTTTCGCTGCAAAGAGTTCTTCGTTGTTACTTTCAAGTACTTCTTGCAATCTGAGATGAATCAAAGCCAACATTAGGTTGGAGACCATGCTCACTTCATCTATTAGTAGCATTTTAATTTGTTTCAATACTCTGCGTAATTCCATTGCAGCTTCTGCAGAAAGTTTGTAGTAGTCTTATTAATTTTGATGCTCTACTGGAAGCAGTAGTAATCGGTGTAAAGTGACACCGCCTATGTTGTAGGCAGCTAGACCTGTGGGGGCCGTAACAACATCTGTTTGTAACAACAGTTTGTTGTTTATCAATTGTTGAAGGAACTTGCTGATGATTTTCATTAAGAATGTTTTCCCTGATCCAGCTTCACAACTGACGTACAGCAGTATAGGTTTGTAATTTTGGCAGGTACATTCTTTATTTTCGTGTGGTACACCATGTACAATTTGTTTTGTTACGTCTTCAAAAATGGTGCGCTGATCGTTGTTAAGTTTTTCTGTAGCTTCTTGATACTGATACATGGTGTTTTCTACTTCTGCCATAGCTACTTCAGCCTCATTTGCTATTAGTGGTTGTCCTAGTGGTTCTTGACTTCCTGTTACTGAAGGTTGACTACTGTTGGAAGAGTCCTTATCTAGTTGGGCCTGAAGTTGTTCTTCCTGTTGCTGCTCATTGTGTAACATTGTTTTGTACTGCGTAAAGTTCACATCGGTGATAGCGCTTTCATTTGCTTTGAAAGCATCTTCATAGCAGTCGTAGTTATCTAGTATGTGTTCCTCTTTTCTCCATGGTTTGAAAAGTTGTAACAGAGACATGTAATATAGTTCTTTCTGTTGAGGACTTTTCAATGACAATTTTACATGATTAGTTAAGCTTTGTTTGGTTAGTTTCACTAAGCTCCCTTCACAATCGGTCACTCTATATCTACGTTTACTTTCATCGGGTTTTACATTATTTTTGCATGCAAAGTTTTGAGCTATGTGGTATAGACGCATGCTTTCCAGAGTGCTACTCCTGTTTGGATAGTATGTGTCCAGTAAGTTGTTTTTCAGAATGTCTTGGCTGTTGGGATCATTTCTGGCAATTGTTTCTATGTCCTCATATGATTTTAGCACTCTTTTTTTTAGATTTTGCAGGCCCAAGACTGAGCCACACTATGTTGTCTGATTTTCCATACAAAACAGTACTGGTTAAACGATCTGCTGCTTCATAGGTGCCACATTCTCTATGAGAGAGCATTTTTATGGCTAGGCTGTACAATTTCTGTGATAATGTTTTGTCTGATGCTAGATAATCCTAGAGGTCTTGAAGCTCTGTTTTTTCTGCTTTTGTTAAGTAGTCTGTAACATATCGCGCAACAGCAGTGGAATTGTCTGCAATGTACTGCACATCTATGTTTACATTCCATAAGAGGGCAATTATTGCATTGTAATCATTGATATATTTCATATTTTGATTCTTTCCTTCTTTTTATGTAATACGTGTTCTTAGGTGATTTACATTTAAAACAATGTCGAACTGAAGACATGAAGTTGTTAACTTCACCTGTTTCTGTAACTGGTCTAGGGAAACCAAAGCGGCATTTGGTGTAGTATTTACCTTTGTTTTTGTATTTGTATGTTTTTGTATTTGCGGCGACAATATTTGCCACATTCGTGTCTTTGAAATTGTAAAATCTGCCCATCAGCTCACTATGTGTCTGTTCAGAAGGGATTTCACAAGTGACATATTTTTGGATAAACTGCAAAACAGTGCTGTCACTGTCGTGACCACATTTCGGTGCACCTTTGATCCATAAAAGCATGTGAATATGTGGTGCTCCTCTCGCTTGATATTATTTTCTCCAAAAGAAGTGCTGCACTTCTCCAAGGGGAGGAACAGTTTTATTGCAAATAAAGTGTAGCATGGCAATGAAACAATGATGGAAATATCTTGACACATTAACTGGATCTAGAGAGCAGTTCTCCAGGTGTTAATATATCTATGTTGTTTTTGTTGCTGTTTGCTATGCGCAGAAACTCATGTAAATCTTCCCATGCATATTCGGCACAACTTAGAGTAACAAACCAGGTCGATGGTCCTAGGTTTCTGATCATACACCCCACGTCTCCGTGCCGTCGGAACCAGTATTCCTTTGTACCACGCATGCTTGCAAACAAATTTGTTATACTTGATTGTAAAACCTTATCTTTTTCCTGTACTTTTTGTATTAACTGCGTAACTGACATATTTTGAAAGTGGGTACCAGATTTAAGAATGTGTGCAACTCCGTAACATAGTGTTGCTAATTCACTTTCATAGAGTAGGTGGAATATGTATTCCACATTTTGGGCCTCATTACACGGAAGGCGGTGAGCCATGGCGCTATTAGCGCCATGGCTCATGCCGTTAAAATACCGGCACCGCCTTGGCGGAAAGGGGATTTACCGCCCCATTCCAAGGTTGGTGGGGCGGTAAATCCCCCTTCCGCCATTGCCCTTCCCCATTCCCATTTCTTCCCCATAGGGCTCTATGGGAATGGGGAAGGCGCTAATTTACGGCACCGCAATTTTGCGGTGCCGTAATTAGCTCCGAGGTCCCTTAGCGGGTTGGTTTTTAACGCCTGCAAAAAGCAGGCGTTAAAGCACCAACCCACTAAGGGACCTCGTAGTAAGGCGGTAGGGATGTACCGGTACCGGTATTTTACCGGTAAATCCCTACCGCCATCCCTGTAATGAGGCACTTTGTCTAAATCTGGGATCTTGCGAATACATTCTTAATGAACGGTATTCTGATGCCCCAATCTGAGTGGGTCTATCATCGTATCTTCCACCTTTGCCAGTAGGAAATAGCAGTGGAAAAGCATGTGCTTCTATACTTTTTTCCCATGTACTAATTGGTGACCCTTTGGTTTGTCGCATTTGTTAAGTTTCTAGTGCATCATCTATGCTTTCATTGGAATGCAATGGATGAATTGTGTAATGGTCCAAAAGAGTGGATACTGTAGCAGGATCCAGAAGTTTGAATTGTCCAGTTTCTGATGGCTCTTGAATTATTTCAGTTGTTTCCCTTAAGCTTTCATCAATATTTATTTCCTTGTAGTACTCATTATTGTCTTTTAGATATTGCAATGCTTGTCTAACTTTGTGTAAATCCACTAATTGTTGCCAAAAATGTTTGTCCTTTGTTGGTACTCCATTTACCAAGACTATTAAAGAATGCTCTATTGAACGTTCCACTCCTAGAGTGTGTACATTTTCCATTAGATCTAATGGCAAATAAACTACTTTGCCACATATGCCTTTCTCCAATTCAGAGGAAGGTAATTTTGCTGTTTTTGGATGAAGGCGTATAATTGCTTGAAATGGGTGAACTGTTTAAATTATTATGCTCTCATACAAATTGAGCTGCTGCAGGATTTTTGGTAATGGAAACAATTCCAAATTATTTGTAATAGCACGTGAAGGAGTGTGGTTGTTGTCTAATTTTGTAGTACAGCAACTGCAACATATTAGGCATTCAGTTAGTTCATATTTGTTTCCTGCTAAAAGGTAGAGCGCTAATTCAAACCATTTAGAATCTTCATTGTCTTCTATTTTGTATGCTATGTCCACATTTTTTGTGTTCCTTTTGTAAAACGTTCTGCGGCAACACACACATACATGGTTTGGTACTTCAGCCGATGACCTTTTAAAATGTACTATTTCTTTTCTGTATGTGTGTAGTAGAAGGTTGCTATATGCAGAATTGTTGCTACTATGTTCTAAAACTGTTGCATTTTATAAGTGGCTCTCACTTCCAAAATACTTTCTCTGAATATGGTCAATTTCTTCTTGTAAGTATTTGGGTGTACCATGCAGAAGAGTGGTATTTAGGGTGCCTAATTCTGGAGCTGGACTTTTTGCATAGTATATTATATACACTAGATTTCTTACATTGGAATGATGTATTGATATCCTTTTGATATCATGGAAGGTGCTTTTGCAAATAGGCCCAGAAATGCAGGCTAATGAATGTCCTTTTAGTCCTGTGGATTTCTGCACTGGACAAATATCCATATTTTGCAGCACTTTCATTTTACTTTTCTCTTTACCTTTTACATACTGATTAAGAAACTGACGTAAAGATTTGAACGCTTTGTTTGGAATGGTACACATTGATGTGCATGGCCATTTTTATACTGCACAGTGTGGTTCTGCTGAATCGAGAGGTAATTCTGAGTTTTCAGGGAATACATTTGTAAGCAGTGTTTCTTGTTCCATGATGGTAGTATTGATTTTCTCATACCCTCGTCCACTGCTATGGATGGCAATTGTGTTTGTTTGATTTTGTTTGTATGCTTCTTCATTAAAATATGGTTCTGTGGTTGTTGTATGACTCCATTCACCACCACAAACATGTAAGACATTATTTTTGTTCACATTCCGTTTATTGCTCAGTTTCATTTGTAGTTTAGTACTTAGTTTTGTTAGTGGTTTCATCCTATTTAACACTAATATAAACAACTTCCTTTTGAGAAGGATTGCACTGTCCACGAGACATTGTAGGATTAACTTTATACGGTAGGTTTTAAGGGGTGAGGATGATTTCGGTCCTCTTAGTAGATTCTGGAGGACTTTGTGATGAAACATTTTTGATAAAATACTTTTTTTACTATGCATTCTTGTTACACTATCAGGATTATTAGGAGCATTGTTAGCTGTACTGTTAGTCATTTGTTTGACAACATTTGTGTGTTTTGTGACACATTTTGATGCAGGAGGTAAAGTTTTGGTTGTTGAGACTTCCTTTGTTTTGCTAACCAACTGCATTAGCTGGTTTCTTCTAATATTCTCTACAAACTCTACAACAGGTGGATGCTTACATTGGGCACTTTTATTTTTATTTGCTCTACTTTTGTGTTCCTTTCTACGGAGTTGCTTTTTGGCAGGCATTCTTTGGTATCTGTTGAAAAAAGGTATACTTTGGTCTGTTGTCCAATGTTTGTGTGCTGTGTGCATGTGTGCGTGAGTCTGATGGGGAAGGTCTTTGTCATGGTGTGTCAATGTGCATTGGACTCGCGCAATGATTTGGTAAGGCTACTTTATTGTTTCTATACTACTACAATGTGCTTCAGATGAGAGTACAAAGTGGCCTATTTGTGACGAAAACCATTATTAATGAACAAAATGCCATAAACTTGCAACAGCAACTTCTTTTCTAAATCTAACCTTCTAAGGATTACGTATGTTATTTGAGTTCCAAACACAAAGGGATTTGTGAGCCATTCTGCCTGTTATTCTTTGTTCAATAAATGGATATTTGTAGGTAGAATGGTTTAGAAATCAATGTTTGCTTTGGCGCCCAAAATAAACAAATAACCCACACAGCCTCTTTGAGGAGTAGTTACAATATAAAGCTAGTACTGTACTTACTTTTTTTTGCAAAATAACCAGGTTTCTTCGAGTATGTCATCTGCAGTGTAGATGCTGTTGATTCTCAGGAGAGTAGTCTTCACTGCGGTGCAAAAAACTAAATCAATGACTTAGTGTGTTTACAGCAGTGATGATACTGCACACATTAATTGTGCTTCTTTCGTCACAGCATCATACTTTCATATTTCAACCCAGTGCATGTGTGCATTTCACTTCACTCTGTGCAGTCTTTCCATGGCATTTGCAATATGGTACTTGAAAGTCCTTCAAAATTGCTAACAATTTTAAGTTTATGGAAAAGCCTTGTTTTTTACACAGTGTACTATGTATAGGCGAGAGGTTTGTAAGCGATAGGGCACAGTAGTAGATGGGGAAAAATATTCTACTTGCAAATTAAAAGCACAATGCCGAAAAATCGGGAGACCCTCAGCGGGAGATGTCACCACAGCAATCAGGAGCGCTTACTTTTCTCATACGATTACATTGCAAGTAGCATTACTGTAGCCTGTACACAGTACACAACTCTGACATTTTCACATACAAAATTGAGTTCCACCCTAAATAGGCATGCTTGCAATGTATGTATAGGTTATGCGGAAGACAGTAAGCAGTTGTGCAGTTTGTCAATCATAAATCGGACATCTTGCACTTAAAAGGGGGAACATTGGTATGTATTGCCTGTGCACATTTAGCACCATTAATTTGTCTAAATTAAATTATAAGGGTTGAACATGTTCTCTGATTACAATATACATACCTGTATTATATACTCATGCATGTGTGCATGCATGGAGCTTTATGTAGAAATTTGCAATACTTGCACAGTAGCTTATGAAGTAGGTGCTTTGCAATGATATGCGACATCCATTCACAATCATCGACAGTAATTTTGAAGTGCGCATTGTTGATGACGGAGTTATAATTAGCGATGTTCAATGTGATTGGTGTATGGTTGTGTGACTGCTTAGTTGTGTCCAATGAGGGACTCAACTTGCTACAGCTGTGGAAAGGGTGGAAGGACTGGGTAAGAGTTACGTGCCGCACGTAAGCAACGCTTGTCCGCAGGTAGGGCGTGTCAAAGTTTCTACAGCAAATCCTGCATGGAAAGGGGACTGTAGGCATCAGCCAATCTGATGTTCACATTACTCTTTTGTGTGGAAAGACTGTGCGTACATTGAAGATGGCAGAGGTGCAGAGGGCCAGGGTTTTGGTGATTGGAGATATTTTTGTGCATGGATTACAACACTATGCCGAAAGTAGGCATGTGGCACACCATTTCGATGTCAGAGGAGTAGAGGTGGTGTGGAGCGCTGACATTGATGGCAACGCTGCTGCAATTCTGAAAGTTTGCAGAGACATGCGTACAATGACCACTACTCATGTGGTAATTTTGCACTACGGTGCTTCCCATTTGGGATACGTGAGTTCACGTACTTTGTTGGCCGATTTGGCACATTTGGTTGAAGCACTCATGACCATCTTCCCAACAACTAAAGTAATTTTTCTGCTTTGCTGCCTAGAATAAAATGGGACAACAATTCTGTTTTCTGTCGAGACCCAAGTATTGGGAGGTGTATCATCAATCACGGCATGCGTGCATTCATGATACGAGCTGGTATGTTTTTCTGCAGCCACGATAACATTGCTTCAAGCAATGCGGATTATTTCGAAGCAGATGGTGTTGTGCTATCTTCTTTGGGAAATGCAATGTTCTTTTGGAACGTAAGGCTTGCTTTAGAGAAGGTTCTGTAATGGTTGTAGGAGTAAAGCAAGGACAAAAAATACAAAAAAATAAATAAAATAACAGATGTCTGTATGGTATCTGGCCAAAAATTAAAAAAAGGCTCTTTTCAGAGCCCATTTTAAAGGGGAAAAAGGGGAATGACACTTTAATGTACCGTCGTCACGCTCTGATCCTATAAATGTCCACGAACATGGTGGTACTTCGCAGCCAGCGTGTATCACCAACGGGGATTCAGGGGTGGAGACGCATGCAATGAGAATGAGTGGAGCTAGGGATTGGTCCATAAAGTTCAGTAGGTGTGTTCTGAACTGGGCACTTTAGTAAGACCGTCTTCTCCCTGACAGGACACCACACAGCCATGGCTTTTCATGCTCGAAAACAGATTATCTGGATTTTGGGAGACTCATGGATACATTGGTTGAAGGTGCATGCAGAAAGCTGCAGTTTATCTGCAGATCTTGGATTTCCTCATGTGGAGGTTCACTGGCATGAGGTTGCTGGACTTGGTACCTCTCTGTTTTACTTTACTGACAGAGCGTCCTCCAGATATACTTATCATTCACTGCGGAGGAAACAGTTTTGGCCATGTCTCTGCAATTTCTTTGCAATTTGCAATGAAGGAAGAACCTGCGAAGCTCATGGTCTTGTTTCCAAATTGTCACATACTATTTTTCATGTATTGCACAAAGACAAATATGGCTGCGTTCTTCTGCTTTTGGTCCACAAATGAAGAAAGCGAGACGCAATGTGAATAAGGCTGTTTGTGCCTTTTTAAGAGATGTTGGCATGTCCTCCTTCCACATTGAAAACATTTTGTTTCGCAGCTCTTTCATTTTCCGCAGAGATGGAGTCCACCTCACATATGCTAGCAATCAGATTTTTCTTCGCAATGTACAAAATGCATTGCGACCTCTTCTGAATTCACACTAACCTATCTGACAATCCGTTTTCTCCAATCCACAGTTTTTGACCCACACAACACACCACCGAAAGGCTCTTTTCAGAGCCACCACTTACTCCCAGCGTCCACTTCGTTGTGTTTGCTCCGCTTGCACGCTCCCTTTTTCCCCTACGACTGTCCGCAAACTTTTCCACCACTCCGTGGGGGTTTATGACCGTCACTTCATAGTTCTATCTTTAAACTGAGAAAGGCAGCTCTGAAAAGAGCCTTTGCGGTAATTTTTGTTGTTTTCACGTTTATTGCTTCACATCACACGACACACTAGGAGAAGAGGCCAAAGGAGGGTAAGTAAGGGACACCAGCCACTGGGATAAGAAAGGGCAAGTAAACAGAGAAAGATATAGGGTGAGCTTTATTTAGGTTAAGGAGCAGATCTTCTGGTGCTCTGCGACCGTAGCCTCAAAAGCACTTTGAAAACTCTCCCCCCTGCAGAGTACTGCGTCACAATAATTACACATTATTGTCACCTTTGAAAGGTAAGGGTCAACAGCCCTGGCTTGTGAGGCAGCTGGTGGGAGGCGCTCCCCCACAGGAGGATCAGACACAGAGGATGCTGTGGAGGAACTCAAGCGACTACGCTCTTCACATGCCACTACCTTGCGAATGTCCGCATTGTGGAACGAAGTGAGGTGTTGCTTCATGGTTGTCGTACCAAAGCTGTACGAACCAACTCTCCCGCGACTCAGCACCACCTCGCACTGGTTACACTTCACCAGGTTTGCACGTGCTTTTGGTACGTTCCCATAAACGGAAAACAACCGCCACACCCACGACTCCCAGTGAGTGCTCCTACTGCTGAGTTCCTCCACTTCATTCTGTTCCTCTTCTTCTTCCTCTCTCTCTACATCCTCACCCATATATCTCTCTGCAGGCTCTTGGGGAGGTGGTGTTGGTGGCGGGTTTGGGGTGGTGCTGAGGCTAATGAACCAACAGCATCCATGGAAGCCATCCCGATTAGATTCCTTTTGGTCACTACAGCATTAAAGGCACTACACCTCAATCTGCTATAGCTAGAAGGAGAATGAAGATGCGCTCGGGGTGTGGCCATTTGTAGGGGTGGAGGGGTGTGCCTCGTGACCGTCTTCATCACTGCAAAGAGGTACACAAATTTTACACATCAAGTCCTCAGGTCAACTATTGTCTGGGATATCTGAAATTATATTTTTGCACTCTACAATACTTTGCCTTGTGTCTACAATTTCTTTTTGACTGTTGCAGAAGCACACAAACTGTGCAAATTAGTCCACACGCTCAGTGTGAGTGCGGTCAGGTGATGACGTCCTGAACACATCCGCACCAGAAATGATAGTCTGCTGGATAGCAATGCAGAGTACCAAACGTGCGCATGCACGCAAGTGTCCTATGGACAGTGTTCGGGTTCTGAAACAATTTCAAAGTGCGACACAAGTGAGACGGTCAGTTAGGGACAGGCGCGATGTTCGCTATACTTACGGTTGTACTGCGCATGTGCATACATGATATGTTCACTGTACAGACAGTTCCAGTGTCCTTGGGACAACTCCATTTTGTTTGCCTATGAACTTGCCGGCCACCGCGCCTGCTCTAAGGATGGCACCATTTTGGCTGCGCCCGATAAGTACAGGTATACTGTCCTTCACACACTCCCATTTTGCTTATTTACAGACATCTGTTGTGTTCTACGAACATGTTTCATCTCATTTACAAGCGGTACGACGAGGTATAATGTTCTTTCTGTTTATGTACGCACAACTTCAACAGATGGTGCGGTCAAACTTCAAGTCCATCTCACTTGACATTAGTAAGGGTAGGTGTACTGCCTTTACAGCATCCACATTCCATTCCTTACGGATAGGTCGAACAGGCGCGCTGTTTGCGAACATTTTAACTCTTAAAAAAAAAAAACTCTCTTTCACTACAACTACTGTACAAAAACATTCCAAACACACACACTCTTCAGTCTTCAGTCCAAAGAAATAGCGGGGGAAGCGGACACTGACACAAATATGGGGGAATTAGGATTCAACACGGGCTGGTTATGAGGAGAAGATTTGTGAGGGGAAGAAGGGATGGATATTTCATCAAAACGTCTATTTTCATCTTCAAGGTTTGGGGATGGTTCACTAGGGAATGGAGAAGCGGGGAAGATACAGGTGGGGCAATGGTAACAAACTTTTCCTCTCACACAGTCCTCCACAAACTCCCGTAAACTTTCAAAATTCTCGTTCAATATGTCCATTTTCTGCTCAATCCTTTTTATCCTATCTTCTTCTATTTCATTTGTTGCCCTTTCTTCTTTTCTTTCCTGGTCTGTTCCAAAAAAATATACGTATGTTAAATACCTATAAAATACTGGTCATTATTTTGCATATGCAGAGCAATGTGTACCATTATTGTCGCTGTCTTCAGACATTTCACCATGCGGAAAATACTCCTCCAGCCACTCCAAAGTACTAGCCATTTCTGAGTTAAAAGAACAGAAAGAAATTATTATTTCTGCACCACATATCCAAAAAAAACACACACATACAAAAAATGGCCTCCACTCACTCTTTTGATGTAATGTCCCTTCTTCCTACTGCATCCGTCCACTGTCGTTCCAGGCTGCCGACTTTCTGTGAAGTGATTACGATGGCATCCTTTTTTTTATGGTACCATCCATTTCATTCTACATGCTTCCATATTTACTTATTACTACTTACAATATCTTTGTCCTTTTTTTACGTTGTACACTTTTTGTGTAATACAATAGTACATTTTCAGATACCCCCCGCCTCTTTGGGTAATGTTGATCCTGTCCCCCCCGTCCACAAACAGGCGCTCAGTCCGTCCCTTTCTATTATCAATAGGGAGGGGGTTCTGTATGCTGTGTGTTAAATGTATATCAAGTACGTACATTATGCTACATATCTCCCAAAATCACATCATCACAGTGTACATTCCACACAACGCCTTCTTTGACACACTGGGCCTCATTACAACTCACGCGGTATGGAAACAACGGTGGCGGTAAACCCGCCGCCACTGTTGTTTCCATACCAGGTGATCACGACTCCTGCAGGTGGAGGCGTCAATCCCGCCAGGTCTGACCTGGCGGGTTTAACACCGCCCGCCTGCAGGCGGACGAGGAAACACCAGCACCATCACGAGATGGTGCCAGTGTTTCCATGATCCTCATTCCCATTGAGTCCTATGGGACTCAATCCCCATTTCTATTGGGACTCAATAGGAATGGGGATTTACACCATTCCGCCTCTGGAATTCCCGGGTCACCGGGGTTGTAACCGCCGGACTCATAATGAGGCCCACTGTCATGATTAAGTTCCCATTCCAAAATCCTGTACAATTCAGTACAAAAAAAACTTTGTTTAGGGGATGTTGTGGTTAAGTTGCCCTCCCAAAAACCTGTAAAATTCACTAAAACAAACCTTTGTTGAGGGGACGTTATGGTTAAGTTGCCCTCCCAAAAACCTGTTCAATTCACTACAAAAAAAACTTTGTTGAGGAGACGTTATGGTTAAGTTGCCCTACCAAAAACCTTTGCAGTTCACAAAAAAAAAATAATTTCGACCTCCCCTTTCTGGTTCAAATTAAAACCGAAAAACCCCTGAAATTCGACAGTTATGGTAACGTAAGCCCCCAAGCCTGCCACCGCCCCTGTGCACTGCTACCACTAACACCCAGACCATGAAAGATGTCATCTCAAATGTCATTGATGACATCACTGACG
This sequence comes from Ambystoma mexicanum, assembly GCF_040938575.1. NCBI lineage: Eukaryota > Metazoa > Chordata > Amphibia > Caudata > Ambystomatidae > Ambystoma > Ambystoma mexicanum. Next base: position 539,754,764 of record NC_090922.1, read on the forward strand.
ACGTCACATGTTTAGTCCCTTTGTTTTCTTTCCCTGCCATATATATATATTCATTAAAATTCAGTAAAAAAACTTTGTTAAAGGAATGTTATACTTCACAGCGAAAACAAAAAACACTGCTCATTCCCCCATTATGGTAAGCTAAGCAACCATAACTCGCACCATCTATGCGCATTGCTAAGACTAACTCCCAGGACATCAAAGATGACATCACAAACATCCACAAGCTTTGCAATATCTAAAAGACAATTATGAATACTACAAAGAAATTAATATTGAATAAAACTTGAAGGATACCACTGAACTAATTCAAGAGACACAGGAAGCTGCTCAATTTGAGCTCCTAGATCCTGCTACAATATCCAAAACTTTAGACCATTGTACAATTCACCCATTGCATTCTAATGACACCGTAGAAGATGCACTAGAAACGTACCAAATGCGTCAAACAAAAGGATCACCAATCAGCATATGGGAAAAAAGTATAGAAGCACGTGCTTTTCCTCTACTTTTTCCTACTGGCAAAGGAGGAAAGTACGATGATAGACCTATTCAAATAACAGCATCAGAATATCGCTCATTACGGATGTATTCTGAAGATCCCAGATTTAGACAAAATGTGGATACATATTCCACCTACTCTTTGAAAGTGAACTAGCAACTTTATGTTACGGAGTTGCACATACATTAAAATCAGGATCCCACTTTCAAAATATGTCAGCTACACAATTATTACAAAAAGTGCAACAAAAAGATGAGGTTTTACAATCAAATATTACAAATCTATTAGCAAATATGCGTGGTACTAAAGAATACTGGTTTCGACGTCACAGAGATGTACGTTGTATGATAAGAAACCTTGGCCCACCCACTTGGTTTGTTACATTAAGTTGTGCAGAATATGCATGGGAAGATTTACATGATTTCCTACGCATATCAAACAAAAACAAAACAAACATAGATATACTAACACATGGAGAACTTTGTTCTCTAGATCCTGTTAATGTTTCAGGATATTTTCACCATCGCTTGCTTCATTGCTATGCTACACTCCTCTTGGAGAAGTGCAACACTTCTTTTGGAGAAAAGAATACCAAGCCAGAGGAGCACCACATATCCACATGCTTTTATGGATTAAAGATGCTCCTCAATTTGGTCAAGACAGTGACGCCACTGTTTTACAATTTATTGAAAAATATGTCACTTGTCAAATTCCATCAGAAGCAACAAATAGTGATCTCCAAGCACAAATTTCACAATTTCAAAGACACAAATGTGGCAAATATTGTCGTCGCAAATACAAAAACAAAGGGAAATACTACACCAAATGCCGCTTTGGTTTCCCTAGACCGGTTACAAAAACAGGTCAAGTGAACAGATTCATGTGTTTAGTTAGACATAGTGTTAAAGGCAAATCTCCTAAAAATACATATTACATAAAAAGAACGGAAGAAGAAAAATATATCAATGATTACAATGTAATCATTGCCCACTTATGGAATGCAAACATAGATGTGCAGTACATTGCAGACAATTCCACTGCAGTTGCACGATATGTTACAGCATACTTAACCAAAGCAGAAAAAACAGAGCTACAAGACCTCTGGAATGGCCTGTCATCAGACAAAACACTGTCTCAAAAATTCTACAGCTTGGGCATAAAAATGCTCTCCCATAGAGAATGTGGCTCCTATGAAGCAGCAGATCGTTTAACTGGTACTGATTTGTATGGAAAATCTGAAAATATAGTATGGCTAAATCTTGGTCCTGCTAAATCTAGAAAAAGAGTTCTAAAATCATATGAAGATATAGAAACAATGTCCAAATATGATCCCAACAGCCAAGACATTTTAAAAACCAATTTGCTGGACACATACTGCCCAAACAGAAGTACCACTTTGGAAACCATGGGCCTCATTACAACCCAGGCGGTAAGTTCCCTTCTTTACCACCATGGTGTAAACTCCATTTACACCATGGTGGATGGCGGATTTACCGCCCCATTCCAAGGTGAATGGGGCGGTAAATCCCCATTCCCCATTTACCCTCCCCATTCCCATTTTTGCCCCATGGGGCATAATGGGAGTGGGGAAGGCGCTAATTACGGCACCGTAAATTACGATGCCGTAATTAGCACCAAGGCGGGTTAGCGCCTTGCATTTTAACGCCTGCTGAAAGCAGGCGTTAAAATGGTAATCAGGCGTTAAGGGTTAACGGCGCCGACGGCGCCGTTAAACCCTTAACGCCTGGGTTGTAATGAGGCCCCAAGTGTCTATACCACATAGCCCAAAACTTCACATACAAAAATAATATAAAACCCGATGAAAAAAAGGTAGATACACAGTGACAAATTGTGAAGGCAGCTTAGTAAAACTCACCAAACCAAATTTAATTAATCATATCAAATTGTCATTAAAGACTCCTCAACATAAAGAACTATATTACATGTCCCTGCTACAACTCTTTAAACCATGGAGAAAAGAAGAAGAAATACTAGATAACTATGACTCCTATGAAGACGCTTTCAAAGCAAATGAAAGCACTATAACTGATGTAAACTTTACACAGTACAAAACAATGTTGCACAATGAACAGCAACACGAAGAACTACTGCAGGCCCAACTAGATGAGGACACTCCTAACAGTAGTCAACCTTCTGTAACAGGAAGCCAAGAACCACTGGGAGAGCCACTAATAACAAATGAGGCAGAATTAGCTATGACAGAAGTAGAAAACACCATGTGTCAGTATAAAGAAGACTTAACTATACTACAATCAAAACTAAACAATGAACAACGTAGCATTTTTGAAGAAGTAAACAAAAGAAATTGCACATGGTGTACAACATGAAAACAACAAATGCACCTGCCAAAATTACAAACCTATACTACTGTACGTCAGTGGTGAAGCTGGTTCTGGCAAAACATTCTTAATCAAAATCATCAGTAAATTCCTTCAACAATTGACAAACAACAAACTGTCAGCTGTTGTCACTGCCCCCACAGGTTTAGCTGCCTACAACCCAGGCAGTGTCACTTTACATCGATTACTACTCCTGCCAGTAGAACACCAAAACAAATTAGACTATTACAAACTTTCTACAGAAGCTGAAATGGAACTACGCAAAGTATTAAAACAAATGAAAATGCTACTAGTAGATGAAGGGAGCATGGTCTCCAACCTAATGTTGGCCTTGATTCACCTCAGATTACAAGAAGTACTCAAAACAAACCATGAAGAGCTCTTTGGAGTAAAACACATTATTGTTTTCGGAGATCTTCTTCAATTGACACCAGTGAAAGGTGAGTCTATTTTTAAAACCTTAGGACACAAACTCTGCCGTAAAACTGTTGGCAGCATTGGAAATGTCAACCTTTGGCAACATTTCCAATATAGAGAATTAACAGAAAATATTCGGCAATCTGCAGATCTCATCTATGCCAACATCTTAAAAAGTATTAGAGTTGGTATATTATCTCAAGAAGCACAAGAAGCACAAACAATATTGAAAACCCGGCACATTCATTATGGCCATAATGCATGTGCTACGGATGGAACAATTAGCCCACAAAAATGTAAATTGTATGGCCTTAATGCCAACTCTTGCAAGCTGTTTCAAATTCAATGTTAAAAAAAGAAATGCAACCAATAATTGAAATTAGCGCCAGAGACAAACTAAACATACATGGTATGACACTACCCATGTGTGAACAAGCCACAACGAGACTAAATAGTTTTGAAAATTCAATCTCCAACACAGCTGGATTGGAAAAAATATTAAAATTATCCTTAAATTGCAGAGTAATGCTTAAACGTAACCTTGACGTGGATCAAGGACTAGTTAATGGAGCACTGGGTACAGTTGTTGGCTTTCAAACATACCCACGTAACAACAACATTCAGTTTGTCAATTTTCTCTTTGACAAACTTTCAGAAGTGAAAAGGATAGGACGCTCAACATCTCGATTCCTTCTCTTCAAAGACATGTATGTACGAAGAGAACAATGTTCTCTAACTCTTGCATACGCAGTCACCATTCATAAATCACAAGGTCTTACCCTAGACAAAGCATTGATAGACATTGGTAACACAGTCTTTAAAGAAGACATGAGCTACGTAGCACTATCACGCTTACGTACACTTGACAGTCTATTTCTAATCAACTTTGATGCAAGTAAAGTAAACACTGATATTCCTTGCATTTCAGAATACAATAGACTTCGTTCACTATACACCCCCATCTAAAAACATATCCTATTCCACAAAAAGTAAAATGTTCTAAAAGAAAACTAAATCAAACAGAAATGCAACAGGATGTCACTGCAAATCCTCCAAAGAGATTAAAAGAAACTAATACTTCATCAAGTACAACAATCAAAAAAGAACCTATTAGGGAAAGTAAACCAGGTACTTCTTCAAAGAAGGAAGACAAACTCCAAAAAAAGCACTCAGATACAGAACTACCTGGTCCATTTAAACTTTCAAATGTAAATGGTGTAAGTTGCTACGCAAATGTAGCAATGAATATTCTATTTCAATTACCACCAATAGTTGACAACATTTACTTACACAGTACAGACCAATTGTGTTTGCAAATGTTAGTACTTCATAGAAACGCAACAAACAATCCTGACAACACGTATAGTGTTTATGGAATAAGACAACAATTGGACTACTCTGCTGGAATGGTAAAATTCACTATAAACTCACAGGAAGATCCACAAGAATTTCTAATATACTTACTACAAGTAATGGAAAACAAAAACATACCTATAAATGAAATCTTGTAGATTTCATACATGTGGAAACATACATGCACTCTGTGCAACAATGTGACACAAGAACAAATCCCCAATGAGTGCTTTGTGTATGTATCAATACCTAATTGTGAATCCGTTCCATTTCAGCAACTTGTACAAGATGCAAACCATGGTAGATTATGTACTACCTGCAATTCAGATAATCGCTTCACCTTACTAATACAAACACATAGTAAATACGTAATACTAATGTTTCTACATTACAATGCAGATGGTACCAAAAACAACTGCAAGCTGACTGGATTCACACATGGTCAAGTATCACTTGGTAAAAAAACCTTCACAACAATAGTTATAATCTACCACACAGGAGCCACAACCAATGCAGGTCACTATACTGCATATATAAAAAAGAATTGTGGATGGTTTGAATGTAATGATAGTACCATTACTCTAAAGCAGAGATTACCTGCAAATCTTACAAACGCTTATTTAATCTTCTTAAAATCAAAATTTATTAACTAAACTGTACTTAAACATTAACTAAACTTTTATTAGAAAACTATGAACTGTTACAATATGCCAACAGCTACATAACTGCCCCAAGATTCTACAACAACTAAACAGATAAATGAATACCACTAAATTATATAAAAAATAAACAGTTAGAATACACCAACTGGTATCTAACACCCCAAAGATTTTCAGTAACCAAACAGATAAATCAATATCACTACATTATAACAAAAATAGACAGTTAGAATACGCCAAATGGTATCTAACTACCCCAAAATTTTACAACATCCGAACAGATAAATCAATACCACTTCATTATAACAAAAAATAGACTGTTAGAATATGTCAACAGGCATCTAACTGCTTCAAAAATCTGCAACAAGCCAATATACAGAGCATTAGACAGAAACAACAAGTGAACACTGAAAACAAACAAACAAAAAGACTGTAGCATAACAAAAAAGTTTTTTTTTTAATCCAACATGGATTTTATTTCTCCCTCAGACACAATGATTTTAGCAACAAACACAGAAACTGAGCAAATTGCACAGTACACTGGTTTGTAATCTACTAAATATGAGGGTAAAAAAAATGTTGATTATTCAATGTTATAAGTTGTTACAAATTACCAATACTAACAAAGTCTTTTCTTTTATCACAGAAATAAACAAGAAATACATGTACTCCAGTTACTAAACCAAACAGTAAGTATATTATATTAAGTACAACCATCACAGCAAATCACACCCATAGTGACTTATAACTTTTCTGCCTATAAATTTGATCTTGTCCATGCACCCAAGACTATAGGACCTGCCCACAACCACCACAGCGTATCACACCCATAGTGGCTTATAACTTTGTTGCTTATGAATTTGTTCTTGGATCCCAAAGTTATAAACCACTATGGGTGTTATATGCTGCGGTAGTTGTGGCCAGGGCATAGAGTCTTGGGTGCATGGCCATATGGCCATGCACCCAAGACTCTATGCCCTACCCACAACCATCGCAGCATATCACACCCATAGAATCAAACATTTCAACTATGCCATATGGACACTTTTAATGTCCGCGGACATCATGAGTGTCCTTAGAACAGTTTCAACTTGTCTACGATCAGTATGGACAGACATAGCGTCCTCAGGACACCCTCATTTCGTTTATTTACGAACATCCCAGGACACATAATGTGTTCTAAGAACACTTTGAACGTGCTTGCGAACATGTGTTCTTAGAACAATTTGAAATTGCTTGCGAACAGAACGGACATGCATACCGTCCTCAGGACACCCCCATTTTATTTATTGACGAACATCCCAGGACACATGATGTGTTCTTAGAACAGATTTAACTTGCCTGCGAACAAAACGAACAGGCTTACCGTCCTGAGAACACATCCATTATGTTTATTCTCTAACATTTCAGGACACCGCCAGTGTTCTTAGAACACTTTCAGCTTGCTTGCGAACAATACGGACAGGAGTAGTGTCCTCAGAACATCCCCATTTCGTTTATTTAGAACATTTTAGAACATCTGCGTTGTCTGCGGACAAAGCGAACACAACAGGGGGGGTCTACCACCTAAATAAATAAAACATTTAACCCATCTCTTACTCCACCACCCTCCCCAAACACTTTCACACAACAACACACTGTACTAAATAGTATTTTTCAACAAAGTTTCACCGCGCTGTCCGCGGACGTGCGTGAATCCAAGATGGCGGGCGTTCCCGAAAATCTGACGCGCTTCACGCTCTTCACCGTCCAATCAACGAACACGTTGCATGTCTGCGGACATGACGCAAGCTGATTGGCTAATCAGGACACTGTCCGCGGTGCGAACAGGGAAGTGCGTCCGCGGACCGAACATAGATATCACTAATTATTTTTACCTATTTTTTGCTCATTTTTTAAAAAAAAAACTACTGGATGGATTTTCACCAAATTTGCAAAAGCACACTTTCGGGACCAAGCCACAGCTCCTGCTCCAAATTTGGTGAAAATCCGTCCAGCGGTTTGGGCTGTAGACGTGAGCAAAGTTTTTTCCCCATTCAGTCTATGGGAAAAAATAAGTTTTGGGACCCCCCCCTTATAACTTTGCCCCCCCTGAACCAAACCTCACCAAACTTTGCACAAAAAATTCAGAGTGACCCATATACTTTTTTTGCAATGTTTGGTGAGGATTCGTCCAGGGAGAGCGAAGTTATAAGCCACCCAAAAAGGGCTCCTCCTATGGAAATAGCAACTTAACCATAACTACAAAATATATATATATATTACACGGCCCGCGGTAGGAGCCGTGTAGTTATGGTTAAGTTGCTAAACTCATAGGAAGACCCCTTTTTCGGCGGCTTATAACTTCCCCCTAGAGGAATCCTCACCAAACTTTGCAAAAATGTATATGGCACGGTCTGATTTTTTTCAGCAAGATTGGTGAGGTTTCGTTCTGGGGTGCGGGGAAGTTATAGGGGGGTTCCAAAATTCTTTTTTTTCCATACACTGAATGGAGAAAAACTTTGCGCACGGCTACAGGCCGAATGGCTGAATGGATTTGTACCCTAATTTGCAGCAGGAGCAGATGCTTTGGTGTGTTTGGTGGAAATACGACCAATACTTTTGTTGCAAAGAACTGAAAAAGATTTGTGATATCTGGCTCCGCTCCGCAGACCCATTTCCCTGTTCGCTTCACGTACAGCAGGCTCATTGGCTTGCAGTACGCTGTGCTGTCGACGAACTTTGGATACGTCCGGTGGTTGGCTGGAGGGAAGCGTGCTGATGCGTCAAAGATTTTGGGAAACGCCACCATGGAGGACAGTGCACCGCCGGAAGGGACTGACAAACATAATGTACAGCATGTGGTGGTGGGAGGAGGGGATGGAAAAGGGTTGGGGAGAGAGAAGTGGTTAATCAGAGATATGTGATTATTAGGTGGACGAAGACGGTGGTGTGCCTGCAGTGTCCGTGCGTACTACACCCATTCCCAGACCCTGCACAGGCCCCAACCATGTGTGATGAATGCAGGCAGCCTTCGTTACAACATGGTAGCTCATGCCGCGACCTCTTGCCGTGCTGCCTGGTGGTACCTGAATAGCAGACGAGGAATGCATTGCAAAACATATATTACACCATGTGGTGGTGGGAAGGAAGGGATGGAAAGGGTTGGGGAGTGAGAAGTGAATCATATGAGATATGTCACTAGGTGGACGAAGATGTTAATGTGCCTGCAGTGTCATTGCATACAGCGCCACATAGCGGGTCTCTGCACAGCCGCCTCCCATGTGTGCTGCATGCAGGCAGGCATTGTTATAGCACGATAGCTGGTGCAGAGACCTATTGCCGTGGTGACTGGTGGGAGCTCAACTGCAGAAGGGGAGTACATTGCACATGACATGCACATTATAAGATACTGTGTACTGCGGTGTGTTGCAAGGATGGAGGCCTTGCAGCGACAACTATGTGCCGTGGTTGGAAGTAGGTTTCACATTGTTCCCTTCTGTGTGTGGTACGTCAGCATTGCATAGATGGTTGATTGCATGGATGAGGTGCTCCTTAGCACATCCTACAGTGTTTAATCCATGGTTGCAGCAAGTGGAGTGAACAGTGGAGATGGACTAAACTGCATATCGCGTCGGATTGCGTAGTGTCCATTGCGCAGAGTGGTGACATCTGTACTGCATTATGACGTATTGCTTTTCTGTACTGAATAGGGAGCTGGGAGGCATACTATGTGCATTAAAATGGGTATGGGTGCCAGAGGCTGTGTTATGTTTCCATAAATAGCTGTATTACGGTGTGGAGGTTTGGTAGTAGTGGCTGTGGTGCGTGCAGTATGGTATGTGAGCACATGATGGTATGCATGCTTGCATTATGTTTTGTGGTGGGTGTGGGCAAGGCCTAGATTATTGGGTGCATGGCCAAAGGCCGTAGGCCATGCACCCAATAGTCTAGTCCTTGCCCACACCCCCTGCAGCAATACAGTTTATACTGCATCTGTCACAGACTCCTCACCTTTACAGAATGGTTGTGGAGCAGATTGTACACTTGATAGAGCACCAGAAGTCAGCTGACATGCAAATACTGTTGGTTGTTTGGTTGGATTGTCAGTAACACCATTGTATGTGAATGAAAGTGGGTAGGGGTGCCACAGGCTGTGTTAAATTTGTAGATTCTGGGAAAAGGTGAACCTTTCTATGCATAGACGTATGATGGTGCCGAGCTTGGGTAGGAGTGCCAGTGGCTGTGGTATGTGTGTGGATTGTGGTACTTGATGACATGTTGCTATTCATGGCTGCATTACGTTGCAGTGGGTGTGGCCAAGGCCTAGACTATTGGGTGCATGGCCAAAGGCCATAGGCTGTAGGGCATGCATCCGAAAGCCAAGACCTTCACCATACCCACTGCAGCAATGCAGTTTTGTCTGCATCTCTCAGAGGGTGGTCACCTTCACAGAATGTTTGTAGAACACATTTTACTCTTCATAGAGCACCAGAAGTGCGCTGACATGCATACATTGTTGGTTCCATGGGTGCGGTCATTGTTGGAACATCCTATAGTTTTCGGTGTATGGCTAGAGATTGTGCAATGAAGTCTTGCAGTGCCCATTGGATGCAGTGCTGGAACACTCTCAGCATACAAGAGGGTACGGTTAAAGTGAATGTGCGATGTGCTTGGACATTCTGGTTTGTGCAGCTTCCTGGGTTTAGGCCTAATGTTGTGAGGATTGTGCGGTTTGGTTGCCAGTGACATAATACTTTGTGCATGGAAGTGGGTAGAGGTGACAGAGGCAGTGGCATGTTTGTGGAATCTGCTAACTGTGACATGTTTCCATGCATCGCTGTTTTATGTTGCTGGGGTTGGGAGGAGGTGCCGCTGGCTATGTTACGTTTGTAGTTTATGGCAACATGTTCTCATGCATGGCTCCATTATGTTGTGATGGGTGTCGGCAAGCAGTAGAGTCTTCTGTGCATGGTCAAAGGCGTGATGGGTGGTGCTCCGGACGATTTTGTATGCTGACATCGTGTTTTGTTTCCCACACCTTTGTATGGAAGGTGCTTTGGAAGCACACGTGACGTGTACTCGAAGTGTTGAATGGTAAATATGGAGTGTTGTATGGAAATGATAGTGTTGAATGCAGACTTCTTGGCTGTGATTGGTGCGTGTATGCGTGAATATTTCACAATCCTCAAGGAGGGAGTGCGGGAAGAAGAACAGTGGAGAGGGGAGAAGGACTGCCCCTGCTTTGCTGGGGTGCAGGCCTCTCTGTAGCTGGGAAAATGCACGTGCCACATCCTGCCATTCACAGCATGGTGGGCATGCCAATGGAACTGTGGGTATTATGGAATCATATGTTGAAGGTGTGATTCACAGCAAGGGGCGGTACTACTTTCTCCCAATACTCGCTGTGTAATGAGGTGGACATGGAGAGATGCACAGTGCTGATCGTGGGTGATATATGTATACAAGATCTGTACAGGTATGCCATGCAAAGAGGCGTTGCTGCTAACTTCTGGTTGGAAGGAGTGGACGGTTTTGTGGGTCAGTCTAATGCGTGCAGTTTTGGTGGGATTGTTCACCTTTGCAGATATGTGGCCTCCATCGTTACTGGTGAGGTAGTTGTGGTGCATTATGGAGGTCCGTAATTACCCAAAGGGCACTGAAGGTACAGTGAACAGGGTGAAGCCCTAACAGGCTAAATATGTAACACAGTAAAGGAGGGCATCACACAACTGTATGCTATTAGTAAAGACAGTATGGGAATCCCATTACGAACATACCAGAGGCGCTACACGAAAATTAGTGGCTGAGGAGATGCAGGATCAATTTTGAAAGACAGCAGGATAGTGGGGAATAACTGTATATCCCTAATAAATCCCTCTAGTTAGGGAAAACTTTCCTTAGAAAGTGCTGATGTGCCGCTTACAAAAACGAGGACAGTAAAAGAAATGCAAGAGAAATCATTTTTGAAGAACAGTAACAACATCAAGGTTGTTAAACTCCTGCATGTCCTGGGTCACTATAAATCCCCTAGAGGGGATAAAGGCAAAATATGTGTAAAGGTAAAAGTAAAGTTTACACCTTGGGCTGGACACACATATACAAAATCACTAGTCTAGGCTGTCTATTGTGGGTATGGTTTATAGTCATAATGTCGAAAAAAAAATGTCGACAGACAAAAATTTCGAAAAAAAAATGTCGAAAATAATAATGTCGACATCCTATACTTATAATGTAAAAAGTCATTTTTTCGAAAAAAAAATGTCGACATTTTTTTTTTGTTGACATTATGACTATAAACCCTTAAAACTATCAACACCTCACCCAACACCCCCCTGCCACCCCCCCCACACCCCCCAACCACCCTTTCACCCCTCATACTCAACACATACCAATTATTTATTTATTTATTTATTTATTCAATAAATAAATAACCTAAAAAAGGATCATTTACTATGGGGGGGTCCCCCCAACCCCCCCTCACCCAACACCCCCCTGCCACCCCCCCACACTCCCCAACCACCCTTTCACCCCTCTTTCACCCCTCATACTCAACACATACCAATTATTTATTTATTTATTTATTTATTCAATAATTAAATAAATAAAAATAGTATTTACTATGGGGGGGTCCCCCCTAACCCCCCCTCACCCAACACCCCCCTGCCACCCCCCCACACCCCCCCAACCACCCCTCAACTCAACACATCATATATATATATATATATTTATTTATTTATTCATACAATAAACTAAATTTCGAAAAATGTCGACATTTTTGTTTGTCGACATTATTGTTTTTCGACATTAATTTGTCGACATTTTGACTGTCGACATTATTGATGTCGACATTATGACTGCACACCGTGGGTATATTACTTTTACTATCCCATAGACAGCACAGTACTTCCCAGGGTGACTTTACATTTAAAATCAAAACCAAAAACAAAAGTTATTTTAAAAAAAGGAAAAGAATTGGCCCAATGCTGTTATACTGCCATAATGTAGGTTTTTAGATACAGAAGATTCTCCCGAGTAGGGATAGGCCAACTTTCCAAAGAAGACACATGAACATTTAACATGTAACCAACATCCCCCTGTCCAGTAGAGTGTTAAATGATAGGGCCGGGCATGAGGCTACAAAGCAAAATATATAAAAGACATATAAGGGGTTGTTCATGGTGAGGTATAAAATGTTTTAGTTCTCCATCATGTGACAACCACTGTCTACCGGTTTCAGTGGTGTATTTTTGGTGTAACCACTAGTGGCAAAAAGTGTCGTCGAAGGTCTCTTTGCACAAAGAAGTGCAGAAGACTATGGTGGAAGTGGGCAAGGTAATGGCCAGGCATCTTGGGTGTATGCATGAACTGTATGTACTTGTTTGAAGTTTGTAACATGAATACAGTGCTGTTTGGGAGCTATAATTTTTTAACGGTATGCAGTAAGTAGGGTACTGTGGGTATAAAACCTGTGCAGTGTGCAAGGTAAGTGGCTGGCATCCTACTGTTATGAATGCATTCTATGTATGATATGATATGAAGTGAAATTGTATGTTATGGCATGCGTAATGCGCCTATACACATGTTTAGCAAAGCGCAACAAAACAAGGGATGGGGGAACAGAGGGCAGACAGAGACAACAAACCTACTAGGCCAGGTGTGACTTACATCGCCCAAGTGCATGGTTAGGACGAGGGGAAGGTGCAGTACATGGGTAGAAGAAGATATGACAATAAGTAAAAATACAGGCCGATTGTGCCAAGTGCAAGGATAAGTGCACACATCAGGTGGTGCAAGAACTATTAGGGATACAGAAAACAGTCCCCAAGTGCGGGGTTTGCTAGAAAGGCAGTGCAGGGGTTCGCCTGGCACGGGGAGAGGGCATGGGCCCGACATCACAGAGTCGCCAGGTACGCAGTGCAGAATCAGTTCACGCCAGGCAGTCAGCCAGGGAGAGGAGGAGAAGAAGCAGATGCAAAGAGAAAGGCTTTGAGGTGCTTCCAGAACCGGCAATGGTTCTCAAGTTTCAGGGAGGCAGGGAGGCTGTTGCAGAGGGAGGCCCGAGCTGAAAGAAAACATCTACCACCAACTGGTTGCTTGCAGAAGCGATTGACCCTGAGGGAGTTGGAGGCGGATGACGGAAGAGCACGAGCACAGAGATATATAGTAAGTGAGAGTTGAATTTATTGAGGTCCCAGGGCCCAGAAGGCCTTGTGCATAATGCAGAGGGTATTCACCTTATTCATCGCAGCCACTGGGAGCTATTGCAGACATTTCAGTGCTGAGGCGATACCATCCCAAGTCACGCAGTCCTCTCCTGGATGCGTTGCAGAGGGCAGAGAGTAGAAGCGGGCAGATTTAAAAAGAGCCTGTTGCAATAGTGCAGCCTAGCCCGAAGCACAGCTGTGCAGACAGTGACCATTTGGAAAGTTGATTTAGGTTGCTAAGATACATGCAGTGCTGCTTTTGGTGGTGTAACGTCACGTTATATGTAGGAGATGGGTTAGTGGGGAAAACATTTCGTAGCATTGCCGGAAGGAAAGTAGAGATCTCCTGTTTCGATATTACAATGTATGATATGGGTAAATGAAAACATTGCAACCATATACCACTGAAGTGCCACTTGATGGTAGGGGATGGGAAAAAAAGACAGTGTGCTTTTAAAGAACGTAATGGCCGCTCAGTGGCAGGTACTGTACGCAAAGGCACTTATAACACAATGATAAACATACGGCAGAGTCAGTTTTCATACCTCCAGTTTATGGTGCTGGGTGCGCATGTGGAGGCATGTGGATGCTCAAATCTTGCAATCTTTTACTGAACTTTCTACTGCACGTGCTTTCGAGTGACAGGACACTTGCAGGCGGATTTTGTGATGGTACCTATGAAGTGTTGTGCAGAACTGACAATGTTAGATGCTAATGTCTTATATGGCACTGCTGGAATTGTGTGTGCCTATTTACCCGTATCCAATGAGGTAGTGGTGGGCAAAAGATATGGCAAGGGAAGGACTGCTACTGCTTTACTGGGGTGCAGCCCTCGCGGTACTTTGGGAAGCACGCATGCCACAATGTGCGCTTCTCACCATGCTGGCCAATGGACATGGGACTTTGGGGATGATCCAATCAGGTACTCTGGGTGTGGTTCACAGGAAGGGGCGGTCATACTGTCATACATTACTCTGCATAGTGAGGCTGGCTGTCATGGTGAAACACATTGTTGTGACTTTGGGTGATGCCGTTGTGATATCTCTGCTTAAGTATGCCCTGGAAAAAAACTTTGATGGCAATTTCGGTTTGGAAGGAGTGTACGCATTGTGGAACGCTGTGTATGAGTGCAGTTTTGCTGACATGCGTGCACTTTGCAAAGACCTGGCCACTTTTGCTAATGCGGGTGTAATCGTAATCTACTACGGCGGCATGCATATGGGTTATGTGTCTTGTTTAGGTTTGTTCCTTTGACTGAAGAGGTTGCTAAATCTAGTGAAGAGGATTTTTCCCGCTGCCAAGGTGCTTTTCTCATCCATAACACCATGGAGAGTTTGGGACAATGCTCCTGGAAGTTGTTTGAGCCAGATGCTGGAAGTTGTCTCATCAACATAAGCATGTATACTTTTTTGTCAGGTGGTGGGATGTTCTTCTGCAACAATGACCTCATTAGTTGTGGAAATGCAGAGTTTTTCCAAGCAAATGGCATTTTGTTGTCGCCCATTGTTAATGCTGTTTTGTTTGCCCGTCTATAAGATGGGGTAAAGAGTTTGTTGTAACAATGTGAGGGTTCCATGTGTTAAAATCGAGGCAAAAACAGCCCCGCAACCCTCGCTCCCCTTAAATGGTATAATGGGGTACACCTTTACCGGGTCAAACCACAATTTTTTGTAAAGGTGACATTTTTGCTGCAATTTTATTACTGCCACCCCAATGTGAACACAAAATCAAATAAAAACCGAAAAAACAGTGTTTCTCTGTAGGCATCTAAAAAAATTGGTCTTTTCAGAGCCGCCCCTTACAATGAACTCCCCCTACCATGGTTGCAAGTTATTCCCCCACGCCCGCGCGCAGCATGAAAGCCACATATGGGGATTTTGAGGATGGCGGCCAGGGTAAGGGGATGGTGGGGATTGTCGGAACAGGTGCTCAGGGTGTGCGTCACAGAATAGGGCGGCAATAGGAAGAAGGACTCCTCCTGATTTACTGGGGCGCAGCCCTCGCGGTATTGGGGAAGTGTACGTGCGAGATTTTGCGCTTCTCACCATGCTGGCCAATGGAAATGGTACTGTGGGGATTGTCCAATCAGGTGCTCAGGGCGTGCATCACATGAAAAGTCGGTAAGATTTTTTTTTCATTACTCTGTGTAGTGAGGGTGGCAGGCAGAGATGGCGAGACACACTATCTTGATAGTCAGAAGATCTGTTCCAGTATGCCGTTGAAAAAGGCTTTAATGTCAATTTCAATTTGGAGGGAGTGGAGGCTTTGTGGTGCTGTGGCGATGTGTGCAGTTTTGGCGCTGTGCTTGCAGTGTGACGACGAGTGGCCACTTTCACTAGCGTACATCGCGTGGTTGTGCACTATGGAGCGTTCCATTTGGGTTCGATGGCTTGTTCCCGTATGTACCGTCAACTGAAGAAGGTGATGAAAGCAGTGAAGCACATTTTTCCCACTGCCAAGGTGCTTTTCTCATGTACACCACCGAGAATAATATGGGACTATTCCAATGATTCCTGTCGCCAGCCAGAGGTCGGAAGGGGTATCATCAGCAGAAGCATGTGTGACTTCTTGAGTGCTGCTGGGATTTGAGAATGAGAACATTGGTTCTCGATATATAAACCTTTTCAAAGCAAATGGCATGTCTTTGTCGACCAGTGGCAATGACATTTTGTTTCACAATCTACAGGCTGCACTGAAGACCCTATTGTAAGAATGTGAGCTGACGTACAAAACACACAAATACTTATAAAAAATTAAAAAAAGGTTTTTCTTTGGAAGCACATTTAAAAAGAAAAAGGAACCACCACGACTAACAATGTCCCCTACCCTGATTGAAAGTTATTCCCCCCACTCGTGCGCGCGCACAGCACGAAAGGTCCACGGACATCGCGATAGTTGCAGGGTGACACGTGTTACATACGCCCCTTTTGCAGATGACTGCCATAGAAATGGGCCTGTAGAGGCTACGCAATTGGTCAATAAGGTTTCTGGGTGTGGTGTGTATGCACAGACTGTGGTACACAATGTATTGGTCCACAGAAATGCAGAGGGTGCAGTTATGGCTGTGATTTTCATGAGCCACAGTGTGCAGGTTTTGGGGGAGTTTGCAATACATTGATTGAAAGTGAATGGAAAACACTGTGCATTGGCTGCTCATTTTGGATTCTATCATAGAGATGTGTAGTGCTATGGAGTACCTACAATGAAGTGACTGATTTTGGTTTGTCTGTGTACACTTTAGTGACCCGTGATCATGCCGACATTATTGTTGTTCATTGTTGAGGGAAAATCGCACAGCATGTTACACGAGTTTCAGTGCCGCTTGCGATGAAGGAGGCACTTTCCCAGGTCATGGGTCTGTTTCCAATCTCCTGCATAATCTTCTATTGCATTACTCAGACACTGATGTGGCAGGAATATTTTTCATTTGGTCCACAAATGGCAAAAGCGCAGTACATTGCGAAGAAGTCTATTTGTGCCTTTCTATGACATGTGCCAATGGCGTACTTAACACATAGGAATATGACGTTTCACAGCACAGTTTTACACACAAATAACATTAATCATACTAATCCTGTCATCACGATTTCTGCACACCCCATCAAAATTGCCTTGCTGCCATTCTTGAAAGTAGTGGAAGATTTTTTGTAGTAAGTGTTGCTCACTTAAACTCTTCAAAACCCTCTGCAACCCTTAAAGAAACCTCTTTCTACAGCAAACTCCTTTCCACCCCATTCCACTACAGTGTTTTGCACAGTGCCACGCCTCCCTTGATTTTGAGCATATTGTGTGGAGCATATACCGTGCGTACCGCCCTGCATCCGTTCATTGGCAATTCCATTGTTCATCTTTGATAGGAGCTTTCTTTATTTCCCTTTCCCAGTTCATTTCCATTTATTTTGGTCTTCTAACACACGCAACAGAAGGAAGGAAGGAAGGCAGGCAAGGCTTGGTACAGAAGGGGCAGCACCTGCATGGATACCATAGGGGGCGTGCCGAGAGACAGAAATATTGGGTGGCCCTCACTTACATTGTCATGCTCCCGGACGGACCCTTCCCACGCACTTCCAAGTCCCTTCCCTCTGTAGAGTAGCACGTTGCAGTACATGCACAATGCAATGTCCTTTTCCGGGTAAGGGTCTGTAGCGCGGCATATGGTCTGCAAGGATGTTTTAGAGCTGCGCTGCCCTACAGAAGTGCCCCTGTCATTGGCCGCAGCAGATGTGGAAAATGCTGTACATGAAATTACCCTCTTGTTAGAAGGGCGGTAGACTGCACACTGACCTCTTGTGCTTCAATTTTAGTTGTCGTCACATGCAGTACAAACACTTCATGCTACGTCATTAACCGTCGGAGTAGCATTCATGGAGATGCATACATTCTGGAATACAGGAATGTTTACAACAACACGAAACACAGCTTCATTACGTGGAACAGGAAGATAATTATTCAGCTCAACCCATGCAGCTACAGTACTTTTCTAACCACCACTGACTTTGTTTGCGCTCTGAACATTCTGCTGTTTGCTTGCTTGCCTTTACATGCACTAGTATGTGCGTGACCAAGCCGCATCAGCTTTGGCATTTGGCAGACTCACTACAAACTGTCACACCTGCAGTTACATGTTTTCTTCAACTGTATGACCCGCAGGCGACCTCTTGACACTTTCCGTGACAGTGCTCAGTGCAGAGACGGTGGGTTTGTTTCACGGGTCATGGAAAGGCAAGCAGCTCATCAATCAAATTAATTCAACATTTAACACGCCCACGTTACACTGGAGGTTGATGTTCTTTGTTTACCAGTGGGCCTCATACAGCTAGGCATGCAGCAGCCATACATTGGTAGGTTTGCAGAGCCACCCACGTAGTCGGCAGGAGTACTTGAAATGCGGTAGCCTACCGTATGAATCCGTAGGGCTGGCGCCTGGGGCGGTGTTACCAGCACACAAAGAATGCCCTACGCATGGGTATAGCTGTACAACGGCTACATGAGCACTCCCACAACTATTTAAAAGTGCATTCAAAGATGCAGCCATGAGGCCACTAATGGAGTTCTACGGACACTTGCAGTGTCATTGCACATACGCTGGCCAGGTGCAGTCTCCCTAGGAAACGTCCATATTGCTCACCTGCAGTCATCTCAGCCAGTACTGTGCGGTACAGATTCACCATGCAATGTTAACACAAAAATAGCACTCAAACCATCACCAACACTTACCATGTACATCTGTAATTGCTAAGATACACCAACAATATTAGGAAAAGGAAGGGGTAGCACAAATGGATACATATACCA
Organism: Ambystoma mexicanum; assembly: GCF_040938575.1. Lineage (NCBI taxonomy): Eukaryota > Metazoa > Chordata > Amphibia > Caudata > Ambystomatidae > Ambystoma > Ambystoma mexicanum. The sequence goes on from NC_090922.1 coordinate 539,773,536, forward strand.
GAGAATTTGGCCTTTCCACAAGTTCATTATGAGGGCAGCCAAGGAATCGGTGACAAACCGTTGTTAATGGGATGTTATGGTTCCGTTGCAGTACCAAAAAGCTTTCATCGTTACAGAAAACACTATGCTAAAGCAACATTCCGGTTACAGTGCCCTAATAAAAACCTGTGAAATTCACTAACAAAAAACATTGTTAAAGGGACGTTATGGTTGTTGCCAGTGCTCCAGATAGGATTTTGAGGTGGGAGTATTTTACGCATGCTTTTTCAAATTAGAGAGTAAATGCAATATCAAGACAGTAAAAATGAGTTTTCTCCTCTGCAAGAGAGTAAAACGTAACCAACACATACTATCGAATTGTATATTTTAAAGCACAATATGCAGAGATGTGATGGAAGTCTTTCTTGAAAGTAACAGCTTTAAAGTTTTACTGCGTTTGTTCCAAGTACATTTTTCTGAACAAACACAGTAAAACTTTAACACCGCCAGTTTCGGCGAAAGTCTTCCCTCGCCTCTCTGCCTAACAAAAGGCAAGTGCCCACAACCAGGGGTGCTTGCGACCAGAGTAGTGAGCTCTAGGCGTAAAGGGTCAATCTCTTTTGGCAAGAGTGAAACAGTGATGCAATTTACAATCCATTTGGAAACTGCTAATTCAGAGACAGGGTCTCCTTCTCTACCAGCTGCCAGATAGACAAAGAAGTGACTTGTGATCGATTCACATGCAACAGATATATTAAGGCGCAATGCATGTGTGTGCTCAAAACTACCTTGTGAATAGTCACAAAGGGGTCTTGAATAGAAAGGGCCTGTAGTTGGTTGACTATTCTTATAGAGGAGCACGCCAGAAGGAAGGCAGGCTTATAGGTGAGGGCCTTAATGCTAGCCTTGTGCATGGGTTCTACGGGGGGTCCCATTAACCTCGAACGAACATTCAAATCCCATCTGGGAGTTGGGTTGGAAATTGGGGTTTAATGACAGTGTGGATTGACTTTACATGTTGAGTGCTTTCTTTTTTTATTTTTTTTATTTGTATCCGGTCTATACAAATTAAACCTTTACAAAATTTAAAGTAACATTTTCACGTTATTAAAAGAAAAAGAATAATTACAACATTATTCCAAGTATAAAACTCATCAGACATAATACACAGTATATATTACAGTCCATATTACTTTACAGATATCCTTTCTTTTTAGAAACCCTCTACAGTGTTTTCCATATTTGAAAACTTATACATATCAATAAAACATAAGGGGGAGAGAGGCCCATATCTGTCTTCAAGAGATAATTAAGACACTAACATAGATTCTTTACAATACTAGTTTGTTCTTTCTAAGGTTGCCAAATCACACACTTCTACTAGAAAGGTAACCACAGCTAGCTTAAGTGTGTTTGACTTTCCATGTAACATGTGCCACCATAATAATTCAGTATGAACCCTGGAGGGGTCATGGACAAATGTTCCAAACACATTTAATCTCTGCTGGACTATTGTTGTGCAGTGTAGAAGAAGGTGTTCAAGTGATTCGGCCATATAAGCGCAGTGACAAAAGCGACAGGAGATTTTTTGGCCCGTGGCAGATCTAATCTCAAGAATTTCCACAGTAGGGAGCACATTGAAACGAAAGCATAGATAGATTGCTCTCCTTTTTGGATCTGGAAATTCGGTCAGATAGGACTCCAACATACCTAGCTCTTTCCCCTCTGCGACCAGTTGTTTATAGATCTTAGAGGCCGCCACCTTTTCCGTGGTGGTGGCCCAGTAAAACCATTGCAACCGTTTTTTACACCCATTGGATTGGCAAATAACATTTCATGTGGAACATCGATGGTATTGAGGAGATCTATACAATCTTTCTGTAGTTTCAGCATCCATACTGATTCACTAATTCCCCTTCTCAGTCTATCTCCCAGTAGTGTATGAAGGGAGTTGTTTTTAGATACCATTAGGTTCCGATATAGGGCCAATTCTTTCCATTTCACTCTTATATTTAGTGAGATAAGGCCTAATTCAAAGCGAATTGCGGATATAGGAACACTCTGGGGCAGGTAAAAAATAATTTTCCGCCAGATCTTAGATTCCATTTTTTGTACCAAACGAGATGTTTCAAACGGTAACATTTCCAGGCCGTATGTCAGTTTTGGTACAACTTTCAAATTGTAGAACCTAATCAATGGAGTGATAGAGAATTTACAGTATTTGCCAGAGATCTTCCTCATTTGGAGAATGAGCTTATCTGTTTTCTCCAAATAGAAATCCCAGTAAGAATGTATCGAAATACTCCCAAATATCGGGAATCCCAAATAGCACAGTGATCTTACTTTTACTAAAAGACATGTATTTATTCACCATTTATATTTTGCAATTCTCTTCCTGGTGGTAAAAGATATAACGACAGACTTCTTTTCATTTATCACCAATGCATTTTCTTGCTCGTATATAGTTAGTGCCGTAGGTTTTCGCTGTAAACCCAGGGAGGTATTATTGACCAAAAGCAGGTCATCGGCATAGGTGTTCCAGCATATTTTAGTACCCTCTATCTTCGGAGAAACCAAAGAAAAGGTTGTGAGGGGGACATTAGCATCAGTAGTGTAGAGATTGAAGAGAGTAGGGGCAAATAAACACCCTTGTCTAAGACCATTATGAGTTTGGATCATTTTGGAAAGATCACCAGACATATTTAGTCTCACCTGAATTGCCGAATCTTCATGTAGTTTAATGAGGACTGTCAGTAGATGAGACGGCAGCCCCATTTGGGCTAGTTTTGTCCAGAGCCTCACCCTGTCCACTTTATCAAAGGCAAGCGACAGATCTACTGATGCCAAATATATGGGAGATGTGTTGTTTTTACATGCCTTTTCTAAAAGCAAACAAATAATCAGTCCTCCTATTTCAGTTCCCATCCCTTTGCGAAAACCGAACTGCTGGGGGGGTAAGATGTTATTGTGGTCCGCCCATTCCTCTATTCTCTGCAGTACTAACCCTGCAAAGATCTTGGAATCAGCATCCATAATTGAGATTGGACAGTAATTTGTCGGGCAGGTTCTATCCCCCTTTTTATATATGGGCACGACATATGTTATCCTCCAGGACTGAGGTATTGTCTTAGACTGTATGATGGAATTAAACAAGATAAAGAGCGATTTTGCCCAATATTCCGGAGTTTTCTTCAGGGTATTATTTGTGAGCCCATTAGGGCCGGCCGCTCTTGAATTATTTGACCTCTTGATCTGGGATTCAATATTCTCGATCGAGAAGTCGAAACCCCAGGACCCCTTTTTTATGAGCAAAAGTTCATGCGTCATAGCCATTTTGCCTTTGTAGAGGATTGCGAAATATTTTCCCCAGGTATCCGCCTATACATTAGCCGATTGAAGTACAACCTGTCTTTTTTCAAGAGTATTTATTAACCCCCAAAATTCACGACCCGAAATCCCTTTTAGAGCTGCTAGCATTTCGATATTGAAATTATTTTGCAGGACACACTCATGATTTTTCAACCAGTTTTTTTTGGTTTGTTTAATTTGTAGGATTTCTCTCTTTTTTTCGGTCTCAGTCAGATTGGTTTTCAAAATGATCTAATTTGACGATTTGCAAGATTTCTTTTTGCCTTACCAAAGGGTCGTACGTGTGTATGTGGATGGGTTTCAGAGTGCCATGTTTACTAGGTTTAACTGATCTCCCAATCAAATTTTTAATATGCTCAGTAAAATTCAAAATCGAATAGAACTGGATTTTAATTGGCAGAGACATTTTGTCATGGTGCTGGACGAAGACAGTGTTGAGTTTATCAACATTTCCTTCGTGCCAAATTATGCGATTTCCACCGCATGACACTATCGAGTGTATCTGCATTGTGCTTCGTTTGGAGAGTGTTATTTAATACCAATTTGTTTTCCAAGAAACTGTGGTCACTCATATTTGTGTCAACTATGTGGAATTCTGAACATATTACTGAAAGAGATTTTGACATGAAAATATGGTCAATATGTGATTTATAAAAGCCATTCGACCAAGTATGCTCATACATAGAGGAATTGAATAGGCCATTAACGTGGTCCAAACCCCAATAGTCAAACAAGTTCCTCCAAATTTCACCATTAATTGACTTTTGCTTAAAGGCACCAGAAGCCACCACCCCCTTGTCCGCATTCAATGTAGACCTTAATACTGATACGCCCATCTTTTTCCCGATACCTTGACCATATTTGATTTCAGAATTGAAATCGCCCGAAATTATGATATCAATTCCTCTATATTTGAGCAACATGGAGGATAAACAATTGTTCAAGAGCAAAACAGCATTACCCAATGGTACTTGTGAGTTCCAGTAAATATTCAGAACTAACATCAATTCAAAGTGCGAATCACTTCCATATTCCACTACAACAGCAAGTGCGAAATTCATTAGTTCAGTTGATTCTAGAATACGTGCGCCTAGCTCAAGTTTGACTGCAACAAGCAAACCTCCAGCGGGTCTTCCACGTAATCCCACTTTAGCTAAGAGATGTATACATATGAAACCATCAAGTTGTATCAGGGCAGTCAGCCACGTTTCCTGTATACAAAAAAGATCAAATGATTTAGGTTTTGCACATAAGACCCCAGAATTAATCAGATTCGAATGGCCCCTGGAGTTCCATGAGAGGAATTTCCAATGGTCCACTACTTTAGTGACATTAAAGCTTTTGTTTCATTTTTTGCATTTCAGATATTGATTCTCTGAGTGTTTGGGCTAACCAAGTCAGGTCCTGCCCCTCTCCTCCTTCGAGAGTCGGAGTATTTTCTTTTCGTGTATCTGACTCATCCCTACAGAGATTAGAATTTACTTTTTCCATTTCCTGGACATGTCCTTTCTCCCAGGCATTACTGAAAATCAGGATATTGTAACCCATTCTATTGAATTGTTCTGTCTCCTGAATAATCATTTCAAAAATCTTTTGTGAGTTTGGAACATTACGGACATGGTCAGACCAAAAGGGATGGATAAAATCCACCAAACAAATATCCGCTGAACCGATCATCCTAAGTCGGGGGACCTCATTAACTAATGACAGAATACGAGGTCTATTCAGCGAGGATGGGCCTCCAATGTCACACAAATTGTAGAGAAGGATACTTGGATATTCCGGGAATGAGATGTTTCACCACATTATATTCCTAAGATCGCTATCCTTCACATGTAAGGGTCTAGCCGGTTCATATTGTGTAGGATTCATCCTATCCTGTGGACCGTTGGGGTAAAAGTGTCCTTGTACAACCAGCACTTGTATGGGATCTCTTTCAGCTTGCTCCCACTGTATCCCATCCCTGAGTAAGGAAGAGGTGTGTGTCTCATTCATAACCCGAGGTCGGCTTTCTTTTGTCTCGTGCTCCCCCCCCCCCAAATCCTTATTACCCAACTGTGATAGGTCAGGAAGGAGGTCCATTATGATCTTTTTTATGGTATCTGGGAGATTCGCAATTGCCCCTTCAATCCTAGGCCGGGGTTGTTGGATTTCCTTCAGGGATAGTTTTGGGCACTCATTCACAGTTCCACCTAATAGGGGGATCCCAGGATCAGAGTTCATTTTCACCTCAATTGCATCCACCCCACAGGTCTTTACAGTCTCCATTGGGGTGGGTGCTAAGGATGGAGCTGGAGGTAGGGAGGAAAAACCTAATCTATTAGATTCTGCTGAGGTCGTGGGATGTTCAGCCAAGAGGTTGGAGCTATCTTGTGGTAATGCCTGTCGGTATGTCGACTTTTCCAAAACCGTGTAAAAATTAGAAAGTTGTGACTGTTTTATCTCTTTATTTTCCCCATCCATTTGTGGAGGGTGTACTTCCTCATTCTCAGTTCCTTCTGTCTTATCATTTGCCTTTGGTCTAATATCTTCCTTCTGATTCATGTTTATTTTTCCCATTTTTTTAAAAAAAATTCCATTTACGTTGTTTCCCTGAATTTCTTTTTTTCCTTGTTAGATTTTAAGGTATCAGTACCATTTAATTGCAAGGCCATCCTACTTTCCTCGTTGAGCTGTCTTAAATCAGATAGTGCAACTTCATTCGAGGGTGCCTTGGGTTCTTTCTTAAAGGTTTCTGACTTTGTGGAGGTCGGTCCCTTTTTCAACAGCCTTTTTTTTGCCTTTAAAGCCAGTCGTTTCTGTTTCCTTGACAGGAAGAGGCCCTTTCCTATCGGACTCCCTTCCTCCTTTTGCTTTTTTATGTCATCGTCTCTGACCCCTGCCCTGTCAGTAGATTCCATCAGTTTTATCGGAACTGAAGGGCTGTCAAGGGTAACAGTGGGAATGGGGCCCTCAACCTAGACGGACCTTACCGGTCTCAAAGGCATTATAGGTGCAAGTTTACCAGGTAGCTCTGACATGCCCTTTTCTAATGATGAGATTTTCACTGATAGCTCTTTCAGGAGCGCCATGATCCTTTTTTCCCCCCTCTGAGTCTGGTTTCTGTTCATTTTTCTCATCATTTTTTTTTCCTTTGATAGATTCATTGCAATCCCCACAGGTATCACACTGGCATAGGTCAAAGCTTCCTTTCCACCAGCCAAGGTTTGAGATCCTTGTGAGTTAGTTGTTTTAGGAATTTGTATGATATCTATCTTTTTTGAGGTTACCGTCCTGTCATCTTTGCCCATGAGAAAGCCTTCCACTTTGGTTAGTTTTAATTGGGTATCCAGAGCAACCCTTTTCAAGTCTCTCATCTCCCAATGGGTAAGCTCATGGCCTTTATCTAGAAGATTTAATATTCTAGATATTACTGGCAGTAATTCCTCAAATTTAGCATTACTGTCATTAATAGGGGAACTTGTGAGGGAAGCTCCTAAAAGTGGGGAAGTGTCAATGTGAGTTGGCAGAGCAGGGATCGGCAGATTCCCCTTTGTTATTTGGCCCCCCTGCGCCTCTATAACATTGTTGTCGTCCACTCCCCAGCCCTCTTGTGTATTTGTAAATATTGAGGCAGATGGTAGTGGAAATTTAGCATTTGATGAGAATACTCTGTGTGGTATGGTAGAACTCAATTGAGGCAGTGTATTAAATAGGTGCACTTGATCAGTCCCATTTCTAGACCCATTTACAGGCATGGAGGGGCTCCTTGAGAGCCTAGCTCGCTTCCCCAATTCCGTTCTTACTGACTGCCCCATCATGGATACATCCGTATTTATCTCTTCTAACATATTTTCTGTCCCCTCAGTTAACTTTTGACTGAGTGATTCTCTTATACTCAGGAAACTTGATTGAATTGGGATTTGGGTATCGAATGACAGGCCCGCAGGCACAAAGGAAATGTCCTCTTCCCCCAAAGATCGGGCACCCATTTTTGCTTGTATTTGCAAGTGCATATTGGAGAATTCCACTTCCTGTTTAATGACGTCCATTTTTTCCCTTACATCCTCCTCCCCTTTTCCCCCCTCTAAGTTCTCCACCTGGGTAGTGGTAACTGGGGGGGGGTTACAGAATTCTGGTCTTTGTGTCCCTCTCCCATAGGAGTGGTTTCAAATGGTACTTGCACATCCATACTAGATTTTATCTCTGTACCAACACACTGTGAGGCCTGGATATTTTCGACGGCCAGTATAGGCCCGGGGGTCTTTATAGCACATATGTTTCCATTGCGCAGCACAGTTGCCATAATGTCCTATAGGGGGTATTTTTTAAATTTTTTTTATACACTACTTACCCCAGAAACAGAATAGTAAAACAATCTCTCTCCACCTCTGCTCCTCCGCCAGCCGAACAGCCCAACAGCACACTTACATGCCACTTCCGGGTGCGCACGCGGGTGCGCTAGCACCAGTGGTTAAATGCTGTGCGTGGGAGGATGGAGGCGGGATCCAGATAATAGACACAAAAAACGGACTCTATGAGAGAATAGAGAGAGAGGAGATCAGTATTGCATTCAGTTCCCCTGGACCCCCAATCCTGGTCCCAGTCCCAGTCCCAATCCCAGTCCCAGTCCCAATTCCCAGACAAGTCCCACAACAAGTCCCCAAGCGCTGGGCTGCAGCGTTTCAACAGGAGGCCGCGTGTTACGCAGCCAAAGTCCACTTGTGCTTCCTCTTGCCGACTCACTCACTTGATTAGCAAAGATCCGCGTCCACTGCAGAAACGAAGGGCAACGTAGCACCAGAGTCTCCCAGCGCAACAGCCCACTTGCGTGCCACTTGCGGGTGCGCCAGCACCAGTGGTTAAATGCTGTCCACGGGAAGAGGGAGGCGGGCTCCAGATAATAGACACAAAAAACAGACTTTGATTAGCAAAGATCCACGTCCACTGCAGAAACGAAGGGCAACGTAGCACCAGAATCTCCCAGCCCAACAGCCCACTTGCGTGCCACTTCCGGGTGCACGCGTGGGTGCGCTAGCACCAGTGGTTAAATGCTGTGCGTGGGAGGAGGGAGGCGGGATCCAGATAATAGACACAAAAAACAGACTCTTTCTTTGATGTACGGCGACGTCGAAACCTGCTTCTGTTGAGTGCTTTCCCTCTGTGCTCTGCGAGGAAGGCTGTTTGGTTTGTCCGGTGGCTGCGGCGATCGTGGTTGCGACAGGTGCTTATGTTGCAGGCTGTATGGTTCAGTCCTCTGAAACCATTTGGGGTCCCTCCTTCGCCTCTCAAACATCAGAGGCGAATATTAGAGGGTGCGAGAGGCATCGCTGCTTGACATTCTGATGCACGGACTCCAGCAATTTCGATAACTGCATAAACATATATAGCACTGCGGAGAGTCAGTAGAGTCTTTGGCAGGGTTGGAGTGATTTACAATGTCGGGTTGCAGTGCCTCTTAGCTCGTGTGGCTTAATCAACCACCCTGTTCCTTGGGAAAAATATCATCCTGCATATGGCTAAAAGATAAGGTATTGTCCAACCTGGTGCTTTCCCTCATGGCGGAGGAGTGACTTTGCAGGAAGGTGGGACTTCACCAGTGGTTATTTTGCCGTAGGAAGCTACCTGCCGGGGGCAGGCAAGCGATTAAACAACACGTTGTTCGGAATAAACGTACTGCTAAACTGAGCTGCAACATATAAAGTGGCTACGGGCCAGGTGCCTTCGAGCCTCCATTGATAGAGAGATTTTATTTACATCGTGCGCATACACACGTTTTTGAGCGCAACAAGGCAAGGGAGGGGGAACAAGGGAGAACAAAACGATCTTATTAGGGCAAGTGGCATTGAGTATGTGCAAGTGCATGGGAGAAGGAAAGGGGAAAGTGCATGGAAGGGGGAGAAGTGGAAAATGCTGAGCAAAGGAAAAACAGATAAATAAATAATAAAAAGCAAACAATGGTAGTGCAGCCAGCAAGTGGCAAGTGCTGTGTTTAAGGCAAGACAGGGTGTGTCTGGCAAGTGCAGAAAGAGGAGAGAGTGGTGACTGTATGGTTACAGATACAGACCCTAGTGCAAGGGATTGCCAGGAGGCAGTGCGGGTCGGTGGCAGGGCCAGCAGGTACCTGGTCCCGGAGGTCAGAGGGTAACCAGGTGCAAGATGCTGAGACAGAACAGATCAGTAGGGGAGAGGAGGAGCGAAGGCAGAAGCAATGAGGAAGGTCTTGAGGTGCTTCCTGAACCGCATTTACTTACCAACTGTATTGCTTTGGAAAACAATTATACCCGTGCTGCAATTTGTGATGCGACTGTGGGCCTGTGCTTTTGAGTCTTCCTCTATCCACTTTCTCTCTACCGCCCTCCTTCTCCTTACTCCCACCTCCCACTTGCAATATGGGGCATCACCGTATATCAGAGAAGGCCTCTAACCAACGCCGACCGGGCTTGCATTATGGTATGAAAAAGCTCTATAAATCCACACGCAGCCTGTAGACTACTGTAACATGTCAGTTGCCTCCAACTAACCCCGAGAGGTGCCAAAAAATTAAACAACTGCCTAGTGGGCCTGATACGATCCCAAATCAGCCTTTACAGACAGGATTTCATGAAATAGCTAACCAAAGGCGAATCTCCTTACCATCATCTATGGTGTCTAATGGGCAATTTGCCCCTTTATCCACAACAGCGCCTATTCAATCAGTAGCGCAAATGCGGTCTTCTAGTAAAGATAAATCCCTTTGTATTCCTTTAGGCAGTGTTAATGGTGACCTTTCACAAACATATTTTGAATCCCCTGCAACCATGCCACTGGAAACCACACGCCCTAACCTAGGAGCTACTAGGCCCTCCACAGCGAAAGCACAGGTGACGATGTAAATGGTTCATGAAAATATCCTAGAAAACCGTGCACTAAATCTGCTGACACTAAATCATCACAGAAACCATTGTGCCCCTCACTAACGCTGTGCGCCCATGAAGGAAGCCCAGTACATGAAAGTAAATAAGCTGCAACAAGCATTGCTATGCACTGCAATCGCTCGGACAATGGTTTTTGCCCATAATGGGACACACATTAATCTTTATTATGGGAAGGATGACTTTGAAGGGCTATGACTAACATAAATGAAAAGCAGTACCACCGATTTACAGTTTTAGACCAGACACAGACAGAGGTAGTCATCAAAGTATACCGGATTCTTTGACGTACCGTGCAAAAGTGGTGTTCACTTTTCATCACAAATGAATCGCATTTACAGAAAGCATTACACTTGAAGACAATACACTGCCAATGGTAATGATCGTTAAGAGGAGGTAATTACAGTAGCTAAGCGAAGAAGTCATTCATGCAAAACCCATCAACTCGTTATTGGGCAAGTCTGTGCCCTGTTACTGCACTGCGATTTGTAATTCTACAGACTTTTTTGTATGGTCAAAGCCATACACCTTCACCCCTATATGCCCATACAATCAAGCAGACCCTGGCACTCACTAGACATAAGCCAAGTTACCCTCCCCCACGCGACGGCTGGAAAGATCGGCTGCTCTGCAGCCATCACCTCGAAAAAATAATTAAAAACACTCCCCTTTGCCGATCAAGCAAACCTCCATGGCTGTGCATATATTTGCAGGCTGGGCACTGTCCTGCAGAGCTCGATATCCAGAAATCCAGTGGCACTGCAGTCTACTGCCATCACCTCTTTGTTTTTACGAAGCTCCTGTGTGCAGAATTCGCGCTCTGAAACACTTGTGTATGAGCGCGATAGAAATAAAATATCAATCAATCAATCAATCAGAACTGATGGTTCATACTACAGTGCCATCTACTGGCAGAAAGAGGATTTTTTAAAAGAAAGAATTACAGTGACAATCCTGCATAAACCATATGCATTTAAAAGTGAAATGTGCCGTATTGGAAAGAATTGAATGCGTAAAAGGGCCTCATACGCCCCTTATCTGGAGGGCTGGTTGTTGCACTACCCCCTTTACTGTGCTAAAGGAAGGGTCTGGTTACAGTGGCCTGCTAAAAACTTATCAACTTCAGTGAAAACACGTTGGTGAAGGGACGTTATGCTTCAGTTGCCCTAAGAACAACCTAGCAACTTCAGTGCAAAAACATTTGTTACAGGAACATTACAGCTACTTTGCACTAACAACAACCTGTCCATACTATGCTTACAAGTAAAACCGAAAACCCCCAGAAATTCGCCAGTTATTGTAAGCTAAGCAACCATAACTTGTGCCACCACTGTGTACTGCTAAGACAAACACCCATGACATTAAAGAGGGCATCACAGGACCTATTTCCCTGTTCATTCAGCGGACAGAAGTCTCATTGGCTCATGGTACGGCATGCTGTCAGAGACGTTTGGACGCGGCCGGTGGTTGGCTGGAGGGAAGCGTGGTGTACATCAACATTTTTTGGGAAAGCCGCCATGGTGTATCGGAGAACAGTGTGGCAGCGGAAGGGTCTGGAAAATGTACCGTACGCGATGCATTGGCGGCAATAAGGGAGGGAATGGGTGGGAGAGTGAGAAGTGGTTAATGTGACCTAGCTAGGCGAGTACTGTGTGGGGTGATTGGAGGCAGCTGTCGTAACGGCCCCATAGCTTCTGCCGCAACCTGTTTGCGGTGACCTCTTTTCGTGATGAGTGGTGATAGGTGAATTGCAGAAGGGGAGTGAATTGAACATGACATAGGGTGGGTCTGAGCACGGGTGGCTGTGCGCTGCGGATGGAATGCGGTAGTTGGACACTTCGTGGCATGCATGGGTGAATGAAGGTACGGTGGGTCTGTGGAAGGATTAGACTATTGGGTGCATGGGCGAAGGCCATAGGCTGTAGGATGCAGGGCATGCACTCAACAGCGTAGGGCTGCAACATACCCAGCGCAGGAATGCATGTTTGACTCTGCATTCGGTACAGGGTGGTGCTTCTATAGTGTGGTATGTGCAGATTGGTTGCAGTAGGGCCAGTGTTGTGACCAGAATGTGGGTAAGTTGGCAGTGACCCAGTACTTTGTGAATGGATGTGGGTACGCCCATAGTAAGTGAATGAAAGTGCACAGGGGTGCAGGAGAGAGAGTTTTCTTTGTACATTAGGTTCACGGTTGCAATTTGTTGCTACATGGCAGTGCGCAGGTTGGGTAGCAGTGTTGGTGGCAGTGGTGTGTATGTGGACGGTCAAATTGGGTGACATGGTGACAGGCATGGTGGCATTACGTTGCTGTGGGTGTGTTCACGGCCTATGCTGTGTGCAGATTTCTTCAAGTAGGCCCAATGCTGTGGTTAGTGACACAATACTTTGTGAATGGCTATGGGTAGCGGTGGTGGAGGCTGTGGTTTGTATGTGGATTCTGGTAATTGCAACCTGTTTTCATGCATGGGTGTTTTGTTTGTGCTTAATGTTAGCTGCCCACATGGGCGTTATGTTAACTGGTGCAATTTGTTGTTGCATAGCGCCATGGCACTGTACAGGTTGGGTAGGAGTGCTAGTGGCAGTGGTGTGTATGTGGATTGTTGTAGTTGCTGACATGATGGCATTACGTTGCTGTGGGTGTGTTCAAAGCCTAGACTATTGGGTGCATGGCCAAAGGCCGTAGGCCATGCACTCAAGAGCCTAGGCCTAGGCCATGCACTCAAGAGCCTAGGCCTAGAGGACACCCATGGCAGTAATGCATTTTTGAATGTGCATCACTTAGAGGGTGGCGACATGTAAGGAATGGTTGTGGAGCACATTTCAGCCGTTATAGGCCAATGTTGCAAACAGATTGTGGGTAGGTTAGAAGTGGCACAATACTTTGGGAATGTAAGTGGGTACGCCCATAGTATGTGATTGAAAGTGCACATGGATGCAGGAGAGATTGTTTTGTCTGTACCTTATGGTACCTGTTGCAATTTGCTGCTGCATAGCTCCATGGCGGTGCACTGCGTTTGGTATGCTGCAGTGAAAGGTCACGCAGTGTGGGCTCTGGGTGCAGTGTTTGCATACTGTCAGTATAGTAGAGCTGGGGGTGTGTTCAAGGCCTACACTATTGGGTGCATGGACGAAGGCCGTAGCCCTTAGGCCATGCACTCAAGAGCCTACGCCTTGAGGACACCCATGGCACTAATGCATTTTTGAATGTGCATCAGTTATAGGGTGGTGACATGTAAGGAATGGTTGTGGAGCACATTTCAGCCGTTATAGGCCAATGTTGCAAACAGATTGTGGGTGGGTTGGAAGTGGCACAATACTTTGTGAATGGAAGTGGATACGCCCATATTATGTGATTGAAAGTGCACAGGGATGCAGGAGAGATTGTTTTGTTTGTACATTATGGTAACTGTTGCAATTTGTTGCTCCATAGCTGCATGGCGGTGCACTGTGTTTGGAGATGCTGCAGTGAAAAGTCACGCAGTGCGGGCTCTGGGTGCAGTCTTTATATACTGTCGGTATGCTAGAGCTGTGGGTGTGTTCAAGGCCTACACTATTGGGTGCATGGCCGAAGGACGTAGGCCATGCACTCAAGAGCCTAGGCCTTGAGGACACCCTTTGCAGTAATGCATTTTTGAATGTGCATCAGTTAGAGGGTGGTGAAATGTAAGGAATGGTTATGGAGCATTTTTCAGCCGTTATACGCCATTGTTACAAACATATTGTGGGTAGGTTGGAAGTGGCACAATACTTTGTGAATGGAAGTGGGTACGCCCATAGTATTTGATTGAAAGTACACAGGGATGCAGGAGAGATTCTTTTGTTTGTACATAATGGTAACTGTTGCAATTTGTTGCTGCATGGCTCCATGGCGGTGCACTGTTTCTGGAGATGCTGCAATAAAAAGTCATGCATTGTGGGCTCTGGGTGCAGTGTTTGCACACTGTCAGTATGGTAGAGGGTATGGGTGAAGAGCAGCTTATATGTGCTTGGATAGTGTGCTGTGTGCACAATGCGTGCAAAATGGGCAATGTTGTAAACATTTTGTGGTTATGTTGGCCGTGACACAATACCTTGTGAGTGGAATTCCGCAAGACAATAGTATGTGAATGAAAGTGTGTAGGGGTGCCGGAAACAGTGTAATGTTTATACATTATGGTAACTGTTGCATGTAACGCTGTGCATGTCCATTGCGGTTTGGAGGTTGGTTAGGAGTGCTGGTGCCATTGGCACGTATGTGCATAGTGGTAGTTGGTGACATGCTGACATGCATGATTGCATTACGGTGCAGGGAATGTGTTCAAGGAGCACACCCACTGGAGCAATACAGGTTTGATAGTGCATGAGGCACAGGGTGGTGATCTTTGGAGAATGGGTATGGAGCACATTGCACTGCATTGTATGCACTACAAGTGAGTTGCAAAGCGTGTATTGTGCATTCTATGGTTGTGGTGATAGTTGCAACATGCTACAGTATTTGGTGTGCAGCAGGAGATGGTGCAGTGAGAAGTTGTGCAGTGTGGCCACAGGGTGCAGTGTGTACGTGATGTGAGTATGGAAGTGGGTATAGTTGAAGTGCAGCGTATATGTGGTTGGTTACTCTGCTGTGTGCAGATTTATTGAAGTAGGCCCTATATTGTGCAGCTGTTGTGCATAGGTTGCCAGTGACACAATACTTTGTGAATGGCAGTGCGTATGGGTGATTCAGGCTGTGGTATATTTGTGGATTCTTCTAAGTGTGACATGTTTTCGTGAATGGGTGTTTTGTGGTGTGGGGGAGTTGGGTAGAAGTGCTGCTACCTATGTTATGTTTGTGTATAATGTTAGGTGCCCACATGGCCGCTTGCTTGGATTTATAGTGTTGTGGTGGGTGTGGAAAGGGCTTCAATGTTGTGTGCATGGCCAAAGGTGTGCTGGGTGCATCTTAGGGTCTTTGTGGATGCTTAAATCATGCATTATTTAGCAGAAGATTCTGGTGGAGGAGCTTTGCAATGAAACGGAACGTGTACTGAGACTGTTTAACAGTGAATATGTATAGAAATGACAGTGTGCAATGCACAGGTTTTTTATGTAATTGCTGCATGCGTGTTTGAAAATTTGACAGCACCCAATGGGGGAGTGCTGCAAAAAGTGACCGTGCAAAGGGAAGAAGTATTGTCTCAGCTTTACTGGGCCATGGCCCTCACCGTAGATCGGAGAGAGCACATGCACATCCTGCCATTATGAGCAGGGTGGAAAGGGAAATGGAATTGTGGAAAATAGGCAAGTAGGAGTTTAGGGCGTGGATCACAGGAAGGGGCAGTACCAGTTCCTCCTAGTACTGGGTCGTGAGGGTAGTGGAGATGGAGAGATGCATGGTGCTTATCGTCGGTGATACCTGTGTGCGCCATCTGCACAGGTGTTGTGTGCAAAGAGGCGTTTCTGGTAATTTCGGGGTGGAAGGAGTGGACACTCTCTGGGCCTGTCGGGGTGACTGCAGTTTCGGTGGGATGGGTTGCCTTTGCATATATGTGGCGTCCGTCACGAACATTGACTTTGTCGTGCTGCACTATGGAAGTTTACGTTTGGGTTACATGTCATGTGGACGATTAATCCGTCACCTGAAGAGGTTGCTGACCGCAGTGATGCATATTTTTCCTACTGCGAAGGTCGTTTACTCATGCATAACACCAAGAGGAGTTTGGGTCTATGACGGTGTAATTTGTCTGCAGCCAGAGGTCGGAAGGTGTGCTATAAACAGAATTATGCGTGAGTTTATGCAGACTGCTGGCATGTTCTCCATCCACTATGATATCGATCATGAGATCGCAAAATACACAGTGGTTCCGTAGAAATGGCATTTATTTGAGCACCTTTGGCAATCCTTTTTCTTTTACACTGTACAAGAAGCATTGACCAGAATGCGGTAAAAATGTGACGAGAGGCAAACTGAAACGCAAATAAAGAGAAAATACAAAAAAAGTTGCTGGCACGCACGCCACAAAAAAGAAACACCTTAATACATCTACGATGGAAGACTTAATCCCCTACTCAGTTTGATATTGTTTACCACGCCCCCTGCTTCCCCCCACACTTTAACGAAAAGGTAGTGCATTACACAGTACTTTCAGGATTACACGTGCCTCATCCAGGGTGGCTATGTGGATGTATACGGATGGAGAAATCGTGCATACTTTCATTGAACTTTGAAGTGGACGTGCTTTGGAATGGCATGACATGTGTACTGTAAATGTGTAACAGTACATTTCAAGTGTTGTACAGGAGTGACAGAGTTGGATGATGGTGGTGGCTTCAATGCGACTGGTGGATGCGTGTGTGCCTATTTACGCGCAACCCAATGAAGTAGAGCTGCAGAGAAGATATTGCAGTGGGAAGGAGGACTGCTCCAGCTTTACAGGGGTGCGGCCCTCGCGCTACTTTGGGAGGCGCTACTTTGGGAGGCGCACATGCTAAAATCTGCCCTTTACACCACCTTGCCTAATTACCATGGCAGTGTGGGGATTAGCCAATCAGGTAGTGGGGGTGTGGTTAACAGGAAGGGGAGGTGTAGCTATATACATTATATTCTGCATACTGAGGGTGGCTGACATGGCAAAACTCATTGTGTTGACTGTAGGTGATCCCTTTGTCATAGGTCTGCACAACTATGCCCTGCAAAGACACTTTGACCGCAATTTTGCTTTGGAAGGAGTGGATGCATCGTGGAACGCTGTGTATGAGTGCATTTTCGACGATATTCATGCACTTAGCAAAGACCTTGCCTCTTTTCCAGTAGTAGATGTCATTGTCATCCATTACGGCGGCATGCATATGGGTTACCTGCCTTGCTTAGATTTGTTCCGTAGACTGAGGACATTGCTGAATGTCGTGAGGCTGCTTTTTCCCACCGCCAAGGTGCTTTTCTCAACCTTAATACCACAAAGAGTATGGCCTACTGGTAATGGATGTAGTTCCGAGCCAGACGCAGGAAGATGCCTTATCAACAGACGCATGTATACTTTTTTGTTCGCTTGTGGAATGTTCTTCTTCAACAATTACCTCATTAGTTGTGGAAATGCAGTGTTTCCAAGAAAATGGCATTTTGTTGTCACCCATTGGCAATGCAGTTTTTTTTGCTCATCTACAGGCTGCGGTGAAGAGTTTACTGTACTAATGTGAGCAGAAGAACTCACAAAAGCTAATAAAAACCGAAAAAAGGTGTTTCCATAGAAGTATCTAAAGAAAAAGAAAACAGCCACCTCTTTTAAGAGTCACCCCTTACCATGAACTAACCCTACCCTGGTTGGAAGTTATTCCCCCACGGCTGCACGCAGCGCGAAAGCTAAATCCGGGGATTTTGCTAGTGGCGGCCACGTAATTGGAACTGTGGGGATTGTCCAATCACATGCTTAGGGTGTGCGCCAATAGGAAGAGGGACTGCTGCTTCACTCGGACCCAGCCCTCGATGTACTTGGGGACCCGCACGTGCCACATTCAGCGCTTCTCACCATGCTGGCCTATGGATTTTGGCCAATCAGGTGCTCTAGATGTGCGTCATTAGGAAATGGCGGCATTCAGTTTCCCCATTACTTTGTGTACTGCGGCTGGCAAACATGGCAAGACGCAGTTTTCGTCGTGGGTGATGGCTTTGTGGAAGATCTGTGCGTGTATGCCCTCCAAGAAGACTTGTCTGGCAATTTCGGTTTGGAGGGAGTGGACGCTTCGTGGGGTAGTGTCGAATCGTGCCGTTTCGGCAGATTGCTTGTAGAATGTCAACGCGTGGCTTCTTCAGCAACTGTACATTTTGTGATCATGCACCTTGGAGCCTCCTTTTTGGGTTACTACATGCCTTGTTCTTGAGTGTTTAGTCAACTGAGGATTATGATGAAAGCAGTGCAGCGTATTTTTCCTACTGTCAAGGTGCTTTTCTCATGTATACCCCTGAGAATAGTGTGGAAGTATTCCAATGATTCCTGTTACCAGCCAGAGGTTGGAAGGGGTCTCACCAACAGAAGCATGTGTGACTTCTTGAGTGCTGCTGGTATCTTCACTTGTGAGAATGAGAACATTGGTTTGCAATACATACACCTTTTCAAGGCAAATGGCATGTCTTTGTTGCTCAGTGGTAATGAAATGTTGTTTCACAATCTACACACCGCAGTGAAGACCCTATTATAAGAATGTGAGCTGACGTTGAAAAGACACATTTACGTATGAAGACCGCAAAAAAAGAGATTTTACGGAAGCACCTTTACAAAAAAAAACAAGGTTCTTTTAAGAGCCACCACACCTAACGACATCTGCTCCCCTGCTTGAAAGTTATTCCCCCACACCCGCACGCGCCCAGCAGAAAATGTCAGGGACTATTGCGATAGCTGCAAGGAGGCACATGTTACATACGTCCCTTTTGCAGATGACTGCCATAGAAATGGACCTGCAGAGGCTACGGGATTGGGCAATGAAGTTTGTGAGTGTGGTGTGTACGGACAGACTGTGGTACACAGTGTATTTGTCGACAGAAATGCAGAGGGTGCGGTTATGGCTGTGTGTTTCACGAGGCACAGCATGTGGGTTTTAGGGGATTCTGACATACATTGAGTGAAAGTGAATGGAAAACACTGTGCAGTGGCTACTCATTTTGTAATCTATCATGTGCATGTGTAGTGCTATGGAGTAGGTACAAGGAAGTGCCATATTTTGGTTTGTCTGTGTGACACTTTGGTGACACGCAATCATGCTGATGTTCTTGTTGTGCATTGCACAGGGAAAGTGAGGCAGCATGTTACACAAACTTATGTGCCGTTTACGATGAAGGAGGCACTTGCCCAGTTCATGCGTTTGTTTCAGATCTCTTGCATACGAACTATTGCATTATGCAGCCACCGATGTGGCAGTGTAATTTTCTATTTGGTCCGTGAATGCAGACAGCGCCGTACATCGCAAAGAAGAGTATTTGTGCCTTTGTTCGACATGTGCCAATGGCATCCTTCGCCCATGGGACTATGACGTTTGACAGCACGAATACTTTACCCCAGATATAACGTTTATTTTACTATGCCAGCCATCTGGATTTTGCACATCCCATCTAAATTGGCTTGGTGCCCTTCTTGAAAGTAGTGACAGTAGTGTTGCGCTGTGACTCTCTTGAAAACGCTCTGGAACACCTAAAAAACATCTATGTACAGCAACCCCTTTTGCAACCGATTGAACTACAGTGTTTACCACACTGCCACGCCTCCCGCCCTGCATGCGTGCATTGGCAATTCTGTTGTTCATCTGCGAAAGGTGCTTTCTTTATTTACCTTTTTCCCCTTTCATAGTTCTTTTTCATTTTTTATGGTGTTCTCACACATGCCACAGAAGGAACGGCAGGAAAAGTCCAGTACAGAAGGGGCAGCACCTGCCTGGATACTATAGGGGACATGCCGGGAGACGGAATTATTGGGTGGTCCTCACCTACATAGGCGCCAGTCATTGTAATGCTACCATAAGGACTGTTCCCACACCCTTCCAGGTATCTTCCCTCTGTACAGAAGCATGTTGCAGTATATGCACAATGCAATGCCCTTTGCAGGGTAAGGGTCTGTAGCGCAGCATATGGTTTGCAAAGGTTGTTTTACGGCTCTGCTACCCTACAGGAGTGCCCTTCTTGTTGCCCCCAGTAGATGTGCAAAATGCTGAACATGAAAGTACCCTGCGTAATTGCTGGAAGGGAGGTAGCCTGTCCACTTGTCCCTTGTGCTTTAATTTCAGTTGTTGTCACATGGAGTACAAACACTTTATGCTACGCCATTAGTGTTAGGGGTAGCATTCACGGATATACATACATTGTGGAATACAAGAATTCATTACGTGCAGCAGGAAGCCATTTATTCAGTGCCACCCATGCAGCTACAGCGCTTTTCTAACCTGCACTAAGGTTGTTTATGCTCTGCATATTTTGCTGTTACCTCATTTGCCTTTACATGAACTTTTATGTGCGTGAGGAAGGTGCAGCAGCTTCAGCATTTTGCAGACTTAGTACAAACTCTCCCACCTGCAGTTACATGTTTTCTTCAAATGTACGGCCGGCAGGCGACCTCTTGATACTTTCCGTCACACCGCTGAGTTCAGACTCAATGTATTTGTTTCACGGGTCATGGATAAACAAGCAGCAGATAAATGAAAGTAATGAGAAATTTAACACAGCCATGTGACAATGCGGGTTGCTGTTCCTTGTTTACCAGTGGCCGTTAAACAGTTAGGAGTACTGTAGCCACACATTGGTAGGTTTGCAGAGCCACCCACAAAGTCGGCAGCAGTGCTTTAAATGCGGTAGCCCACTGCATGAATCCGTAGGGCTGGCGACGGGCGGTGTTACCAGCATACAGTAGATGACCTATGCATGGGTCTAGGTGTAGAACAGAAACACATGCGCTTCCACAACTACTTAAAAGTGCATTTGAAGATGCAGCCACTAATGGAGTCCTACGGATACTTGCAGTGTGATTGCACATATGCCAACCAGGTGCAGTGTCCCTAGGAAACATCCATGTTGCTCATTTGTAGCCATCTCTACCAGTACTGTGTGGCACAGATTTATCATCCCCTGTTAGAGAGCCTACTGCCACACTAAACAATATTTACTATGTACATCTATAATTGGTACGATACACCAACACTATTCGGTAAAAGTAAGGGGTATCGCAAATGGATATATACACCAGAAAATGTGCCCTTTCCAAACGTTTATCATGAGGGCAGCCAAGGAATTAGTAACAAACCGTTGTTAACAGGACGTTATGGTTATGTTACCGTACAAAATACCTATCCTCTTTACAGAAAACTCTATGCTAAAGCAACATTCTACTTACAGTGCCCTACTAAAAACCTATGAAATTCACTAACAAAAACATTGTTACAGGGACGTTATGGTTACAGAAAAAACCCTGAAATTCGACAGTTATGGTAAACTGCGCAACCATAACTCGCGCCACCACCGTGCACTGCTAAGACTAACACCCATACACTCAAAGATGACATCACTGATCACATATGTGGCCCACTTATTTCTAGTCACTGAAATATCTAGGCCTGTTGGTTTAGGTCACTGAGAGTCAGAATATTAAAATTCTAAAGGTGCTGTTTATCTAGACGTTAAACTTTTCATATGTTCTTAAAGTACTTTCCTTAGGGTTTTAGTCTCAGCTCATGGTGAACATACATGGGGAAATAAGCAGGCCTCAAACACACAATTCATTTGTATACATGAAAATAAACTTTAATGCTATTTACATTTTCTGATGATGCTGTTTCTTTCTTCCCTACTTTAGTTTCCCTGTATGTGCCTCTGATTTCATAAGTATTTTTTGTATTAGCACAAGTGTGTAGTAAGTTTTGAATTGTTAGCTAGTTATTACATCTTTAACAGTATACAATCCCCCCTGACATTATGTTACCAACATTATAAAAAAAAACTTGAAATTCGGTGAAAAAACTTTGTTAAAGGGACGTTATGGTTACAAGTAAAACCGAAAAACCCCTGAAATTTGCCAGTTATGGTAAGCTAAGCAACCATAACTCGCGCCACCACCATGCACTGTTAAGACTAACATCCAGGACATCAAAGATGACATCACAAATGTAATTGATGACATCACTGATGACATCACATGTCTAGCTCCCTCTTTTTTTGTTCACTGACATATCTAAGCCAGGTGGCTTTCTTCACCGTCAGTCAGGATTAAAAAAGTTAAAAGTACTATATTTGTAGACCTTACCCTTTTCATATGTTCGAACACTACTTTCCTTAGGGTACAGTTACATCATATGATACATATACATAGGAGAAGAAGGAATCCTGAAACACAAGAATCTTTTCTGTGCATGAAGTTAATTAGGTTATGAACACTTTCTGGTAATACTGCAGTTTTTTTGCTTACTTTACTTTCCCTGTATATGCTTCTATTTGTATGCATTGTGGTCGCTTTATGCTTTGTGTGTAATAGTACAAGTATGCAGTAATTGAAGCATTCATAGGTACTTATGTTTCACAGCATGCACAATTCTGAAATGAAAGCATTTATCATTTGACTATGCAACATGGGAAGATTTTGAATATTGCAGCTCTATGGCGCATGCTGCAGACAATGCCTATGTTTCTTCATGAGTTTGTTAATGTACTGAAAGAACTCAGTAATGCAATGGTATTCATAGCAATGCATTGCTTAATGAACTATTTGGCATATGATAGTTCTTCAATGATCTCTGATACTTTTCTGCCAACTTTATAACGACAATAGCTTGTGGAGGCTGTGCATGAAAACTAAATGCACATGTGATGTCATCAGTGATGTCATCAATGACATTTGTGATGTCATCTGTGATGTCCTGGGTGTTAGTCTTAGCAGTGCACGATGGTGGCGCGAATTATGGTTGCTTAGCTTTCCATAACTGGCGAATTTCAGGTGGTTTTTGGTTTTACTTGTAACCTTAACGTCCCTTTAACAAAGTTTTTTCACGGATTCTCATAGGTGTTTAGTAGCGCAACTTAACTATAACGTCCCTTTAACAGTTTTTTCACTGAATTTGATAGGTGTTTATCAGTGCAACTTAACCATATCGTCCTTTTAACAAACTTTTTTCGCTGAATATAGATATAGATATCTTGAATTTGATAGGTGTTTAGTAGAGTTCCCTTAGTTTATGTACATGTAACATAGAACATACTGAACCCCCGGCCCCACGCTAGTGGTTCTGAGATCTGTGGACCGAGCGCATGTCCGCGGACGGACTCGGCCAACATCAACACTATCCAAAAACTCAGGGGGTATCTTACATTGTTGTATCATGCAATACATACACTAAACATGCTCAAACACCAGTAGATAAATACATTACATTCAAGAAGAAATAAAACGTGCAAACTGTATATGTTAAACACCAATAGTCCTATTACATAGCATATGCAACATAATGGAACATACCAAAAGAAAATAACATATGCCTCCACCAGAATTACCACACAGAAACTGCACAGCAAAAATCAACAGCACACCTACACAGCAGTAACAGCAAAACTTAAAAAGAAACGGGTAAGGACACTATATTCAGTTCATACATTTGTAAACTTTCTGTATTAGGGTACACTAAAAGTAATTCTTTTTTTTAATACAGAAATGTAAATTACGTTGGAATGGCTATAAGAAAATTTTCCTCGGGACGAAATGAGTGACAACAGTGATAGTAATGGTAGACACTACACTTCTGTAAACAAAACAATTAATAACCATTATTTTATGTCTACCTAACATACATTTTTTTTAACAGACCATACAGACAATATGAACAATACAGAAACAGACACCTTAAAAAATCATCTGCAGCGTGTAGAGGAAAAAAACGGATGTATTAATGACAAATTTCAATCTTCTAAAAAACTTTGTAGAGGACCATATAAAGGAAAAAATTAAATATCATTGTCTCACATGTACCTGTACCCCTTGTCCATGTCCCATCCAACCATCCCGAAAAACTCCCCAGCAAGAAAAAACGTTATGATGAGACTTCAGTCCCTTCCTCCCCTACCATCCAACATGTACAAGCCCCTAATTCATTCCCCTGTAGTTGTATCAATTTCTGCTACCCCCCTTTCATAATTTTTATATTTTTATACAATAATAAAATGTTATGTGTACTGTTTCTATATTCCTCTCTGTCTTGTTTTTTTCTAAAAGGCAGTTAGGATGTCCGCGGACAAAGCGGGTGTATGGGATGTCCGCAATTAACCGAAATGGGGGTGTCCTAAGGAGACTATGCCTGTTCGCACTGTTCACAATCAAAATGGAGGTGTCCTTAGGACACATGAGATGTCTGCCTGTCTGCAATTAACCAAAATGGGGGTGTTCTAAGCACACTACGCCTGTTTGCACTGTCCATAATCAAAATGGAGGTGTCCACAGGACACTAAAGCTGTCTGCATGGCTGCAACTATTCACAATAAGGTGGCCTTAGAACATACCTTCTGTTCGCATTGTCCGCAACCACAATGAATATGTCTGTACAACACATAGCCTGTCCGCCAAGTTGTGACGCACATTTAAATTGGTCGGGGACCTGAACTCTGTCCGTAGAACACCTGCAGGCATGCGTATTACGCCCTTGGGTACTACGAACATTACGCCTGTCCGTAACTGTCTGCCCCATGTGTGTCGCACTTTTAATTAGTCCAGGGACACAAACACTATTCGTAGAACACCTGCACGCATGCGTACACCCAACCCCGCGCATTTGATGTCTTACGGACACCCGTCCCATTCGCGAACCTGACCGCAACGTCATCATGTGACTGCACCCACACTAATCGTGGGTCCTTATTCGCTAACACAATCCAGGACCCCGGACATTAAAAATGTTCTTCTTTGAGCAATCCAAAGTATTTTCCTGGGAAAATTCAGCCTTGCACATATCCCAGACAATGTCCCTACCGATCTACATACTTTCTGGAACTTTTTGAGCCCTTTTTTGGTGTTCGAAGTGTTCGCAGATAGTGCGGGGGTCCGCGAAGCGTGCCCCAGCACCCCTTTAAAAGGCCACACCCCAGAACTGATCCTCATTCTGCTTTTGGATTTCCAAGCAAGACAGACCATTGCTGGACATTGATCCTTGGTGTACCTGCTTTTGCTATTGCATTGATTCCTTTTCGAAAATTCCTGCAGCTGTCCTGATGGCATCCATGGCTGCTGCTGGTGCTACTTCTGTCTCAGCACCACGCCCAACCCCTCCACCACCACCACCTCCCCAAGGGCCCGCACAGGGGAACAGACATGAGGATACAGAGGAGGATGAAGAGGATGACGAGGATGAGGTAGTGAAAGTCCCTACTACTAGCACTCACCATGAGTCTTGGGTGTGGAGATTGTTTGCCACTCTTGATGGAGTACCGAAAGCTTGAGCAAACAAGGTGTGCTGCACTCAGTGCCAGATGGCTCTGAGTCGTGGCAAACCAGGTTTGTGCAGCTACGGTACTACCTCAATGAAGCAACACTAAAAGTCATTCCACTGAACCTTGCGATGAATGTAGTATGTTGAGTTCCTCTGCAGCATACTCCATTTCTGCTCCTGCCACCACAAGAGACACTCCTGTGGGGCAGCACATGCCTCCGGCTGCCTCGCAGGCCATACGTGATTCTGTAGACCTTTCGAGGGTCACAGTATTATGTATGTACTGTAACGCAGTACTCTGCATGGGGGAGACCCCTCGAAGTGCTTTCGAGGCTGCAGTCCGGGACTGCCAACTACCTGAGTAAGGCCCACCCTACATCTTCCTCTCTCCACCTGCACTTTCTTATCCCTATGGTTGGGGCCCCTTTCTTACCCTCCCTTCCCTTACTTTCCTTGTGTCATGTCTGAAAAATCAAAAATAAATACACAACAAAAACAAAAAAAGAGACTGTTTTCAGAGCCACCTTTCACAGTTCAAAAAATAGAAGTGCCAATGCAATGCTTCAGGGCCCTGTGCATTTTTAGAAGTCCGCGGACAGTTCGCGGACATTTACAATTTTGGGGGAACTGCCTTACCAAAACCATTGCACTCTTCTGCGCGAGGAAGTGGTGGCTCTGAAAAGAGCCTTTTGGTGGTGTTTTTTTGTGTTGCGAAAACTTCAAATGGTCAACACCTACTGGAAAAAGCCATAACACAAAGTGTTACCCTTATGTGTTGCTCATGCGCCCAAGTTGTTTTTACTCCATACAGATGGAGAAGGAAATAAGGTACCACACAAGATTTGTGTTTTGATTCACCAATATTTATATAGAAAACTGTTGCCCTTTAGTGATGACACGTGTTTCAACGTAACCAACGTCTTTCTCAAATCAGGGCTGGTATCAACAAATGACAAGTAATATCAAAAACAGTGCATAATAAATTGATTTAAGTAAACGCCAATGTGGTCCACAAGAACGTTTGCACATGCATGAATTAAGAAATAATTAACAAAATCATAATAACATGGCCATGTTTGGGGGGGGGAAGAGGAAGGAGGTTTGTGGGAAAGCGAGAAGAGAAAAAAAATATAAAAACACATGATTGTTAAACAATATGTCAATGGTGTTAATCCTATTTTTTTAATGAGTACATTGGTATATTTAGAATAATTTATTGTATGCTTATGTTCATTGTATTTCTTACCCAATGTAACCGTCCTCTTAAATGTTCTCAAAAGCTTGAATCCAGTCATGGGTTAAATCCCGTGTCCCTGTAGGGGAAGCATTTACATATGCTCGTTTAACTGCCTTGTATTATGGGCACAGATTGTGTCTCTATATAAAGTCTATCCAATGCTGTGTTCATGCTTTAAATACGTGCACACAGAAATTACAAGGATATGCTGTTCTCACCACGTTACATTGCATTCAAAAAACTCTAGGGGAGGGTGTTTGTCCTTTCCTATTTTTCCATTCCTTTCCCACCTGGTGGGCTTTCCTGCTTACCTCTATTTCCTCAAAGTCGTCCCTTTCAGTCCTTGTATGATTATGTCTCCCAATCTCGTCTTTTGTTTGATCACGTTACTAGGTTACCTATGTCCTACTTCTGTTTCTATGTTGTCGGCCATATTTTGGGGCTGAAAACCTATGTCCTACTTCTATTTCTACATTGTCCGCCATATTTTGGGCTAAAACTCTATATCGGTATTGTGTTTTGTGTTTGTTTGGACGCACGTTCACGTAATCGAAAATAGTTGCGCTCTTTTAAAGACAAATTGTTCTAATACTTTTTTAGTCTTAATGAAGCGGTGTGTAACACCAAACGGAGTTCATAACAAATGTTATTCTAAATATTATTACAAGGACACTCCCTAAATCGTTGAAGACTCCTCCCCTTAATGGGACACAAGTTACTGTATCTTCAAAAAATGTATTGGCATCTGATTAATTCTTGCGTAATGTGACAAAATGTGTCTTAATCAGTCTTGTGATATTATAAGACACAATGTATCATGCCTCCGAATATCATTATGTTAATCTTTTTGATCAATGTTGATGCCTCTGCCTAAGTACATTTCGGTGTATATGTTATGGGACATGTGTACCTTTTTGTGTGTTGATGTTTCTGAGGTGATAATTCTTTCATGAAACCCACAAAACAGGATACTGCATTTATAATATTTTCAGAGAAAAGAATACATCTCATTGTCAGAATTTAAACCTTTTTCAACAGTTCTAAATTTGCAAATCATTCTGGCTTCTTCTTGTCGTGATTTCAGCTCCAAATGTCCTCCTCTTGGTCCTAAGGTTATTCTTTTTAGACCCAAAAATTTTAAAAGTCTTTTTTCATCGCACTGATGCTCTTTTTGCCAATGCTGTGCTAATGGTGAGTTAGAATTAGGATTCCCTATTCCTGAAAGGTGTTCTCTTATTCTAATCCTTAATTCTCTTATCGTACTTCCTATGTACATTTTGTGACATAAACATATAATGACATATATAACATATTTACTTCTGCAATTGATGTGTTCCAAAATTTACTGCTTAATGCCATATGTATCCTGAAAACTTGCAGTATTGTCTATAGTGTATTTGCACATTGTGCAAGTCCCACATCTTCTGAAACCTTGTGTTTGTTTAGGTAACCAAGTATTCGAACTCCCAATTTCTAGTATAGGGAGCAGAGATGGACTCAATACATTTTTTATGGTTTTGGCTCGTTTGAAGATTATAGTCGGGTTGTCCTTAATGTAGTTCCTGACGTGTGGGTCCAATTGTAGCAAATGCCAATTCCTTTTTAGGATCTTCCTTAAAATTCCATTATTCTTACAGTAAGTCGTAATGAAAGTCACTTCCTCTGTTTGGTTGTTGATTCTGGTTTTCGTGGTCAGGGTGTCTGCTCTGTTAAGAGCTTTGGCTTTCCTTTGTGCTTTGGCAATAATCTTAGTTCCATATCCTCTGGCCTTAAATCTTCTTGAAAGCAGTTGACATTCTTGCTCAAAAGTTTTTTGTTCCGAACAGTTTCGCCGAGCTCTGATGTATTCTCCACTAGGGATGTTCCTTACAACCGAAGAATGATGACAGCTGGTTGCAAATAAAGTTGAATTAGCCTCTGTAGGCTTCCTGAAGGTCCTAGTCAACAGTTGATTATTTTTCACATAGATATTTAGATCCAGAAAATCTATTTGTTCTTTGCTGGTAATCCCAGTAAATTCAATCCCCATAAGGTTATTGTTGGCTCTAGTCTTGAATTGTTCTAACTCCTCTTGTTCACCTTTCCAGATAAGTAACACATCGTCGATATAGCGGGTCCAAAGAATCACATGATCCTGATATATTTCATCTCCATAGATGTGTTTATCCTCATACATTGCCATTGTGAGGTTGGCGAGTGCGGGGGCAAATTTTACTCCCATCGCCACTCCTCTTGTTTGCTGATAAAATTCTCCATTGAAAATGAACACGTTATTTTGCAAAGTTAAAAGTATCATTTCCTTGAGCATATTAACTGATTGAAATTTTGATGCAGTTTGATTGGAAAATATATAATCTATTGTCTCAAGTGCCGTGTCATGCCTGATGGATGTGTATAATGCCTTTACATCCCATGTGGCTAATATATAATCAAATTCCCATTTGATGGATGCCAATTTATTGATTACAGAAGTTGTGTCCTTCAAAAAAGCTTTGGTCTCAGTGACAATGGGGCTAAGTATATGGTCAATATACTGTGCCATGTTCGTTGTTGCCCAATCAATTCCACTCAGGATAGGTCTTCCTTCTGGTACTTTTTCAAAAGCCTTGTGAATTTTTGGCAAAAAATATATTGTGGGTAATGTTGGTTGCTGCATATCTAAAAATGATCTTTCTTCATCTGTGATTAGCCCTTTTCTATGCCAGTTTGTTATGGATTCCCGCAACTCATTTAAGATCTTCTGTTTTGGGTTCCCTTCAAGTTTGTGATAACAAAAAGGAGTATTTAGATGGTTCTCGGCCATTGTTACATAGTCTGCCCTGTTCATAACCACAATTTTTCCTCCTTTATCAGCAGCTTTTATAGTCAAATTTTGATTCTGTTTCAATTCCACCAAAGCTTTTCTTTCTCCTTTGGTCAAATTATCATAATCTTGTTTACTTGGTCTTTTGTGTTTCTTTTTATCTATGATGTCGTTCAGTTCTTTAGTTACTGCCTTGTAGAAGGTGTCGACCAGGTTGTCTGTGGTTAGTTGTGGAGTAAACTTAGATTTCAGTTTGAGATCCCTCGTTTGGAGACCAGTTTGTTGTATCTTGAGATTCTGTATGGTTTCATGAATCGGTCGATCCAACATTATGTTAGAAATTTTAATAGAACACGCATCAAGGGAACATAAGAGAATCACCGACCAAATAGAAATAATTAAGAAAGAAATTTCAGAAACTAAAGCCTTGGAAGCAACAAAAGAAAAAAACTACCAGAAAATGTTTGAAATTTTGAAAGACTACCAAGACGAAATCAAATTAAGAAAAATGCGTAAATTCCATCGTGATAATAGGGATTATCAGGATGATAGAGTTTACACTTTTCAAGAGAAATATAGACAAATCAATAAATCGATATCAAGAGAGAGTACACCAAATACATCTCCGGGCAGCTCAGATGCAGAATCAGAAGGAGATAACATTAAGGAAACAGCAACGACAGAAACATCAGAAAAAACATTTGATGGACAAGGTTTTCTAAATCAGATAAGAAGGTACAAGAAAAGCAACAAAATCACTTTGCAAAAACAGGTCCGTTTTTTATTACCTCAGCAGATCAATGTACAAACACAGAATACAGGAGGAGGGGCAAGAGAGGGGGCAGTGGATACAGGCCACCCAGACGCTCTAGAAAATTTCAGACGTTTGACAAGAGCAGGAGCAAGAGAAGCAGCCAAGAAGAACAAACAGACACCTTAATTTTGAACCTGTCAGAATATCACTTAAAAACAGAAGATATAGCACTTCTAAACAAAGGTTTCTCTTTTGCTCCATCCACCAACTTTGACCAAATTAACGTGCACATAGACTTGTTTAAATTTGTTAGAAAATTGAAACTCAAGAAATTTTTTGCAACACAAGTTCCGATGTTTCATGCCAAAGAACCCGACATTGAGGATAGTGACTATACCATTAAAGATATAAGGAACATTCACCTCTTAAGTTCATTACAAGATACCACAGATCGACCGATTCATGAAACCATACAGAATCTCAAGATACAACAAACTGGTCTCCAAACGAGGGATCTCAAACTGAAATCTAAGTTTACTCCACAACTAACCACAGACAACCTGGTCGACACCTTCTACAAGGCAGTAACTAAAGAACTGAACGACATCATAGACAAAAAGAAACACAAAAGACCAAGTAAACAAGATTATGATAATTTGACCAAAGGAGAAAGAAAAGCTTTGGTGGAATTGAAACAGAATCAAAATTTGACTATAAAAGCTGCTGATAAAGGAGGAAAAATTGTGGTTATGAACAGGGCAGACTATGTAACAATGGCCGAGAACCATCTAAATACTCCTTTTTGTTATCACAAACTTGAAGGGAACCCAAAACAGAAGATCTTAAATGAGTTGCGGGAATCCATAACAAACTGGCATAGAAAAGGGCTAATCACAGATGAAGAAAGATCATTTTTAGATATGCAGCAACCAACATTACCCACAATATATTTTTTGCCAAAAATTCACAAGGCTTTTGAAAAAGTACCAGAAGGAAGACCTATCCTGAGTGGAATTGATTGGGCAACAACGAACATGGCACAGTATATTGACCATATACTTAGCCCCATTGTCACTGAGACCAAAGCTTTTTTGAAGGACACAACTTCTGTAATCAATAAATTGGCATCCATCAAATGGGAATTTGATTATATATTAGCCACATGGGATGTAAAGGCATTATACACATCCATCAGGCATGA
Source organism: Ambystoma mexicanum (assembly GCF_040938575.1). Lineage (NCBI taxonomy): Eukaryota > Metazoa > Chordata > Amphibia > Caudata > Ambystomatidae > Ambystoma > Ambystoma mexicanum. The sequence continues at coordinate 539,804,669 of NC_090922.1, forward strand.
CACGGCACTTGAGACAATAGATTATATATTTTCCAATCAAACTGCATCAAAATTTCAATCAGTTAATATGCTCAAGGAAATGATACTTTTAACTTTGCAAAATAACGTGTTCATTTTCAATGGAGAATTTTATCAGCAAACAAGAGGAGTGGCGATGGGAGTAAAATTTGCCCCCGCACTCGCCAACCTCACAATGGCAATGTATGAGGATAAACACATCTATGGAGATGAAATATATCAGGATCATGTGATTCTTTGGACCCGCTATATCGACGATGTGTTACTTATCTGGAAAGGTGAACAAGAGGAGTTAGAACAATTCAAGACTAGAGCCAACAATAACCTTATGGGGATTGAATTTACTGGGATTACCAGCAAAGAACAAATAGATTTTCTGGATCTAAATATCTATGTGAAAAATAATCAACTGTTGACTAGGACCTTCAGGAAGCCTACAGAGGCTAATTCAACTTCATTTGCAACCAGCTGTCATCATTCTTCGGTTGTAAGGAACATCCCTAGTGGAGAATACATCAGAGCTCGGCGAAACTGTTCGGAACAAAAAACTTTTGAGCAAGAATGTCAACTGCTTTCAAGAAGATTTAAGGCCAGAGGATATGGAACTAAGATTATTGCCAAAGCACAAAGGAAAGCCAAAGCTCTTAACAGAGCAGACACCCTGACCACGAAAACCAGAATCAACAACCAAACAGAGGAAGTGACTTTCATTACGACTTACTGTAAGAATAATGGAATTTTAAGGAAGATCCTAAAAAGGAATTGGCATTTGCTACAATTGGACCCACACGTCAGGAACTACATTAAGGACAACCCGACTATAATCTTCAAACGAGCCAAAACCATAAAAAATGTATTGAGTCCATCTCTGCTCCCTATACTAGAAATTGGGAGTTCGAATACTTGGTTACCTAAACAAACACAAGGTTTCAGAAGATGTGGGACTTGCACAATGTGCAAATACACTATAGACAATACTGCAAGTTTTCAGGATACATATGGCATTAAGCAGTAAATTTTGGAACACATCAATTGCAGAAGTAAATATGTTATATATGTCATTATATGTTTATGTCACAAAATGTACATAGGAAGTACGATAAGAGAATTAAGGATTAGAATAAGAGAACACCTTTCAGGAATAGGGAATCCTAATTCTAACTCACCATTAGCACAGCATTGGCAAAAAGAGCATCAGTGCGATGAAAAAAGACTTTTAAAATTTTTGGGTCTAAAAAGAATAACCTTAGGACCAAGAGGAGGAAATTTGGAGCTGAAATTACGACAAGAAGAAGCCAGAATGATTTGCAAATTTCGAACTGTTGAAAAAGGTTTAAATTCTGACAATGAGATGTATTCTTTTCTCTGAAAATATTATAAATGCAGTATCCTGTTTTGTGGGTTTCATGAAAGAATTATCACCTCAGAAACATCAACACACAAAAAGGTACACATGTCCCATAACATATACACCGAAATGTACTTAGGCAGAGGCATCAACATTGATCAAAAAGATTAACATAATGATATTCGGAGGCATGATACATTGTGTCTTATAATATCACAAGACTGATTAAGACACATTTTGTCACATTACGCAAGAATTAATCAGATGCCAATACATTTTTTGGAGATACAGTAACTTGTGTCCCATTAAGGGGAGGAGTCTTCAACGATTTAGGGAGTGTCCTTGTAATAATATTTAGAATAACATTTGTTATGAACTCCGTTTGGTGTTACACACCGCTTCATTAAGACTAAAAAAGTATTAGAACAATTTGTCTTTAAAAGAGCGCAACTATTTTCGATTACGTGAACGTGCGTCCAAACAAACACAAAACACAATACCGATATAGAGTTTTAGCCCAAAATATGGCGGACAATGTAGAAATAGAAGTAGGACATAGGTTTTCAGCCCCAAAATATGGCCGACAACATAGAAACAGAAGTAGGACATAGGTAACCTAGTAACGTGATCAAACAAAAGACGAGATTGGGAGACATAATCATACAAGGACTGAAAGGGACGACTTTGAGGAAATAGAGGTAAGCAGGAAAGCCCACCAGGTGGGAAAGGAATGGAAAAATAGGAAAGGACAAACACCCTCCCCTAGAGTTTTTTGAATGCAATGTAACGTGGTGAGAACAGCATATCCTTGTAATTTCTGTGTGCACGTATTTAAAGCATGAACACAGCATTGGATAGACTTTATATAGAGACACAATCTGTGCCCATAATACAAGGCAGTTAAACGAGCATATGTAAATGCTTCCCCTACAGGGACACGGGATTTAACCCATGACTGGATTCAAGCTTTTGAGAACATTTAAGAGGACGGTTACATTGGGTAAGAAATACAATGAACATAAGCATACAATAAATTATTCTAAATATACCAATGTACTCATTAAAAAAATAGGATTAACACCATTGACATATTGTTTAACAATCATGTGTTTTTATATTTTTTTTCTCTTCTCGCTTTCCCACAAACCTCCTTCCTCTTCCCCCCCCCCAAACATGGCCATGTTATTATGATTTTGTTAATTATTTCTTAATTCATGCATGTGCAAACGTTCTTGTGGACCACATTGGCGTTTACTTAAATCAATTTATTATGCACTGTTTTTGATATTACTTGTCATTTGTTGATACCAGCCCTGATTTGAGAAAGACGTTGGTTACGTTGAAACACGTGTCATCACTAAAGGGCAACAGTTTTCTATATAAATATTGGTGAATCAAAACACAAATCTTGTGTGGTACCTTATTTCCTTCTCCATCTGTATGGAGTAAAAACAACTTGGGCGCATGAGCAACACATAAGGGTAACACTTTGTGTTATGGTCTTTTCCCAGTGGAGTAGAGGAATCATAGGACTCCACGGTTACCCTAATTACACATGCGACCTTAACTGTATGAACACAAAAGATAAAAAAGGGCGCAGAGTTCTTCGATATTAGTACCAAAAAATAGATTCCTCACTTTTTTCCTACTGGAAAAAGGATTGCTATAATTCCAAAAAGGGTCGCAATGCATTTTGTATATTTCGCAGAAGACTCTGCCATCATAAGTAGGATGTACTCCATCTCTGCGAAAAATGTGTGTACTACGAAACATGATATTTCCATTGTGAAAAGAGGACATGCCAATATCTCTCAAAAAGGCATAAAAAGCCTTGTTGACATTGCGCTTCGCTTTCTCCATTTGTGGACCAAATGAAGACGAATGCAGCCACATTTGTGTCTGTGCAATACGAGAAAAAATTACTCGGGACTTTGGAAACATGTCCATGACTTTCCCAAGTCCTTCTTTCATTGCAAATTGCAAAGAGATTCCAGAGACATGTCCTAAACTGTTCCCTCCACAATGAATAATAATAATGTCTGGATGATGCTGTGTCACCAAAGTAGCACAAAGAGGTACCAAATCCAGCCACTTCATTCCACGCACTCCATGCCAGTGCACTTCCACATGAGGGAATTCAAGATGTGCAGCCACTACAGAGTGATCTTCATGCACCTCCAACCAATTTATCCACAAGTTTCCCAAAATCCAGACAATCTGCCTTCTAAAAGACACAGCCATAGCTATCTGCTCTCCTCTCAGGGAAAAGACTTTCTGACAAAGTCTCTCCTTACACATCACACCCAGTAAATCTTATTGACCAATCCCTTGCCCTGCTATGTCTCATTTGCATGCCTCTCAACCTCAAAATCCCCATATGTAATACGCATTGTCCACAGACAAATCGTACATTCTGAGAGTGCCGGACGAAAATTTTAATTGTGTGCCCCATTTCCCCTTTGAGGTTGGCTCTGAAAATAGCCTTTTGTTTTTTTCCCTTATTTTCCTCAAAATATCTTCACATTAACTTCTCCGAAGCAATCCTTATGTTCCAAAAAAGCAAGGCTTTTCCCATAAAAGATAAAGACATGCCATCTTCTTTAAAGTAAACAACATTACCAGAATCAATGTTGTCATTGTTGCAAAAGAACATGCCAGCTCTAATCATTAAAGCAGGCATGCCTCGGTTGATTAAACACCTAGCAACATTTTGCTGAGGACAAAAAACAGAACTTTTGTCCTATACTGCCCTAGGTACCAAAGCAGAAAATATAACCTTGGCATTTGGAAGTACTTTCATTACTGCCTCAACCAAGTTTTCCAGATCTTCCAACAAAGTACTGACATAGCCCAAATGCAAAGCACCACAGTGCAGGACAACCACACGTGGACTGTTAACCCTAGCCCTATTGTGACAAACTTCTAGCATTGCCTGCAAATTGAAACCAGGCACAGTGCTCCACACCACCACCACTCCTTTTACGTCAAAATTGTTAGCCACATTCCTACATTTAGCATACTGCTCCAAACCATTCACAAGCATATCTCCAAGCACCAACACCCTGACTTTCTCCACCTCTGCCATTTTCTTTACACACAGCCTCTCTCAATACAAAGCAGAACCTCAACACCTGATTGACTAATCCCCAAAATACACTCCCATTTCATACTCAGAAGCCCCGGATGTGGCACGCCCTGTCTGCGAACAACCGCAGTGTCCGCAGAGCGCATAAGTAACACTAGGGCAGCCCTTCTACCCTTTCCGCTTCACTCTCTGAACCATTCCCTCATTGGCTACTGTTAAGCAGTCACACAACCATCTACCAATCGCATCCAAGACCTCTACGCCTAACTCTGTCATCACAGTTCAGCACTTTAGATGTACTGTTGATCACTCTGAGTACAATTGGGCTGTGATTGCAAAGCGCGTACATCAACAACTATTGCAAAACTCTCCTAGATTTCTGCTTCCAGATTCATCCACACCCGCATGAATGAACACAAACTACAGGTGAAAATATTTTCTGCACAGTACATGTACAGCTCTTGTATAAATGCATATAAACGGGGTAACTGCCACTTACCCTGCATAACCCATAGCTCCCAACCTTTTGTGTTACCAAGGCGGGTGAAAACAAACGATTTTCTTTTTGGCGGATGAGAGACCAAAGAAGTGAATGGTCGTATGAGGGACTTGGTGAGTTATTCAACTGCTTGCAAGGCAGTTAACACCTGCCAAAAGTGGGTGAGTTGAGAGCTATTTATAACCTGTAAAAAAAGCTTACTGTCATTCCTCCCATCTGCTATGATCAAGTGTCACTTCCAAAGCTGTCTGCTCTCCAAATTGTTATATATCTATAATACTAACTATAATGTGCAAACTGTTACTCTCTTCATTCTTTCTGTCATTTGTGTAACCACTGCAACCTATTTATCCACATTTCAACTATAATAGCATTTTATGCATTATAGTGCATAGGATGTACATACAGTTTACTTTCTATACAATCTGGATATTTTAGACAATCTATCATTTGAACTTCCTTTACAACTGATTATAATAGTAATCAGACACCACACACACACCTATCTAACAAACTGGCATTTCATGTTAAATGATGTGCGAAATAACAGTATAATTGTGGGAGAAGGCTTTGTAGTCTGTTATGAAATGACACGCAGCCAGGATGAGTACATGCATCTTTATTCATGCACACAGATACCCAAAATCATTTGAAAGGCTCCCAGCTGAAACAACAACACTGCATCTACAACTATTCTTCCAATCTTCACAGCTGTCTCATTCCAGCGGGTTGCCCATTCCGTTTTAGAATTTACCAAAGCATTCAACTATACACAGGTGCAGTCATGTCTATCACATCATGTACAACTATGTAGGAACAATGTAGTAAACCAACACATACAACATCTCTCCCCTTCCCTTCACTCTGCAACGCAAGCACCACACCCTTCATTGCAACCCTTACTTTATTTCAGACTCTCCCATCTCCAAGCATCACAGGAGCACCCAGTAGTTTGCGAATCACCTGCAGTCAGGTAAACGTGCTTTGTCCCATTGCCACTTTTCCAGGTTTTCTTATTTCAACCTTCTTCCCTACCACTATCCTGGCGAGTAATGAGCTGCTGAACCCAACAAATCCTGCTACTTTATTTCCCACTACACAAATGCATACATTGCATGCTTTTCCCGACAGTTCCTGCCATTTACCCTGTATAAATAGCAAGAACAAAACATAGTTATTTCTCCTATCGCCTAACATCCAATAACACCGTCTTAAAAAGCCAAGTATGGTCTGTGTGCTTACTATTGTAATCATTTCTAAAGCACGTTTAACTGACAGATTCTAAATAAAATATACAGAATGCACATAGACAAAGGAAAGTGCATCTACATGCTATGCACAGTTATCAGAAAGCACTGCTACTGAAAAAATAAATCGTGTCTACATTAACAACAGTGATATTAACACACATATTTACTAACTTCTTTCTTTCACAATTGCAGTGGAGACCACTCTCCTGAAAACCAGCAGCATCTAAAGTACAAACTAGAACTCAGAAGAAACCTACTCTTTCCATCCTAAAAAGTAAGTCAATACTGCCATAATGTTCTAACTGTTACTCAAACACTGTAGAATTCTAGTTTTGTAGAATAAACAATTGTATTAACCCTGCAGCATTAGATTCAGTATTACTGCTTGCCCCTAAGCAGCTGCATACTTTGTATTGTCATCTAAACACCAGTATAGTAACACACAAATACAAGAATTGCCTTCCCAACCTGAAATAACAGCCCATTGCACAATCACATACCTCTACATACATGCTTACCATCATACTAAGACACTCATGCACAAAGCACACATACATTGCACAACATCCCAACTCACACTTTCTTTTTTTCTCCAACAGACCCCAAAGAATGCCTACCAAAAGGCAACTCTGTAGAAAGCAACGCAAAAGTAGACAAAATCAAAATAAGTGTCCAAAGTAAGCATCCACCTCTATCAGAATTTGTACAAAAAGTTCAAACAAAAACGCTAATACAGTCAGTAAGCGAAACAGAAACAGCTTCCAGTATGCCAACTTTGCCTCCTCTTTCAAAATTTAAAACAAAACAGAAAGTGATTAACAGGACTGCAGCTACCACTAGTGCTAACACTGCACCTATAAATCTCGATGTAGCCACAAGTAAGCATACCAAAAGAATTATTTTACAAAAAATGTTCTGCAACAGAGTCCTTTAGAACCTCATAAAAACAGGAGCGAAATCACTCACAACCCTTAAAACCTACCGTAGAAAATGAATCCTAGAAGCTCTCATAGACAGTGCAATCCTTCTCAAAAGGAAATTATTTATTTTATTTTTAAACAGAATGAAACCCCTAACAAAACTAAGTACTAAACTACAAGAAAGACTTCTCAATCAACGGAATATCAACAAACATAACTTCACAAACATCTGTGGAGGTGATTGGACTCACACCACCAGCACAGAGCCATATTTCAATGAAGAAGCATACAAACAAAAGCAAATAAACCCAATTGCCATACACAGCAGTGGACAAGGGTATGAAAAACTTAAGAATACCATTATGGATGTCAGATTTCCTTGGCAAATACTTAACCACGTAGTGTAGCCGAAGATATCTTCCTAACAATGTCACTAACTGGCCACCAAATATCAGACAGACTGAGACATTCTTTGAAAGATGGAAATCCACGAATAGTCCGGAGGAATCCAGAAGACGTCCCGAGGATCAAACAGCAAGGGATGTCAGCCAACTCCAGAAACCTATAGAAAACACCCTGATTAATTATCAGCACAATGCAAGGTAACAGTCGTAGAGTACTAAGTATTAGAACCAACCTTTTATGGTAGGAAAACAGGAGCCGGTAAGAAGTACAAGGAAATCTATCCTCCTAAATTCTGCGACAAAGTAAGCAAAGACAAATATGATAAGAGGAGGAAGTCCTAAACCTTCGAGTGAACAATGTGCATTGTTGATGATGTACCTTACCATGGACCCCAGGAAGTCAGCAAGAGAGGTTAATCAAGAGATGCCGTATCCAGGTAGCAACAGCCCAACTGTGCCCGACGACACGAGGACGCCTTCGTAGAGTCACTAGTTCCACATGGAGAACCCGACAAAACGAGGACGCACAGAAAATACACCCAAAATGAAGTCTCTAGTCCAAGGTGTATGACTGGGGGGAAACGGTAAAGGGCTGAAGTAACGCTGGGATACAGGCACCTAACTTGAAAGATCGTAGTGAAGAGAAGGTCAAAACAGGTCCGGTACACTTGATCCATAGGAAGCACAGAAAACATTGCACAGTACGAGCAGCACACAAAGCAGACAAGGAAGTAGCCAGGCAATCCAGGAAAACGTTCTGAGGTCGAGGAGCCAGAGTTCCAAATAAATCCAGGCAAACACGCAGACAAGGATAAAGCAAGGACAAATCCAAAAAACGAAATCCGAGGTCAAGGCAGCAGGAATCCAAACGGTTTACGAAGCAGGAAACAAAGCGCACTTCCCCGTAAATCAGAAGCGCTGAATCCAGAGCAAACGGGGACTAAGTATCACCAAGTCACATGACAGGAATGCGAACGTGATGACGAAAACATCACGGGTGCCACAGTTTCCAGGCCAAGCGCCAGGAACGCCCGTAACGTCCCATATGCTGAGCCATCTGGGAAATGTAGTGTACGTTTGGACTATGTGTAAAACGGCGCAGGTTTTTATGCAGAACGAGGTGTTTGGCAGTTACGTGAGACCTGGGTGCGAAGAGGGTATGTTTCCTGCTATATTGCGAGGTATCTTGTAGATTAGCAGAGCCCATTAAATCCCGTGTGCGTGAACGGAGCCTAGTGGTAGGTGGATTCCTAACAATGGAACAAGAAACGCTGCTGACAAAAATATCCTCAGAAGACTTAGTATAAACTCTCCATTCCACTGAACCAATGCGTCCAGTATACAAATGACCGTGCACATCAATGTGTAACATAGCCAAAAAATCTTTCAAATCTTTATGCCAGTTCCCCAATCAATATGTAAAGGGCAAAGAGAAATTGAAAATAAAATTATTACAAAGTATGGACTCCTAGCCAGTGCGCAAATACACAGGACTACAAGGACATTCATTAGCCTGCCTTTCTGGACCTATTTGCAAAAGCTCCTTCCACCATTTCAAAATGATATCAACACACCATACAATTATAGGAAAATCTGGTTCATAAACTGTACTATGCCAAAAGTCCTGCTTTAGCACTAGCCAATTTAAATAACATGCTTCTACATGGTACAGCCAAAGAACTACTCGAAGAAATAGAGAATATCCAGAGTAAATAATTTTGCAAGTGAAAGCCACTTACAAAATACAATTGCTTTAGAACAGACTACCAAAAACTTTACAAATGGCAACCTTCTACTACACACATACAAAAAAGAAATACTAAAGTTTAAAAATACATCTGCCGAAGTACCAAACCATGTGTGTGTGTGTTGCCGCAGGATTTTTATAAGAATAGCACAAAAACTGTAGACATAATGTACAAAATAGAAGACAATGAAGATTCCAAGTGGTTCCAATAAGTTTTCTATCTTATAGCAGAGAACAAATATGAAATTACTGATGCCTTTATACTTTGCAGTTACTGCACTGCAAAACTTGACAACAACCAAACACCTTCACGTGCTATCACAAATAACTTGGAATTATTCCCACTACCAAAACCCCTGTAACAACTTAACTTGTATGAGAGCATCATAATTCAAACAGTGCACCCATTTCAAGCAATAATATGCTTCATCCAAAAACAGCAAAACTACCTCCCTCTGAATTACTGAAAGGCATTTGTGGCAAAGTAGTTTATTTGCCATAAATCTCAAAGAAAATGTACACACTCTGGGAGTGCAATGTCCAATACATCAATCTTTAATTATCTTAGTAAATGGCGTACCTACAAAAGACAAAAATATTTGGCAACAACTCATGGACTTACATAAAGTTAGACAAACCCTGCAATATCTAAAAGACAACAATGAATACTACAAAGAAATAAATATTGAAGAAAACCTGAGGGAAACCACTGACATAATTCAAGACTCATCAGAAACTGGTCAATTTCAACTTCTAGATCCTGCTGCAGAATCCAATATTTTAGACCATTATACAATTCACCCATTACACTCTAAAGACACCATAGATGACGCACTGGAAACGTACCAAATGCGACAAGCCAAAGGATCTCCAATCAGCATATGGGAAAAAACTATAGAAACACGTGCCTTTCCTCTACTCTTTCTTACTGGAAAAGGAGGAAGATACAATGATAGACCCACACAAATAACAGCATCAGAATACCACTCTTTACGAATGTATTCTGAAGACCCCCAGATTCAGACAAAACATGGAATACATATTCCACCTTCTCTTTGAAAGTGAACTAGCAACTCTATGCTACGGAATTGAGCACACATTGAAATCGGGTACTAATTTTCAAAATATGGCAGCTAAGAAATTACTACAAAAAGTGCAAGAAAAAGATGGTTTTACAGTCAAGCATTACTAATCTTTTAGCAAACATGCGTGGTACAAATGAATACTAGTTCCGACGTCACAGAGATGTACACTGTATGTTAAGAAAGCTTGGCCCACCCACTTGGTTTGTGACATTAAGTTGTGCAGAATATGCATGGGAAGATTTACACGATTTCCTATGCATAGCAAACAAAAACAAAACAAATATAGATATAGAAACACCAGGAGAACTCTGCTCTCTACATCCTGTAAATGGATCAAGATATTTCCATCATCGCTTCATTGCTATGCTACACTTCATTTGTAATAAAACTATTCCTCCCCACAGAGAAGCAACACTTCTTTTGGAGAAAAGAATACCAGGCCAGAGAAGCACCACACATCCACATGCTTTTGTGGATTAAAGATGCTCCTAGATTTGTTGAGGACAGTGATTCCACTGTTTTGCAGTTCATCCAAAAATATGTCACTTGTGAAATACCTTCACAAACGACACATGGTGACCTTCATGCACAAATTTTACAATTTCAAAGGCACAAATGTGGGAAGTATTGTCGTCGCAAATATAAAAACAAAGGGATACACCAAATGCTGCTTTGGTTTCCCTAGACCAGTTTCAACAACAGGTGAAGTAAACAACTTCATGTCTTCAGTTAGACATAGTGTCAAAGGTAAATCACCTAAAAACACATATTACGTAAAAAGAACAGAAGGATCAAAATACATCAATGATTACAATGCAATCATTGGCCTGCTATGGAATGCAAATATAGATGTGCAGTACATTGCTGACAATTCCACTGCAGTTGCACGATATGTCACAGCCTACTTGACCAAAGCAGAAAACACAGAGCTCCAAAACCTCTGGAATGACATCACACTATCACAAAAATTGTACAGTTTAGGCATAAAAAATGCTCTCCCATAGAGAATGTGGCTGCTATGAAGCAGCAGACAGTTTAACCGTAACTGCCTTGTATGGAAAATCTGAAAATATAGTATGGCTAAGCCTTGGTCCTGCTAAATCTAGAAAAATCATTTGAAGACATAGAAACAATAACCAAACATTATCCCAATAGCCAAGCCATTTTGAAAAACAATTTACTAGACACATACTACCCAAACAAGAGTACCACTTTGGAAACCATGCGTCTACACTAAATAGCCCAAAACTTCACATACAAAAATAATATTAATCTGGATGAGAAGAAAGGTAGATACAGAGTGGATACTTGTGAAGGCATCTTAGTGAAACTTACCAAATGAAGCTTAATTAATCATATCAAATTGTCATTAAAATCTCTTCAACATAAAGAACTGTATTACATGTCCCTACTACAACTTTTTAAACCATGGAGAAAAGAAGAAGATTTACTAGATACCCATGACTCCTATGAAGACGCTTTCAAAGCAAATGAAAGCACTATAACAGACGTAAACTTTGCACAGTACAAAACAAAGTTGCACAATGAACAGCAACAAGAAGAAGAACTCCAAGCACAACTAGATGTGGACACTCCTGACAGTAGTCAACCTTCTGTAACAGGAAGCCAAGAACCACTTTGACAGCCACTAATAGCAAATGAGGCAGAATTAGCCATGACAGAAGTAGAAAACACTATGTGTCAGTATGAGCAATCTACAGAAGACTTTGCTGTACTAAAATCACAACTTAATGAAAATGCTGCTAATAGATGAAGTAAGCATGGTTTCCAATCTAATGTTAGCCTTCATTCACCTCAGATTACAGGAGGTCCTGAAAACAGGCTATGAAGAACTCTTTGGAGGAAAACACATCATAGTTTTCGGAGATCTTCAATTAACACCAGTTAAAGGTGAACCTATTTTTAAAACCTTAGGGCACAAACTATGCCGTAAAACTCTTGGCAGCATAGGAAATGTCAACCTTTGGCAACATTTCCAGTACAGAGAATTAACTGAAAACATGCGTCAGTCTGCAGACCTCATATACGCCAACATTTTGAAAAGTATTAAGTATTAGAGTTGGTGTACTATCTCAAGAAGCACAATCTATATTGAAAACCAGGCACATCCATGCACTCTATGGCCATAATTCATGTGCTACTGATGTCATGGAACAATTAGCACACAAAAATGTAAACTGTATGTCCTTGATGCCAACTCTTGCAACCTGTTAAAGATTTTATGAAACAATGTTAAAAAAAGAAATGCAACCAATACTTGAAATTTGCTCCACAGACAAACTGGACACACATGGTATTACACTACCCATGTGTCAAGTCACAATAAAGCTAAATACCTTAGAAAACTCTATCCCTAACACAGATGGTTTAGAGAAAATATTAAAATTATCTTTAAACTGTAGAGTAATGCTTAAAGGTAACCTTGACGTGGACCAAGGACTAGTTAATGGAGCACCTGGTACAGTTGTTGGCTTTCAAGCATACCCACGTGACAACAACATTCAGTTTGTCAATGTTCTGTTTGACTATCAGAAGTTAAAAGGATAGGACGCTCAACAGCCCGCTTCCTTCTTTTCAAAGACATATATGTTCGCAGAGAACAATTTTCTCGAACTCTAGCATACACAATCACCATTCACAAATCACAAGGTCTTACCCTAGATAAAGCATTGATAGATATTGGTAGCACAGTGTTTAAAGAAGGCATGAGCTTTGTAGCACTATCATACTTACGTACACTTGACAGACTATTTCTAATCAACTTTGATGCAAGGAAAGTAAATGCTGATATTCCTTGCATTCTAGAATGCAATAGACTACGTTCACTCTACACCCCTATCTAAAAAGCTATCCTGTTGCGCAAAAAGCAAAACTTTGTAAAATAAAGTACTTCACTCTCAAATTATGCAGGATCTCACAGCAATTCCTCCAAAGACATTAAAAGAAGCTACTACTTCATCAAAAACCACAATCAAAGAAGAATGTACTGCACAATCAAAGTCAACTACCTCTTCAAAGAAAGAACGCGCACTCCAAACAAATGACTTGGACACAGAGCTGTCAGGTCCATTCAAATTTTCAATTACAACTGCTGTAAATTGCTACGCAAATGTAGCAATCAATATTCTATTCCAATTGCCACCAATTATTGCCAACATTTACTTATGCGGGACAGACCAATTGTGTTTGCAAATGTTAGTTCTTCATAGAAATGCAACCAACAATCCTGATAACACTTACAGTGTTTCTGGAATAAGGAAGAAATTGGACTACTGTACTGGAATGGTCACATTCACTATAAACAGATCCACAAGAATTTCTACTGTACTTACTGCAAGTACTAGAAAACAAAAAACGTACCTACAAATTAAATCTTCCAGATTTCATACATGTGGAAACATACATGCACTCTTTGCAGCCATGTCGCACAAGAAGAAGTTCCTAATGAACGCTTTGTGTATGTATCCCTACCTAACTGTGAATCCATTCCATTTCAGCAACTTATACAAAATGCAAACCATAGCAGATTATGTACTACCTGCAATTGAGATAAACACTCTACCTTACAAATAAAGACACATAGTAAATACTTAATAGTAATGCTTTTACGTTACAATGCAAATGGTAGCAAAAACAACTGTAGGTTGACTGGATTCACACATGGTCAAGTATCACTTGGTGAGGAAACCTTCACAACAATAGGTATAATCTACCACGCAGAAACCATAACCAATGTAGGTCACTACACTGCATATATAAAAAAGAATTGCGGATGGTTCGAATGTAATGATTCTACCATTACTGTAAAACAGAAATTACCAGCAAATCTTGTGAACGCTTACTTAATATTCTTAAAACCAAAATGTAATACGTAATCTGTGTATGAACATAAAGAACACTTCAACTTCAAAACTATGCACAGTTAGAATACGCCAACAGGTATCTAACTGCCCCAAGATTAGTTAACTAGCAAACAGATAAATGAGTACCACTAAAATAAAATAAGAAATAAACAGTTAGAATATGCCAACAGGTATCTAACTACTCCAAGATTCTGCAACAAGCAAATAGATAAATGAATGCCACTAAAATGAAACAAGTAATAAACAGTTAGAATACACCAACAGCTATCTAACTGCCCCAAGATTCTACAACAAGCAAACTGATGAATGAATAGCACTAAAATAAAACAAGAAGTAAACAGTTAGAATACGCCAACAGGTATCTAACTGCCCCAAAAATCTGCAACAATCCAACAGATAAATAAATACCACTAAAATAGAAAAGGAAATAAACAAATAGAATACACCACCTGCTTTCTAATTGCAACATTACTACCACCACTTCCAAATCAAAAACCATACACCTATTCAATTCCTCCTACTGAACTCAATGAAAGAAATATATTGTACCACAACGTAGAAAGGTTTTTTTTTAATCCAGCATGGATTTTTGTCCCACAGACCCAATGATTTAATAAACAAACACAGGAACTGAGCAAATTGCACAGTACTCTGATTTGAACTATAGTACTTCTAAAGTACTAACTATGAGGGTTGACAAAATTCAGAAATGTCTACTATGCAATGCAATACTCATTATAAACTACCTACACTAACATGTATTTTTTTCTTTTAACACAGCGATTGAAAAAAAAAGTCTGCTCCAACTACCCATGTCATGCAAAAACAGCATACAACCACAAAAAGTGAAACATTAAGTATATAATAATTGGACTCACAAACAGCCCAGCATAACACACCCATTCAAGCAAACACTTGACCATAGACCACAATCCAAAATGTTTGCTTCCATGGGTATTTTATGCTACAGTGCTTGTTGCCAAACCCTGCAATCTTGACTGCATGGCCTGGCCAAAACTCAACATACAACCTCAACAAAGGAAACAGTAAGTATATATTAATTACACTCACAAACACTGCAACACAACACAGCCATGCAAATGCACACCTCACCAATAAATACAACCCAAAATGCCTACAGTCTTCAATACCAACAATCTGAACACAATCCAACAAACAAACTAACACACATCATCTCACTATCCTATAAACACTATTACACTACTGCCAATCGCATTTTTGAAAACATATCCCCTAAGCAGCCCACATACCACAATCAAAATATTTGACGGCCTCGGCCATGCACCTAAGACTCTAGGCCCTGGCCAGAACCACTGCAGCATAACACACCCATATAAGCAAATACCTACCGAATGACCACAACCCAAACACATAACACAATCACCTCAAGACCTATCCACTTCAATTAACATTTTAAAATAATAATTACAACCAACTCACAAACTCTTCAATACATACCTGCTTCACCCAATGCTCTACTAACGACCCAAAACCAACATCATAGTAAAGTAAAATAGCCAGTAGTGCGCCCAGCGTTTAGTATGTCCGCGGACAACTGTGGCTACCGCGGACACTGTGAACACATCACGGCCTTCTCCCACCTAAACAAATATATCATTTGACCCATCTCTTACACCCCCACCCTCTCCAAGCACTCCTACACACCAACACACTCCCCAAAATTAGATTTATGCTTACTTCCACGCCGCGCTGTCCTGCAATTTGGCGGGCGCATCGAAAGAATAGGACGCACCTCATGCTTCACCCCAACCAATCAGCGAACATGTCAGGCCGTGTAATATATATATATATATAGGTTTTGAGGTACAGGGGTCACCACCATATCTTGAATATTTCAAAAACTGCTGGATGGATTTACCCCAAGCCTGTCAAAGAAATTAAGCCAATGCTTT
Source organism: Ambystoma mexicanum (assembly GCF_040938575.1). NCBI lineage: Eukaryota > Metazoa > Chordata > Amphibia > Caudata > Ambystomatidae > Ambystoma > Ambystoma mexicanum. The sequence continues at coordinate 539,820,843 of NC_090922.1, forward strand.
GTACCCAAATTGTTTCTTATTTGGTCCAAATATGCCCAGCGTTTTTCACCCTATGGCTGTTCAAAAACTGCACTTTCTCTCTATGGGAAAATGCATGGGAGTAGGTTAAAAACATTGCATTTTTATGTTTTCTTAATAACGTTTTCATTTTTTAATTAATTGTTCCCATAAGCTCTAGTCTGGTGGTGTCCTTGACAACCTTTTGGTATGGTAAATGTCATCCAAATCCATCCAGCGGGTCAAAGGTTATTAGCCTCATTCAGCCTCTGTGCTGCAAAGCACCAAGGCTGATACAAACGTTTTAAGGCGCAAGGGACGCCCCCTTCTCTGACAAATATTTTAAAAACTACTGGATGGATTTACCACAAACCAATCAAGGACATTACATCAACACTTTGTACCCAAGTTGCTTCCTATTTGGTCCATATTCGCCCAACGGGTTTCGTGCTACGGCAGTCAAAAACTGCACTTTTTCTCTATGGGAAAATGAATGGACTAAAAATTGTGTTTTGTTTTCTTTATAACTTTTATATTTTATAACATATTGTTCCCAATGTTTGGAGTTTGTGTGTGGGAGAGGGGCTTGACAAACGTTTTGTTTTGAAACTTTCATCCAAATATCTTCCATCCAGCTCTTGAGAAGGATTGTGAGGAAGTGGGAAAAGACAGTGTGGAAGGACAATGGGAGGAGGAAGAGGGGGAGGAGTATTAATCTGACATGCACTGTTCTTTAGAGCAATTTGCACTGAACAGAAATGTTTATTAACTAAAAATAGAGCCGATCGAATATGTAATTAAATTATTTATACGGAGGGTTGAGTTTTTACTGCAAATGTGGTGATTGTTTTAAAATGTGAACGATATTACATGGGGAAGTCTTTTGTTTGAATCAATAGAATTCCTCGAAGTTAACAAGCATTGACCAGGTGTAGGCACGTGATAGGCATTTTCCAGTTTCTACCATGATGATGCTGGAAAGTGGTATTAGTAATTGAACATATTATTAAAAGTGCCTGGCAAATGCTTATCTAAGGGTTATTATGCAAGAGCCAAACACGTTCTCACTGCTTGCTTTCACACAAAAAATAAAAATATTTTGTACCAAAGAGTTGCAAGGGGGGGGGCACTGCTTGTAAATCAAGGGGTTTAAGGCAGATTTGGTCAAGACATTCTTATTTTACTAGGACCTGGCCCCCTTGGCCCTGCACCCGCTCCCACCTGCAAGGCAAAAAACCATGGGGTTATCTTTGACCCCAATCTCATCTTCTCGACTCACATTTCAGACATCTCTAAAAAGTCCAAATACCAACTGCACCTCCTCAGAGGTACTCTTCCTTTTCTCACCATCACTGTTTCCAGAGCCCTGATTCTCTCAAGGCTGGACTACTGCAACAGCCTCTTTCTCAACCTCCCTGCCTCTGCTTTGTGCCCTCTGCAACTTATCCAGAACAGAACCGTAAGACTTATCTTTGGCCTCAAGTACAGGGACCGCATCTCTCTGGAGCTGAAATCTCTGCACTGGCTCCCAATGGCTACAAGGATCTAGTTCAAGACCCTCTGCATTATCCACAAGGCTTTCTGGGGCCTCTGACCTACCTATCTGCAATAATGCCTACCTAGATACTGCCCTTCCCGATCCCTCTGCTCATCTTCCTCCAACCTTCTGCGAGTGAGCCGATTCGGCAAGCAGAGATTTGGAGGGAGATATTTATCCTCAGCAGGGGCCTCCCTGCCGCCCTCCGCCTGATCTCCTTAAGTTCTGGAAACTCCTTAAGACATTCCTCTTCTCCTCTTCCTTCTCTCTCCCTCTGCCCTGCTAACCTCTCTCTCTGCTCTATACCTCTCTCCCTCCTTATCCGTACACCTTGCTGACTAGCCGCTGGGTGTACCTCAGAGTCTCACAGGTCCCTGGCACCCTCACCAGTCCTCTCGCACTTGCCTCCGGTCTTGCACTTGCCTCATTGTTACTGCACTTTGTCAATGACCCATGAGAGTAGCATCTCTCAGCACTTACCCCAGCTGCTTACTGACTGGGCACATTTGGTCTCCTCTGCCCCCCCTGCACTTGTCCTCTCCCCGAATCCCCTGTCATGTACCATCTGTGCACTTGCATGATCTGAACGTACCATGCCTCAAAGATTTGTCTATCTGTCTTCCCTTGTTGCCCCCCTCCTTGCATGGTGGCGCCTCAATGCACTTTGAAAACTGCAGAATTGTCATCAGACTTATTTGCTGTTATCTACACTGTTAATTGTATTGTATGCACTTACGCTGCCTGTGAAGATTTGTATCGTTCAGAAATTCAAGGGCTCTGAATGACTGTTGTTTTTTCCCCTTGCTCCTTCCCATCTTGAGTAATTTGAAACACTTCCTTTGTGTATAGACGCTTTACAAATAAATATTACCATACCATACCAAATCCATCCAGCAAGTCAAATGTTCTTACCAATAGAATTTTGTGGAGAAATTGATGCTTTTCTTTTCTGAAAAAGCTTCTCTGCTGTAAGGCACCATGGGAGGCATAGCAATTCTTTTGGAGCAGGGGGCACCCCCTTCTCTGTTGAATATTTTTAAAACTCCTGGAAGGATTTACCCCAAACCTCTCCCAGAAATCGAGTCAACGCTTCATGCCCAAGTTGTTCCTTATTTGGACCAGTTCCCTTCAGTGGTTTTTGCGCTTCGGCGTGCACAAATCTGGACTTTTTCTCTATGGAAAAATGAATGGGAGTAGGCTGAAAACTGTGTTTTTTAACTTTTTTAATAACCTTTTCATTTTTTAATGATTCTTTCCCACAATTTCCAGTCTGGGGGTAGGGGCGGAAGAACAACCTTTCTGTTTGGAAAATATCAGCCAAATTTGTCTTGGAGATTAAAAATGATTAGCAATGTTCAGATTTCCTATGGATCTAGGCAATCACCTTATATTATAGTGCAACGTTATATATATATGTAACAATCGAAAGGCAGAAACGTGCTGAAGATTGCACTCTGCAGGACCGTAAAGATAATCGGCGAACACAGACATGTGCCAATCCATAGTGGATATTTTAATAAAGAAATAATCAGGACACATGGAAAGCTACAAGAGCCGTTTTTCGCACCACACTAGGTGCTTGTTCACACAAATTTAAATAACATCTTCCATGAAATAAATAACGCACACAAGACAAAGAAAATTCAAAGTCTAGAATGTTAACACTAAAATAGTAAAGCCACAACAGGCAGCCATGTTGAAATACAATGAGCATGATGAAACAGGGTAAAATAACCAGACACCCATTAGGCTGCCATCATTGTTTTTTTTTTTATTAACACATTTTATTGTGATTTAGAACATACAGCAAACGGGTTCATTGCAGCACAGTAGAAAACATAACAGTTTTCCGCAGATTGCAGGTACAAAGAAAATGAGGTGCACGATGGGCCGAAACATGAATACATACAGGGTAGGCAACCTAATTGATCACAAGAGGGTTCCTGCCACCCAGCTTCTTCCGACCTGTGCTATATTTTCAAAAAATGTGGTCAGGCACCCACAGGCATTATATATTTTTCTTTCATAAGACATATAGATGTTCATAGAAGAGACCCATTTGCTATATCAGGGTTCTTCCGGCGTGCCCCAAATCATTGCAATATTCCTTTTAGCCAGGATAGCACCCATAGATATCAGCAGCTTGTCCCAGGGAGTATAAGAATGGGCACCCCAGATTCCCAGCAGAAGTTTAGGTTCTGCAGGTACAGGTTCCCCAACCCCCTCACGTTAGCTTACTGCCCAGTTGCAACTCAGGCTTCGCTTATGAGCTACCCAGCCACATCTGAAGAGCCGAGTGTGAGAATAACATACTCTATCTAGGATCTTGAGTTAAATTAAACGAATCCTGGAAGAAATTGACACTTCTCTCTGGGACATTGAAGCCTCCACCCAGTCTTCAGGGTCTATAGCCCCACCTTGCACCTACCATGGAGCCTAACCAATCCACACCAGGAGAAGTAAGATAGGCATTAGTACATAACCGAGGTAACCTTTCTGGTGATGTCTTGTGTAACAATATTGGCTTCTAGAGGGGAGTGGGGTGGGACAACGTGTATGTCTGCGAACTGGATCCGTAATGCGTGGGCAATCTGGATATGATTAAAGCATCTGGTTGCCGGGAGCCTGTTAGATACCTGCAAAGTGGGAAAGGGAACCATCCCCCCTCCCCCTTGACCAGTACTTGACCAAGGGTCACAATACTGTGATGGGCCAAAGTCCCAAACACCCCAACAGTGTTAACTTTGAGCGGGAACTTGTTCCACCACAGGGGCTGGACCAGTGTCGGTCTCCCACCCTAACCAATGTCTCAAAGCACCACCCCCTAGGCCCCAATCACATGTCTAGTTATTGCTGGTAAGGTAAGGTCTTTCATCCCTGCTGTACAGTACTTGGATAGGTGGGACCCCTCCATCCACGCCTGTTCTTCCCTGATATGGGGTAGTATCAGGTCTCTGTGCAGCCAGTCATTGATCACCAGAATTTGTGAGGCCCAGTAATGGTGTGTTATGTTGGGCAACCCAATGCTCCCCTCCCACACCGAACACCTTAACGTGGACAAGGCAATCCTGGGCTGTCTACCAGACCACAGCAAGTCTCTGAGGACTGAATCCACTTTTGCCAACTCTGTCTGGGGGACCGGAAGAGGTGTACTCTGGAGGACATAAGATACCTAGGCAACATAAGCCTCTTAAATAAGGCTGACTCTCCCAGGAGCGTTATGGGAAGAGTGCGCCAATGTCTTACATCTTGTTGAAATTTCTCCGTGTTCAGATAGAGATTGCGAGTGAGAAAGTCAAGGGTGGTCAAGACCAATGTCGATCCCTACGTAACAAAATCCCACTACGAAATCTCATAGGGACTGTCAGGGGGGATTGCCAAGCCCCCCCACCCTTCATTGGGAACAAGACTGATTTCTGCCAGTTAACTCTCAGTCCGGTAACTGCCTCAGTGTCTCAGAGGCGTGGTCACAATGGGGCAAGAAACCTTTGGGTCGCTCAAAAATATCAATAGTCATGTTCATAGAGAGAGATCTTGCCCTCATGGCTGTTAGGCCACCGGAAACCCGTTATGGTGGTCCGTGCAGAGCCTTATGGTGAGTGGTTCAACAACAAGTGTAAACAAAAGGGGGGAGAGTAGGCAAGCCTGTCAGGTCCCCTAGCCCAAGGGAAAAGGATCTAGATCTTACTCCATTTACTCTAACTGCAGCCACAGGGGCTGCATATAAAAGTTTGACCCAGCGTACAAACCTTTTACCACCAGGACCCCCCTTAGGTGTTCCCACAGGACAGAATTGAAGGCCTTTTCAAAGTTTAATGGCGAAGAGTGCTAGGGATTCAGGGAGGAACGAAGCACGGTCCAGCGCCAGATGGAGGCATCGAATATTCATGCGGGGTGGATTTATCTGGGAGAAACCCACACTGGTCTCGATGTATCAACAAAGTGATCACCCGCAGCACCCGATTAGCAAGTACCTTGGCTAATACCTTGGATGCATCATTTATAAGAACTAACACATAGCTACTCTTTTTTGGGGATAACTACTATGGGAACTGTGTCCCATTAGGCTCTGTCCCGCTCTCTAGGTCCCCATTCATCTGCGAATACTGTTGTGCTGTGAACTGTGTCCTATTTGGCTCTCTCCCACTCCCTAGGTCCCCATCCATCTGCGTTAATGTTCTACTGCAAACTGTGTCCCTTCAGACTCTCTCCCACTCTCTAGGTCCCTACCTAGCTGAGGGTACCATTTCTACTGTTGTGTGTCACCTGGCTGCTCATCCTCTGTGCTCTATTCTGTGTGAACCCTCCCTGCCCCCCTCTGCGTATCCTGCACTGTGCAGCCCTGGGCTGTGCATCGCTCCATTCTCTCTCTCACTCCCTCCCTCCTCCTAATTTCCTCCTTGCACCCCTATGGTGATCTCCATTTCTCCCATCTTCTCTAACTGCTACTCTATCTCATATCCTATCCCTCTCACTAAGTCTGGAAGGAAGACGTTCAAGAGGGTTACCCAGGCCTCCCTATCGCTGATACCTACATCAGTGCTTCTTCCAGGCAGACTCTCACCAACATCCTCTTTGTTGTTCCCTCACCAGACCGATGGACCTCTCATATGGTCTTTGCTCCTCACTCTCTTATCTCTTCCTCTCTCATTAATGGTGGTACTCGGTGGGAGGCCCTCTTGGCCCCATTCCACTCCTCCAAGATCATCATTAATGTCTGTTTGAATGGTGCAGTCTTGGTCCAGGGCCCTCAGCCCGATCTCCTCTTTTTCGATAGGCATCTCCCAGTCTTATCAACTTCCTTCCTTCTCCTGCTACTTCTCCTAGCACCTCCTGGGCTCTTCTGCCACCTCCTTTCTCCGCCACCTCTCTGACACCTTCCTCCTCCTCTCTGGCTACTATGCCACCTTTTGCTACCACCTCTGCCCCCTCCTCCTCCACTGGGTGTACCTCAAGCCTGTACCCCACCCCGGAAGTCTTCCAAATGTGGCAACCTGCTCCACATCACTACTCTTAACACTCCTCTGCATCTGACATCTCGAAGAACTTGACCTGGATGTCTTGCTCTCACTGAGACATGGTTCACAGCCAGCAATGTCATGAGCTTTGACACTCACCTCCCTGATGGCTACAAGATCCTCTCTGAACCCAGAATCATCTGACCCGGAGGTGGAGTAGCCCTGATCTTTACAGAGTGGGTCCCTGCTTCTGTCATTCCTACGCAAGCCTACTCCTCCTTTGAATGCCTGGTCTGCAGGCTCTCTATCTCTCATGACCTCTCTCTGACTGTGGCCACCATCTACAGGCCACGTTGCCAGGCTGCACTCTTCCTCTCAGAGTGGGCAGACATCTCCTGTTCTCTCCTTGTCTCTACCTCTTAACTTCTCTTCCTCTGAGACCTCAACATCCACCTGTCTGTCCCTCAGGCTATGCCTACCTCAGCACTGCCACCTTTCAATCAGATTCATTTTAGAAATGCACTGATCACCTTATCCACTGTTAGGGAGAATTCTCAAGAATGTGCTTATTTTTCTTACCTTTTGAGACCCCCAGCAACTTTGCTGGATTTCTAGGATTAGATTTTTTTTACCTGGGAAGAGTGTGAGCCTTTTTGCCCACTCTTCCATGTATTTTGATGTGTTTTACTTTTGTGTTCTTTGGTTATGGAGTTTTAAGACAGCTCCATAGGCATCATCTTTTTCTGTGTGTCACACAGCACCTTCAGTGCAGTGACACAGGGATGTCTTTCAGACTTCCCAAGGTTTAAATACCTTGTTTTGGACTGACTACTTGCTCCCAGAGCATGTAAAGTTAAATTGGCTTTACTAGTCTCTTCAAATTTACAGACTCAGCAGACACTATCTTCCTATAGAGTGCTAGATGGGTTGCCTAGCTTCCCCTGAGGCAAAACACTAATGTAACAGTCAAATGTTACCCTTTCCTACTTTAAATGGCTGGTGGCAGTGGTTTAGATCAAACTACCATGATTTTTCCCGACCGCGAACAACGGAAGCTAAAAATCGGGTCAGCCATGTTTTTCAATATGGCGGCCAAGACCTATCTGTAAAAACAGACTCTGGTCATCTTTTTTCGCCATTTCTTTTAGGAAAGGTCCTTCTTGTGTTTGTCTCTGCGCGCCAAACCAGGTTTGGTCCCTTTGTTTGTTGGCCTTTGGCGGGCTTCAGTGCTGAAGCCCTACTCTGGCGCCTCAGTGTCTGGGGTGGACAGGATGTGAGGGAGGTGCCCGAAACTCCCTGTGCTTAGTCTCCTAGGAGACCTGAATGCACTCTGGCATGATTGGCCGGCTGGCTGTCCGGCAAGGACAGCCACCCTGCTGTGTGAGTGACAGCCAGGCTGGAATTAATGGGGGAAAACTGTTTAAAAGCAGGTCTCTGGGACTTGGAAAGCAGAGTTGACCACTGGAACGAAAGAACCGAAGACAAGCTGAAGGAAGAGGACTGCTGCAACTCTTGGATGACCGGTGAAGCCCTGCTGCAGGTCCGAATTGCCTGAAACTCCATCGACAGAGAAGCCCTTCAAGGTTAACTTCTTCCCTTGAGTTTGGTGGGAACAACCAACTCGTAAGCCGCCTGGACACCGTCCCCTCCTGGTCGAATTTTCATGCAGAGTGCTGTGGAAAACCACATAGCCAGTGGGAAGAATACCAATTTGTGGACTTTAAGGCACTTACACCTTAAACCAACATTTTGCTAAGCTTGTGGCCTCATCCCTGGGCAGTGCAGGAACCTCCCAACGTCCTCCTTCTTGTCCCCACGACTGAAGCTCAGGAATAGCAAACTCTGCTTGAACTGCCAGGAACAACTGCCTCAGCTACAGCTCTTCTTCAATACAAAGGTACTGTGCAAACGCGGTCCGTTAATCTTTTCGGCCATCCTGAAAGTTCGTGGAACTTTCCCAACTTCAAAGGCTTCCCTAAACATTCGTCAAACTTTTCGCCTAGCCAAATTCTTCTAAACTCTGCGGCAAAGACTTAACTGTTTACTACCAGAACTGTGCTAACCTATACAATGACTCTGAACCATTGATTTTGGCCCAGGCCTATGAACTTAATTGCTGGTTGTAGTTTACTGAAACCCTTTGCCCTGCCTATGAAAGTATTTGGGCGGTCTATTCTTATAACCTTGTCTTTTTACCCCTGTTTAAAGTATCTGAAGTGCCACTTTCCTCCCACTTCAGGGGAGCTGAACTTGTTCAGTAACTTATTTGTTGTGTATTTGTAGTATATTAGTGTCTGAAATTGAGCTGCTCTTGCTATTGTAATGTTTTCAAACTAACTGTGTAAATAAATGTATATTCTTTTACCAAGAAACCTTGACTAAGTGTATATTTGAATCACTGTATTTGTTGGTCCTATGTGTAACTTGTTCTACTGCTCACTCAACTCTTGAGATATGCCTGGCTGCTCAGCCACTGCTACCACTTAACTGTGTAGTACAGGGGTGTACCAAAGGTGAAATTGTACTGACACTTGTAGTCTTAATTGCTTGTAGTGTTCCCAAAGGGTACTGCATGTGATTCTGCCTAACATCCACATCTGCACTTTTCCATGAAGCTGACCTGCAGCTAAAAGGATGCTCTGACCAGCCCCCTTGCATACATTAGTGTCTGGAGTGTGCTCCAATACTGATATATAACTGGCTCCCAGTGCTGACGTGGATGCTAGGAGCACATTCCATAGTGACGGGCCATTAAAGGGCCCGTCACCTTGAAATATAAACTAAAAGAAACATTTATGTCCCTGTTTTAGGGATAGAAATGCAAGTATTGGATACTGCTGCTATCACCTTTCAAACAAAATGCATGATAGGGTCAGAAAGGACCTCCTTTCTTATGCATTGCACCCAACTGATGTGACTACATTCTGCTCATTTCAAATCACATCCTGTTTGTGGATTCGAGGTGTGCATGAAAAGGCAATAAATTCCCTCTTTTTTTTGTGAAAAAGTGAAAAGGGTAATCTGAATATGCACATTTAAGGTGCGCACATTCAGAGGCCCTTAATGAACTGGGCTGCACTTTATCTTGGCGCAAGTAGCACATCTCATCACTTGGTCCAGAAAAGATTTAGGGCCCAACTCATAGAAATGGGTGCAGAAAAGTTGCAAGTGCTGCACGCCAAGAAGGAGTGTGCACCAGCCGTGGCGCACAGAAATCTTTGCGCGGCACTCATATTCAAGGAATCCCAGAGGCATCAGTAGCCGTGACGTAAGTAACAGCAAGCTGCGCGAGGAATGCCTCAAACATGCCCCCACGCACACTAAAAAGCAAGTGAAATGCCTAACACGTTGCAAGCCTCCACGCTATCCCTGGGCCAGCATAAGCCCCCCCCAGCGAAATCACGTGAAAATACCCTGTGATCCCCGTACGCACCCAGCGTAATTGCGTGAAAACATTCCACAATCCCTGTACGCACCCCATAGGAAATGAGTGAAAACAGCTTGCAACCCCCGTCTGAACCTGGGTGTAATTGAGCCAAAAAACACCCTGTGATCCCAGTGCGCACCCCAGCGTCCTTGTGCGAAAACAGCTCGCAAACCCCGTCTGCACCCCAGCCTAATGGTGCGAATGCACTCCGTGATCCCCGTACGCACCCCAGCGTCATCACGCAAAAACAGCTCGCAACCCGCGTCCGCACCCAGCTGTAATCGTGCGAAAATACCCTGCGATCCCCGTACGCACACCAGCGTCATCGTGCAAAAACAGCTCGCAACCCTCATCCGCACCCAAGCGTAATAACGCGAAAACACCCTGCCATCCCCATAGGCACCCCATAGGAAAGCCGTGCTTTCCCACGCAAGGCCTGGCCCACCACCTGCCAAATGGCACCCTGACACCTCGCAATCTGTGGCATGCAGCCCCCTCCAGACGGGAGAACCCAGCCCCCATCACTGTGACCCCACCCTGCAGGCAGCCCCCTCCAGACGGGATGCCCCCACCCCAGCCCCCATCACCCGTGACCCCACCCTAGAGGCAGCCCCCTCCAGACGGGACACCCCAGCCCCCATCACATGTGACCCCACCCTGCAGGCAGCCCACTCCAGACGGGACACCCCAGCCCCCATCACCCGTGACACCACCCTGCAGACAGCCCCCTCCAGACGGGACACCCCAGCCCCCATCACCCGTCACACCACTTTGCAGGCAGCCCCCTCCACATGGGACAACCCAGGCCCCATCACCCGTGACCCCACCCTGCAGGCAGCCCCTTCCACATGGGATACCCCAGCCCCCATCACCTGTGATTTCACCCTGCTGGCAGCCCCCTCCACAAGGGACAACCCAGCCCCCATCACCCGTGACACCACCCTGCAGGCAGCTCCCTCCAGATGGGACACCCCAGCCCCCATCACCGGTGACACCACCCTGCAGGCAGCCCCCTTCAGATGGGACACCCCAGCCCCCATCACCTGTGACACCACCATGCAGGCAACCCCCTCCACATGGGACAACCCAGCCCCCATCACCTGTGACACCACCCTGCAGGCAGCCTCCTCCAGATCCCTGTACGCACCGCAGCACCATTGCGCGAAAACACCTTGCAACCCCCATCCGCACCCCAGCGTTATGGCGCGAATGCACTCCGTGATCCCCGTACGCACCCCAGCGTCATCACGCAAAAACAGCTTGCAACCCGTGTCCGCACCCAGCCGTAATCGTGCGAAAACACCCTGCGATCCCTGTACGCACCCCAGCGTCATCGCGCAAGAACAGCTCGCAACCCTCATCCGCACCCAAGCGTAATAACGCGAAAACACTCTGCCATCCCCATAGGCACCCCATAGGAAAGACTTGCTTTCTCACGCAAGGCCTGGCCCACCACCTGCCAAATGGCACCCTAACACCTCGCAATCTGCAGCATGCAGCCCCCTCCAGACGGGAGAACCCAGCCCCCATCACTGTGACCCCACCCTGCAGGCAGCCCCCTCCAGACGGGATGCCCCCACCCCAGCCCCCATCACCCGTGACCCCACCCTGCAGGCAGCCCCCTCCAGACGGGACACCCCAGCCCCCATCACATGTGACCCCACCCTGCAGGCAGCCCACTCCAGACGGGACACCCCAGCCCCCATCACCCGTGACCCCACCCTGCAGGCAGCCCCCTCCAGACGGGACACCCCATCACCCGTCACACCACTTTGCAGGCAGCCCCCTCCACATGGGACAACCCAGGCCCCATCACCCGTGACCCCACCCTGCAGGCAGCCCCGTCCACATGGGATACCCCAGCCCCCATCACCTGTGATTTCACCCTGCTGGCAGCCCCCTCCACAGGGGACAACCCAGCCCCCATCACCCGTGACACCACCCTGCAGGCAGCCGCCTCCAGATGGGACAACCCAGCCCCATCAACTGCGACACCACCCTGCAGGCAGCCCCCTCCAGACGGGACACCCCCACCCCAGCCCCCATCACCCATGACACTACCCTGCCTGCAGGCAGCCCCCTCCAGATTGAACACCCCAGCCCCCATTACGCATGACCCCACCCTGCAGGCAGCCCACTCCACATGGGACAACCAAGCCCCCATCACCTGTGGCACCACCCTGCAGGCAGCCCCCTCCACATGGGACACCCCAGCCCCATTACCTGTGACCCCACCCTGCAAGCAGCCCCCTCCACATGGGACAACCAAGCCCCCATCACCTGTGACGCCACCCTGCAGGCAGCCCCCTCCAATTGGGACACCCCAGCCACCATCACCCGTGACACAACCCTGCAGGCACTCTCGTCCACATGGGACACCCCAGCCACCATCACCCGTGACACCAACCTGCAGGCAGCCCCCTCCATATGGGACAACCCAGCCCCCATCACCTGTGACACCACCCTGCAGGCATCTCCCTCCAGACGGGTCACCCCCACCCAAGCCCCCATCACCCATGACACCATCCTGCAGGCAGCCCCTTCTACATGGGACAAGCCAGCCCCCATCACCTGTGACACCACCCTGCAGGTAGCCCCCCTCCAGATAGGACACCCCCACCTGAGCCCCCATCACTCATGACCCCACCATGCAGGCAGACCCCTCCGAATGGCACACCTCAGCCCACAACACCCATGACACCACCCGGCAGGCAGCCCCCTCCACATGGGACACCCCAGGCCCCACCACCCAGAACACCACCCTGCAGGCAGCCCCCTCCACATGAGACAGCCCAGCCCCCATCACCTGTGACACCACCCTGCAGGCAGCCCCCCCCACCAGAGCCCCCATCACCTGTGATACCACCCTGCAGGTAGCCCCCTCCACATTGGACAACCCTGCCACATTCACCTGTGATGCCACCCTGCAGGCAACCGCCTGCAGATGGGACACCCCCACCCCATCACCCGTAACCCCACCATGCAAGCAGCCCCCTCCACATGGGACAACCCAGCCCCCATCACCTGTGACGCCACCCTGCAGGTAGCCCCCTCATGATGGGACACCCCAGCCACCATCACCGTGACATCACCCTGCAGGCACCCTCCTCCACATGGGACACCCCAGCCCCCATCACCTGTGACACAAACCTGTAGGCAGCCCCCTCCACATGGGACAACCCAGCCCCCATCACCTATGACACCACTCTGCAGGCAGCACCCTCCTGACAGGACATCCCCACCCATGCCCCCATCACCCATGACACCATCCTGCAGGCAGCCCCCTCTACATGGGGCAACCCAGCCCCCATCACTTGTGACACCACCCTGCAGGCAGCCCCTCCAAATGGCACACACCAGCCGCCAACACCCGTGACACCCCCCTACAGGCAGCCCCCTCCACATGTGACACCCCAGCCCCCATCACCCATAACACCACCCTTGCGGCAGCCCCTTCCACATGAGACTGCCCAGCCCCTATCACCTGTGACACCACCCTGCAGGCAGCCCCCCCACCCCAGCCCACATCACCTGTGACACCACCCTGCAGGCAGCCCCCTCAACATGGGACAACTCTGCCACATTCACCTGTGACGCCACCCTGCAGGCAACCGCCTGCAGATGGGACACCCCCACCACAACCCCATCACCCATGACCCCACCCTGCAGGCAGCCTCCTCCAGACGGGACACCCCAGGCCCCCATCACCCATGACACCACTCTGCAGGCAGCCCCCTCCACATGGGACACTGCAGCCCCCATCAACCGAGACACCACCCTGTAGGCAACCCCCTCCACATGGGACAACCCAGCCCCCATCACCTGTTACCCCACCCTGCAGGCAGCCCCCTTCAAACAGGACACCCCACCACCCTGCAGGCAGCCCCCTCCAGATGGGACACCCCCACCCCATCACCCATGACCCCACCCTGCAGGCATCCCCCTCCAGACGGGACACCCCAGCACCCATCACCTGTGACACCACCCTGTAGTCAGCCCCCTCCACATGTTACAACCCAGCCCCCATCACCTGTGACACCACCTGGCAGGCAGCCCCCTCCAGATGGGACACCCTAGCCCCCATCACCTGTGACACCACCCTGCAAGCAGCCCCCTTCAGATGGGACACCCCAGCCCCCATCACCCGTGACACCACCATGCAGGCAGCCCCCTCCACATGGAACAACCCAGCCCCCAACAACTGTGACACCACCCTGCAGGCAGCCTCCTCCAGATGGGACACCCCAGCCCCCATTACCTGTGACACCACCATACAGGCAGCACCCTCCAGACAGGACACCTCAGCCCCCATCACCTGTGAGACCACCCTGCAGGCAGGCCCCTCCAGGTGGGACACCCCAGCCCCCATCACCCATTACCCCACCCTGCAGGCAGCCCCCATCACCTGTGACACCACCCTGTAAGCAGGCCCCTCCAGACGGGACACCCCCACCCCATGACACCACCCTGCAGGGTGCCCCCTCCACATGGGACAACTCAGCCCCCATCACATGTGACACCACCCTGCAGACAGCCCTCCCCAGATGTGACACCCCCACCCCAGCCTCCATCACCTGTGACCCCACCCTGCAGGCAGCCCCCTCCAGATGGGACACCCCAGCTCCCATCACCCGTGACACCACCCTGCAGGCATCCCCCTCCACATGGGACAACCCAGCCCCATCACCTGTGACACCACCTTGAAGGCAGCCCCCTCCAGACGGGTCACCCCCGCCCCAGCCCCATCACCCGTGACACCACCCTACAGGCAGCCCCCTCCAGATGGGACACCCCAGCCCCATCACCTGTGACACCACCCTGCAGACAGCCCCCTCCAGACGGGACACCCCCACCCCAGCCCCCATCACCCGTGACACTACCCTGCAGGCAGCCCCCTCCAGATGGAACACCCCAGCCCCCATCACCCATGACCCCACCCTGCAGGCAGCTCCCTCCACATGGGACAACCCAGCCCCCATCACCCGTGGCACCACCCTGCAAGCAGCCCCCTCCACATGGGACACACCAGCCCCATCACCCATGACACCATCCTGCAGGCAGCCCCCTCTACATGGGACAACCCAGCCCCCAGCCCCCATCACCTGTGACACCACCCTGCAGGCAGCCCCCTCCAGATAGGACACCCCCACCTGAGCCCCCATCACTCATGACCCCACCCTGCAGGCAGCCCCCTCCAAATGGCACACCCCAGCCGCCAACACCCATGACACCACCCTGCAGGCAGCCCCCTCCACATGGGACACCCCAGCCCCATCACCCATAACATCACCCTGCAGGCAGCCCCCTCCAATTCAGACAGCCCAGCCCCCATCACCTGTGACACCACTCTGCAGGCAGCCCCCTCCAGATAGGACACCCCCAGCTGAGCCCCCATCACTCATGACCCCACCGTGCAGGCAGCCCCCTCCAAATGGCACACCCCAGCCGCCAACACCCATGACACCACCCTGCAGGCAGCCCCCTCCACATGGCACACCCCAGCCCCCATCACCTGTGACCCCACCCTGCAGGAGCCCCCTCCAGATGGTACACCCCAGCCCCCATCACCCATGACACCACCCTGCAGGCAGCCCCCTCCGCATGGGACACTGCAGCCCCCATCACCCGAGACACCACCCTGTAGGCAGTCCCCTCCACATGGGACAACCCAGCCCCCATCACCTGTTACCCCACCCTGCAGGCAGCCCCCTCCAAACAGGACACCCCACCACCCTGCAGACAGCCCCCTCCAGATGGGAGCCCCCATCACCCATTACACCACGCTGTAGACAGACCCCTCCACATGGGACAACCCTGCCCCCATCACCTGTTACACCACCCTGCAGGCAGCCCCCTCCAGATGGGACACCCCGACCCCATCACCCATGACCCCACCCTGCAGGCATCCCCCTCCAGACGGGACACCCCAGCCCCATCACCTGTGACACCACCCTGTAGGCAGCCCCCTCCACATGTTACAACCCAGCCCCCATCACCTGTGACACCACCTGGCAGGCAGCCTCCTCCAGACGGGAAAACCCCTCCCCATCCCCCATAACCCGTGACACCACCCTGCAGGCAGCTCCCTCCAGATGGGACACCCCAGCCCCCATCACCTGTGACACCACCCTGCAGGCAGCCCCCTTCAGATGGGACACCCCAGCCCCATCACCTGTGACACCACCCTGCAGGCAGCCCCCTCCACATGGGACACCCCAGCCCCCATCACCCATAACACCACCCTTGCGGCAGCCCCCTCCACATGAGACAGCCCAGCCCCCATCACCTGTGACACCACCCTGCAGGCAGCCCCCCCACCCCAGACCCCATCACCTGTGAGACCACCCTGCAGGCAGCCCACTCCACATGGGACAACCCTACCACATTCACCTGTGACGCCACCCTGCAGGCAACCGCCTGCAGATGGGACACCCCCACCACAGCCTCCATCACCCATGACCCCACCCTGCAGGCAGCCCCCTCCAGACGGGACACCCCAGCCCCATCACCTGTGACACCACTCTGTAGTCAGCCCCCTCCACATGTTACAACCCAGCCCCCATCACCTGTGACACCACCTGGCAGGCAGCCCCCTCCAGACGGGAAAACCCAGCCCCCATCACCTGTGACACCAACCTGCAGGCAGCCCCCTTCAGAAGGGACACCCCAGCCCCCATCACCCGTGACCCCACCATGCAGGCAGCCCCCTCCACATGGGACAACCCAGCCCCATCACCTGTGACACCACCCTGAAGGCAGCCCCCTCCAGACGGGACACCCCCACTCTAGCCCCATCCCCCATGACATCACCCTGCATGCTGCCCCCTCCACATGGGACAAATCAGCCCCCATCACATGTGACACCACCCTGCAGGCAGCCCTCCCCAGACGGGACACCCCCACCCCAGCCTCCATCACCCGTGAACCCATCCTGCAGGCAGCCCCCTCCAGATGGGACACCCCAGCTCCCATCACCCATGACACCACCCTGCAGGCATCCCCCTCCACATGGGACAACCCAGCCCCCATCACCTGTGACACCACCCTGAAGACAGCCCCCACCAGACGGGTCACCCCTGCCCCAGCCCCCATCACCCGTGACACCACCCTACAGGCAGCCCCCTCCAGATGGGACACCCCATCCCCATCACCTGTGACTCCACCCTGCAGGCAGCCCCCTCCAGACGGGACACCCCCACCCCAGCCCCCATCACCCGTGACAATACCCTGCAGGCAGCCCCCTCCAGATGGAACACCCCAGCCCCCATCACCCATGACCCCACCCTGCAGGCAGCCCCCTCCACATGGGACAATCCAGCCCCCATCACCCGTGGCACCACCCTGCAGGCAGCCCCCTCCACAAGGGACACACCAGCCCCATCACCCATGACACCATCCTGCAGGAATCCCCCTCTACATGGGACAACCCAGCCCCCATCACCTGTGACACCAACCTGCAGGCAGCACCCTCCAGACGGGACATCCCCACCCAGGCCCCCATCACCCATGACACCATCCTGCAGGCAGCCCCCTCTACATGGGACAACCCAGCCCCCATCACCTGTGAAACCACCCTGCAGGCAGCCCCCTCCAAATGGCACACCCCAGCCGCCAACACCCGTGACACCACCCTGCAGGCAGCCCCCTCCACATGGGACACCCCAGCCCCCATCACCCATAACATCACCCTGCAGACAGCCCCCTCCACATCAGACAGCCCAGCCCCCATCACCTGTGACACCACCCTGCAGGCAGCCCCCCCAGCCCAGCCCCCATCACCTGTGACACCACCCTGCAGTCAGCCCCCTCCACATGGGATAACCCTGCCACATTCACATGTGACACCACCCTGCAGGCAACCGCCTGCAGATGGGACAACCCCACCCCAGCCCCCATCACCTATGACCCCACCCTGCAGGAGCCCCCTTCAGACGGTACACCCCAGCCCCCATCACCCATGACACCACCCTGCAGGCATCCCCCTCCACATGGGACACTGCAGCCCCCATCACCCAAGACACCACCCTGTAGGTAGCCCCCTCCATATGGGACAACCCAGCCCGCATCACCTGTCACCCCACCCTGCAGGCAGCCCCCTCACAAACAGGACACCCCACCACCCTGCAGACAGCCCCCTCCAGATGGGAGCCCCCATCACCCATGACACCAGCCTGTAGACAGCCCCCTCCACATGGGACAACCCTGCCCCCATCACCTGTTACACCAACCTGCAGGCAGCCCCCTCCAGATGGGACACCCCAGCCCCATCACCTGTGACACCAACCTGTAGTTAGCCCCCTCCACATGTTACAACCCAGCCCCCATCACCTGTGACACCACCTGGCAGGCAGCCTCTTCCAGACGGGAAAACCCCTCCCCAACCCCCATAACCCGTGACACCACCCTGCAGGCCGCTCCCTCCAGATGGGACACCCCAGCCCCCATCACCTGTGACACCACCTGGCAGGCAGCCTCCTCCAGTTGGGAAAACCCCTCCCCAACCCCCATAACCCGTGACACCACCCTGCAGGCCGCTCCCTCCTGATGGGACACCCCAGCCCCCATCACCTGTGACACCACCCTGCAGGCAGCCCCCTTCAGATGGGACACCCCAGCCCCCATCACCTGTGACACCACCATGCAGGCAACCCCTTCCACATGGGACAACCCAGCCCCCATCACCTGTGACACCACCCTGCAGGCAGCCTCCTCCAGATGGGACACCCCAGCCCCATTACCTGTGACACCACCATGCAGGCAGCCCCCTCCAGACAGGACACCCCAGCCCCCATCTCCTGTGACATCACCCTGCAGGCAGGCCCCTCCAGATGGGACACCCCAGCCCCCATCACCCATTACACCACCCTGCAGGCAGCCCCTATCACCTGTGACACCACCCTGTAAGCAATCCCCTCCAGACGGGACACCCCAGCCCCCTTCACCTGTGACACCAACCTGTAGGCAGCCCCCTCCACATGTTACAACCCAGCCCCCATCACCTGTGACGCCACCTGGCAGGCAGCCTCCTCCAGACGGGAAAACCCCTCCCCAACCCCCATAACCCGTGACACCACCCTGCAGGCCGCTCCCTCCAGATGCGACACCCCAGCCCCCATCACCTGTGACACCACCCTGCAGGCAGCCCCCTTCAGATGGGACACCCCAGTCCCCATCACCTGTGACACCACCATGCAGGCAACCCCCTCCACATGGGACAACCCAGCCCCCATCACCTGTGACACCACCCTGCAGGCAGCCTCCTCCAGATGGACACCCCAGCCCCCATTACCTGTGACACCACCATGCAGGCAGCACCCTCCAGACAGGACACCCCAGCCCCCATCTCCTGTGACACCACCCTGCAGCCAGGCCCCTCCAGATGGGACACCCCAGCCCCCATCACCCATTACACCACCCTGCAGGCAGCCCCATCACCCATGACACCACCCTGCAGGCAGCCCCCTCCTCATGGAACAACTCAGCCCCCATCACATGTGACACCACCCTGCAGGCAGCCCTCCCCTGACGGGACACCCCCACCCCAGCCTCCATCACCCGTGACCCCACCCTTCAGGCAGCCCCCTCCAGATGGGACACCCCAGCACCCATCACCCGTAACACCACCCTGCAGGCATCCCCCTCCACATGGGACAACCCAGCCCCCATCACCTGTGACACCACACTGCAGGCAGCCCCCTCCAGACGGGTCACCCCCGCCCCAGCCCCCATCACCCGTGACACCACCCTGCAGGCAGCCCCCTCCACATGGGACAACCCTGCCCCCATCACCTGTGACACCACCCTGCAGGCAGCCCCCTCCAGATGGGACACCCACACCCCAGCCCCCATCACCCATGACACCACCTTGCAGGCAGCCCCTCCCCAGCGGACAACCCTGCCCCCATCACCTGTGACACCACCCTGCAGGCAGTCCCCTCCAGACGGGACACCCCCACCCCAGCCCCATTACCTGTGACCCCACCCGGCAGACAGCCCCCTCCAGACAGGACACCGGAACCCCAGCCCCATCACCTGTGACCCCACCCCACCCTGCAGGCAGCCCCCTCCACATGGGACAACCCAGCCCCGTTCACCTGTGATACCACACTGCAGGCAGCCCCCTCCACATGGGACAACCCTGCCACATTCACATGTGACGCCACCCTGCAGGCAACCGCCTGCAGATGAGACACCCCCACCCCATCACCCGTGACCCTACCCTGCAAGCAGCCCCCTCCACATGGGACAACCCAGCCCCCATCACCTGTGATGCCACCCTGCAGGGAACCCCCTCCATATGGGACACCCCAGCCAACATCACCCGTGACACCACCCTGCAGGCACCCTCCTCCACATGGGACACCCCAGCCCCCATCCCCGTGACACCAATCTGGAGACAGCCCCCTCCACATGGGACAACCCAGCCCCCATCACCTGTGACACCA
The DNA here is from genome assembly GCF_040938575.1 of Ambystoma mexicanum. NCBI lineage: Eukaryota > Metazoa > Chordata > Amphibia > Caudata > Ambystomatidae > Ambystoma > Ambystoma mexicanum. Next base: position 539,841,207 of record NC_090922.1, read on the forward strand.
CCCTGCAGGCAGCACCCTCCAGACGGTACACCCGCACCCAAGCCCCCATTGTGCAGGCAGTCCCCTCTACATGGGACAACCCAGCCCCCATCACCTGTGACACCACCCTGCAGGCAGCCCCCTCCAGATAGGACACCCCTACCTGAGCCCCATCACTCATGACCCCAGCCTGCAGGCAGCCCCCTCCAAATGGCACACCCCAGCCACCAACACCTGTGACACCACCCTGCAGGTAGCCCCCTCCACATGGGACACCCCAGCCCCCATCACCCATAACACCACCCTGCAGGCAGCCCCCTCCACATGAGACAGCCCAGCCCCATCACCTGTGACATCACCCTGCAGGCAGCCCCCCCACCCCAGCCCCCATCACCTGTGACGCCACCCTGCAGGCAGCCCCCTCCACATGGGACAACCTTGCCACATTCACCAGTGACACCACCCTGCAAGCAACCGCCTGCAAATGGGACCCCCCCACCCGGTCCCACCCCAGCCCCCATCACCCATGACCCCACCCTGCAGGCAGCCCTCTCCAGACGGGACACTGCAGCCCCCATCACCCATGACACCACCCTGCAGGCAGCCCCCTACACATGGGACACTGCAGCCCCCATCACCCGAGACACCACCCTGTAGGCAGCCCCCTCCACATGGGACAACCCAGCCCCCATCACCTGTTACCCCACCCTGCAGGCAGCCCCCTCCAGACAGGACACCCCACCACCCTGCAGACAGCCCCCTCCAGATGGGAGCCCCCATCACCCATGACACCACCCTGTAGGCAGCCCCCTTCACATGGAACAACCCTGCCCCCATCACTTGTGACACCACCCTACAGGCAGCCCCCTCCAGATGGGACAGCCAGCCACCATCACCCATGACACCACCATGCAGGCAGCCCCCTCCACATGGGACAGCCCAGCCCCCATCACCTGTGACACCACCCTGCAGGCAGCCTCCTCCAGATGGGACACCCCAGCCCCCATTACCTGTGACACCACCATGCAGGCAGCCCCCTCCAGACAGGACACCCCAGCCCCCATTACCTGTGACACCACCCTACAGGCAGGCCCCTCCAGATGGGACACCCCCACCCCATCACCCATGTCCCCACCCTGCAGGCATCTCCCTCCAGACGGGACACCCCAACCCCCATCACCTGTGACACCACCCTGTAGGCAGCCCCCTCCACATGTTACAACCCAGCTCCCATCACCTGTGATACCACCTGGCAAGCAGCCCCCTCCAGACGGGAAAACCCCTCCCCACCCACCATCACCGGTGACACCACCCTGCAGGCAGCCCCCTCCACATGGGACACTGCAGCCCCCATCACCCGAGACACCACCCTTTAGGAAGCCCCCTCCATATGGGACAACCCAGCCCCCATCACCTGTTACCCCACCCTGCAGGCAGCCCCCTCCAGACAGGACACCCCACCACCCTGCAGACAGCCCCCTCCAGATGGGAGCCCCCATCAGCCATGACACCACCCTGTAGGAAGCCCCCTCCACATGTTACAACCCAGCCCCCATCACCTGTGATACCACCTGCTAGGCAGCCCCCTCCAGACGGGAAACCCCTCCCCAACCACCATCACCCATGACACCATCCTGCAGGCAGCTCCCTCCAGATGAGACACCCCAGCCCCCATCACCTGTGACACCACCCTGCAGGCAGCCCCTTTCAGATGGGACAGCCCAGCCCCCATCACCCATGACACCACCATGCAGGCAGCCCCCATCACCCATGACACCACCCTGCAGGCAGCCCCCTCCACATGGGACAACTCAGCCCCCATCACATGTGACACCACCCTGCAGGCAGCCCTCCCCAGACGTGACACCCCCACCCCAGCCTTCATCACCCATGACCCCACCCTGTAGGCAGCCCCCTCCAGATGGGACACCCCAGCCCCCATCACACGTGACACAACCCTGTAGGCATCCCCCTCCACATGGGACAACTCAGCCCCCATCACCTGTGACACCACCCTGCAGGTAGCCCCCTCCACATGGTACAACCCAGCCCCCATCACCTGTGACACCACCCTGCAGGCAGCCCCCTCCACATGGGACACCCCAGCCCCATCACCCGTGACCCCACCCTGCAAGCAGCCCCCTCCACATGGAACAACCCAGCCCCCATCACCTGTGACACCACCCTGCAGACAGCCCACTCTACATGGGACAACACAGCCCCCATCATCTGTGACACCACCCTGCAGGCAGCCCCCTCCAGATGGGACACTCCCTCCTGAGCCCCCATCACTTATGACCCCACCCTGCAGGTAGCCCCCTCCAAATGGCACACCCCAGCCACCAACACCGTGACACCACCCTGCAGGCAGCCCCCTCCACATAGCCCCCATCACCCATAACACCACCCTGAAGGCAGCCCCCTACACATGAGACAGCCCAGCCCCCATCACCTGTGACACCACCCTGCAGGCAGCCACCTCCACATGGGACAACCCTGCCACATTCACCTGTGACGCCAACCTGCAGGAAACTGCCTGCAGACGGGACACCCCCACCCCAGCCCCCATCACCCATGACCCCACCCTGCAGGCATCCCCCTCCAGACGGGACACGCCAGCCCCCATCACCTGTGACACCACCCTGCAGGCAGCCCCCTCCACATGTTACAACCCAGCCCCCATTACCTGTGACACTACCCGGCAGGCAGCCCCCTCCAGATGGGAAAACCACTCCCCAACCCCCATCACCCGTGACACCACCCTGCAGGCAGCTCCCTCCAGATGGGACACCCCAGTCCCCATCACCTGTGACACCACCCTGCAGGCAGCTCCCTTCAGATGGGACACCCCAGCCCCATCACCCATGACACCACCATGCAGGCAGCCCCCTCCACATGGGACAACCCAGCCCCCATCACCTGTGACACCACCCTGCAGGCAGCCCCCTCCAGACGGGACACCCCAGCCCCCATCACCTGTGACCCCACCCTGCAGACAGCCCCCTCCAGACGGGGCACTGCAGACCCCATCACTGGTGACACCACCCAGCAGGCCGCCCCCTCCAGACAGGAAACCCCAACCCCAGCCCCATCATCCGTGACCCCATCCTGCAGGCAGCCCCCTCCACATGGGACAACCCAATCCCCATCACCTGTGACACCACCCTTCAGGCAGCCCCCTCCACATGGTACAGCCCAGCCCCATCACCTGTGACACCACCCTGCAGGCAGCCCCCTCCTGACAGGACACCCCCACCCCAGCCCCCACCACCCATGACACCACCTTGCAGGCAGCCCCCTCCACATGGGATACTCCAGCCCCCATCACCCATGCCACCACCCTGCAGGTAGCCCCCTCCACATTGGACAACCCAGCCCATCATCTGTGACACCACCCTTCAGGCAGCCCCCTCCAGATGGGACACCCCAGCCCCGATCACCTGTGACACCACCCTGCAGGCAGCCCCCTCCACATGGGACACCCCAGCCCACATCACCCAGAACACCACCCTGCAGGCAGCCCCCTCCACATGAGACAGCCCAGCCTCCATCACCTGTGACACCACCCTGCAGGCAGCCCCCTCCACATGGGACAACCCAGCCCCCATCACCTGTGACGCCACCCTGCAGGCAGCCCCCTCCAGATAGGACACCCCAGCCACCATCACCTGTGACAGCAACCTGCAGGCAGCCCCCTCCACATGGGACAACCCAGCCCCCATCACCTGTGACACCACCCTGCAGGCAGCACCCTCCAGACGGGACACCCCTGCTCAAGACCCCATCACCCATGACACCATCCTGCAGGCAGCCCCCTCTACATGGGACAACCCAGCCCCATCACCTGTGACACCACCCTGCAGGCAACCCCCTCCAGATAGGACACCCCCACCTGAGCCCCCATCACTCATGACCCCACCCTGCAGGCAGCCCACTCCAAATGGCACACCCCAGCCGCCAACACCCGTGACACCACCCTGCAGGCAGCCCCCTCCACATGGGACAACCCTGCCCTATCACATGTGACACTACCCTGCAGGCAGCCCCCTCCAGATGGGACACCCCCACCCCAGCCCCCATCACCCATGACACCACCCTGCAGCCAGCCCGCTCCACAGGGGACAACCCAGCCCCCATCACCTGTGACATCACCCTGCAGGCAGCCCCCTCCAGACAGGACAGCCCCACCCCAGCCCCATCACCTGTGACCCCACCCGACAGACAGCCCCCTCCAGACGGGGCACCGCAGACCCCATTACCGGTGACACCACCCTGCAGGCAGCCCCCTCCAGACAGGACACTGCAACCCCAGCCCCATCACCCGTGACTTCACCCCACCCTGCAGGCAGCCCCCTCCACATGGGACAACCCAGCCCCCATCACCTGTGATACCACCCTGCAGGCAGCCCCCTCCACATGGGACAACCCTGCCACATTCACCTGTGACGCCACCCTGCAGGCAACCGCCTGCAGATGGGACATCCCCGCCCCATCAACCCTGACCCCAACCTGCAAGCAGCCCCCTCCACATGGGACAGCCCAGCCCCCATCACCTGTGATGCCACCCTGCAGGCAGCCCCCTCCAGATGGGACACACCAGCCACCATCACCCGTAACACCACCCTGCAGGCACCCTCCTCCACTTGGGACACCCCAGCCCACATCACCCGTGACACCAACCTGCAGACAGCCTCCTCCACATGGGACAACCCAGCCCCCATCACCTGTGACACCACCCTGCAGGCAGCACCCTCCAGACGGGTCACCCCCACCCAAGCCCCCATCACCCATGACACCATCCTGCAGGCAGCCCCCTCCAAATGGCACACCCCAGCCACCAACACCCGTGACACCACCCTGCAGGCAGCCCCCTCCACATGGGACAGCCCAGCCCCCATCACCCATAACACCACCCTGCAGGCAGCCCCCCCACCCCAGCCCCCATCACCTGTGACACCACCCTGCAGGCAGCCCCCTCCACATGGGACAACCCTGCCACATTTACCAGTGATGCCACCCTGCAGGCAACCGCCTGCAGATGGGACACCCCCAGCCCCCATCACCCATGACCCCTCCCTGCAGGCAGCCCCCTCCAAACGGGACACCCCAGCCCCCATCACCCATGACACCACCCTGCAGGCAGCCCCCTCCACATGGGACACTGCAGCCCCCATCACCCGAGACACTACCATGTAGGCAGCCCCCTCCACATGGGACAACCCAGCCCCCATCACCTGCTACCCCACCCTGCAGGCAGCCCCGTCCAGACAGGACACCCCACCAGCCTGCAGACAGCCCCCTCCAGATCGGAGCCCCCATCACCCATGACGCCACCCTGCAGGCAACCGCCTGCAGATGGGACACTCCCACCCCAGCCCCCATCACCCATGACCCCACCCTGCAGGCTGCCCCCTCCAGACGGGACACCCCAGCCCCCATCACCCATGACATCACCCTGCAGGCAGCCCCCTCCAGACGGGACACTGCAGCCCCCATTACCCAAGAAACCACCCTGTAGGCAGCCCCCTCCACATGGGACAACCCAGCCCCGTCACCTGTTACCCCACCCTGCAGGCAGCCCCCTCCAGACAGGACACCCCACCACCCTGCAGACAACCCCCTCCACATGGGACAACCCTGCCACATTCACCAGTGACTCCACCCTGCAGGCATCCGCCTGCAGATGGGACTCCCCCACCCCAGCCCCCATCACCCATGACCCCACCCTGCAGGCAGCCCCCTCCAGACGGGACACCCCAGCCCCCATTACCCATGACACAACCCTGTAGGCAGCCCCCTCCACATGGGACAACCCTGCCCCCATCACCTGTGACACCACCCTGTAGGCAGCCCCCTCCACATGGGAAAACCCTGCCCCCATCACCTGTGACACCACCCTACAGGCAGCCCCCTCCAGATGGGACACCCCCACCCCATCACCCATGTCCCCACCCTGCAGGCATCCCCCTCCAGACTGGACACCTCAACCCCCATCACCTGTGACACCACCCTGTAGGCAGCCCCCTCCACATGTTACAACCCAGCCCCCATCACCTGTGATACCACCTGGCAGGCAGCCCCCTCCAGATGGGAAAACCACTCCCCAACCACCATCACCCGTGACACCACCCTGCAGGTAGCTCCCTCCAGATGGGACACTCCAGGCCCCATCACCTGTGACACCACCCTGCAGGCAGCCCCCTTCAGATGGGACACCCTAGCCCCCATCACCCGTGACACCACCATGCAGGCAGCCCCCTCCACATGGGACAACCCAGCCCCCATCACCTGTGACACCACCCTGCAGGCAGCCTCCTCCAGATGGGACATCCCAATACCCATTACCTGTGACACCACCATGCAGACAGCCCCCTCCAGACAGGACACCCCAGCCCCCATCACCTGGGACACCACCCTGCAGGCAGGCCCTTCAGATGGGACACCCCAGCCCCATCACCCGTGACACCACCATGCAGGCAGCCCCCTCCACATGGGACAGCCCAGCCCCCATCACCTGTGACACCATCCTGCAGGCAGCCGCCTCCAGATGGGACACCCCAGCCCCCATTACCTGTGAAACCACCCTGCAGGCAGGCCCCTCCAGATGGGACACCCCAATCCCCACCACCCATGACACCACCCTGCAGGCAGCCCCCTCCACATGTTACAACCCAGCCCCCATCACCCATGACACCACCCTGCAGGAATCCCCCTCCACATGGGACATCCCAGCCCCCATCACCTGTGACACCACCCTGCAGGCAGCCCCCCCCAGACGGGTCACCCCCACCCCAGTCCCCAACACCCGTGACACCACCCTGCAGGCAGCCCCCTCCACATGGGACAACCCTGCCCCCATCACCTGTGACACCACCCTGCAGGCAGCCCCCTCCAGATGGGACACCCCCAACCGAGCCCCCATCACCCATGACACCACCCTGCAGGCAGCCCCCTCCACATGGGACAACCCTGCCACATTCACCAGTGAAGCCACCCTGCAGGCAACCCCCTCCACATGGGACATCCCAGCCCCCATCACCTGTGACACCACCCTGCAGGCAGCCCCCTCCAGACGGGTCACCCCCACCCCAGTCCCCAACACCCGTGACACCACCCTGCAGGCAGCCCCCTCCACATGGGACAACCCAGCCCCCATCACCTGTGGCACCACCCTGCAGGCATCCCCCTCCACATGGGACATCTCAGCCCCCATCACCTGTGACACCACCCTGCAGGCAGCCCCCTCCAGACAGGTCACCCCCACCCCAGCCCCCATCACCCGTGACACCACCCTGCAGGCAGCCCCCTCCACATGGGACAACCCAGCCCCGATCACAGGTGACACCACCCTGCAGGCAGCCCCCTTCAGACGGGACACACCCACCCCAGCCCCATCATCTATGACCCCACCCGGCAGACAGCCCCTCCAGATGGGGCACCGCAGACCCCATCACCGGTGACACCACCCTGCAGGAAGCCCCCTCCAGACGGGACACCACAACCCCAGCCCCATCACCCGTGACCCGACCCCACCCTGCAGGCAGCCCCCTCCACATGGGCCAACCCAGCCCCCATTACCTGTGACACCACCCTGCAGGTAACCCTCCACATGGTACAACCCAGCCCCCATCACCTGTGTCACCATCCTGCAGGCAGCCCCCTCCACATGGAAAACCCCAGCACCATCACCTGTGACCCCACCCTGCAAGCAGCCCCCTCCACATGGGACAACCCGGACCCCATCACCTGTGACGCTAACCTGCAGGCAGCCCCCTCCAGATGGGACATCCCAGCCACCATCATCGTGACACCACCCTGCAGGCACCCTCCTCCACATGGGACACCTCAGGCCCCATCACCCGTGACATCAACCTGCAGGCAGCCCCCTCTACATGGGATAAACCAGTCCCCATCATCTGTGACACCACCCTGCAGGCAGCCCCCTGCAGATGGGACACCCCCTCCTGAGCCCCATCACTCATAACCCCACCCTACAGGCAGCCCCCTCCACATAGGACACCCCAGCCCCCATCACCCATGACCCCACCCTGCAGGCCTCCCCCTCCAGACGGGACACGCCAGCCCCCATCACCTGTGACACCACCCTGCAGGCAGCCCCCTCCACATGTTACTACCCAGCCCCCATTACCTGTGACACTACCCGGCAGGCAGCCCCCTCCTGACGGAAAAACCCCTCCCCAACCCCCATCACCCGTGACACCACCCTGCAGGCAGCCCCCTCCAGATGGGACACACCAGCCACCATCACCCGTAACACCACCCTGCAGGCACCCTCCTCCACTTGGGACACCCCAGCCCACATCACCCGTGACACCAACCTGCAGACAGCCTCCTCCACATGGGACAACCCAGCCCCCATCACCTGTGACACCACCCTGCAGGCAGCACCCTCCAGACGGGTCACCCCCACCCAAGCCCCCATCACCCATGACACCATCCTGCAGGCAGCCCCCTCCAAATGGCACACCCCAGCCACCAACACCCGTGACACCACCCTGCAGGCAGCCCCCTCCACATGGGACAGCCCAGCCCCCATCACCCATAACACCACCCTGCAGGCAGCCCCCCCACCTCAGCCCCCATCACCTGTGACACCACCCTGCAGGCAGCCCCCTCCACATGGGACAACCCTGCCACATTTACCAGTGATGCCACCCTGCAGGCAACCGCCTGCAGATGGGACACCCCGAGCCCCCATCACCCATGACCCCTCCCTGCAGGCAGCCCCCTCCAAACGGGACACCCCAACCCCCATCACCCATGACACCACCCTGCAGGCAGCCCCCTCCACATGGGACACTGCAGCCCCCATCACCCGAGACACTACCATGTAGGCAGCCCCCTCCACATGGGACAACCCAGCCCCCATCACCTGTTACCCCACCCTGCAGGCAGCCCCGTCCAGACAGGACACTCCACCAGCCTGCAGACAGCCCCCTCCAGATCGGAGCCCCCATCACCCATGACGCCACCCTGCAGGCAACCGCCTGCAGATGGGACACCCCCACCCCAGCCCCCATCACCCATGACCCCACCCTGCAGGCTGCCCCCTCCAGACGGGACACCCCAGCCCCCATCACCCATGACATCACCCTGCAGGCAGCCCCCTCCAGATGGGACACTGCAGCCCCCATTACCCGAGAAACCACCCTGTAGGCAGCCCCCTCCACATGGGACAACCCAGCCCCGTCACCTGTTACCCCACCCTGCAGGCAGCCCCCTCCAGACAGGACACCCCACCACCCTGCAGACAGCCCCCTCCACATGGGACAACCCTGCCACATTCACCAGTGACTCCACCCTGCAGGCATCCGCCTGCAGATGGGACTCCCCCACCCCAGCCCCCATCACCCATGACCCCACCCTGCAGGCAGCCCCCTCCAGACGGGACACCCCAGCCCCCATCACCCATGACTCACCCTGCAGGCAGCCCCCTCCACATGGGACACTGCAGCCCCCATCACCCATGACACAACCCTGTAGGCAGCCCCCTCCACATGGGACAACCCTGCCCCCATCACCTGTGACACCACCCTGTAGGCAGCCCCCTCCACATGGGAAAACCCTGCCCCCATCACCTGTGACACCACCCTACAGGCAGCCCCCTCCAGATGGGACACCCCCACCCCATCACCCATGTCCCCACCCTGCAGGCATCCCCCTCCAGACTGGACACCTCAACCCCCATCACCTGTGACACCACCCTGTAGGCAGCCCCCTCCACATGTTACAACCCAGCCCCCATCACCTGTGATACCACCTGGCAGGCAGCCCCCTCCAGATGGGAAAACCACTCCCCAACCACCATCACCCGTGACACCACCCTGCAGGTAGCTCCCTCCAGATGGGACACTCCAGGCCCCATCACCTGTGACACCACCCTGCAGGCAGCCCCCTTCAGATGGGACACCCTAGCCCCCATCACCCGTGACACCACCATGCAGGCAGCCTCCTCCACATGGGACAACCCAGCCCCCATCACCTGTGACACCACCCTGCAGGCAGCCTCCTCCAGATGGGACATCCCAATACCCATTACCTGTGACACCACCATGCAGGCAGCCCCCTCCAGACAGGACACCCCAGCCCCCATCACCTGGGACACCACCCTGCAGGCAGGCCCTTCAGATGGGACACCCCAGCCCCATCACCCGTGACACCACCATGCAGGCAGCCCCCTCCACCTGTGACACCATCCTGCAGGCAGCCGCCTCCAGATGGGACACCCCAGCCCCCATTACCTGTGAAACCACCCTGCAGGCAGGCCCCTCCAGATGGGACACCCCAATCCCCACCACCCATTACCCCACCCTGCAGGCAGCCCCCATCACCTGTGACACCACCTGTAAGCAGGCCCCTCCAGACGGGACACCCCCACCCTAGCCTCATCACCCATGACACCACCCTGCAGGCAGCCCCCTCCACATGTTACAACCCAGCCCCCATCACCCAAGACACCACCCTGCAGGCATCCCCCTCCACATGGGACATCCCAGCCCCCATCACCTGTGACACCACCCTGCAGGCAGCCCCCTCCAGACGGGTCACCCCCACCCCAGTCCCCAACACGCGTGACACCACCCTGCAGGCAGCCCCCTCCACATGGGACAACCCTGCCCCCATCACCTGTGAAACCACCCTGCAGGCAGCCCCCTCCCGATGGGACACCCCCAACCGAGCCCCCATCACCCATGACACCACCCTGCAGGCAGCCCCCTCCACATGGGACAACCCTGCCACATTCACCAGTGAAGCCACCCTGCAGGCAACCCCCTCCACATGGGACATCCCAGCCCCCATCACCTGTGACACCACCCTGCAGGCAGCCCCCTCCAGACGGGTCACCCCCACCCCAGTCCCCAACACCCGTGACACCACCCTGCAGGCAGCCCCCTCCACATGGGACAACCCAGCCCCCATCACCTGTGGCACCACCCTGCAGGCATCCCCCTCCACATGGGACATCTCAGCCCCCATCACCTGTGACACCACCCTGCAGGCAGCCCCCTCCAGACAGGTCACCCCCACCCCGGCCCCCATCACCCGTGACACCACCCTGCAGGCAGCCCCCTCCACATGGGACAACCCAGCCCCGATCACAGGTGACACCACCCTGCAGGCAGCCCCCTTCAGACGGGACACCCCCACCCCAGCCCCATCATCTATGACCCCACCCGGCAGACAGCCCCTCCAGATGGGGCACCGCAGACCCCATCACCGGTGACACCACCCTGCAGGAAGCCCCCTCCAGACGGGACACCACAACCCCAGCCCCAGCACCTGTGACCCGACCCCACCCTGCAGGCAGCCCCCTCCACATGGGCCAACCCAGCCCCCATCACCTGTGACACCACCCTGCAGGTAGCCCCTCCACATGGTACAACCCAGCCCCCATCACCTGTGTCACCATCCTGCAGGCAGCCCCATCCACATGGAAAACCCCAGCAACATCACCTGTGACCCCACCCTGCAAGCAGCCCCCTCCACATGGGACAACCCGGACCCCATCACCTGTGACGCTACCCTGCAGGCAGCCCCCTCCAGATGGGACATCCCAGCCACCATCATCGTGACACCACCCTGCAGGCACCCTCCTCCACATGGGACACCTCAGGCCCCATCACCCGTGACATCAACCTGCAGGCAGCCCCCTCTACATGGGATAAACCAGTCCCCATCATCTGTGACACCACCCTGCAGGCAGCCCCCTCCAGATGGGACACCCTCCTGAGCCCCATCACTCATAACCCCACCCTACAGGCAGCCCCCTCCACATAGGACACCCCAGCCCCCATCACCCATGACCCCACCCTGCAGGCCTCCCCCTCCAGACGGGACACGCCAGCCCCCATCACCTGTGACACCACCCTGCAGGCAGCCCCCTCCACATGTTACTACCCAGCCCCCATTACCTGTGACACTACCCGGCAGGCAGCCCCCTCCTGACGGAAAAACCCCTCCCCAACCCCCATCACCCGTGACACCACCCTGCAGGCAGCCCCCTCCAGATGGGACACCCCAGTCCCCATCACCTGTGACACCACCCTGCAGGCAGCCCCCTTCAGATGGGACACCCCAGCCCCATTACCCATGACACCACCATGCAGGCAGCCCCCTCCACATGGGACAACCCAGGCCCAATCACTTGTGACACCACCCTGCAGGCAGCCACCTCCAGACGGGACACCCCAGCCCCCATCACCTGTGACACCACCCTGCAGGCAGCCCCCTCCAGATGGGACACCCCAGCCCCCATCACCCATGACCCACCCTGCAGGCAGCCCCCATCACCTGTGACACCACCCTGTAGGTAGCCCCCTCCAGACAGGACACCCCCACCCTAGCCCCATCACCCATGACCCCACCCTGTAGGCAGCCCCCTCCAGATGGGACACCCCAGCCCCCATCACCTGTGACACCACCCTGCAGGCATCCCCCTCCACATAGGACAACCCAGCCCCCATCACCTGTGACACCACCCTGTAGGCAGCCCCCTCCAGATGGGACACCCCCACCCCAGCCCCATCACCCGTGAGCCCACCCTGCAGACAGCCCCCTCCAGACGGGCACCGCAGGCCCCATCACTGGTGACACCACACAGCAGGCAGCCCCCTCCAGACGGGACACCCCAACCCCAGCCCCATAACCCGTGACCCCACCCCAGCCCCATCACCCGTGACCCCACCCTGCAGGCAGCCCACTCCACATGGGACAACCCAATCCCCATCACCTGTGACACCACCCTGCAGGCAGCCCCCTCCACATGGTACGACCCAGCCCCCATCACCTGTGACACCACCCTGCAGGCAGCCCCCTCCAGACAGGACACCCCCACCCCAGCCCCCATCACCCATGACACCACCCTGCAGGCAGCCCCCTCCACATGGGATACTCCAGCCCCCATCACCTGTGACACCACCCTGCAGGTTGCCCCCTCCACATTGGACAACCCAGCCCATCACCTGTGACACCACCCTGCATGCAGCCCCCTCCAGATGGGACACCCTAGCCCCCATCACCTGTGACACCACCCTGCAGGCAGCACCCTCCAGATGAGACACCCCCACCCAAGCCTGCATCACCCATGACACCATCCTGCAGTCAGCCCCCTCTACATGGGACAACCCAGCCCCCATCATCTGTGACACCACCCTGCAGGCAGCCCCCTCCAGATGGGACACCCCCACCTGAGCCTCCATCACTCATGTCCCCACCCTGCAGGCAGCCTCCTCCAAATGACACACCCCAGCTGCCAACACCCGTGACACCACCCTGCAGACAGCCCCCTTCACATGGGACACCCCAGCCCCCATCACCCATAACACCACCCTACAGGCAGCCCCCTCCACATGAGACAGCCCAGCCCCCATCACCTGTGACACCACCCTGCAGGCAGCCCCCCATAACCTGTGACACCACCCTGCAGGCAGCCCCCTCCACATTGGACAACCCTGCCACCTTCACCTGTGACGACACCCTGCAGGCAACCGCCAGCAGACGGGTCACCCCCAACCCCCATCACCCATGACCCCACCCTGCAAGCAGCCCCCTCCAGACGGGACACCCCATCCCCCATCACCCATGACACCACCCTGCAGGCAGCCCCCTCCACATGGGACACTCCAGCCCCCATCACCCGAGACACCACCCTGTAGGCAGCCCCCTCCACATGGGACAACCCAGCCCCCATCACCTGTTACCCCACCCTGCAGGCAGCCCCCTCCAGACAGGACACCCCAGCCCACATCACCCGTGACACCTCCCTGCAGACGGCCCCCTCCAGATGGGAGCCCCCATCACCCATGACACCACCCTGTAGGCAGCCCCCTCCACATGGGACAACCCTGCCCCCATCACCTGTGACACCACCCTGCATGCAGTCCCCTCCAGATGGAACAACCCCACCCCATCACCCATGACCCCACCCTGTAGGCAGCCCCCTCCACATGGGACACTACAGCCCCCATCACCCGAGACACCACCCTGTAGGCAGCCCACTCCACATGGGACAACCCAGCCCCCATCACCTGTGACACCACCCTGCATGCAGTCCCCTCCAGATGGAACAACCCTCCCCCCATCACCTGTGACACCACCCTGCAGGCAGCCCCCTCCACATGGGACACTACAGCCCCCATCACCCGAGACACCACCCTGTAGGCAGCCCACTCCACATGGGACAACCCAGCCCCCATCACCTGTTACCCCACCCTGCAGGCAGCCCCCTCCAGACAGGACACCCAGGCCCACATCACCCGTGACACCTCCCTGCAGACGGCCCCCTCCAGATGGGAGCCCCCATCACCCATGACACCACCCTGTAGGCAGCCCCCTCCACATGGGACAACCCTTCCCCCATCACCTTTGACACCACCCTGCATGCAGTCCCCTCCAGATGGGATACCCCCACCCCATCACACATGACCCCACCCTGCAGGCATCCCCCTCCAGACGGGACACCCCAGCCCCCATCACCTGTGACACCACCCTGCAGGCAGCCCCCTCCACATGGGACAACCCAGCCCCCATCACCTGTTACCCCACCCTGCAGACAGCCCCCTCCAGATGGGAGCCCCCATCACCCAGGACACCACCCTATAGGCAGCCCCCTCCACATGGGACAACCCTGCCCTCATCAACTTGACACCACCCTGCATGCAGTCCCCTACAGATGGGACAACCCCACCCCATCACCCATGACCCCACCCTGCAGGCATCCCCCTCCAGACGGGACACCCCAGCCCCCATCACCTGTGACACCACGCTGCAGGCAGCCCCCTCCACATGTTATAACCCAGCCTCCATCACCTGTGACACCACCCGGCAGGCAGCCCCCTCCAGACGGGAAAACCCCTCTCCAGCCCACATCACCCGTGACACCACCCTGCAGACAGCCCCTCCAGATGGGAGACCCCATCACCCATGACACCACCCTGTTGGCAGCCCCCTCCAGACGGGACACCCCAGCCCCCATCACCAGTGACACCACCCTGCAGGCAGCCCCCTCCACATGGGACACTACAGACCCCATCACCCGAGACACCACCCTGTAGGCAGCCCCCTCCACATGGGACAACCCAGCCCCCATCACCCGTGACACCACCCTGCAGACAACCCCCTCCAGATGGGAGCCCCCATCACCCATGACACCACCCTGTAGGCAGCCCCCTCCAGATGGGACACCCCCACCCGATCACCCATGAACCCACACTGCAGGCATCCCCCTCCAGACGGGACACCCCAGCCCCCATCACCTGTGACACCACCCTGCAGGCAGCCCCCTCCACATGTTACAACCCAGCCCTCATCACCTGTGACACCACCCGGCAGGCAGCCCCCTCCAGATGGGAAAACGCCTCTCCAACCCCCATCACCTGTGACACCACCTTGCAGGCAGCTCCCTCCAGATGGGACACCCAAGCCCTCATCACCTGTGACACCACCCTGCAGGCATCCCCCTCCACATGGGACAACCCAGCCCCCATCACCTGTCACACCACCCTTCAGGCAGCCCCCTCCAGATGGGTCACCCCCACCCTAGCCCCCATCACCCATGACACCACCATGCAGGCAGCCCCCTCCACATGGGACAACCCTGCCTCCATCACCTGTGACACCACCCTCCAGGCAGCCCCCTCCAGACGGGACAACCCCACCCCAGCCCCCATCTCCCATGACACCATCTTGCAGGCAGCCCCCTCCAGATGGGACAACCCCACCCCAGCCCCCATCTCCCATGACACCACCCTGCAGGCAGCCCCCTTCACATGGTCCAACCCAGCCCCCATCACCTGTGACACCACCCTGCAGGCAGCCCCCTCCACAGGGGACAACCCAGCCCCCATCACCTGTGACACCACCCTGCAGACAGCCCCCTCCAGACGGGGCAACGCAGACCCCATCACTGGTGACACTACCCTGCAGGCAGCCCCCTCCAGACGGGACACCCCAACCCCATCACCCGTGACCCCACCCCAGCCCCATCACCCATGACCCCACCCTGCAGGCAGCCCCCTCCACATGGGCAACCCATCCCCCATCACCTGTGACACTACCCTGCAGACAGCCTCCTCCACATGGTACAGCCCAGCCCCCATCACCTGTGACACCACCCTGCAGGCAGCCCCTTCCAGACAGGACACCCCCACCCCAGCCCCCATCACCCATGACACCACCCTGCCGGCAGCCCCCTCCAGATGGGACACCCCTGCCCCCATCACCCATGACACCACCCTGCAGGTATCCCCCTCCACATTGGACAACCCAGCCCCATCACCTGTGACACCACCCTGCAGGCAGCCCCCTCCAGATGGGACACCCCAGCCCCCATCACCTGTGACACCACCCTGCAGGCAGCCCCCTCCAGACGGAACCCCCATCACCCGTGACACCACCCTGCAGGCAGCCCCCTCCAGATGGGACACCGCAGCCCCAACCACCCTGCAGTCAGCCCCCTTCACATGCGACATCACCTGTATGGTGAAGCCTGACACAGTGACACATCATCACTCCATCGATTGTGTGTCGTGGACCTTGACTGCTGTGTAGTGACACCAGCCAAAGTATCCACTGGAACATGTATCCTACAAGCGAAAATGAATGCATTTAATCGGGCCACATCCATGAGTGTGTCAGCTGGGCAAACAGATTAGCTGTCTGCAACCATCTCCCAACATACACATGAAACAAGAGAATGTAAATGTGAGTGCCAGCTGGCCATCTGACAATGTCATGGCATCAATGCCCAGGGACAAATTGTTTACCAATGACAGCATCCCAAATGTCCTCAATGTGTGCCACATGAACAAACACTGGCTGTGTTCCCCACAGCCTGAGCTACATTGAGCTGCTATTCCTAGAAGAGAATCCCTAATAAACACTTCACTGTTATGCCCATGTGTGAAGGACATGGCAATCAGACAGTGCAGCATGCACCAAGTCAGTTGCTATGGGCAGCCAATGTGTAAATACCATGAAATGGCAAAAGTGTCGCCCAGTGCAAGAGGTCGACCAACACCACAGATGATGATAACTGTAAAAACACATGCTGGTGAATTGCTAAAACACCACCTGTGTGTTACAGAGCATCAAGCAAATCAGGTGCAAATGGCCTAAACATGCAACACTCCCACAGTTACCCCATCCACCTAACTTAGAAACACATTGAAAGCAAATACACAGAGATGCTGCACATGTGAAGGGAAATGCTATTTGCCTGTGCACACACAAAATCCGACTCCACACACCACCCCAGTCAGCCCCATGTGTATACTCACCCCGCAAACAAATCCAGAACATAACACATGCAAGTAAGCAAACACACACATGACTATCAATGGGCAGGATCCGGGCCACTAAATGGACTACCAAACAGGCACACTGCAAAAATAACTGTGAATGAAAAGAGTGTGAGAGTAAAAATAAATGATATTAAACAGTTGTATTCCCAGCATACATACTGTAAATACAATAATAAATCATAATATTAAAATATGTTCATGTAAAAATACAAATTCAAAAAATGTACATGTGTATAAAAAATATGTCCTCCAAAAAATCAATAAAATCAATAATAAAACTCCCCAAACACACCAAAAAACTATGTACAATAAAAAATGGAGGATAGTCCAAAGTCCACCCCAAACTAAAAAAAAATAAAAGGAAACTTACAGCTACATAAGTGTGCACAAAACAAATGGACTAATATCCGCGAGGCTAGCTCCAAATCATAATGAAAAATTAAATGAAACTTATCTACAAAACTATGTACACAGGCAGCGGGCTAGTACACCTTGTCACCAAACTCTCTCATTGTCTCGGCCAGGGCATCATCGAGCACGGCATCCACTTCCCCGAAGCGTGCCTCTGCTCTCACCTCAAGGGCTTGCAGGGACTCCAGCATGGCCCTCTCCATCCCCTCTCACTCCCTGCAAGTTTCCTCGAGGATATCAGCCTGCCTCTCTGCCCGACACAGTGCAATCTCTCCCCTGGCTATGGTGACTCTCGCCTCCCGAGCCTGCTGCCTCTCTGCCCAGATTTGCTGCCTGTACTGCATGAACACGGAAGACATTCTTGTTCGAAGGTCCACATGTGTGCCCTGCCTGACGCCGGATACCTGCCTCTCTGAGATGGGAGGTCATGAGTACAATAGCCTCCTACTTTGAGCCTGCTGCTGCTAAATTGCCCGGTGCCTGCTTCGTAAGGACACCCTCCGGGCTGATGACATCACCCGGGGTGTCGGGTCCGTGCCCTGCTCCTGGGATCCTGCTCTCCCACCATTGCCATTGCTCCTGTCGTTCCCTGGATCGGCATGGTGACCACCTCGGCTGATCCACTGGCGACTCCCAACTCATCCAGGGATGTTAGCTCCACCAGATGGGCCGATGTGGGTGGGACTGGTGCAGAGGGGCCCCTGGTGGGATCTGAGACGAAATGTGCCCGGTAGGACAACTGGCGCACAGGGGAGCAAGACAAGGAGGGGGTTGCATAAGTGGCCAGCCCACGCATCCAATTTGATACTAGGGGCCTCATTACGAGGTGGGCGGTAAGGGATTACCGGTACCGGTAAGGGCACCGGTACCGGTAATCCCTTACCGCCCTATTATGAGTTCCCTTTGCAGGTCCTCCCTTAATGCCTGGTTTTACCAGGCGTTAAGGACGGAATCCGCAAAGGGACTTTGGTGCTAATAACGGTACCGCAATTTGCGGTACCGTTATTAGCGCCTTCCCCATTCCCATTGAGCCCTACGGGGGCTCAAATGGGAATGGGGAAGGGCCCTGGTGGATGGGGAATTACTGCCCCGCCAACCTTGGAATGGGGCGGTAAGAGCTCCATTCACCAGGGCGGAGTCGGTAAGGATTTGGAGGCAGCCATGGCACTATGGTTACCTCCAAACTCATAATGAGGCCCTAGGAATGCTACTAGCCAGTTCAGGAGACGCCACACGTCATTGTGATGCCTGCACCTCATCACGAATGCCGCTGGGACGCTTCTCGATACCGACTAGTAGGGGACCACTCTGTCGCAAATGGCACCATCCGCAGACAATGGGGTATCGGTCTGGGTGGAAACAACTGACACTTGCGGATGGCTATGGCGTGGGGCATGCCTGCAGGTGCATACTGCTGCAGGCGCTGACACAGGGACATGATTTTGCACAGGTACCTCCACAGTGACCTGCACAGCCTCAAGCCCCTAGGCCAGGACTGTAGCAGTCACACCCACCTCATCACCAGGCCGGGCCCCATAGACTGGGCTAATACAGACCCCTCCCCCACATCATCCCCCGCCAACCTGGATGCCTCCCCATCGTCTTCTGCAAAGGATGGCCCCTGTGTGTGGTCACCTGCCCCCCCCCCCCCGCTGCCGAGGAGTCCACATCCACCTTCGCCCTCTTGGCCCTCCTCTCAGCAGATGTGGCCGATGGCTCATACGCGGCACCAGACTCTCGCCTCCCGAGCCTGCTGCCTCTCTGCCCGGATTCGCTGCTGTACCGCACGAACACGGAAGACTTGTTCTTGTTCAAAGGTCCACATGTGCGCCCTGTCTGACGCCGGATACTTGCCTCTCTGAGATGGGAGGCCATGAGTACAATAGCCTCCTACTTTGAGCCTGCTGCTGCTAAATTGCCCGGTTCCTGCTTCGTAAGGACACCATCCGGGCTGATAACATCACCCGGGGTGTCGGGCCCATGCCATGCTCCTGGGTTCCTGCTCTCCCTCCATTGCCATTGCTCCTGTCGTCCCCTGGATCGGCATGGTGACCACCTCAGCTGATCCGCTGGCGACTCCCAACTCATGCAGGGATTTTAGCTCCACCAGATAGGCCGATGTGGGTGGGACTGGTGCACAGGGGCGGCCTCTGGTGGAATCTGGGCCGAAATGCGCCTGGTAGGACAACTGGCGGATAGGGGAGCAAGACAAGGATGGCGTTGCATAAGTGGCCAGCCCACGCATCCAATTCGAGACTAGGGGCCTCATTACGAGGTGGGCGGTAAGGGATTACCGGTACCGGTAAGGGCACCGGTACCGGTAATCCCTTACCGCCCTATTACAAGTTCCCTTTGCAGGTCCTCCTTTAACGCCTGGTTTTATCAGGCGTTAAGGACGGGACCCGCAAAGGGACTTTGGTGCTAATAACGGTACCGCACCGTTATTAGCGCCTGCCCCATTCCCATTGAGCCCTACGGGGGCTCAAATGGGAATGGGGAAGGGCCCTGGTGAATGGGGAATTACCCCCCCCCCGCCAACCTTGGAATGGGGCGGTAATAGCTCCATTCACCAGGGCGGAGTCGGTAAGCATTTGGAGGCAGCCATGGCGCTAAAAGCGCCATGGTTACCTCCAAACTCCTAATGAGGCCCTAGGAATGCTACTAGCCAGTTCTGGAGACGCCACACGTCATTGTGATGCCTGCAACTCATCAAAAATGCCGCTGGTACGCTTCTCCATACCGCCTAGTAGAGGACCACTCTGTCGCAAATGGCACCATCCGCAGACAATGGGGTATCGGTCTGGGTGGAAACAACTGACACTTGCGGATGGGTCTGGCCTGGGGCATGGCCGCAGGTGCATACTGCTGCAGGTGCTGACACAGGGACAGGATTTTGCACAGGTACCTCCACAGTGACCTGCACAGCCTCAAGCCCCTAGGTCAGGACTGTAGCAGTCACACCCACCTCATCACCCAGGTCGGGCCCCATAGACTGGGCTAATACAGACCCCTCCCCCACATCATCCCCCGCCAACCTGGATGCCTCCCCATCGTCTTCCGCAATGGATGGCCCCTGTGTGTGGTCACCTGTCCCTCCCCCGCTGCCGAGGAGTCCACATCCACCTTTGCCCTCTTGGACCTCCTCTCAGCAGCTGTGGCCGATGGCTCATTCGCTGCACCAGCCTCCTCGCACCCGGAAGATGTTGTTTCCATGGGGCGTGGCTGGGCCTTGCGTCTCTGCCCGGTAGAGGCATCCCTGCTGCCTTGCTCCACAGCACTTTCTCTGCTCTCTTCTTCCAAATGCAGCTGTGGATAAAGGGACATAGAACACAAACATCAGGGTGTTAGGGAGAATTCTCTGTTTAGGCTGAATTTCCTAACCTAGTGAGTCCCCCAGCAGCTATGCTGGATTTCTGGAGTTTGTTTTTTCCCATCCTGCCAAGAGTGAGACTCTTTTTCTCCCACTCTTGGACATGAATGCGTGTAATTCCCTTGAATGTCAATGTGTTCTATGGGCTATGGGGTCTTTTACTCCATACGGTCTCATATGTTTTGCTATGTGTGTTACACTGCACCCTACGTGCCGTAACACTGGGGCATCCTAGCGGACCTCCATCATAGACTCCATACCCGGGGACTGACTACTGTCTCCCCGGGCATGTAAAGTCACCATTGGCTTTACTAGACCTAAATTTACTAACAGAACTGGTACAAACCATCCTATTGTGGACGTACTAGTAGGGGTAATTCGATTACTCCTGGGTCTGTTGTTCGAGGGGGCACTGTCCCGTCCCCCTCGTCGAGTTTTGGCTGGTGGCAGTGGAAACTACTTGTTATGTTCGACCCCGAATATAACCCTACGGGATTCTTCCCATTGTTAGAGATTGATACTGTTTCTCGTTAATCTCTAACATACCTCCGGTCTACTTATCTTAAATAAGTCTATCGGATGGTATTTTCTGCCAGAACTCGGCTTTTTAAAATGGCGTCTGTTTTCGTCTCTGTGACTCCTAAACCAAAGGTTGAGCCCTTTGTTCCACTTTTGGCGGGCCTCTGTACAGAGACCCTCCAAAGTGGTGCCATTCTGTCTGGGTTACCCCAGGGGTGTGGGAGGGGGCACGCTGGTGTGATTGGCCCAAGTGGTGAGCCTCCCCGCTCACCACTTAGCATGTGTTGATTGACAGCTAGGCTGAATGAATGGGGGTTTTCTGCATAAAAGCAGGGCTTTTGGGACTGGATCTTCAGAAGTCGCCACAGGAACTAAGAATCCGACGAGGGTAAAGCTGAGCCGACCTGCAACGACGACACCTCCGGTGGAGCCCTGCTGAACCAACTCACCACTTCCCGACGACAGAGGAGATCTCCCTGCCGGAGAGTCTCTTCCCCTGACTGGTGGGAACAACCAGTCTCCTTTGCTTTTTCTTCGCCTCAGGACGCAGTGGTCGAATTGCCCGTGCAGAGCACCTCGGCAACCGGATAGCCACTACCCCTGTACCGCGACCAAAAGGTGGTGCCTTGTGACGGAGCACTCCGCGGCTGGTCTCTTCCCTGGTGGTGCAACGATCTTCAACTTTCCTTCAACGACGAGATCCTCTCTTCTCTTGGCAAAGACCGGACCTGCACCCACCACCAGGAACAACTACCCCCGCCGGAGCTGTCTCTCCACAATCAAGGTACTGTGTCCGCCTGGCTTCCCTTGTTGCCGGATAGAGTGAGGTGTCATAATCCTTGCCTCTCCATAGGGTCGCCTCCAAGCTTTCTCTAGCGTGTTGTTCTGAACTGGTTCAATCTGCCGATAACAATTTGCTACAAAGACTCAAACGCATTTCCACTAAGAGACTTTTTGGGACATATCGCCTTGCCTCTCTCCGAGTGGGCCTGGCCTCTGAACTTTATGATCTATTGTGGTTCTTGCCTTCTTGCCTTGCATTTTTCCCGTGAAGTATTGAACTGTGTTGATTTCGTAACCTACTTATTTTTCTCTCCCGTCCTAACTAATATTAGAGTGCCATCTAGGTTGAGGCATACAGCTCTGTCTGCAAATAAGTGATGCTGGTAGAACCTAGACTTGTCAAACTATTGTTAGGGGGATTGATCGTTTCTTCTTCGTAGAGTAATTGTAATTGAAGTGTTTGCCGTGATAGTGCCAAAGTGTTTTCTATAGATGTTCCGTTATAAATAAATACCTTAATATCTTTACACTGAAGCCTTGTTGCGTGTTGGCTTGTCTTACTGTGAAGAATTGCCCTATTTTGTATACTCCACATACTGCTTAACTCTTCTTGAGGGAAGTCTGACTGCTCAGCCACAGCTACCAAGTGAATCTGTGTGGTACAGACTGCTACCAAGTGGGTTTACTGCCAAACACCTGTAGTCCTAAATCTTTTGCAGTGGTCCCAGAGGGAACTGCACAGGTTTCCGCCTAACACAGGGTACTGTACCAATGTGTGTTTTGCACAAAACATATGCACATGAAGTACACTGCTAAAGGTCACAACCATCATCACCCTCCACAAAACACAGATACATGCAATGTACATACATACACATACAGGTCTGTCCCTCACAACAGACAATCACATCCGTGGACATGGTACTGTCAACACCTAGAAATAGTACGCATGTCATGCACACACCCCACCTGACAGTCCTCAAGCAGTGCACTGAGCTATCACATTAGAGTCCCCTCAACGGCAATCAGGCAACAAGACTAGGGCACACATTGAAATGCACCAGTTACATCCGCCAGGAGTGATGGCCACTCACACAGTCGCATCTGAGACACATACACATGAACACCATGCCTGTTCATGATGTTGACTACACCACCCATCTGTCACACCTCTCACACAGGCACGTCTCAGACACATGTAAGTAACCACATGCACATTGTTATATGCTGCAGTACAGCACACGTTGCAAAAGTAAGACCGTTGAAATTACGCATGGCTCATAGAACACATGTGAAGCACTGTCTCGGACATGCACACAGACATCCGTACAAGAGGCATACTTGCTGGAAGGCCAAGGTGCACACTCCCACCATACATCAACATGCACATGCACTGTGGAGGCCAGCAACACATGGACACTCACCTGATGACTCCAGACGGTGCTGCAAATCGCTGACCTGGGTGTGCAGCGCCGGGTAAAACTTCTCCAAGACCTGCATGTCGGTGGTGTTCAACCGGCCCAGCGTCCCCCTTGGTTGGCACCAGCCTGGAGGAAGCGCCGGGCCTTGTTGTGGGTCCTGGATTTCAGGTCCTCCCAGCGCTTGTGCACATGGTGGTAGTCACGTGCACCCACAATCTGGTCCCAGATCAGCTTCCATCCTTCCTTGCCGACATCCGTGGAAGATGGCATCATAATGCCCCAGGACATGCGCCACCAGGATGTCAACTTCCCTGGCTGTGAAGTTGATAGCCCTCTGCCTCGCTGCCCTGGGGTTCCCACGTGCCTCGGAAGATGTTGGTTCAGTGGTTCAAGCATGGCATCCCCCGAGGCAGGTGTGGGTGGGCAAGGTGGTCCTGGCGCTGGGCTGTGGAGCGGTGTTGATGTTCTGGCATGTTGGGAGTTTTCGAATCAGCTGAGGTGGTCACAGGGCCAAGGACAGGAGCACTGGCAATGGCTGGGCAGCAGGTACTCAAATTGCAGGGCAGGTGGGCAGCAAGCACACACAGTGGGCAGGCAGCAGCAGATGGCTCATACGAGGCAGCTCAGGGCAGTAGGAGGCAGGTAAAAGGCTCGTAGGCAGGAGCGCCTGGGTCTTCCATGTTACTCGGGTGGGCAGCCGGAAACAGAGTGACGGTTAATTTGCGCGTGCGAAATTAGCGCATGCATGTGAAATCAGAGGAAAGGGCCTAATCGCGTAAATTACGTGACCTGTGCTGGGCGTTTGGCATTCAGATTCGGGATAAAGGAGTGCGTAGGAGAACATTAAACAGCACAGGCGAAATTGGAGCTGACGGACGTGTGGACTTCGGAGATTTTTGGGGTGCCACGCAATTTGTTCACTACTGTAACAGCGCAAACTTCTTATTTTGGTGGGGGATTTGCGCATGTATTTTTCTTATTTCTGAGGCTAATGGTGAGTCATGTATGCATAATTCATACTTGGGTGCCCCTGTGTATAGCATACCCCCATTCTTAACATCACAGTAGCTTCCCTGGGACTCGCGTTTGCATTTTTTGTGACACCCCAGCCCCCATCACCTGTGACACCACCCTGCAGGCAGATCCTCCAGACGAAACACCCCCACCCAAGCCCCCATCACCCATGACACCATCCTGCAGGCAGCCCCCTCTACATGAGACAACCCAGCCCCCATCATCTGTGACACCACCCTGCAGGCAGCCCCCTCACGATGGGACACCCCCACCTGAGCCCCATCACTCGTGACCCCACCCTGCAGGCAGCCCCCTCCAAATGGCACACCCCAGCCACCAACACCCATGACACCACCCTGCAGGCAGCCCCCTCCACATGGGACACCCCAGCCCCCATCACCCATAACACCACCCTCCAGGCAGCCCCCTCCACATGCGACAGCCCAGCCCCCATCACCTGTGACACCATCCTGCAGGAAGCCCCCCCCACCCCAGCCCCAATCACCTGTGACACCACCATGCAGACAGCCCCCTCCACATGGGACAACCCTGCCACATTCACCTGTGACGCCACCCTGCAGGCAACCGCCTGCAGACAGGACACCCCAGCCCCCATCACCCATGACACCACCCTGCAGGCAGCCCCCTCCACATGGGACACTGCAGCCCCCATCAGCTGAGACACCACCCTGTAAGCAGCCCCCTCTACATGGGACAACCCAGCCCCCATCACCTGTTACCCCACCCTGCAGGCAGCCCCCTTCAGACAGGACACCCCAGTCCACATCACCTGTGACACCACCCTGCAGACAGCCCCCTCCAGATGGGAGCCCCCATCACCCATGACACCACCCTGTAGGCAGCCCCCTCCACATGGGACAACCCTGCCCCCATCACCTGTGACAACACCCTGCAGGCAGCCTCCTCCAGATGGGACACCCCCACCCCATCACCCATGACCCCACCCTGCAGGCATCCCCCTCCCGACGGGACACCCCAGCCCCCATCACCTGTGACACCACCCTGCAGACAGCCTCCTCCACATGTTACAACCCAGCCCCCATCACCTGTGACACCACCAGCAGGCAGCCCCCTCCAGATGGGAAAAACCCTCCCCAACCCCCATCACCCGTGACACCACCCTGCAGGCAGCTCCCTCCAGATGGGACACCCCAGTCCCCATCATCTGTGACACCACATGCAGGCAGCCCCCTCCACATGGGACAACCCAGCCCCCATCACCTGTGACACCAACCTGCAGGCAGCCCCCTCCAGATGGGACTCCCCAGCCCCCATCACCTGTGACACCACCATGCAGGCAGCCCCCTCCAGATGGGACACCCCAGCCCCCATAGCCCATGACCCCACACTGCAGGCAGCCCCCATCACCTGTGACACCACCCTGTAGGGGGCCCCCTCCAGACGGGACACCCCCACCCTAGCCCCATCACCCATGACACCACCCTGCAGGCAGCCCCCTCCGCATGGGACAACTCAAACCCCATCACCTGTGACAACACCCTGCAGGCAGCCCCCTCCAGATGGGACACCCCCACCCCATCACCCATGACCCCACCCTGCAGGCATCCCCCTCCCGACGGGACACCCCAGCCCCCATCACCTGTGACACCACCCTGCAGACAGCCTCCTCCACATGTTACAACCCAGCCCCCATCACCTGTGACACAAACCTGCAGGCAGCCCCCTCCAGATGGGACTCCCCAGCCCCCATCACCTGTGACACCACCATGCAGGCAGCTCCCTCCAGATGGGACACCCCAGCCCCCATAGCCCATGACCCCACACTGCAGGCAGCCCCCATCACCTGTGACACCACCCTGTAGGGGGCCCCCTCCAGACGGGACACCCCCACCCTAGCCCCATCACCCATGACACCACCCTGCAGGCAGCCCCCTCCACATGGGACAACTCAAACCCCATCACCTGTGACAACACCCTGCAGGCAGCCCCCTCCAGATGGGACACCCCCACCCCATCACCCATGACCCCACCCTGCAGGCATCCCCCTCCCGACGGGACACCCCAGCCCCCATCACCTGTGACACCACCCTGCAGACAGCCTCCTCCACATGTTACAACCCAGCCCCCATCACCTGTGACACCACCAGCAGGCAGCCCCCTCCAGATGGGAAAAACCCTTCCCAACCCCCATCACCCGTGACACCACCCTGCAGGCAGCTCCCTCCAGATGGGACACCCCAGCCCCCATCATCTGTGACACCACCATGCAGGCAGCCCCCTCCACATGGGACAACCCAGCCCCCATCACCTGTGACACCAACCTGCAGGCAGCCCCCTCCAGATGGGACTCCCCAGCCCCCATCACCTGTGACACCACCATGCAGGCAGCCCCCTCCAGATGGGACACCCCAGCCCCCATAGCCCATGACCCCACACTGCAGGCAGCCCCCATCACCTGTGACACCACCCTGTAGGGGGCCCCCTCCAGACGGGACACCCCCACCCTAGCCCCATCACCCATGACACCACCCTGCAGGCAGCCCCCTCCACATGGGACAACTCAAACCCCATCACATATGACACCACCCTGCAGGCAGCCCTCCCCAGATGGGACATCCCACCCCAGCCCCCATCACGCTTGACCCCACCCGGCAGGCAGCCCCCTCCAGATGGGACACCCCAGCCCCCATCACCCGTGACACCAACCTGCAGGCATCCCCCTCCACATGGGACAACCAAGCACTCATCACCTGTGACACCACACTGCAGGCAGCCCCCTCCAGACAGGTCACCCCCACTCCAGCCCCCATCACCCGTGACACCACCCTGCAGGCAGCCCCCTCCACATGGGACAACCCTGCCACCATCACCTGTGACACCACCCTGTAGGCAGCCCCCTCCAGATGGGACAACCCCACCCCAGCCCGCATCACTGGTGACACCATCTTGCAGGCAGCCCCCTCCAGACGGGACACCCCAGCCCGCATCACTGGTGACACCACCCTGCAGGCAGCCCCCTCCACATGGTACAACCCAGCCCCGATCACCCATGACACCACCCTGCAGGCAGCCCCCTCCACAGGGGGCAACCCAGCCCCCATCTCCTGTGACACCACCCTGCAGGCAGCCCCCTCCAGATGGGACACCCCCACCCCAGCCCCATCACCCGTGACCCCACCCTGCAGACGGCCCCCTCCAGACGGGGCACCGCAGACCCCATCACAAGTGACACCACCCTGCAGGCAGCCCCCTCCAGACGTGACACCCCAACCCGAGCCCCATCACCCGTGACCCCACCCCAGCCCCATCACCCGTGACACCACCCTTCAGGCAGCCCCCTCCATATGGGACACCCCAACCCCCATCACTCATAACACCACCCTGCAGGCAGCCCCCCCCACATGAGACAGCCCAGCCCCCATCACCTGTGACACCATCCTGCAGGCAGCCCCTCCCTCCCCAGCCCCCATCACCTGTGACACCACCTTGCATGCAGCCCCCTCCACATGGGACAACCCTGCCACATTCAATTGTGACGCCACCCTGCAGGCAACTGCCTGCAGACGGGATACCCCACCCCAGCTCCCATCACCCATGACCCCACCTTACAGGCAGCCTCCTCCAGACGGGACACCCCAGCCCCATCACCCATGACACCACCCTGCAGGCAGCCCCCTCCACATGGGACACTGCAGCCCCCATCACCCGAGACACCACCCTGTAGGCAGCCCCCTCCACATGGGACAACCCAGCCCCCATCACCTGTTAGCCCACCCTGCAGGCAGCCCCCTCCAGACAGGACACCCCAGCCCACATCACCTGTGACACCATCCTGCAGGCAGCCCCCCCTCTCCAGCCCCCATCACCTGTGACACCACCCTGCATGCAGCCCCCTCCACATGGGACAACCCTGCCACATTCACCTGTGAAGCCACCCTGCAGGCAACCGCCTGCAGACGGGACACTCCCACCCCATCACCCATGACCCTACCCTGCAGGCATCCCCCTCCAGACAGGACACCCCAGCCCCCATCACCTGTGACACCACCCTACAAGCAGCCCCCTCCACATGTAACCACCATGCCCCCATCACCTGTGACAACACCCTGCAGGCAGCCCCCTCCACATGGGACAACCCTGCCACATTCACCTGTGAAGCCACCCTGCAGGCAACCGCCTGCAGACGGGACACTCCCACCCCAGCTCCCATCACCCATGACCCCACCCAGCAGGCAGCCTCCTCCAGACGGGACACTCCAGCCCCATCACCCATGACGCCACCCTGCAGGCAGCCCCCTCCACATGGGACACTGCAGCCCCCATCACCCATGACACCACCCTGTAGGCAGCCCCCTCCACATGGGACAACCCTGCCCCCATCACCTGTGACAACACCCTGCAGGCAGCCCCCTCCAGATGGGACACCCCCGCCCCATCACCCATGACCCTACCCTGCAGGCATCCCCCTCCAGACAGGACACCCCAGCCCCCATCACCTGTGACACCACCCTACAAGCAGCCCCCTCCACATGTAACCACCATGCCCCCATCACCTGTAACACCACCTGGCAGGCAGCCCCCTCCAGACGGGAAAACCCCTCCCCAACCCCAATCTCCCGTGACACCAACCTGCAGGCAGCCCCCTCCACATGGGACAACCCAGCCCCCATCACCTGTGACACCACCCTGCAGGCAGCCCCCTCCAGACAGGACACCCCCACCCCAGATCCCATCACCAATGACACCACCCTGCATGCAGCCCCCTCCACATGGGACACCCCAGCCCCCATCAGCCATGACACCACCCTGCAGGCAGCCCCCTCCACATGGGACACCCCAGTCCCCATCACCCGTGACACCACCCTGCAGGTAGCCCCCTCCACATTGGACAACCCAGCCCCATCACCTGTGACACCACCCTGCAGGCAGCCCCCTCCAGATGGGACACCCCAGCCCCCATCACCCGTGACACCACCCTGCAGGCAGCCCCCTCCAGACGGGACCCCCCATCACCTGTGACAACACCCTGCAGGCAGCCCCCTCCAGATGGGGCACCCCAGCCCCAACCACCCTGCAGGCAGCCCCCGTCACATGGGACATCACCTGTATGGTGAAGCCTGACACAGTGACACATCATCACTCCATCGATTTTGTGTCGTGGACGTTGACTGCTGTGTAGTGACACCAGCCAAAATATCCACTGGAATATGTATCCTACAAGCAAACATGAATGCATTTAATCGGGCCACATCCATGAGTGTGTCAGCTGAGCAAACAGATTAGCTGTCTGCAACCATCTCCCAACATACACATGACACAAGAGAATGTAAATGTGAGTGCCAGCTGGCCATCTGACAATATCATGGCATCAATGCCCAGGGACAAATTGTTCACCAATGATAGCATCCCAAACGCCCTCAAAGTGTGCCACATGAACAAACACTGGCTGTGTTCCCCACAGCCTGAGCTACATTGAGCTTCTATTCCTAGAAGAGAATCCCTAATAAACACTTCACTGTTATGCCCATGTGTGAAGGACATGGCAATCAGACAGTGCAGCATGCACCAAGTCAGTTGCTATGGGCAGCCAATGTGTAAATACCATGAAATGGCAAACGTGTCGCCCAGTGCAAGAGGTCGACCAACACCACAGATGATGATAACTGTAAAAACACATGCTGGTGAATTGCTAAAACACCACCTGTGTGTTACAGAGCATCAAGCAAATCAGGTGCAAATGTCCTGAACATGCAACACTCCCACAGTTACCCCATCCACCTAACTCACAAACACAGTGAAAGCAAATACACAGAGATGCTGCACATGTGAAGGGAAATGCTATTTGCCTGTGCACACACAAAATCTGACTCCACACACCATCCCCAGTCAGCCCCATGTGTATACTCACCTCGCAAACAAACCCAGAACATAACACATGCAAGTAAGCAAACACACACATGACTATCAATGGGCAGGAGCTGGGCCACTAAATAGACTACCAAACAAACACAAAAATAACTTTGAATGACAAAAGAGTGTGAGAGTAAAAATAAATGACATTAAACAGTTGTATTCCCAGCATACATACTGTAAATACAATAATAAATCATAATATTAAAATTTGTTCATGTAAAAATACAAATTCAAAAAATGTCCATGTGTATAAAAATATGTCCTCCAAAAAATCAATAAAACCAATAATAAAACTCCTCAAACACACCAAAAAACTATTTACAATAAAAAATGGAGGATCGTCCACAGTCCACTCCAAACAAAAAAAAAATAAAAGGAAACTTACAGCTACATAACTGTGCACAAAACAAATGGACTAATGTCCGCGAGGCTAGCTCCAAATCATACTGAAAAATTAAATGAAACTTATCTACAAAACTATGTACACAGTCAGCGGGCTAGTACACCTTGTCACCAAACTCTCTCATTGTCTCGGCCAGGGCATCATTGAGCACAGCATCCACTTCCCCGAAGCGTGCCTCTGCTCTCACCTCAAGCGCTTGCAGGGACTTCAGCATGGCCCTCTCCATCCCCTCCGACTCCCTCCAAGTATCCTCGAGGATGTCAGCCTGCTTCTCTGCCCGACACAGTGCAATCTCTCCCCTGGCTATGGTGACTCTCGCCTCCAAAGCCTGCAGCCTCTCTGCCCGGATTCGCTGCCTGTACCGCACGAACACAGAAGATATTCTTGTTCGAATGTCCACATGTGCGCCATGCCTGATGCCGGATACCTGCCTACCTGAGATGGGATGCCATGAGTACAATAGCCTCCTACTTTGAGCCTGCTGCTGCTAAATTGCCCGGTGCCTGCTTCGTAAGGACACCCTCCAGGCTGATGACATCACCCGGGGTGTCGGGTCCGTGCTCTGCTCCTGGGTGACTGCTCTCTCTTCATTGCCATTGCTCCTGTCATTCCATGGATCGGCATAGTGACCACCTCGGCTGATCCACTGGCGACTCCCAACTCATGCAGGGATGTTAGCTCCACCAGATGGGCTGATGTGGGTGGGACTGGTGCACAGGGGCCCCTGGTGGAATCTGGGCCGAAATGCACCCGGTAGGACAATTGGCGCACAGGGGAGCAAGACAAGGAGGGGGTTGCATAAGTGGCCCGCCCACGCATCCAGTTCGAGACCAGGAATGCTACTAGCCAGTTCAGGAGATACCACACGTCATTGTGATGCCTGCACCTCATCACGAATGCGCTGGTACGCTTCTCGATACCGACTAGTAGGGGACCACTCTGTCGCAAATGGAACCATCTGCAGACAATGGGGTATCGGTCTGGGTGGAAACAACTGACACTTGCGGATGGGTCTGGCCTGGGGCATGCCCGCAGGTGCATACTGCTGCAGGCGCTGACACAGGGACAGGATTTTGCACAGGTACCCCCACAGTGACCTGCACAGCCTAAAGCCCCTAGGTCAGGACTGTAGCAGTCACATCCACCTCATCACCCCCGCCGGGCCCCATAGACTGGGCTAATACAGACCCCTCCCCCACATCATCCCCCGCCAACCTGGATGCCTCCCCATCGTTTTCCGCAATGGATGGCCACTGTGTGTGGTCACCTATTCCCCCCGCTGCCGGGGAGTCCACATCCACCTGTGCCCCCTTGGACCTCCTCTCAGCAGCTGTGGTGATGGCTCATACACGGCACCAGCCTCCTCGCTCCTGGAAGATGTTGTTTCCATGGGGCGTGGCTGGGCCTTGCGTCTCTGCCCGGTAGAGCCCGGTGCTCCACAGCACTTTCTCTGCCCTCTTCTTCCAAATGCAGCTCTGGATAAGGAGACATAGAACACACACATCAGGGTGCTGTACCAATGTGTGTTTTGCACAAAACATATGCACATGAAGTACACTGCTAAAGGTCACAACCATCTTCACCCTCCACAACACACAGGTACATGCAATGTACATACAAACACATACATATCTGTCCCTCACAACAGACAATCACATCCATGGACATGGCACTGTCAACACCTAGAAATAGTACGCATGTCATGCACACACCTCACCTGACAGTCCTCAAGCAGTGCACTGAGCTATCACATTAGAGTTCCCTCAACGGCAATCAGGCAACAAGACTAGGGCACACATTGAAATGCACCAGTTACATCCACCAGGAGTGATGGCCACTCACACAGTCGCATCTGAGACACATACACATGAACACCATGCCTGTTCATGATGTTGACTACACCACCCATCTGTCACACCTCTCACACAGGCACGTCTCAGACACATGTAAGTAACCACATGCACATTTTTATATGCTGCAGTACAGCACACGTTGCAAAAGTAAGACCGTCGAAATTACGCATGGCTCATAGAACACATGTGAAGCAATGTCTCGGACATGCACACAGACATCCGTTCAAGAGGCATACTTGCTGGAAGGCCAAGGTGCACACTCCCACCATACATCAACATGCACATGCACTATGGAGGCCAGCAACACATGGACACTCACCTGATGACTCCAGACGGTGCTGCAAATCGCTGACCTTGGTGTGCAGCGCCGGGTAAAACTTCTCCAAGATCTGCATGTCGGTGGTGTTCAACCGGCCCGGCGTCCCCGTTGGTTGGCACCAGCCTGGAGGAAGCGCCGGGCCTTGTTGTGGGTCCTGGATTTGAGGTCCTCCCAGCGCTTGTACACATGGTGGTAGTCACGGGGTGCCACCCCCTCCGCGTTGATGGCACCTACGATCTGGTCCCAGATCAGCTTCCATCCTTCCTTGCCTTTATCTGTGGAAGATGGCATCATAATGCCCCAGGACATGCTCCACCAGGATGTCAACTTCCCTGGCTGTGAAGTTGACAGCCCTCTGCCTCGCTGCCCTAGGGTTGCCACGTGCCTCGGAAGATGTTGGTTCAGGCATGGCACCCCCGAGGCAGGTGTGGGTGGGCAAGGTGGTCCTGGCGCTGGGCTGTGGAGCGGTGTTGATGTTCTGGCATGTTGGGAGTTTTCGAATCAGCTGAGGTGGTCACAGGGCCAAGGACAGGAGCACTGGCAATGGCTGGGCAGCAGGCACTCAAATTGCAGGGCAGGTGGGCAGCAGGCACACACAGTGGGCAGGCAGCAGCAGATGGCTCGTACGAGGCAGCTCAGGGCAGTAGGAGGCAGGTAAAAAGGCTTGTAGGCAGGAGCGCCTGGGTCTTCCATGTTACTCGGGCGGGCAGCCGGAAACAGAGTGACGGTTAATTTGCGCATGCAAAATTAGCACATACATGTGAAATCAGAGGAAAGGGCCTAATCGCGTAAGTTACGTGACCTGTGCTGGGTGTTGGGCATTGGCATTCAGATTTGGGATAAAGGAGTGCGTAGGAGAACATTAAATAGCACATGCGAAATTGGAGCCGACGGACGTGTGGACTTTGGAGATTTTTGGGATGCCACGCAATTTGTTCACTACTGTAACAGTGCAAACTTCTGATTTTGGTGGGGGATTTGCACATATATTTTTCTTATTTCTGAGGCTAATGGTGAGTCATGTATGCATAATTCATACTTTGGGTGCCCCTGTGTATAGCATACCCCCATTCTTAACATCACAGTAGCTTCCCTGGGACTCGCGTTCGCATTTTTTGTGTTGCTGGGTGCCACAGCGTACTGCTTTTACTTTTCACAGGAGCTACCGAGGGGTCGCATCCACGCATTTTTGATATTTGGGGTGCCTGTGCGTTACGCGTCCTGTTCTTTTTTTCACCAGGGGTAAACTCGAGCCTTGCTGGACCATACTAGTACGTTTTACATCACGTACCCTGCCCCTCACTCCAATTGCCCAGGTCAATTGTTTCTGTGCCTCACATCGTACAAATCCATCTGTACCATGAGGGGAAGGCCACAAGAGGGAAAGGTGGCAAAGGTGGCAGAGGTGTGGGAAGGCCACAAGAGGGCAAGGTGGCAAAGGTGGCAGAGGTGGCTGAGGTGGCCAGGGTCGGGACGTGGAGGGAGAGCTGCGTCACCCTCCCCAACAGGGTCATGGAGATACAGGTGATGCTGCTATCCCCAGCACCCAGGGTAAGGGAGCTGCAGGGGCAGCTGCAGTCCCCAACACGCAGGCTCAGGGAACTGCAGCCATGGCTGTAGTCGTCCCAGCCCAGTTACATGGACATGCAGGGGTAGATGGACATGCAGGGGTAGATGCTTGCTGTCCGTGCGTCCAAGCGGACAGGACGTTCAGACAAAACCCGTGTCTCTAACACCAAGGGTCCGGGACCTTCAGGGTCATCGGCTCTCCCCACCAGCCAGAGTCAGGGAACTGCAGCCATGGTTGTAGTCGTCCCAGCTACATGGACATGCAGGGATAGATGCTGTACGTGTGTCCAAGGGGAAGGGACGTCCATGCAACACCCCTGTCCCCAACACCCAGGCTCAGGGCAGGGATCTGCAGCCATGGGTGTAGTGGTCCCAGCCCAGGTGCATAGAGATGCTAGGGAAGATGCTGTCTGTGCATCCAAGGGGAAGGGACGTTCAGGCAAAACCCATGTCTGTAACACCAAGGGTCCGGGACCTTCAGGGTCATCGGCTCTCCCCACCACCCACGGTCAGGGAACTGCAGCTATGGCTGTAGTCATCCCAGGTACATGGACATGCAGGGATAGATGCTGTACTTGCGTACATGGGGAAGGGACGTTCAGGCAAAACCCATGTCCCAAACACACAGGGTCCGGGACCTTCAGGGTCATCCACTCTCCCCACCAGCTGGGTTCATGAAGTTGTAGGGGCAACTACTGTCCCAGCATCAGTGGGTGATGCCATGGCCCAGGCCACTAGTGGTCCAGACCCTACTGCCCTGAGTGGACCCAGCCACACAGGGTCTGCACGACCTTCAAAGAAGGCAAAGCGTGCTGTTGCGGAACATGCTCAATCCCAATGCACGGCACAGGAGACTGCCACATTGAGGAAGAGGAGCGTGTCATGATGTCTATCCCCGTGGATCTGGACCTAGTCCATCAACCCCGGAAGCAGGCATCAAGTTATCCCAAGCAAGCCCAACAACCACTGTTAGGGGCTATTTGGGTGCAGTCCTGGCGTCTATGGCGCCAGGCTCATGTGAATAGTCAGTCCTGGCGCCATAGGCGCCAGGCTCATGGATTAAAACTTACCTGATGCAGACCATGCTACAAGAACTCAAAGCCCATATCAGGCTTGGAAGGGACTACTTTACCTAGGGACTATTTTTTACTCTGGCGAGGCAGGGGAGGAATACTTACCTGGAACTACTTTGGAGGCTATTTAAACCACACCCGAAGAGCAGCACACGCTTCGCGTTATTCTGCATCCTGCAGCGTAACGCTCACCGTGCCTGAGAGCCAGCATCCAGTCTTCTGCCACGCCCGCCTTGAGTTTGGAGCTCCTAGAAAAAAGGGGAAAGAAGGAGAAAAGGTTGGAACAAGAACAATACCTTTATTTTTCACCTGAATTCCGGATCCACCACTCCTTCGAACTAGAAGAAAGAAGTTATTTGATACGCATCGCCTCACCTGCTGCAGCGCAGCGCTGAACTCACCGGCCTTCGCCGCATCTCCACGAGCCATCTCATTCTTCATGTTCTCGTCAAACTCTGGCACCTAAGGGGGACACAAGAACAGCAAGGTGAGCCAAGAGGAATAAACAGAGGCAATATTAGTTACCCCAAGACTTACCTGATTTTACCGCCGGAGGTATTATTCATCTCCTCGAGTCGGCGCAGCTTCCATCTCATCTTTGCCGAACTCCGGCACCTAAAGGGAACAAAAGGGCGCCATGGTGAGCCAAAGGGACTAACAAGGGAAATCCTGCTCACCATAAGAGACTTACCAGATTTTACCGCCGGAGGCCTTTTTTCCTCGAGACTTCATAATTTCTCCCAGCACCTGTATCAAGGGAGAAAGCAACAAATTACATACTAGCATCATTTATCGAACTGTTTTGAATAATACAGACTCTTACCTGAATGTTACCAGCTACCACAAGGAAATCTTCGCTTGGGTCAAGCTGCATTCTGCAAGAAATCGGGCAAGAGTGAAAGTCAGACATTTGAACTCTTACGAACTAGATACTTACGGCGCCACGCCGGAACCTCAGAGTCAAAATTGTTCTGGAACTCCCCAATTCCTTCGGACCAGTGAAGCAACTGGTTATCCACGCGCCTCTGCACTCAACGCAGGATGGAGAGCTCATCTTTCCAAACCATAAGGTGAGACTATAAGAAGGGACATCGGAGGTGATCAGTGGGGAGAACAGTGGGGGTGGAGGGTAACACTCAATTCCACGGGTGGTTAATTCCATTTCTCCACTTTCAGAAGAGTACTTCTACGGGCCAAGCAGACGAAGTTAGGTGGGCCGGACCAGTCTGTCATTTCAGCGCTACGTTTCACATTGGTGGAGACCGCTGCAATCCAGTCCCGATCGACGCCCCTGTGGAAGCAAGGTGAGCGTAACAAAACGAGAAGCCTACCCACAAATTCCCACCCGGGCGTTATGGAGACCTCAGAAACTGGCCCAATTACTAGGGGAACTGAGGGCTGAGGTACATTTCGCCCGTCAAGAAACCAATGCTCTCAGGAGAGAACTGATTGTGTCAAAGGAGCGAACTGATGACCTGGCTAGGCAATTACGGCAAAGTCAGGCTGGACAAACACCCCTACCTGGACTCAGGGGAAACCCAACTCCTGTTTCACCACGTAACCCTGTGCAAGTAATCCTACCAGGAACTGTTCCATTAGCTCCTCCCGAACGCTTTGCCGGGGACCCCAAAAGGTTTGCCGTGTTTATGAACCAATGTCGCTTGCACTTTTTATGCAGACCTGGAGCCTTCCCAAACGATCAAGCCAAGGTAGCCTTTGTATTGTTATATCTCAGTGGCAGTGCAGCGGACTGGTCAATTCCATTGGTCAATCAGGGTGACCCTATTCTTCAAGACTTTCAGGGTTTTCAAATGAGCATGGAAAGACTATTTGCCCGGCACTCCTAAGGACAGACTTTGGATAACGACCTTTTGTCCCTACGACAGGGAAACCAGGACCTTCTAACCTACATCGCAACCTTTAACAGGTGGATAGTGGAAACTGGTTGGCCTGAGGTAAAACGAATCACGTTATTTCATCGAGGGCTTCGAGGAGAACTCAAAGACGTCTTGGCTCAAGTCGTGAACCCACCTCAAGACTGTGCTGAATATATAGACTTAGTGGTCCAATTAGATCACAGACTTCAGAACAGAAAAGCTGATCGAGCCAAGTTCGAGAATAAGGTGTTGGTTAAAACCCACGCTAACCCCAAAGGAGCAGATGCTTCAGAACCCATGCAAATCGGAGGGGTTAAAGGACCCTTGACTCAGAAGGAAAGAGAAAGAAGCCGGCAAATGCAATTGTGTCTATATTGCGGAACTTCGGGACATTTTCTACGGGATTGCCCTGTAAAACCACCCAAGAAGGTGGTAGGAGCTGCTGATAAAAGCCATATGGAGTCAGACTCGGGAAACGACCAAGCCCGACAAGCGTAGAGGTCCGCTTGCTGAGCTTGAAGAAGGATACTCAGACCTCGCACTTAATCATACCAATGGTCCTTGTAGATCCAAGGTAGCCATCACGTATGCACGCAGTCCGGGCATACATTGATAGCGGGGCCATAGGAAACTATGTGGACTTCGAATTGGCTTATGGGATGAATCTACGTCTCTGCAGAAAGACCACTTCTGATGTCATCACCACAGTCGATGGAACCGAAATCGCCTCTGGGCCAGTAACTCATTCCACCGCAGAGATGACATTATTGGGTCAGGATGGGCATTGAGAGACTATTGTGTTTGATTTAATCAAAGCCCCGCAGTTCCAAATAATACTGGGGATACCTTGGTTGGAAACACATAGTCCTTGTATTGATTGGCGAGAGAAGAGAATAACCTTCCCGGATTGTGCACAAACTTGTTACCCAAAGAAAACCTTGAACGCAGGCCTGGCCACAATCGCCACTCCAGCCGGGCAGTTGCCTCAAGAATATCAAGAATTCCAGGATGTTTTCTAAAAGGAACAGGCAAACACCTTACCACCTCACAGATCATAGGATTGTCAAATCGATCTCATACCTGGTGCACAACCCCCTTGTAGTAGGATCTACACCCTTACGGAACCTGAAAACCTTCACCTACAATAATACCTGGACCAATACCTTGCCAATGGCTTCATTCGCCCATCCAAGTCCCCTGCATCTTCAGCTTTGTTCTTCGTGCCCAAAAAAGAAGGTGACCTGAGAACGTGCATTGACTACCGCGCATTGAACCAGATCACGGTTAGGAACCGATACCCATTGCCTCTGATCCCCGAACTACTAGACCAAGTAAAGGACGCTTGCATATACACTAAATTAGATCTCCGGGGGGCATATCATCTGGTACGTGTAAAAGAGGGCGACAAATGGAAGACTGCTTTTTGCACTAAGTACGGGTTGTTCGAATACCAGGTGATGCCCTTCGGGTTGTGCAATGCACCAGCAGCCTTCCAATATTTTATGAACGATGTCCTTCGTGAACTCATTGACGTGTGTTTTGTCGTATATATAGATGACATTCCAGTGTACTCCTCTTCGGAATCTGACCATGTGAAGCACGTCCGAGCAGTCCTTGAGAAACTACGCCAACACAAATTATATGCAAAATTGTAAAAATGTGTTTTTCATGCTACGGAAGTTGAATTCCTTGGGTTTATCCTGACTCCCAAAGGAGTCCGAATGGACTCTCGAAAGGTGGATGCAATCCTTAAGTGGCCAACACCTAGTTCAGTTAAAGGAGTACAAAGCATGCTCGGATTTGCTAACTTCTACCGCAGATTCATTCCAGATTTCTCACATGTTGTACACCCCATCACAGCACTCTTGAGAAAAAACAAACGCTTTATGTGGACCGAAGAAGCTGAAAATGCCTTCCAAGAGTTGAAAGCAAAATTCACGTCTGCACCTGTGTTAAAGCACCCACGCCCTGAACTTCCATACATAGTGCAAACTGATGCATCCAGTTTAGCCATGGGAGCTGTCCTGTCCCAGAAGGATCCTGAAACTGGTCAGCTTCACCCAGTAGCTTTTTGGTCTAGAAAGTTCTCGGCACCCGAGTTAAACTATTGTCACGACTCGCTCCCTTCGCTCCCGTTCCCACCACTTGGGGGCATGATTTGGGGTATATTCTCTACTGGACCTTTCCTCCGAACCTTATGCTACGGTGCTGTGATGAATTGGGAGCGCTAAATCCCTATTTTCCAAGCTACTTCCCTTCCGGATCCATTCCAGGTTTTTGGCAGCCAGCATGCTTCTTTAACCAAATGACTATGCTTCCCAGAATGCCTGGCCCACTGCTCCACCTCCACCCTTGCAGGACAAGGTTGGGTGGAGGATAGGCAACAGCTGTGGCTGCAGGTGCAGCAATCAGCACACCTGAGGCGTGTGCTCGTTAAGCAGCTTTAAAAGCCTCAGTCTTACTTCAGTCCAGGGCTGGTCATCGTTTGCAGTGTTCCTGTTGTGACTAGTCCCTTGTTCCTTGTTCCTTGCCTTTGTACCTAGTTCCTAGTTCCTGTTTTCTTGTTCCTCCGCCCTGAATCTTGGATTCATGCGCTAATTGATTTCTGCTCCCTTGATTCCCTTTTTGTCTTCCTCTGTTTGCAGGCAGCATTTCTCAGTGCTTTCCCCTTTTAGATGCAGCCCAGTTTGTCTGTGTTCTATATTTCTTTGACTCTGTCTTTTGCTGCTGTAAACCCGTATGCCTTAGCCTTCCTCTTAGATTAATAATAAAATAATAATAAGATAGATTAGCTTCCTGTCTTTTCCTTGGAGGGGTAGGGAGAAGTTTGCATTGGTTATTTCGTTTTTCCCTGCTCCTGATCCTTACTTTCTATTGGGATCCATTCCATGTTTTCCATTGCACTTCTGCATTTATTTACCATTTGATTATTAGGTGTGGTGTGCGGTTGTAGCTAGCTCCTGTGTGAATGCTTATGTTTGCCTCACTAATTTGTAATCACTATTCCAACTTAGGTATTTAGTTTTCCTCCCATTGCTGTTCTAGCCTTTCGGGGTCCCAGTTTCATCAACAGGATTCGTGGGCTAGCTGACATTCAAGAGGTCTTATCTTGTCCTCGTGAGTACAGTTCTTTAGTTCCCTTATTTAATACCATAAAGAGTGTTAGTTCACAGATCCTGTTATTGCTTGCCCTCCACGTGGGTTTAGCGCTGTCAGTACCTGTAACAGCAATTGGGGGTAAGGCGCTTGCCGACTTTCCTCGCGGTCAGGTGCTTACCCCACATCCCTTTTCATATATTGGTTTTGATGTCACACTCTATTTGCACTCCTGGGTTCTAGCATACATGAGTCGTTGTTCCTGTGTGCACGTAGTTTAATTCGAAGCTATTCACTGTGTGATTTAGTGCACATTTCCCTTGTCATATTCGCTGCCTTTGTACTCGCCTGACTAATCCTGACAGAATGACCAGCCCAAAATTCCCATTGAATATGGCAGGTTTAAGAAAGAAAGGCAGCAAGGCCTCTAACAAGTTTGTACAGAAAGCTTCCCCTACATTTACCTGTGACAATCAAATCACTAGTCCTGACTTAAATGAACTCCTTGTCACGAATGGGCATATACGTGCAAAGTATTTTTCCCACAGGATGGCACATCCTACATTGCCTGATCCTAGTTCTGTCTTTTATTTTGATCCAGATTCTATGTCAGCGCAAGCCTTAGCCGCAGAAAACAACACACTGTTAGACTTATTATACAAGAGTACCTCTGTTGTTGAACCCCATGATTCCAGTTGTGCTTCACCTCAGATTGAACAGTTTCATGGTACAAACATAAAGAATGGAGGGGTTCCTTGCATAACTTCTGTTTTCTACCCTCAGTCTAAAGCATACTCCTTTGCACAAGTACATACTGTAGTCCCTAATGCCAAGAGGTCTAATGTCAATAGTTTGCTTAAGGGAAACACAGACCAAGTTGGTAAGAGAAGGTATAAATCACAGAACCTGCAAGCAGTAGAGGACAATGTATAATCGTTGCACATCCAGATTGCTAGTGCAGGATCCAGCCCTGATGCCACTATGCCTCCCCTTGTGCCTACTGATAGTGATGTACAGTTAATGCAGGGCATGCTAAGAGCTAAGCTTGAGGAGTTAAGACAAGAATTCATTTCTTTACAAGAGGAGAATAAAAACTTGCACTCTTTACTGAATACACCTCAGACTTTATCTGTTGATGTTGAGGAAGTGAACACTGTTCAGCCCCTGAGTGCAGAGACTTTGGTAAACTATGATATTTGTCAATATGTTAGATCTATTGGGAGTGAAGGTCTTTCGTCTAGCACAGCGCTTAATCTGGGCACAGTTTCTAACAATTGTTCTGCTATTTGTCAGGGATTGCAGTTAGCTGAAGATTTACAAGCCGCTCCTTTACCTAAAATTTCCTGTGTAGCAGTTTGTCATAATTCTGAGCTAGCACACATACAAGCTTCTGATTTCCAAACACAATCCACAATGGTGGCATACACAGATTCAGTCACTACAGTAGGCTTAGGCCCTGCTCTTGATACAGCTGCTGAGACTGAAGTAGATGTTAAAGCTGATGTGGAAAACGATGTTACCTCTGGGTTCACTCTTCCTTCTGCCAATTCTGATCAATACGAACAGTCAGAGACAGTACAGATTTCATGTTCTGATGGACTCATTCCACAGTATACAGAACCAAAAAACCGGCAGGCGATTCCTGAACTGTTGATTGATAATCTGCCTCTTTCAGAAGCTAAAACAGAGGAATGGACAATTGACGAAATCCTGATTAACAGAGACTTTACTATGGTGATTCCACTGGTTGATTTTGACTTCTACAAAGAAAGAGACTCTGTCACCCACTAAAGAAAGGGACTGCAAGGGTACAGCTCAGTCTTTGGTTACTGGTGCCAAGGAGTCTACTGCCCTAAAGGTGCCATCCATTCCTGAGCCACCAATGTGTCTGTCAACTTCTGAGACTTCTGTCTGTCCTCCTACAACCATTGACTCTTCTATGATCCAATCCACAGCCCTGCAGTCATCTTTGGCACACGTGTCTTCAACCAATGAACCGCTGCCATGTCTGCCATTTACTCAAGAGCCAGTCCCAAAGACCTGGACATGTTTGTATCCAGCAACCGAGATTGCTTCAGCTTGCATGCCTTCAGCCTCAAGGTTTCCCCTGGCCTGCCTGTCTTCAGCTACAGTGACTCATCCTGCAGATCATCCTTCAGCTTTAGAGCCTCCGGTAGTCCATCAAAAGTGCATGTCTTCAGTCCCGGAGTATACTGAGTATTTGCCTTCAGTTCATGAGACGCCTGTATCCTGCTTAGCCTCGCTGCCAATATCAGAGGTATACCTGTCTACACCATCAGATCCTACTGTATTTTCTTCTGCTCCAGCGATTCCTCCTGAATCCCAACCATTTACTGTCGATGAACGTCTAGCTTGCCTTTCTTTTGCTTCAGGAGGAGCACCAGAATGCCTGCCTTTTCCACAAGACGATTCTCCCAACTGCTTCACTTTAGCATCAGAGCCTCCTAAAAATGCAGCATCAGAGTTTGAGACTTTTGCCAGCTCCCGCTTCAGAGTCATCAAGCTGGACCAAGTGGTGAGTCAGAACCACTCACCTGGGTGTGCACAGGGAGTGGTGCAGACCGGCGTATTACCTACAGGACTTGTGCAACAGAATTCCGCCAAGAAGCACCAGTTGGGTGCTAGTAGCCAAAGGAAGGGAATGACTGCTGCAGTTCAAAATGTGTCTGTTATTGCTCATTCTGCGAGTGTGCCTGAAATACCAAGTACTGCGTCTATCACTCCTATCAGTATGCCAAACGTCCCTGCTGTGGTATCCCACGTGCAACAAGGTGGTTACACGACTGTCACCAGGAGTACCAGCCTTGTACAACCCATTGGACTTTCAGGTCTCCAAGGCGTAGTACATGTGCAGTCAAACCTTAGTCACTTTCAACCACAAGCCTTTTCCCAGATGGATGACAGAAGAAAATCTGAACCTCTACCTCAGCCGCCACCTTCTCTAATGGCTGAACATAAACCTTTCCTGAAGCCAGCAATTTCCTCACCTCCCGCATGTCCACTCTCGGCAGAAAGGCTAACAGGGCTTCTACCATTGTCTAAGGCATGT
Organism: Ambystoma mexicanum; assembly: GCF_040938575.1. Lineage (NCBI taxonomy): Eukaryota > Metazoa > Chordata > Amphibia > Caudata > Ambystomatidae > Ambystoma > Ambystoma mexicanum. The sequence goes on from NC_090922.1 coordinate 539,885,180, forward strand.
TGCACCAGCCTGCCTCCCTCCTCAAAGACTTATAAGGGTCCACTCCCAGTGACTGAGCTTCCTGGACCTTCCAACTCTGCTTCAGGTCCTGCAAGTCCTTCATGCCTTTCTTCGAACCATGAGTCTCTTCCTCACCAGAAGCCACCGTTTCCATCAGTACCACCTCCAAAGACAAAGCACTCCTATCATGGAAGTCCATCTGCCTTTGCCCACAGGCCACCATTTCCATCAGTGCCACCTCCAAAGAAAAAGCACTCCCATCATGGAAAGAAGATGTCTCGTGCGGGTGGCGGGCACCCGAAGACGGCCGTAGGAGGGGGTATACTGTCACGACTCGCTCCCTTCTCTCCCGTTCCCACCACTTGGGGGCATGATTTGGGGTTTATTCCCTACTGGACCTTTCCTCCGAACCTTATGCTACGGTGCTGTGATGAATTGGGAGCGCTAAATCCCTATTTGCCAAGCTACTTCCCTTCCGGATCCATTCCAGGTTTTTGACAGCCAGCATGCTTCTTTAACCAAATGACTATGCTTCCCAGAATGCCTGGCCCACTGCTCCACCTCCACCCTTGCAGGACAAGGTTGGGTGGAGGATAGGCAACAGCTGTGGCTGCAGGTGCAGCAATCAGCACATCTGAGGCGTGTGCTCGTTAAGCAGCTTTAAAAGCCTCAGTCTTACTTCAGTCCAGGGCTGGTCATCGTTTGCAGTGTTCCTGTTGTGACTAGTCCCTTGTTCCTTGTTCCTTGCCTTTGTACCTAGTTCCTAGTTCCTGTTTTCTTGTTCCTCCGCCCTGAATCTTGGATTCATGCGCTAATTGATTTCTGCTCCCTTGATTCCCTTTTTGTCTTCCTCTGTTTGCAGGCAGCATTTCTCAGTGCTTTCCCCTTTTAGATGCAGCCCATTTTGTCTGTGTTCTATATTTCTTTGACTCTGTCTTTTGCTGCTGTAAACCCGTATGCCTTAGCCTTCCTCTTAGATTAGCTTCCTGTCTTTTCCTTGGAGGGGTAGGGAGAAGTTTGCATTGGTTATTTCGTTTTTCCCTGCTCCTGATCCTTACTTTCTATTGGGATCCATTCCATGTTTTCCATTGCACTTCTGCATTTATTTCCCATTTGATTATTAGGTGTGGTGTGCGGTTGTAGCTAGCTCCTGTGTGAATGCTTATGTTTGCCTCACTAATTTGTAATCACTATTCCAACTTAGCTATTTAGTTTTCCTCCCATTGCTGTTCTAGCCTTTCGGGGTCCCAGTTTCATCAACAGGATTCGTGGGCTAGCTGACATTCAAGAGGTTTATCTCGTCCTCGTGAGTACAGTTCTTTAGTTCCCTTATTTAATACCATCAAGAGTGTTAGTTCACAGATCCTGTCATTGCTTGCCCTCCACGTGGGTTTAGCGCTGTCAGTACCTGTAACAGCAATTGGGGGTAAGGCGCTTGCCGACTTTCCTCGCGGTCAGGTGCTTACCCCACATCCCTTTTCATATATTGGTTTTGATGTCACACTCTATTTGCACTCCTGTGTTCTAGCATACATGAGTCGTCGTTCCTGTGTGCACGTAGTTTAATTCGAAGCTATTCACTGTGTGATTTAGTGCACATTTCCCTTGCCATATTCGCTGCCTTTGTACTCGCCTGACTAATCCTGACAACTATGCAGTTACAGATAAAGAGTTACTAGCCATTAAAGCCGCCTTCAAGGCTTGGCGGCACTATCTTCTTGGTGCCAGGCATACCATTACTATGATCACCCATCACCGGAAATTACAATATTTAAAAACAGCCAAGGCCCAATCGTCACGCCAACTTCGATGGTCATTGTTCTTTGACGAGTTCGATTTCGTGATCACCTATCGACGTGGTTGCAAAAATGGTAAAGCAGACACCTTATCCCGAATAGGAATGGGAGAAGCATATGTGAACCCAGAACCGGTACCTATAATTCCTGAACAAAGGATTCTTGGCATAACTACTTTACAGACACTAGAGGACATTCAGGTTAAGATCCAGCAACTTTTCGACCCAACAGCCCTGCAGGACTGGGTAAAGAATGGCCCGGATTACTCTGTCACCAACGACCTACCTTATTATCAAGGGCGACTGTTTCTGCCACATGAGGAACTACAAGAATTAGTCATTTCCAATTATCATGATACCCTGATGGAAGGGCACCCAGGTATCGCAAAGACTGAGGTGAAAAGCAAGAGACAATTCTGGTGGCCCACCTGGCGAAAGGACATTAAGTCATTTGTAATGTCTTGTGGCGTTTGCGCCCAAATTAAAAGTCTGAAGAAAAAAACAACTGGACTTTTACAACCTTTAGATATTCCGCCTACACCATGGTGCACCTTATCATTAGACTTTATTACAGATCTGCCTCCATGTAATGGATTTAACACCATTCTAGTTATTGTGGATCTTTTTTCCAAGATAGCCCACTTTATTCCTTTAAAGGGATTACCTTCTGCTTCAATCCTGGCCAAGGAGTTCCTCGAAAACATTGTTCGCATACACGGATTTCCTTCCCTATTGGTCTCTGACTGAGGCAGTCAATTCATTTCACATTTTTGGAAGAAATGTTGTCAATTGGCGCAAATCGACGTGAGGTTATCAACCAGTGACCACCCCCAGACTGCTGGTCAGACGGAGAGGACCAACCAGACTTTTGAACAATACCTGCATTGTATGTTACACCAGACTGAGAGCAATTGGAAGGTCATTCTTAGGATTGCCGAATATGCATACAATAATTCAGTACATTCTGGAACTGGACAAAGCCCCTTTTATACCATATACGGGCACCATCCTCAAACCTCAGAACTTGACTCACCTCAACACTTAGAAATGCCCGCAGTGGACCATCTACAAGCTACTCTTACACAAGCCTTTAAGGAAGCAACTGCACATTTGAAACAAGCGAAAGAAAAATACAAGAAAGATGCTGATCAGCATAGAAGTGATTCCCCACAGTACCAGATTGGAGATCAAGTATGGTTGGCCACAAGACACATACCTCTAAAGGGACCGCAGACCTTTAATCATAGATATTTGGGACCTTACTCTATTAAGGCCATTATCAACCCGGTGGCCGTCAAGTTGGAATTACTTGCTAATATGAGAATTCACCCCGTCTTTCATGTGTCGCTTCTGAAGCCAGTGCAACCTGGGACAAGACTGACCAAGCCACCAGACCCCATTCTCATAGACGGGGAACCCGAATTTGAGGTTAAAAATATCCTGGACTCCAAGATGGTTAAGTCAAAACTTTTTTATTTAATCGACTGGAAAAGTTACGGACCACAAGAAAGGTCATGGGAACCTAGTGACCACGTTCATGCACCTCGATTGGTGAGAAGATTTCACCGAAATTTCCCAGACAAACCAAAACCACGGGGAAAAACAACTTTAGGAGGGGCCTTGGGGGGGGGGGGGGTGCTGTCATGATGCCTACCCCCGGGGATCCGGACCTAGTCCATCAACCCCAGAAGCAGGCATCAAGTTATCCCAAGCAAGCCCAACAACCCCTGTTAGGGGCTATTTGGGTGCAGTCCTGGCGTCTGTGGCGCCAGGCTCATGTGAAAAGTCAGTCCTGGTACCATAGGCGCCAGGCTCATGGATTAAAACTTACCTGATGCAGACCATGCTGCAAGCTTACCTGATGCAGACCATGCTGCAAGAGCTCCAAGCCCATATGAGGCTTGGAAGGGACCACTTTACCTAGGGACTATTCTTTACTTGGGCGGGGCTGGGGAGGAATACTTAGCTGGAACTACTTTGGACGCTATTTAAACCACGCCCGAAGAGCAGCACACGCTTTGCGTTATTCTGCATCCTGCAGCGTAACGCTCACTGTGCCTGAGAGCCAGCATCCAGTCTTCTGCCACGCCCGCCTTGAGTTTGAGCTCCTAGAAAAAAGGGGAAAGAAGGAGAAAAGGTTGGAACAAGAACAATACCTTTATTTTTCACCTGAATTCCGGATCCACCTCGCCTTCGAACTGGAAGAAAGAAGTTATTTGATACGCGTCGCCTCACCTGCTGCAGCGCCGCGCTGAACTCACCGGCCTTCGCCGCATCTCCACGAGCCATCTCATTCTTCTTCATGTTCTCGCCGAACTCGGGCACCTAAGGGGGACACAAGAACAGCAAGGTTAGCCAAGGGGAATAAACAGAGGCAATATTAGTTACCCCAAGACTTACCTGATTTTACCGCGGAGGTATTATTCATCTCCTCGAGTCGACGCAGCTTCCATCTCATCTTTGCCGAACTCCGGCACCTAAAGGGAACAAAAGGGCGGCAAGGTGAGCCATAGGGACTAACAAGGGGAATTCTGCTCACCATAAGAGACTTACCAGATTTTACCACCGGAGGCATTTTTTCCTCGAGACTTCATAATTTCTCCCAGCACCTGTATCAAGGGAGAAAGCAACAAATTACATACTAGCATCATTTATCGAACTGTTTTGAATAATACAGTCTCTTACCTGAATGTTACCAGCTACCACGAGGAAATCTTCACTTGGGTCAAGCTGCATTCTGCAAGGAATCGGACAAGAGTGAAAGTCAGACATTTGAACTCTTACGAACTAGATACTTATGGCGCCACGCCGGAACATCAGAGTCAAAATTGTTCTGGAGCTCCCCAATTCCTTCGGACCAGTGAAGCAACTGGTTATCCACGCGCCCCTGCACTCAACGCAAGATGGAGAGCTCATCTTTCCAAACCATAAGGTGAGACTATAAGAAGGGACATCGGAGGTGATCAGTGGGGAGAACAGTGGGGGTGGAGGGTAACACTCAATTCCACGGGTGGTTAATTCCATGTCTCCACTTTCAGAAGAGTACTTCTACGGGCCAAGCAGACGAAGTTAGGTGGGCCGGTCCAGTCTGTCATTTCAGCGCTACGTGTCACATTGGTGGAGACCGCTGCTATCCAGTTCCGATCGATGCCCCTGTGGGAGCAAGGTGAGCGTAACAGAGCGTCAATGATGATGAAATCCAGATTCTCGAGGACTACGTGGGTACACCACCGTAACATGCTCACGCAGGCAGGGAGCACACATACTCCTGCTCAGCATATGGTCCACTGCCAGGGAGTCATGGATAGCATCAACGCCTTGGGCAATGAGAGGCGCACCGCTCGTGAGGTTGTGAAGCGGTGGAATGACCTCCGCCGTCGAACCAAACACAAGCTTGGTGCCAACTTCGCCTCTACTCTGGTGACTGGAGGTGGGCCACCACAAGATGAGGAGGATCTCACACCACATGAAGAGGCTATTAGTGAGTAGCTTCATATGAAGCAGGTGTAAGGCGAGGGAGGCCTGCCAAATTATGAGGAAACGTCCGGTGAGTAATGAAGCGTGTGCATCCAGAATATGTGTATGTAGATTGAATGAATTGGTATGATTTTGTAGCACTTCTGCCTGCATTTTTATGACTGCCATGGGTGAATCATGTCATGGTGTACTGACCGGTGCTTAGTGTCTTGCAGACTGCATGCAGCCGATGTGCTGCACCCCAAGATTCTCCTAATTGGCCCACCTGCTCCCTCCTTTCTTGTCACTCTGGCCGGCCTCTTTTGGCCCTCTTCCTGCTGCCACCTGTGATGCTGAATAATTTGGGGTAATCATCGACTCCACACTGTCCTTATCTCCTCACATCTCTGACGTCTCTAAGAGGTCACACTACCAGCTGCACCTCCTCAGAGGTATTCTTCCTTTCCTCTCCTTCCCCCAGCAGCTGTCTCCAGAGCACTGGTTCACTCTAGGCTGGACTACTGCAACAGCCTCTTTCTGAATTTGACTGCTTCTACTCTCTGCCCTCTGCAACTCATCCAAAACAGGACTGCAAGACGTGTCCTTGTCCTGAAGCCCAGGAATTGTATCTCTTCAGGACTGTAATGTCTGCACTGGCTCCCAGTGGCTACAATGATGAAGTTCAAAACTCTCTGCATTGTCCACAAGGCCGTCTGGGGCCGCAATACCTTCCACTCTCTCTTCCTAAATAGCTTATTTCTTGAGCTCTTCGATCATCCGCCTCCTACTCCATCAGGGTCAGTCGCTTCTCCTAGCAACGAGTTGGTGGTTGATCTCTTTTCGACTGGGGCCTCCCTCTGGAACAGCTTCCCTGCCTCCCTGTAACTTCAGGTGAACCTTCTCCCATTCTGGAAGCACATCAAATACTTCCTCTTGGGTTGTGCTTTCTCTCCTGCTTTGCCCTGCTGAACTCCTGGCTCAATCTGAAACTGCACTGGTCACCTGGCCACTGTCTGATCTCAGGCCTAGGTCCTCTCCCCCACCAGTTGCACCCATGCACTGCCTCCCTGGCATCCCGCACACTTGAGGACTGTTTACTGTAGCCCTACAGCCCCCTACCAGCACTTGACACTAATGTGTGCACTTACTCTTGCACTGCCACCAGCTTGCCGCACTTTACTTAGTGCTTATGTTGTTATATTTATTTTACTGGCGTTCACATGTACTGCACTGCCCCGTACCACTTCCCCACCCCCCAATGCTCACCTTCCCCTTCCCCTGCACTTGCGCAATCTCAATGCACCTGCCCTGGTTAGATCGGTGTGTCTGGCTTTCCTCTGTTTCCCCTCCCTTGCCTCGTTGCGCCTTGAAACACTTGTGTCTATGCACTTTATGAATACCATATCATATCTTGTCACATCAGTTGTACATGGCTTTGGGACAGTAGTCATCAAGGACCGTCTCATGCTAATAGACAGTTCCAGCAGGCCAACACAAGGTGGCATCTGGGTATTTACATCAGTGATGTTAGTGACTCAACTATGCCAGTCAAGTGCTTGTGTCTGAAGCAGGTGATATACACCATGCACTGCATGTGCTGTTAAGTCCATACACACATGCCCATGCGTGGTTTCATGCTACCCATACTTTCCATTATCACTGGCAGTGGGCGGGACATTGGCCATGAGTGACGTAGCATGTAAATGTGTTGCAGGACACGATTGTGATACCTATGTATGTAGGCAATGCTATTTACATGACTCTTCATGTCTTTTTCTGTCCATGTGCAGGTGATGAGGCACCGGATACAGAGCAGGGGGTTGAGGAGGAACAGGATCCTGAGCCGCCACAGAGCACCAATGGAGGACGTGTTGTGGCAGCCCATGAAAATCCACTGGTGCTACAGGCAATACCGGCCATGACTCAGTATGCATCCACCTCTGATGAAACCAGTATCTCTGGTGGTGAACGGGGTGTCAATTCCTCTATGCTCTCGCCAGTGAGTGCATCAAGTGTTGGAGCTGTTGTAGCCTGTGTGTCTGCAGGGGGTCACTTCCCCTCACAGCGCCAGTCAGTGTTGCCACGTCCGTCTGTGGTGGTTACGGCTGCAGGGTCACGCTCCAAAGGATTAGTTCATGTTCCTGGGACAGCTGACCAAGGGAGGGATGCAGTCCGGCAGCCACAGACAGTGGCATCACATCAAGGGCCATGCTCCCTTGGGTCAGGCAGGCGTAGGGTCTGCACAAGTGGTGGACGTGTGGCAGCTGGGGATACCTTTGGGGAGCAGTCCATGTATATATGGTTGCACAACAACAGGGTGCTTCCTATGAAATGTTGGCTCAGGGCATGGATAGGGTGGCCAATTCCATGATCCCCCCCCAGCAACACAGGTAGAGCACCAGCTGTTCGCATTAAAGTCCACATGCCGCTCACGCAGGCTGCACATGGAGACCAGCAACAGGAGCCGACGGGTCGAACTGAGGTCTCTTCAGGCATCCCTGCTTGCAGAGGGTCGGGCCCACAGGGAAGCCCTGAGGCAAGAGTTTCTGGCCCTCAGAGCTACACTGGAAGTGCTAGAGACAGCTCGCAGTACACAGATGCAACTGTTGACTCATACCATCTCGGAGGAACTCCCGTGAGGTGTTGCATGCAGACCGCCGAGGCTTCATGTTGCAGATGCATTCATCTGAGTCCCGCCTGGCCACTGCCATGGAGGACCAGCCCAGGGCTCTACGTGGTCAACCTCCCTTACCACTGCCACCTTCGGATGCTACACAGGAAGGTGGGGACAGCAGCAACAGCCCTCTCAATCCATGATAGCCGTGTGGTCCATGAACCCATGGAGGGATTTGTTTTTGTCAAAATCCACCCATGTGGGTGTTGACATGCACCCTGCCCCTGCCCCCTCCTGGGTGGAACCTTCCCCCACTACCCCTGGTCCAAGATGGACACTTTTCTTCTTTTTTATTTCCCACCCCACTGGCCAGGTGTTGGCGTGTCATATTTAGATTTGCCATTTCCTGGTAGTGGTCTTTGTTGATTTTTCTATTGATTGCCCTTCAGGTGTGCCATTAACTCTTCATGGACTATACTTGTACAGTGATGTACGTGCAGGCATGCCTAGTTCACTTGACTTGCATGTTTGCATTGGGGTGCGCAGAATGGCATGTGCAGGTAATTATAGGTTGTTGGTTCCATGGCACGTTTGTGCTGTGTCAATGATACTACACAATGGGTGTTTTAATGTGTTCTCCTATGTTGTTCCAGTTATCCATGATTTGGCGGTCACTGCTGTCCCAGATGAGACATCATGCACCATTTGAAATCCACACTCCTCATGCCTCCCACCAGACACTGTTCTTGCTTTGACGAATTAGGAAACACAATTACTGGTGAAGATCATGTGGGATTTGCGACATGCAGTTATTTGGTAAGCAGTGGCACTATCTTGCATGTGGTGCATGCTTCATTGTTGGGCCTCTTTTCTGCATGTGTCAGTTGTCTTGTATGTCCTTTACATGCTCACATGGTGTTGTGGTAATTCAATTAGAGCTCATGTCACTGTGTAAGCAACCTATGTGGTTCCATCAATAGGCACACCGACTGTGCTGTGCAGCATATCATTGTACATCGGTAAACCAGGCCATGGACTCCTTCATCTGTCATTTCCTTGTTATTCACCCTCTGTGTCACTCTCTTTCTCCCTCTCCCAGGTGTGGTACACTGTACTCCTATGCAAATCATTATCAATGGTCATTCACCCTGTGTCACCCTGTGTTGCTCATGCACTCTGTGTTGTGTGCATTTTATTCTAATGTTGGCGATTGTGAGAATGTATGTATATGTACTTTGTGCTGTTACACTGCATTGCATCCCATTTTGGTAAGGTGTCTCCTGATGGTGTGCATCTTATGCAAGGCAGGTGAGTTCCACATACAGGTGAGTGCATGGCATTTGCTGACACTTTGGTGGTGTTTGCATGGTTGTTGGAGGGTGGCATTGATCAATAAGGGGTGGAATCTTACACATGCTGTGGTACTCTCCAGGGTACAGTACTGCAACTGCATATTGCACCAAATCCATGCTTATAATCCACACTCTCATTCAGGTCTTGACCACAAGTATTTTGCTTGACGTCAAGGCCAGGCACCAGATCTGTCTGCCACTGATTGTCCTTCACTGGCTAGCTATGTCATACAGCGTCCAGTCATAGGAAGTATGCATTGTGCACTGTGATTTGTGAGGTCTGCTTACTCCCTATCTCCTGATGTTCTTTCCTCATTGCTGTCCCTCCCAAGCCATCTCATCATGTTACTCCAACTCAGGTAAGGCAGTTATTGATGGATAGTTTTTGAAGGGGATCTTTATCGTCAGCAGGGGCCAAACTCTGGGATGCACATCTGGCTGCTCTCTGTTTGGGGGCTCATTTCCTTGATTCCCATTTACTACCCATGTGTTTCATCTTCTACTCTTCCTTCTCTCTCCGTCTTCCCTGCTAAGCATTCCCTCTACTCTATCACTCTCTCCATTACTTTTGTGCTTGATGACTGTCTGCTTGATGTACCTCAAGGTCTCACACGCCCCTGTCAACCTTAGATATTTGTGCCGCTCTTGCCACCGTGACCTGGAGTAGTGTCATCATCAGTGCACTTGGGGTATGACCCGAGATAGATGCATCTCTCTGCACGTACCCAGGCATCCACTAAACTAGTTGCACTTGACCCACCCCTGAACGTGTTGCCACCCTCGGAATACCACACCCCTCTAAATATCTGTGCACTTGCTCCTTCTGATTGTACCATGCAGGTACGGTGTCTGTCTGTTCCACCTTGTCCTCGCTCCCTGCATGATGGCACATTGAGGCACTTGTGAAAATGGGATGAATCACTGTCCGACAGATTCACTGTTAGATCCACTGTTTATAGTACAGTAAACTGGGCAATTACTGTTCCTGTCAACATTATTATGGATATGTATGAGCGGGTGTTATTTCTGTACTTGTTCCATGCATCAGTGAGCACTTTTAGACAGTAGTGTTATGTATTGGCCATTTATCTGTCTCGTTTGACATTACATATCATGGCACGGTGTGCTGATAATTTTACAAGACGTATGGGTGGGTTTATGTGACACACAGGCGATTAGATGTGTACTTTGGCATGGTGTTAGTGGCATACTCCCTCTTCTATGTGTTTCTTTTGTACACAGCAGATTGAATTAGTTTAAGTTCTAAGGAATGCACACGATGTAGCACTTCCAAGGACACATTCTCAAGGTGGTTTGGTGGGCACAGATGATTGGGCTCTTGTCATCATTGAATGGCACCTGGAATGTGCCAGGGCTGTGTGCACTCCACAGGGGTTGGATTTTAGGTGAAAAATGTAGCCACAAACTGGGTACGGGCATCCTCGCCACGTGCCCTTTCCCCGACCATGCGCAAGCGACGTGCATGTGGTTGGAGATGTGGGGGCACCACCATGTCCACCGGTATGCCCCACCGTGTTGCAACATTGTGCACGACACATGCTGCCACAATGATCCTGCCCACTAGTGGTGGTGCATATAGCAGCTCACCACCTGAGTGGTCAAGGGAGCAGAACCGTGACTTGAGCACTCTGAATGTGCGCTCCACTATGGCCCAAGTTGAAAATGGGCTGCATTGTATCTTACCTGGGGTGGTGTGGCAAGGTTCTGTATTGGCGTCATCATGTAGGTGCTCAGAGGGTAGGTAATGTGCCCTGTAGAGTTGGAAATGTTTGTCATTTGTGTTAATTTGTCTGTGCGTGATATGCATGCATGTGCACAGGCATTTCTATTCACCAATGAGCTATGTGTTGCCATGCCTCTCATCTTCCAGGGCCTGGTGTGGGGGGTGACAGTCTGAATATGAAACTATCATGGGTAGACCCTGGATAGTTTGCATATACAGAAGTAATGATACCCATAGCATCACGTACAACCTGCACCATGGCCCACCTTTCTGCAGGTGTTCTGGGCATGTATATGTGCCTGCGGACTGTGGGGTGTGCAGTCATTGCCAACACCTGGTGTAGGCTGCGTGACTGCGTGGGCTGTGAAATGCCCCCAACTATGGCAGTTGTCTGCTGAAATGACCCAGTGGCCAAAAAATGCAGTACATTGAGCACCTTTTCTACAGGGCTCAGTGCTTGGCAGCACAGGGTGAGTGATGTAAGGTCATCTTCCCACTCCGTGACCAGGTCTACTATGATATGAGGTGGAAACCTATACCTGGCATAGACCTGGTCATCAGGCATCCCAAAAAGGCTAGACCTGGGTAGAAGAATCCAGGCCCTGGCCATCCTCCACCTGCTGTGTCCCACGTTCACTACTGCGAGAAATGGTACATTCATCATAGCTGTATAAGCGCGTGTGTTGTTCGCGTGGCGTTTTTATGCTTTTGTTTTAGTGCGCGGTGACGCTTATGCCAGCTTTCGCGTGGTGTACGTGTTTCTGCATTAGCACGTCTTTTTCTGCGCGCTGGAGAGCTCAGTTAAATTGTATGAATACTGGTTTTTAGCGCGCATATGGGCGTTGCAAGGATTTTACTGTGGTACTTCCCTCGTTGCGCTTGTTGTTCGCTTGTTGTTCCCCATTCCACATGTTCCACCCCCTTTTTAGGTGACTGCGCAGTACCGAACGCCCCTTCGCTACGAGTCTCGCGGAAGGCGTTTGTAGTGTTACAGTGACGTGTTGGACCGGTGCGGATTCCTCGCAAGTCCATGGTAATCCCTGCGCATTATGTTGCATGAATCGACAAACGGGTGCGCACAAGTCCCCTATTTTTGGCGCAATTAATTATTCCATGGATCGGGCCCTTAGAGATTCTGGGCTATATGTCATCTGTGAAACCATGTGGGAGCCACTGCATCTGAGCATGGCCTACATCCTCTTTCAATGTTCCTTTAATTTGAAATAATTATCATTCTAGCTAATATACTGACAGCACAGCAATGCATTTACTGCACCTCCCTTTATTTTCACCACCAAATGAATGAGGGCTAGTGGACAAGCTGCCTTGTGTCCCCATGCTGCTTAAATGCTTGTTAGTTAGTCAAATATAGTTTATTCGGAATATAAAAATTCCATCAAACCTACAATGCATAAAATCATCTTATAAACAAAAACAATAGTCATAATGACATCAGATATAAAAACATTAAACAACTGTTCCTAAAATACTAAAAAAGAACCACAGTATAGCTAAATGTTAAAACATGTATTAAATCTAATATTTACGTATAATGTCTTATAAAATAGACGATCCTTAGTCATCCCCGGAGATGTCTCTAAATCCGATGCCAATGGAAACCTTTATGCGTCTATTGCTTTTAAGGTTTTTGCTCTCATATACAATGATGACTTAAGATATGATTGAAGTAACCAATCTACTAATGATGTGGATAATTTTAAAATATAAAATAGTGCTGCTCTACATTGTTTAAAAGCTAGCCACCCGAAGAGAGGGATCAAGAAGTGATGACAGGAGATTCTAGAACCTACAGCTCCAGGGATGGCTGCCTGAAGGCTGAGCTCCTGTCCCCTGCCTTCATCTCACCTCGAATTCAGTACAATGGCTGAGAAGAATTCAGAAAACTCACAACCATCTAAGAGGCAGAAAAGAGAGGAAGCTGACTCTGCACAGAAAGAAGGTCAATTAATGGAACTTTTGCTAAAAGTACTACAGACATTGCTAACATCAAGGCCTCACTTCTGGCTTACGAGGACAGATACAATGAACTGTCAGGGAAAGTTATCAATATGGAAAACCACCTAACTACAATGAATGACGATTCACAATAAATGGCTACCCAATTTAAGGAATTACAGGCTCATGTGGAAAAACTGACTGTCAAATGCTCTGAACAGGAGAATCTTTCTAGGAGAAATAATGTCCATGTGGCAGGATTTCCAGATAATATTGAACAGGGTTGCCCTACAGACTTTCTGGAAAGAACCTTGATTAAACTACTCAATATAGACCCAGGAACCCCTCTAGAGATTGAGACGGCGCACAGATCCTTGGTTCCCAAGCATTCACCTAGACAGAGACCTCACCATTTCATCATAACATTTTTGAGGTTTCCAGTGCGAGAGCTGTTGTTGAAAAAGGCACGAGAGAAAGGTGATTTGACCTGGGGAAGTCATAAATAATGATCTTGTGGACCTAAGCCGAGATGTTTTGGAAAAAAGAAAGGCAGTTAATATTGCCAAAGAAAAGGCAAGAAGCAAGCATTTGAAATACTACATGATTTATCTGTCAATTCTGAGAGTGGTATTAAATGGACAAGTCCACTCTTTTTCAGACCATCCGGGTGCTGAAGCTTTTCTTAAGAATTTGGACCACCAACCTATGGAGGAGACACCCATTCATAGGGCTGGATCTGTCTCAAAAAAGAAGAGATGAGGGGACTTGATTTATCTATTCCTTGGCTTTAATTCCTGTTTGATTTAGCTTAATTTGACATTTATTTACATGTTTTTAAAAAAGTTTGCTAACTCTCATAGTTGGTTTTAAGGTTCCGTTGGAACCATTCAATGTTTGTTGTTTTTTCAAGGCATGCAAGCGGAAAGTGGCCTTGGATGATTAATTGAAGGAAAGGAGCCAGCATACTGCCGTGCAACGTGACCTGCGTGATCCCACTGACTTCCTTGTTTGGAACATTAGGATGCGAGCGGGCTTGGCTCCACCTCCTCACCCTGTTGGAGTGTGACGACGTCAAACTGACATGAAGCAGCAGAACTCATGAAGTACAGTGGACTAGTGCCATTCCGCTTCTGCTCAGCTCCTCTGTGCAGAGCCCATGTGATGCGCTAACGACTCGGAGAAGGCTATCACCCCCGCTCGCCGGGAGCGGGCAGCATGAGGGACAGGCACAGGAGATGCTTACAGTAAGTCGGTGCTTCCCCCCTGCTTCCTACCTCATCGCGGATGATGCAGCCGTAATTGTTGAGTGGAGGTGGGAGGTAGCTAATAGTTTAACAGGCATGCCAGATACGTTCTGGCTATTAGGAGGCAGTCCTTCTGCGAGGGTGCTAACAGAAGAGAAGCGGTCTTTGACCACTCAAGTAAAAACCATTGTGCTCCATTTTTCATCAAGGCCCTCTGCGGCCACTGGGACCGACTGGGTCTCATTATTCCCCAGTCTGACCTGTGGTCTGATTATGTGACGCAGTCTTTCGAGTGGATTGTGTCCTCCAACGTATTCCTCATCTTTGATGTATTTCATCAGCTTCAGCTGCTTTTGAAAAAATTTTCAGCAGAGGGCGCCGTGTGTCGATGTCGTCGAGTCGATGGTTGCTCGAAGGCCTCCGTCGAGGGTGACATCATCGGGTGTATAAGTAGCACGCGTGGCGCCCATTGGCCTCAGTTCCGTTTTTCTGCAGTGTACGTTGCTTCGGAGATTTGGCACGCCTCAAGTTCTGTGAAGAAAGAATAAATAACAAAATATGTCTTCGTCATCGATGCCAACCATGACCCCGAAATGGGGTTTAAAAAAATGTAAATCGTGCGGCTCAAAAATGTCGATTACCGATCCGCACCGAGAGTGCTTATGGTGCCTTGGAGAAAGCCACGACATGGAGGCCTGTACGAAGTGTCAAGCGATGATGGGGAAAGCTTTGCGAGAGAGGAGGGGAAAACTGCAGGTAGGTCGTAAATCCGACCGAAAAGCTTCTATCGTCGAGTCGAAGCCCCGTGAGGAGAAATCTCCTTGACGCGAAAGGCATCGGTCTAGGTCCCGAAGCGGTTCCCATCGCTCGTCGTCTTCCACGAAAAAATCAAAGAAACGACGCCACAGATCCCCCTCCACTTCGTCTTCAGATGAATCCCCAAAAAGGATGAAATGTCCCACAAAACATTCATCATCCGAGGAATGGAAAGCGAAGCCTCGGTCCGCACCTTCCTCGGAAGACGGCTGGGAGCGTTATCGCTCCGACACTCGCGCGCCCTCGAGCCCGGGTGATCGAAGGAGGAAGGATAGAGAACCTTCTAGGACGTCGAGTGAAAAAGATCGCTCGAGTCGAGTCGACCACTCGAGGTCACCGACGACGTACGAGACTGAACATACCTCGAAGGGCAGGTCTTCGAAGAGTGCCTCGACACCCTTGAAGCCGATGCCGTCGAAGTCAGGTACTACGAAGTCCTCGACGCTGAAACTTCCAGCTCGTCAAGATCAGCTAGGAAGAGAGAAAGAAAAGGCTAAAACACCTGGGTTGCATTCAGGACCCATTAGCACTCCTGCTCTACCTCCTCCAGAGAAGGTTTTCAAGCCTCTCCCTAGGAAGGAGTTTTTCAAATCTTTGACTTCAATTTTTGAGGAACAAGAAAGATCCAATGAGGAAAATGTACCTTTTGGGCTTGAATTTGGTACTCCAAATATTCCTGAATGCCTGATTTCAGAGGAAAGCAGGATGAAGGATTTGGTTGAATCATTACACAATGCAAGTGGTATTGATAGGTCCCCAGAAAATGAATTTGGTAGACCTAAGCCAGGTGAACATGCAAACCCATCATACCGTCAGTTAATGACTAAGGTAGTAGATTATTTGGGCTGGGCCAGGCCTACAGCCCAATTTGTCCAAGATGATTTTACAGACATACTGGACCATGGGCCTACTGAAGACCCAATTCTGCCTTTCCATGTGGCCTTACAAAATAGAGTGGCCAAAAATTGGGAGACGCCGGATTCTATTCCTCCAGTGAATAAATCCCTTACTTCAAAATACTGCCCTGCCAGTAGCGACCCCAGCTATCTGTCTAAACATTCCACTCCCGAACGTTTGGTCATACAGGCAGCCACAGCTTCTAAGAAACTTGCGTATCCGTCTATCCCTCCAGACAGGGACAATAAGCGTGTGGATGGCTGGGCGCGGAAGGTATTTTCAGCTGGGAGCATGGCATTAAAATCAGCCAACTCCACTTGTGCCTTGGAAAAGTTTTCGTGCACTCTTTGAGAGTGCATTGCAATGGCGGCGGAGCACATACCAGAAGGGGAAGAAAGGGAAGGATTCCTAGCCATTGTTAGAGATGGAAAGGAAGCTATGCAGGAATCCCTTGAATCTGGTTTGGACACTGTTGATAGTGTGAGCAGGTCCATGGCTACTAGCACAGTAATGCGTAGATTTGCATGGTTACGGAAGTCGGGTTTTGCACCAGACGTACAGAACCGTCTTCTGAACATGTCCTTTGACGGGTCTCACCTTTTTGGCAGCGAGGCTGACGAGAGCCTTGAGAGGTTGCAGACCTCAAAGGTAGCTGCCAAGTCGTTGGGAGCTGCTATCAGGCAACCTCTGCCCTTTCGTGTGACAAATCAATCTTGGAGGGGACGATCCTATCGTTACTACTCCTCATATAGAAGAACGAGAGGAACGGTCAGTCAAAGGGGCCAAAGAAAGGCCACTTGCGGTGGACGAGCAAAACGTGCAAAGCCAGCTCCAGCTACAGCCTCTTTGCCATCAGCGGCTGCAGCAACCGCCACAAAACCACTTTGAGGACTTGCATCACAAAACACCTGTAGGAGGCAGGCTGTCACAGCATCTGTAAGAATGGCAAGCCATTACTTCAGATGTTTGGGCTCTAGAAATAATAGCCCACGGTTACTGTCTTCCTTTTCTAATGCAACCTCAAAGCAATCCACCAGGGAGACACCCTTTGAAGTTTCCGGACCTGCTCCTACAGCAGGAAGTGTTAGGCAGAAACCTGTGCAGTTCCCTCTGGGACCACTGCAAAAGATTTAGGACTACAGGTGTTTGGCAGTAAACCCACTTGGTAGCAGTCTGTACCACACAGATTCACTTGGTAGCTGTGGCTGAGCAGTCAGACTTCCCTCAAGAAGAGTTAGGCCGTATTTGGAGTATACAGGATAGGGCAATTTACACAGTAGAACAAGCAGACACTGATCAGAGCTTTGGTGTAAAGATATATAATTATTTATTTAAAAACACATCTATGGAAAACACACTGGCAATGATATGGCAAACAACTTCAATCACAGTTACTATAAGTATATATCAATCCCATAACAATATTTTGTCAAGTCTAGGTTCAACGGCACCACTTATTTGCAGACAGAGGTGAATGCTTTAACCTAGATGGCACTCTAGTATTCGTTAGAAAGGGAGAGAAAAAGGCAGGGTATGAAACCAACTCAGTACCAACTCTTTTACGAAAGAAATGCAAGGCGAGCAAGGCAGGGTCTACTGTAAATCACAAAGTTCAGAGGCCAGGCCCACTCGGAGAGAGGCAAGGCTGTATGTCCCAAAGGTATCACAGTGGAAATGCACTTCAAGTCTTTGTAGTAAAATGTCACAGAAAGGTTGGACCAGTTTAGAACAAAAGTTTAAGAAGGTCTGGAGGAGACCCAATGGGAAGGTAAGGATTTAAGACACCTCACACTAACCGTTTCAAGGGAAGCCAGGCGGACACAGTACCTTGAGAGTGAAGACGTAGCTCCGGCGGGGGCAGTTGTTCCTGGTGGTGGATGCAAGTCGGGGCTTTGCCAGAAGATGAGATGATCTCGTCGTCGAGGAAAGTTGAGGATCGTTGCACCACCAGGGAAGAGACCAGCCGCGGAGTGCTCAATCACAAGGCACCACCTTTTGGTCGCGGTACAGTGGTTAGTGGCTATCCGGTTGCCGGGGTGCTCAGTATCGGCAATTCGACTACTAGACGTCCTGGAAGCGAAGAAAAGCAAGGGACTGGTTGCTCCCACCAGTCAGGGGAAGAAGACTCTCCAGCAGGGAGATCTCCTCTGTCGTTGGGAAGTGGTGAGTCGGTTCAGCACGGCTCCACCGGGGGTGTCGTCGTTGCAGGTCGGCTCAGCTTTACCCTCGTCGGATTCTTAGGTCCTCTGGCGACTTCTGAAGTTCCAGTCCCAAAATCCCTGCTTTTATGCAGAAAACCCCCATTCATTCAGCCTAGCTGTCGATCAAACATGCTAAGTGGTGAGCGGGGCAGCTCACCACTCGGGCCAATCACACCAGAGTGCGACTTGAGTTGGCAAGGCAACTCAGTCCATGGTGCCTAAACCCCCTCCCACACCTCCTCTGGTACCCAGACAGAATGGCACCACTCTGGAGGGCTTCTGTGCAGAAGCCCGCCAAAAGTGAAACAAAGGGCTCAACCTTTGGTTCGGAGTTACAGAGGCGAACACATACGCCATTTTAAAAACCGAGTTCTGCCAGAAAATACCAACCGGTGGATTTATTTAAGACAAATAAACCGGCGGTATGTTAGAGACTAATGTGAAAAAGTATTAGCCACCAACAATGGGAAGAATCCCATAGGAATATATTTGCGGTCGAATATAAAAAGTAGTATCCACTGCCACCAGCCAAAACTCGACGAGGGGGACGGGACAGTGCCCCCTCAAACAACAGACCAAGGGGTAATCGAATTACCCCTACCAGTACGTCCACAATAGGATGGTTTGTAATAGTTCTGTTAGTAAATTTAGGTCTAGTAAAGCCAATGGTGACTTTACATGCCCTGGGAGACAGTAGTCAGTCCCAGGGTATGGAGTCTATGGTGGGGATCCTCTAGGACACCCCAGTGTTACGGCACGGAGGGTGCGGTGTAACACACATAGCAAAACACATGAGGCCCTATGGAGTAAAAGACCCCATAGCCCATAGAACACATTGACATTCAAAGAAATCAACCACATTCATGTCCAAGAGTGGGAGGAAAAGAGTCTCACTCTTGGCAGGATGAAAAAAACAAACTCCAGAAATCCAGCAAAGTTGCTGGGGGACTCACTAGGTTAGGAAATTCAGCCTAAACAGAGAATTCTCCCTAACACTCACCCCCCCAGACTAAGGTACAGGAGGATTTAATCCACTCCTGGATGAATCTCATGCCTCTAGTTGATGATATACATCCTAGAGAGACCATCAGCGTTTTGGTGGTGACACCCTGACCTGTGCTCAATGGTGAAATCAAACCCTTGCAGGCAGATTGACCATCTCAGTAGTTTTGGGGTTTCCCCTTTCATTTGCATTAACCATCTCAAGGGTTGGTGGTTAGTCTGAATGACAAAAGTAGAACCATACAAGTATGGCCTAAACTTCTTCAGAGCCCACACGATAGCAAAGCATTCTCTTTCGATTGTTGCCCACCTTGTTTCAGGATCCTTCAGCTTGCGGCTGATGAAGCAAACGGGGTGCTCCCTACCTTTCCCATCCAGTTGACTGAGTACTCCATCTATTCCTACATTTGAAGCATCTGTCTGCACAATGAAAGTTTGGTGGTAATCAGGAGCTCTGAGTACTGGGGCTTGGCAAAGAGCCTTTTTCAGGTTTTCAAAGGCCTGATTGCACTCCTCGTTCCATCTAACCTTCTTAGGGAATTTTGGAGAGGAGATGACATTCAGAGGAGAAGCTATGGTCCCATAGTTCTCAATGAAATTCCTGTAATACCCAGTGAGACCTAAGAAGGCTCTCACCTGGGTCTGAGTAGTAGTTGTTGTCCAATTTTGCACAGCTTCAATCTTACTGAGCAAAGGCCTTATTTCTCCACCTCCTACCTCATGTCCAATATAGACTACCTTACTCTGTCCAATTTGGCATTTACTCGCCTTTATGGTCAGATTGGCTCGTCCAAGAGCCTGCAAAACATCTCTTAGGTGGGTTACATGTTCTTCCCAGGAATTGCTGAACACTGCTATGTCATCCAAGTATGCCATGCAGAAGTCCTCCATCCCATTCAGAACCTGGTTTACCATCCGTTGAAATGTAGCAGTTGCATTTTCCAATCCAAAAGGCATTACCTTAAACTGGCATAAGCCAGCTGGGGTAGAAAATGCAGTTTTCTCCTTGGCATGGTCTGTCAGGGCTATTTGCCAATAGCCTGACGTCAAGTCAAATGTGCTGAGGAACTTGGCTGAACCAAGTCTATCCACCAACTCATCTGTTATTGGCAAAGGGTGGGCATCAGTCTTGGTGACTGCATTAAGAGCTCTATAGTCCACACAGAATCTAAGTTCTTTAGATCCTGCCTTTGGTACTAACACAACTGGGCTAGACCATGGACTAGTAGAGGGCTCTATTACCCCGAGATCAAGCATCTTGCTGACCTCACCTTTGATGTGGGTTCTTACACTTTCTGACATTCTGTATCCTCTGCTTTTGACTGGCAGACAGTCACCAGTGAGTATGTCATGCTGGCCCCAAGGGGTCAAGCCTGGTGAAAGTGAGAACAGAGAGGCAAACTGATTCAACATAGATTTGCACTCTTCTTGTTGCTCAGGTGTCAGATTTGAAGAGAGATTTACTCCTTTAATTTTTTCGTCTAAAGGCAAGCCTCTGAGGAGATCCGGACGAGCTTCACTCTCTTCTTCTTCCTCTGATGATGCTAGAAGCAACGCTCCTACATCGGGTCTCGAGACATACGCTTTGAGTCGGTTAGTGTGGAAGACTGTTGGAGCCTCCTTGGGATTGCCCAAGTCCACCCGATAGTTGACCTCTCCAAGTTTACCCACAACTCTGAAGGGTCCCATCCATTTGTCTTGCAAGGCCCTCTGCCTTGTTGGGATCATAACGAGAACTAGCTGGTCTTGAGTGAACTCAACCATGTTAGCCTTTTGATCATGCCAGTGCTTGACCAATGCTTGTCCAGCTTTCAAGTTATCACTTGCTTCCGCCATCATGTGTGACATACTCCTCCGGAGACCTATCACATAGTCAGTCACTCTGACTGGCTTGGGGGAAGGAGCACTCTCCAACCCCTCCTTAATCAGGGCCAATGGACCTCTGACGGGATGACCATAGAGAAGCTCAAAGGGAGAATAACCTACTCCCTCCTGAGGGACTTCTCTATAAGCAAAGAGAAGGCATGGCAGTAGAAGGTCCCACTTCCGTTAAAGGGGTTCCTCTAAAGCACCTATCATGCTCTTCATGGTTCGGTTGAACCTTTCTACCAACCCATTGGTTTGTGGGTGGTAAGCTGTTGAGAACTTGTAAGTAACTCCACAGGTTTTCCACATGGCTTTCATGTAGTGGGACATAAAGTTTGACCCCCTGTCAGAGATTACTTCCTTAGGAAACCCGACCCTGGTAAAAATACCAAGGAGGGCCTTAGTCACAGCCAGAACTGTAACAGTCCTCATAGGAATTGCCTCAGGATACCTAGTAGCATGGTCTACTACAACAAGTATAAACCTGTTGCCTGAGGAGGTTGGAGGATCAAGGGGACCAACAATGTCAATCCCTACTCTCTCAAATGGGACTCCCACAACTTGGAGAGGCACTAAAGGTGCCACATTCTTGGAGCCAACTTTACCAGAGGTCTGGCAGGTGTGGCAGCTCCTGCAGTGTTTTTCTACTTCGGCCCCCATCTTTGGCCAATAAAAGTAGAGAGAGAGCCTTTCCTTAGTCTTCTTGAAACTCAAGTGACCAGCCAAAGGAATCTCGTGGGCTAACTGCAAGAACTGTTGTCTGTTCTCTTTGGGTACTAAAAGTCGTTTGTAGTCTCCAGGTTCAGACTCGGTCGGTTCACGGTAGAAGAGGCCATCTTCCCAGTGCAACCTGTATTTCCCAGGCTCTTGCCCTTCAGCCTGAGCTTCTGCCTGGTGGCGAAGACCTTCCAGAGTCGGACATTCCCTCTGTCCCTTACTGAAGTCTGCCTTGTTGGGTCCACCTTCTGCCAGTAAAGACTGCAGCTCAGGATGGTCAACAGGATCCAGATCTCCAATGAGTTCCTGGCCTTCCATTAGCTCTTTCTCAGAGTCTAATTCTACCACACAGGGTTGTACCACCCTCTCAGCCTCAGCTGGAGGGGGAGTTACGGGTGTAACTGTGGACAACCGAGGGGAAGTCCTTGTTGGCTGCACTGAAGGGCTGGCTGCTGGTTTCGGTATAGAAGTTTTAGGTTTCCCTTTCGCTTCTGATTTCTTTGAGACAGCAGCTGACAATTCCAGTGGAGCAGGAGTGATATCCTTTTTCATCATCTCCTCGGGAGTACCTCTCATGGTTCTCTCCCTTGCAGGTCTGGTTAGCTCCTGTAACCATTTACTAGGAGGTCTGGGGGTATGAGACACAACTCCGAGAGTTTTTAAATCGTTACCCAAAAGAACTCGTCCTGGTACCTCACTCTGTATGCTGCCAGGTATCTTCACAGTCATGTCATTACACTGGATGAGAACTGGTAATTGGGGAAGCATCTGCACAGGCCCTCCAGCTAACTTGGTGAGGCGTTTGGGTGCCTTAGCAACATCCTCAGCCTGAAAAAAAGATTTATCCACCACAGTTATGCTGGCTCCAGTGTCCCTAATGGCAGGAGTTTCCTGGCCATTCACCTGGACACTGTCCTTATAATACTCTTTAGTATTATCTGGGATAGAATTATAGATATCTAAATTCTGTTATTCCCACAAACCCAGAGACACTAAAGGAACACTGGCTGAGACTCCAATGGGTTCATCAGCCAGCAGTAGAAAGTTTCCACTTGCCATTTGGACTTCCTCCTCTGGAGCGAATGCTGAGGAGACGAGCTGGACCCCTGAAGGTTTACCCTTGCATCTGCGATCTCCTTTCACATGGTCAGTAGAGCCACAAACAAAGCATTTTCTGAATGCTTTCTGGAATGGTGGCTTGTTCTGGCCTCCCTCTGGTTTGGCACCAGAAGGTACACTATTCTGCTGCGGTTTTCCTTGTGGCTTACCCTTATGGTTTTGTTTGGGGCCCTCTTTGGAATTTGACTTATTAGAATTCTCTTTTGAGTCTTTTTTAGGCTGTTTTCCTTCATCCTTTTTCTGAGTTGCCCCAGAATCCTTATGAGTAGCCCTGTTGGCAACCCACAAGTCAGCAGCCTTAGCTTGCCTCCTGGAATCCAATTCCTTCGAATCAGCCAAGTGCTGTCTGAGCTCAGGAGAACAGGCATCATAAATAGACTCCAACATAAAAAGATTCTTCATACCCTCATAAGTGTTCACCTTGTAACCCTTAATCCATCCCTCTAAGTGTTTCAACCCTTCACTCACCCAGGTAGCCCAAGGGGTACCATCATGCTTTTTGAGGGTTCTAAACCTCTTAAGATACTGGGAAGGGGTCTTCCCAAATCTAGCTATCAAAGCTAGTTTCACACTTTCATACTTTTTCCTATCCTCCTCCCCCAACTCCATTACCACATCAGTTGCAACAGGGGGGAGCCTAGAGAACAACCAGGTAAGTAGCTCATTACCTGTGATGTTCTGGAGCACATGATTGTACTCAAACAAACTCAGCCAATCTACACATCCAACTTTGGTTCATACATACCAATTAATTCCTTAGGCATCCGTGGTCTTTTGGGACTGGAACTTCTAGAGGAGCCAAAGACAGAAGCAGTTTCGACAGACAACTTTTTCATTTCTAACTCATGCTTGAGCTCCATTTCTCTGAGCCTAAGAATTTGTTGTAAACTTCCATAGTAGACATGTTTTTTAGAAAGTTGCTTTTTAGTGCTAAGCTTTGTGGTTAGTTATCCTAAAGTGTTGAAAAGCACTCTAAACTGTATACTCGATACAAATCCCACCGCTGTACACCAGTGTTAGGCAGAAACCTGTGCAGTTCCCTCTGGGACCACTGTAAAAGATTTAGAACTACAGGTGTTTGGCAGTAAACCCACTTGGTAGCAGTCTGTACCACACAGATTCACTTGGTAGCTGTGGCTGAGCAGTCAGACTTCACTCAAGAAGAGTTAAGCCGTATTTGGAGTATACAGGATAGGGCAATTTACACAGTAGAACGAGCAGACACTGATCTGAGCTTGGGTGTAAAGATATATAATTATTTATTTAAAAACACATCTATGGAAAACACACTGGCACTAATATGGCAAACAACTTCAATCACAGTTACTATAAGTATATATCAATCCCATAACAATATTTCGACAAGTCTAGGTTCAACGGCACCACTTATTTGCAGACAGAGGTGAATGCTTTAACCTAGATGGCACTCTAGTATTCGTTAGAAAGGGAGAGAAAAAGGCAGGGTATGAAACCAACTCTGTACCAACTCTTTTACAAAACAAATGCAAGGCGAGCAAGGCAGGGTCTACTGTAAATCACAAAGTTCAGAGGCAAGGCCCACTCGGAGAGAGGCAAGGCTGTATGTCCCAAAAGTATCACAGTGGAAATGCACTTCAAGTCTTTGTAGCAAAATGTCACAGAAAGGTTGGACCAGTTTAGAACAAAAGTTTAAGAAGGTCTGGAGGAGACCCAATGGGAAGGTAAGGATTTAAGACACCTCACGCTAACCGTTTCAAGGGAAGCCAGGCGGACCCAGTACCTTGAGAGTGAAGAGGCAGCTCCGGCGGGGGCAGTTGTTCCTGGTGGTGGATGCAAGTCGGGGCTTTGCCAGAAGATGAGATGATCTCGTCGTCGAGGAAAGTTGAGGATCGTTGCACCACCAGGGAAGAGACCAGCCGCGGAGTGCTCAATCACAAGGCACCACCTTTTGGTCGCGGTACAGTGGTTAGTGGCTATCCAGTTGCCGGGGTGCTCAGCACGGGCATTTCGATCACTAGACGTCCTGGAAGCAAAGAAAAGCAAGGGACTGGTTGTTCCCACCAGTCAGGGGAAGAAGACTCTCCAGCAGGGAGATCTCCTCTGTCGTTGGGAAGTGGTGAGTCGGTTCAGCAGGGCTCCACCGGGGGTGTCTTCGTTGCAGGTCGGCTCAGCTTTACCCTCGTCGGATTCTTAGGTCCTGTGGCGACTTCTGAAGTTCCAGTCCCAAAAGCCCTGCTTTTATGCAGAAAACCCCCATTCATTCAGCCTAGCTGTCGATCAAACATGCTAAGTGGTGAGCGGGGCGGCTCACCACTCGGGCCAATCACACCAGAGTGCGACTTGAGTTGGCAAGGCAACTCAGTCCAGGGTGCCTAAACCCCCTCCCACACCCCCTGTGGTACCCAGACAGAATGGCACCACTCTGGAGGGCTTCTGTGCAGAAGCCCGCCAAAAGTGGAACAAAGGGCTCAACCTTTGGTTCGGAGTTACAGAGGCGAACACATACGCCATTTTAAAAACCGAGTTCTGGCAGAAAATACCAAACGGTGGATTTATTTAAGACAAATAAACCGGCGGTATGTTAGAGACTAATATGAAAAAGTATTAGCATCCAACAATGGGAAGAATCCCTTAGGAATATATTCGCGGTCGAATATAAAAAGTAGTATTCACTGCCACCAGCCAAAACTCGACGAGGGGGACGGGACAGTGCCCCTCGAACAACAGACCAAGGGGTAATCGAATTACCCCTACCAGTATGTCCACAATAGGATGGTTTGCACTAGCTCTGTTAGTAAATTTAGGTCTAGTAAAGCCAATGGTGACTTTTCATGCCCTGGGAGACAGTAGTCAGTCCCAGGGTATGGAGTCTATGGTGGGGATCCTCTAGGACACCCCAGTGTTACGGCATGGAGGGTGCGGTGTAACACATATAGCAAAACACATGAGGCCCTATGGAGTAAAAGACCCCATAGCCCATAGAACACATTGACATTCAAAAAAATCAACCACATTCATATCCAAGAGTGGGAGGAAAAGAGACTCACTCTTGGCAGGATGAAAAAAACAAACTCCAGAAATCCAGCAAAGCTGCTGGGGGACTCACTAGGTTAGGAAATTCAGCCTAAACAGAGAATTCTCCCTAACAGGAAGTTTTAACTGTGCTGGAGAAAGGTGCTATAGAACCGGTACCTGCAGCGGAGAGGAACATGGGATGGTACTCAGGAAGGACAGTTTCGAGATGTTCACTCTTTCTCAGATCCTTCAGGCCCTTCAGCTTCAGGACTGGTTGGTGTCATTGGACCTACAGGATGCTTATTTTCATGTGCCGATTCATCTCAAGCACAGAAAATACCTGAGGTTTGTGGTTGGCAACTCACATTTTCAGTTTCGAGTCCGTCCATTTGGATGGACCTCTGCCCCGAGGGTCTTCACCAAGTTGATGGTAGTAGTGGCAGCACACCTCAGGAGAGGGGGGATTCATGTCTACCCCTATCTGGACGATTGGTTGATCAGAGCACGATCTGCCGAACAGGCACTGGATCACCTGAAAGTCAACTGCCACTTCCTCCACAGTCTGGGCTTCTCCCTCAATTTCAAGAAGTCACAAATGACACCTTCTCAACGGCTCCAATATATAGGAGCTGTGTTAGACACATCCCTGGGAAAGAGCTTGCCTCCCAGTTCAAGGGCTCAAGACATTCTTCAGATGGTTTCCAAATTCCATAACACCCAAAATCTTCAGGCTTACGACTTCTTAAGGTTACTCAGCCTCCTGGCATCCTGCATTTTTCTGGTGCCAGAGGCACGCCTGAGAATGAGATCCCTTCAATGGGCTCTAAAGACTCAATGGTCCCAGTTCTCAGGTCGAATGACGGATCTTCTCCAGATTCCGAACAAGGTTCTTCAGGATCTTCTATGGTGGACTTGTTCAGAGAATATTCTGAAAGGAGAACCCTTTTGGCAACCATGGCCGGAGATTACAGTAGTGACGGATGCCTCACTCAAGGGGTGGGGAGCTCATGCCAACGATCTGACAATCAGCAGTCGTTGGTCTCCATCGGAGTCCAGACTGCATATCAATCTTTTGGAGCTGAGAGCAATCAGACTAGCGCTGAAGGCTTTCCTGCCATCTGTCAGAGGGAAGAATGTCCTGATAATGACGGACAACACAGTGGCCATGCATTATCTAAACAAAATAGGAGGTGTAGGGTCACTACCTCTGTGCAGAGAGGCAATGCAGCTCTGGTATTGGGCAAATCGAGAAGGAATCTCTTTAACGGCAGTTCACCTAGCCGGGGAAGAGAATATGACGGCAGATGCTCTGAGCAGGCAGAGCACAGTGTCCCACGAATGGGAACTGGCTCAGGAAGTCATTATACAGATCTTTGCCCTTTGGGGAACCCCCCAGGTAGACCTATTTGCGACCGGTATCAGCCGAAAGTGCGAAAGGTATTGCTCAAGGGAATTTCGCCCGAGAGGAGCACTAGGGGACGCTTCGTGGTGGAGTGGAATTTCCCACTATTGTATGCGTTCCCTTCCGATTCCCGTCATTCCTCAGGTCATCAGGAGACTGAGACGGTTCAGGAGCCACATGATCCTAATTGCCCCGTTTTGGGCCAGGAGAACGTGGTACCCGGACCTTCTAGACATGTCCATCTGTCCTCCAGTACGTCTTCCTCAGAGAGAGAACCTTCTCTCTCAAATGGAGGGTGAGGTTCTCCACCCAGAGGTCAAAACGCTCAACCTTCATGCTTGGTATCTGAAAGGCTGAGATACAGGGATTGGAACCTTCCAGATGACGTTATGGAGGTGTTGCTTTCGGCAAGAAGACCAGCAACAAAGTCTCTATACCGTTGCCGTTGGAAAATGTTTTGCAACTGGTGCAGAGAAAAGAATGTCGATCCTTTTCTATGTTCCATTCCGGAAGTACTTTCTTTTCTTCTGACACATAGAGGTCTGAATGTTGGAACAATCAAAGGTTATCTTGCGGCGCTTTCCATCTTCAAGCGCTCGTCGGAAGAATGCTCCTATTTCAAAATTCCTTTGATTGTACAATTTTTAAAATGACTCACTAATGTGTTTCCTCCTCACCCATTTCAAGTACCGATTTGGGATCTCAATTTGGTCCTAAAATTCTTAATGTGTGCTCCTTTTGAGCCTTTGCACACGTGTCCATTAAGATTACTAACATGGAAAACTACTTTCCTGGTTGCTTTAACATCTGCAGGAAGAGTGAGCGAATTGCAGGCACTGTCTTCTGCGCCACCCTATACTGTGTTCTATAAGGACAGGATTGTGTTGAAGGTTAAACCCTCATTTTTACCAAAAGTGGTATCTGAGTTTCACTTAAATCAAAAAATCGTATTAGATGCATTCTATCCTCCACCCCATCCTAGTAAGGAGGAGGAAAGATTACACAGGTTGGATCCAAGAAGAGCTTTAAGCTTTTATATCTCTAGGCTTTCTAGGCTTAGATTGGACAACCATCTGTTTATTGGCTACACAGGAAAAAGATTGGGTCAATCAGTAACAAAACAGACAATATCATGCTGGATTGTGCTTTGCATTTCGGAATGCTACAGACTGGCGGGAAAAGACCCACCAGAAGGTTTAAGGGCTCATTCCACCAGGGGCATCGCTTCGTCTACAGCCCTACAAATAGGTGTTCCTATAAGGTCCATTTGTGAAGCAGCGACTTGGTCATCGCTGCATACTTTTTCAAAATTCTACAACCTAGATGCTTCCCAATCTAAGGAGTTAAATTTTGGTAGTGCAGTCCTATACTCAGCCATCTGAACATTAAAAAAAAAAAGAAATAAAAGAAATCTTATCCCTCCTCCATAAGAATTACCCTTACTGCTTTGGGAGTCTATCAAAGATGAGGAATACGTTGGAGGACACAATCCACTCGAAGAACAAGTTACTTACCAACTGGTAACGTTCTTTTGATTGGATGTTCCTCCAACGTATTCCTCATCGCCCTCCCAACCTACCCCTCTGTAGATTTTTCCCAGGCTGTTGCCACTCCAACTCTCGCAAGGCAAAATACCTGTCTACCGGCACAGTCTTCACAGTGGAAAATAGATAATGAAAGGGGGAAAAACAGAACTGAGGCCAACGGGCGCCGCGCGTGCTACTTATACACCGGATGACGTCACCCTCGACGGAGCCCTTCGAGGGACCATCGACTCTGCGACATCGACGCACAGCGCCCTCTGCCAAAAAGAATTTCCGAAGCAGCTGAAGCTGCTGGAATACATCAAAGATGAGGAATACTTTGGAGGAACATCCAATCGAAAGAACGGTTCCAGTTGGTAACTAGTTCTTCTACGTGTGATTTGTTTTGTCATGACCATGGCTCATGCACGGCGTGAACTTGACTGTACGCTGCTGCGGAAGGTATGCTGCTGCTTCTTGAAGCATTAGAATCTTATTAGCAAGCGCGATTGGGCAATTACCGGTCATGATAGTATAATATATGGGGTTTAACTATCCGTTGGTGGATACAACATATGATTTATTGACTGATGGTCATTGGCAGCGGTGACTGGTATATGTTAACTTCTTTCTCTGCTCACACTGTACCTACTATGATATCTTCAGCGTACAAATGTTACCTAAGCTGGTCTTGTTAATTATTATAGATGGACACCATCGGAAGGGAGCCTGATATGTACTCATTCTCATGAATACATTGTTTTTGATTTTACTGTTGAACAATATGTGATATGATTGATGCATTGACACTATACTATTTAGTTGTGTGCATTTATTGTTTTGCTAAATGTCCAGAAAGGCGAGACAACATAATGTATTAGTGAATTTCTTATTGGATTACTTCTCCATTTAAGTAATGTTACAGATAATTTAACTACTTCTTAAGGGAAGCACAATGTATGATCCAGTGATAGTGAAGAAGCAGCCTGCGTGGATTGGCCACTTGGGGATTGTTCTTGTTTTGGAGAGAATGAAATGACTGACGGGTTGGGGAACGGATGCAGCCGGATGCCTTGATGAACTGTTGGCAAACCTAATAATATGGGTGGTGTCATTTCCTAGGTTAGAATATCTGGGATAGCGTAGAGTGAACTATGGGAACCGTATGCTTGGAAGTTTCCTTGCAGGTTTTAGTTGTGAATGGATGCTTTCACATGCACTTAGAGATGTTGGTATAAGTGGGTATGGTGGTATGCTTGTTGGTCATTTGATATACAGAGGCCGGGAATTCTGGGCAATAGGCATTAGAAGACTGTTAGGTTAATATTTGGTGGAAAGTTATGACAATGAATATATATGTTCCTTTGAGAGTAGATATGGCATACTCTGGGTTAAACAGCTAATGGAGTGGGTGCTGTGTAACGGAGTAATGTTCGTTTTCTATGACATTCCAATGCAGCTGCACTGGAATTCATTTGTGAAAATTAGACCGGTTAATGATGGGGATTGAGTGGATAGTAGTAACGGGTGTTATTTATAACGTCGGTATAGGTGTATAGGTTCCATGTTGGATTTGTTTGTGAGAACTCAATGGTTGTGTAACTAGTTTTGACTTTAGGCCTACTTGTACTTTAATATTGAAGAAAACTTATTTTAATACTTAGAAGATATATATATATATATATATGTATATATATATATATGTTAAACAGAAGGGTAAAGGTGCTGGGGAGGAGAAAGCTCTCCCACAAACACCTACCAAAAAATGCCCAAGCACACAAGACTTCAAATTGTGTTCAAAATGTCATTTTATTTATCCAAAAAGAGTGAACATAGTATAGGCACTGTGGTTTCAGGGCAGTAGCAGCACACATTAGTTTCAGGGCATTTTATGCCACTAGCGGGAAGAGAGCAGCACCATGAAGACATTTTTTCTATCACGGTGCAGCATTAAATTAAATAGGCGCACTAGCGCTTTTACTTGTGGTCACTTTTTTTAACATTATAAAGCAAGTGAAGGTGAAGGGCTGTTATGGCTTATCGTCAGCTGGCATACACCCAGTATAGTAATGGGGAATTAGGCAACTCACAAATGTGGGCAACTATGTATTTACACACTGAACAATGGCGGATTTGTTGCAATCAGAACCATAGAGTTCTAAACAATTAACTGTTAGGGTTTTTTTTCTTTCATGTTATGTAAATGTCAACTTTTTTTACGTTATGTAAGCTGCACAGCTGTGCAGACCCAATCACCTTCAGTGCAAGGGAATAAAAACACAAGGAAACAAACGTTTGGAATCATACTAGCCTGAGGAAGCTCGCGAGTCGAGCGGAACGCGTAGCGTTTTCCACCCGCTGTGGGTGAGTGCTGCATGACACCTGGTCTGCTTAGGTATTGTTATGTATGCTTTTTATACTATGTTCACTCTTTTTGGATAAATAAAATGAAATTTTGAACACAATTTGAAGTCTTGTGTGCTTGGGCATTTTTTGGTAGGTGTTTGTGGGAGAGCTTTCTCCTCCCCAGCACCTTTACCCTTCTGTTTAACATATATTGAGTGTAGCCATCTCTAGCCCGGTAGCACCAGCTCAGTAATGAGGCAGAGCGCAATTTGTTGGCTAATCATCTGCAATATATATATATATATATATATATATATATATATATATATATATATATATATATATATATATTATGATTGGAGAGATGTGATATTTATTGTATTGCTAATGAATGAAATTTGGCGGGCACTACCTTGGAGCGATTGGGTTGGAATACGGGTTATACGAAGGTGTTTGAAATTCAATGACCACTTGGAGGATTCTCCGAGATTTTACTTGGTTGTTATTTCATTTTGATTCATATTTTTCTGTTATATCTTTTATGTATTTGGTTTGTGTGTCTGATTCAATGTTGCGTGTTTATAGTCTTGGATGAACTAAACGCGATGGAAGAGAAGAGAAGTTGTCAAGGTTGCAGCAGAGGTATGCTCGATCAGGAAGGGCTAAGGATAGGCCTTGAGATGAATCAATTCCAGGAAACATTGGCAAACACAACTACTTTGATGGCTGAACAGGGTTTATTGTTTACAAAACAAAAATATTGGGAAAATGGAGACATGAGTGGGCGATTGCTCGCGAGTAAATTGAAGGGTATGAGAGAATGAAGATGGCCAGTTAGTTTGGAAAAATGTTGAGGTATGTGCAGATTTTAAAATATATTATGAGAAATTATATACGGAGGAAGGACAAGTCTCACAACAAGATCTGGAGGGCTTATTTGAACATATTGTCATGATGATAATAAGTCTTTGGAATCGGATATTGAAGTAAATGAGTTCTATTAGCAATTGAGCAACTGAAATTGGGGAAATCCCTGGGGTTAGACGGTTTGCCCCTGGAATTCTATAGAAAATGTGATTGTTTTTTAGCTCCCATTTTATGTAAACTGTTTAATTCCTTCTTAGAAGGGATGAGTTATGTCCCTCAATGACTGAAGCCATGATCACACTCATACTGAAAGAGGGGAGGAACAATAGGAAATGCCAAAATGATAGACCGATATCCCTGCTAAATGTTGATGTTACCATTTTTACAAAGATAATGGCGAATAGATTGAGTAGCTGTATCGGGAAAGTGATTCATGAGTCACGGGGGGGTTTATGAGGGACAGATTTGGTTATGATAACATCAGGACGCTTGTCGATATAATAAGTCTCCTTCGCAATATTGCCCTTGTTTTTAAGCATGCTGAGAAAGCATTTTATAGGGTGAATTGGAGTTTCTGAAATTTACGATGGGAAAAATGGGATTTGGTAATAGATTTGTGGGGATGGTCCATATCTTACAGGCTGCTGCAAAGGCGCATATTTGGGTCAACAAAGAGATGTCAGATGCATTTAAACTTACTAGGGAACGAGACAAGGCTGTCCGCTATCACCATTCCTATTCAACATTGCCTTGGAGCCTTTGGTAGCACTGGTACGTAATGAGCAGTGGATAAAAGGGCTGAAATTTGGACTTGAAGAGGTTAAAGTGCTCTCATACGCTGATGATATGGTAGTGGTCCTCTCGGATCCAGAAAGAGGTAGTGCTATTCTTAAAGAAGTCTTTGAGAAGGTGGGTAAGATTCCAGGCTATAAAATCATCTGGGATAAAACAGAGGTATTCCCGCTTTCCCCAGCTGTCAATGGGGTGATTTTGCAGAATGGAATTACAAGTGGTCGGAGACAAATGTAAAATATTTAGGGTTTTTTCTTACCAAAGATATAAGATGGTAGAATTTAATGTGGATAAATTAATGGAAAGTCTCAGGATTGATAGTAGGAGATGAGCGTGGATAGATCTAGGGATTTGGGCAAAGTTTAATACAATTAAGATGTCTCTTTTACCGAAAGTCATATATGTAATGCAATCAATACCCCTTAGCTTCTCAAAGAAGATAATTAAGAGCATTGACCAGGTTTTTCAAGTCTTTCTCTGGTGTGAAAAAAAGGCTCAGATGATTTTGAGATTTACCTTGTTGCAAGGTACTAAAGAGGGTGGTTTTGGATATCCGAACTTAGAAAATTATTATAGGGGATTCATCCTAAAAAAAAGCAGCCATTTATGCAGCCATAGTGAAAGAACAGGAACCAATTTGGTTGACAATTGAGGAGGTTGCTCTTTCACAGTTTCAATTGAGTAGTATCTTTTCTATGGGAAGGCTTCCTAAAGAGGCTGTTAAGCTGCCAACTATTACTGTAACTAAGGATTTGATGACATGGTATTCTAAACTACAAGGCATCTATTTGGCATAATCCTACACTGAAAATTGAAAACAAGACTCTCTATTGGCGAACTTGGGTTTCAAAGGGGATCTTAAAGATTGGAGATTTAATACGTGATGGACATGTATTGTCATTCGATGAACTTTGAGTATTGTTCCATTTGAATACAAGGGAAAGGAATAGGTATGGAGAATTAGAGTCTCTTTCAACTCAAACTATGAATATGTTATCCGTACCAATGGAGAAAGAGCCAACAGGTTGGTCTATCTTCTGTCTATTGCCATGTAGAGTTTCCACATATTTAAACCTCATGCCTGAGACTAATCATGTGACTGAATCATGAAGGAATTTAATAAGGAAATGGGAAGAAGATTTGGGATGTACTATTACTGATGGAAATTGTTGACGTATGTGGCAGTTTGGATACAGTAGTAAATTGGAGCCTCAAACTTATCAGAAGATTTTGGAACAGTTATACTGGATAGTTATACTGGATACCTGAGGGTATGTATAAATTAGGATTGGTAGATGGTGATATGTGTTGGGGATGTTGTAGAGAGAAAGGGTTGCTACTTCATATGCTGTGGTACTGTCTGCGAGCACATTACTTCTAGTGCGAGGTGTTAGACAGGCTAGATTTGATCTTGTCTATCCGTTTTCCAAGAAAGCCCTTGCAGGTGCTTTTTCTGTCAAATAATCGGCGCTGTTTAAATGCTCGTTTGTATGGGAGTTGGATTGATAAAACACTTGTGATAGCGACTAAACAAATTTTGAGAGTTTGGAAAACCAGAAAGAAGCCGCTAGTTGAGATTTGGATTAATTATACATTGATATTATCTTATTTAGAACGGGTCATGTATCAAAGACAGGGTAAGGTAGCTGTTTATCAGGCCTTGTGGATGCCATTTAATGTATTGTATGGTAGTGATGCTTCAGTTTGAATAATTTGCAAGTCTAAGCAGTCGAGTAATCAGGAAAAGTTGTACTGTTTTTGTGTTGTTAGTTTGTGTGTAGTGTTTGTTTTGTGTTTTATGTTTTTGTCTAAGTGTAGGAAATTGAAATTGAGTATTTGTTTTAGCAATTAATTCAGCAATATTTAGGGATGTTGACTGTTGCCCGATGAGAATGTAATTAGTTAATTTTTGAATAGAACTAGGGCTAGTGAGATGACTAGTAGTTGAATATGTGGGGACGCATAATATCTCATTGTATATTTAAATATATGCTGTAATGTCCTTGCACACGTTTATCCTAAAATTAATAAATAAAGATGTTAAAAAAAAAGTGATGACGGGCTCTGGTGTAAGCAGGACAACAGAAAATAGAATGAATTAAGTCCTCAATGTCTGCCCTGCAGATTGGGCACATCATGTCGTTTGATGTGTTTCCCATCCACTTCTCAGTGATCCCATTTATAAATGTCAAATTAAGCCTCGTGTGGGTAAGTAACACTATCTTTTTTCAGCCTGGGCCAAACAAAGTAGCCCGGACTCTGACTCTCTGCAAGAAGAATGTACCTTCTTACGGATTGCTTTTCCAGTTTTTTCCGTTCTCTATCCAACTTATAGCTTAATTGTAGTGTAGTAATACTTGTGTCAACCAGTACTTTGGTGATGGTATATTGGCAAAAGGGGGATTTCAGTTTATTGCAAGAAAGGGATTTCCTTACAAATGTTAGCTGTGGTATCTTCAAAAAATGATTTTCACTTCCCAACAGTGATTCAATAATTTCTCTGATCAGCACTGCCTTCCCATTGGCCCAGATTCTTAGCCATAGTTTGACTGGTTCTATTTTCACCACGTTCTCGATGGTAATAACATGGAGTTCGTTCTGTACTACATTGTTTGGTGCTGATATTGGCAGCCATAGGGTGTGTTTAAAAATAATTATTCTCCACCACCAGTAATGATGAAGATGGTTCGAACCCCCATATGTAAGCCCCATTAAGGATTATAGCTTTAGGTTTTGAATTATAGATTGCTTGTAAAATGGGGATCGGTTGGGCCTTATAGCTATTTGAAAATCTTTTTATGACCCCAATTGCCTGAATCATCTTAGATGCCTGTTCGATTCCATGTGCCTCCCACTAAAAATTTCCCAAAAAGTAATCCCTAAGTAGTTAAAAGACTCCGAGGGCAAGCGATTACCATTAACATAGAAAAACTGACTCATTCTCATTTGTCTTTTGCCTGCTGGGTTAACTGTTAAGACTGTGGATTTCAAGTCTAACCCGATCATAAATTCAACAAAGGCATCAAGCAATTGTTGCAATGCTCGCAAGGTCTTTGCTAATAAAACCTTATAATCCGCGTATGCAAGAACTGAGATGTAGTGTAATCCAAAGTGTGGAACATTGGCATTGATCTTTAGTAGAGCAGTTGTAAACCTGTTTGTATATAGTGAAAACAATAAGGGGGCAAGGACACATCTCTGGCGTACTCCAGACACCACGTGAAAGCATTGGGTACTATGCCAATTGGTGCCTGAGCAAATGCACGCAGTATTAAATGTGTGTGAACTTGATAGGATATTAACCAGCTCTGCCGAGCAATTCAGGGATCTGAGGCACGCCATCATTTTATCCTGTTGGCCTAGACAAAAGGGTTATAGGTCAAAGTATTGACTCAAAAGGGTCGAATGACAAAAGGGTCGAGTCAATTCGACCAAAAAAAAGGATAGAATTATTATTATTATTTTTTTGGGGGGGTCCCCCCTTAACCCCTGTTTTTGGTGTAAAAACACCTTTTTTTAGCTAAACTATATAAACTAAAAAAATATATACATTTTTAAAAAAATTAGATCCTTTTGTTTTCGGTCGAATGCACTCTCACCTTTGGCATTCAATCCTTTTGATTTAGGTACTTTAACTGTACACCAGACAAAAGCTGTGCTCAGATCTGTGAATGCTGTATATATTGGCTCTCTTTTCAAGCATATGGAGTTTGCTACAGTTAAATAAAGGTTCAGTGCTTGCTTGTTAGTCGCAAGGGCCTCTCGGAACCCCAACTGGATATCTACCAAAATTCGGTCCTCTTCCACCTATTTCAGTAGATGAGTCAGCACCACTCTGCCAAATATTTTCTTTTGGGTGTCTAGTATGGAGATCGGTCTGTACACTGTTGGGGCATCTCTAGGTCCCTTCTTATAGATAGCTACTATAATGGCTTGCTTCATAAAACCGGATATACCTGTATTTTTACTGCCAAAGTAAGTAGTACTATAGTACTAAAAACAACCATAAGAACCTGGGCCCAGCATCTGTCATATGATCGTTATAAATCCGCAGGGATAAAATCCGGCTCAGGACTCTTTCCCCATGCCTGTGCTTCTGTAGCCTCTAGAACTTGCTTGTATTTGATTCATACAATATCGGTCTGTTCTATTGGCTGCTCTCCACAAGCCTGGACTCTGTAGCCCCTATTTGGGGGCTCTGTTTGGGTCACAAATAAGGCAGTAAAATGCCTTACTCATATACTATCTTGAATGTTGGTTATTAATGTATTATTCTGAGAAAGGTGGCTTGGACCAAGATTAACTTGTTCCCAGAAACTTAAGTTCGGGAGCAAAGGGGCTAATAATAGCTCTTCCCATGCTTCATTGTACAGCTCTAGTTTCGTAGATGAAATTGCTCTTTTAAAAACTGCTGTCGGTTTTATTATTTGTTGTTCATCCAAGAGGAAGGTTTTTAGCGCTTTCATCAAAGTATCTTTTGCTTTCTTACACTCCTCATTAAACCACTTGACTGTTCTCCTCCCAGACTGGTCTCCTCCCCTTATATTCTTTTCAATCTGCTACGAAAGTAGGCACACTACTCAACATAAATTGGTGGTAGCACTGTTGAGCCATTTTGGGTTGTGTTCCATCAGTTAATAATAGAGATAGGGAATCTCTATTGTTAGCTATAATTGTCTCTTCTGTTTTTCCATTCAGAGTGTCATCCCATCTGATTCTTCAATTGGTCCCAAAAGGTACCATATTAGTCAACGCAGCCACAGTTCCTACCGTAGGAATCGTAATCCCCCCAAATGTTAAGGATTCCGCACAATGGTTGGTGACTAGATTTGTTCTGACAATGAACTTCCTAATAGATTTCCAGAACCCAAGTGGTATACATATATAATCTATACTTGATTTCCCTGACATACTCCTAAATGTGAATTTCCCAAAGATATCTCTCTCAGCACGGCTGTTAATTGTCCTCAAATCCCACTCGTTTGACCAGCTGTAGAGTTTTAGATCATTAGAAAAGGGACGGGTATCGGTCATACGTGGAGGGGGGGATTCCAAACATTTCATC
Source organism: Ambystoma mexicanum (assembly GCF_040938575.1). Classification (NCBI taxonomy): domain Eukaryota; kingdom Metazoa; phylum Chordata; class Amphibia; order Caudata; family Ambystomatidae; genus Ambystoma; species Ambystoma mexicanum. Next base: position 539,922,948 of record NC_090922.1, read on the forward strand.
CTCCATGTCATCCAATATATGCTGCATGAGTCTGTTTCCTATTTTTAAGTTAAAGTCCCCCTAGAATACTTATTCCCTTTACTATGTGGATTTTGCTTCCTAGGGTGGTTACCTCCTCTAAAATTACTGGTGGTCAATACTTACTTTTTAAAATCATTCAATAATGTCAATTATAATAAAAATCCTGTTCACAGGTTTTGAAATGTACACTATACAAGCTTCATGATTACCACACATAAAAATATTCCAAAAGTCCTTGGACGAATAGTGACCCATCATTCCAGTAGATCTCAATGCTTGGAGTTGTAACTTGAGTAGAGAGGAACAGTCAGTCAAGAGATGTTTAACATACTCCAGACAATCCTCCCAACAAAAGCGGCACAATCTTCCATTCCTCTGAATAGTTTGCCATGCACCAGTGATTTTCCGTGACCTTGTAGAATTAAATTTTAGTTTCAAGTAGACCCAAACTCAATAATTGCCCCAAAAATGGCTAATGTAGCTGGGCATTACCTCTCATTTACAAATATATTTAAAAGACAAAACTGCATTCGATTTGGTGGCTACGTTTACAGTCTGTTGCTCCTTGCCCTGCGAGAAGAGGAGGGCTTTCATGGTTGACCTATAGTGAGATAGTGTCATAATAAGTACATTCGCAGGGGCCATGGCAAGCCACCTATCAGTCATGTGCTTAATCTGTACAAGAAAACTACCAGACATAAGACGTTTTCTAGTAAGTAAAGTGTCATACATTAACCTATTCAGTGAATCATCCGGAGCGTTTACCAGCTTCCAGTATGTAACTAAACAGCTCAGAGAAAGTTTCACCAGAATCGGTTGGATGTTAAAGTAAATCGTCTCAATGGCAGTATGGGGAGGCAATTTCAGAAGTCTACATAGGATAGCATGCTCCAGTTTTGCTACCTCCGACATTATTCCCAGACCTCACAACTGTGCCCAATACACATTTTAGGTAACATTTTAACTTGGTCAAAACTCCTACTGAGTATCCCCCTCCCTTGTGAGAGAAGGAGCGCATTGTGTCCGCTACCTGTGAGGTCTAAAGTTTAAGTTGTTCCAAATGAGTGGTCAAAACCTGAGCGGTTATTTGGTTGTGTTTATTATCACTAGCTAAATGGGTTTTTACACTGGGTTAGGCGTGTTTTCCACTTTTGAGGGAGGGGGTGCCACGATCTATCTCTCAGCAGTCCTAGTAGGGTCTAACTGAGGTTGACTGAGGTTGACCCCTAACCTCCCTCAGCATCGAATCAGGGCTGTCCCCTGTGATCTTATTATTGATCGTTCTGATCAAGTCATCCATGATCCAAAGATCATATCAACTTTTGCCCTTAGATCTTTCAAAGCCCCCTCTAGCCACCCCAGATAGTACGGGGATACAGTTGGATGTAGAATCTCAGGTTCTTTACTACTAGCACCATCTTCTGTGGGGGACCTTGTTCTTCGGTTCCCTAAGAAAGGGAAACCAGTATTGCCTCACTGATAATGTGTAGAAGGGGCATAGGAGGATTGTCTGAGTTTCCCATGAGTCTAGATAAAATGGCTGTGGTGGAATTCATATCTCCTGGTCCACCAGTCGGAGCCTTTGCATTGGAGGTTGGGCTTTCACTGGTGGTGCTCGTAAGTGTCTTGGCTCATTCTCTTTCCACCATTTCAATTCTTTCATCCAGTTTAACTGATATAACCTTAAGGTAGTCATCTAAGGTACCTTCTATATTTTTCCTATTGGGAACCCCAGAAGGTTTTTTATTTTTTTCCTTCTGCGGCACCTGCTTGGAAGGTAGCTTGTCTTTTCTCCACATTTCGTGTAGTGCAAGCTGAAACCTCGCCCATCATTCCCACTGAAAGTTGACCTCCACCAGTGTTTTGATATCCGGAGAGGTTTGCGCAGAAAATCAGATATGTGGGAGTGCATTATGCACCTTTCCCGAGTTCCAATCAGTAGAGCAAATATAAGTGCAGAGTACAAGGCGCTGAGTGCAAAGTGCAAATGCTGTGTATGGAAAGAGAAACTACCTGTTAATTAATCATGTAATACAAAATTTCTAAAATCTAAAATATGCATGTCTGGGAAACTCACACTAAACACTAAAAACATAAAACAGTAGTGATGAAATTCAATAAAAATGTTCTAACTTCAAAGTTTAAACATTAATAGAAAAAGATATCAAGGAGGGAAAATTAAGCCCTGTTACAGGAAATGTCTTATGCACATTCCTTGTTACACAACAGCGAAGATGACAAAAATGTGAAAAGGATTTGCCTTGACACTTTGACCTAGAGGAGCATGTGGGTCTTCTGTGTTACTCACGTGGGCAGCCGGAAACGGAGTAATGGTGACATCGCGTGTGCGAAATTAGCGCGTACACTTGAAATCAGACGAAAGGGCCTAATCGTGTAAGTTATGTGATACATGCTGGGTGCTGGGCGTTGGCGTTCAGTTTCGATATAAAGGAGTGCATAGGAGAACATTAAACAGCATGTGAAAATTGGAGCAGACTGACGTGTGGACTTCGGAGGTTTTTGGGATGCCACGCAATTTGTTCACTACTGTGACAGTGCAAACTTCTTATTTTGGTGGGGGATTTGCCTCTGCACACACGAGCATCTATTTTTCTTATTTCTGAGGCTAACGGTGAGTCGTACACGCATAATTCATACTCTGGGTGCCCCTGTGTATCACGTACCCCCATTCCTAACATCACAGTAGCTTCCCTGGGTTTTGCGTCTGCATTTTTCGTGTTGCTGGGTGCCACAACATACCGCGTAACACTTTTACTTTTCACGGGAGCTACCGAGGGGTTGCGTCCACGCGTTTCTGATATTTGAGGTGCCTGTACGTTAAGCATCCCATTCTTTATTTCAGTACATGTAAAATTGAGCCTTGCTGTACCATACTAGTACGTTTTACATCCCGTACCCTGCCCCCTCACTCCAATTGCCCAGGACAAATGCTTGATATGCCTTCCATTGTAAAAATCCACCTGTATCATGAGTGGGAAGGCCACAAGAGGCATGGGTGGCAAAGGTGGCAGAGGTGGCAGCTTCGGTCCCCAACACCCAGGTAAGGGGAACTGCAGCCATGGCTGTAGTCGTCCCAGCCCAGGTACACGGACATGCAGGGGCAGATGCTGTCCGTGCGTCCAAGGGGAAGGGACATTCAGGCAAAACGCATGTCCTCAACACCCAGGGTCTGGGACCTTCAGGGTCATCTGCTCTCCCCACCAGCCAGGGACAGGGAACTGCAGCCATGGGTGTAGTGGTCACAGCCCAGGTGCACAGAGACGCTGGGGCAGTTGCTGTCCATTCATCCATGGGGGAGGGACGTTCAGGCAAAACCCATGTCCCCAACACCCAGGGTCCGGGACCTTCAGAGTCTGCTCTCCCCACCAGCCAGGGTCATGAAGCTGCAGGGGCAACTACTGTCCCAGCATCAGTGGGTAGTGTCATAGCCCAGGCCACTGGTGGTCCAGACTCTACTGCCCTGAGTGGCCCCAGCCAAACAGGGTCCGCACAACCTTCAAAGAAGGCAAAGTGTGCTGTAGCGGAACAGACTCAATCCCAATGCATGGCACAGGAGACCGCCACGTCGAGCAAGAGGAGCTTCAATGATGATGAAATCCAGATCCTCGTGGACTACGTGCACGTACACCACCGTGACATGCTCAAGCAGGCATGGAGCACACATACGCCTCCTCAGCGCATGGTTCACTGGCAGTGAGTCATGGATAGCATCAATGCCTTGGGCAATGAGAAACACACCGCTTGTGAGGTTGTGAAGCGGTGGAATGACCTCCACTGTCGAACCAAACACAAGCTGGGTGCCAACTTCGGGGCGTGGCTAGCAAGCCATGTAGGAGGAAGAGCGGACCTGGAGCTCCCGACGATCCGGAATATATCCTGACAAAGCTTGCCTTCCAACTTGTTAAAATCTGGACAAAAACCCAAGCAAATGCGTGCGAGGTGATACTGCACATAATGGTAGGCTCGGCTGCCATAACAGCGCGACACCAGAGGAGCTGCATGTATTGAGTCGAACAACCCGCAACGAAATAAGGACCAAAATGGCCGCCCAGGACAACAAAGGGATGGGAACTGGCATTTCGGTGCGGTCGCTGAAGCACAACAGAGTCGCCATGGACTATTCCCTAGGAGAAGGGGCGCAAGAAGCATAGGACAGGGCACGAGGGCAACCAGGAGATGCCAGCCCTGTGATCGAGCAGAAGGGGGCCCCAAACCCCAACACCAGGCGAGCTGTGGCGCCAGAGCAAGGACGTGCTAGGCGGTGACCCAGCATAAGGGGCTGGGATATTGGAGGCCCCCCCCGGAGCAGTGTGTGACGGTCTGGCGAGCCGGCAAAAGGGCCGTGTGCGGATCTCGGCCCCAACACCGGAAGGTACGGAGACCGTGAGAAGGACTCTGAGTGGCCTCGCACGGAATCGCTCAGACCAGCACCGGGGCACACGGCCCCTGACAACCTGGGAGGTGTCGGCCCTTTGAGGGGTTGACCGGGGCCTTGTGCGGGGTGGCCCCAAAGCAGCACACTCACTCCCAGCCACCAGAAGAGCTGCAGCGAGGCAGCGAGGGCGCAGGGCGCGGTGGCCACGTACGGAGGCCGGGCCGCCCCCGTCCCCCCCGTTTCCTCTTTGTTGGGCACATAAGATAACATTGGCAGGAGCCGGGGAGAGGACTGGCTGGGGCCACGGTGCAGAAGCCCCTGCCCGGCGGTAAGTAATGGATAGCGGCCTGCCGGGGGGTCCCGCAGAGCAGGGGACAAAGGGCACAGGCAGCCAGGAGCGCGGCCCCCGCAGACCCGTGGGGGCCGCCACAGTGCCTCACATACCATACCCCACCATCCGGGGATTCAAGACCCTCTCAGCGGTAATCAAGCTTTGAAACGGGAAAGAAGGGCCGTAAAAACAAAGGGCACAGCGCCTGGCGGGGCGCCCACATATGCAAACGTAGCCCGGCCACAGATACACGAGTGCAGGGTCACAGTCTGACCGCATGATAAGGCGAGCAACCTACACGAAAGCCCTGGGTTGGGGCGCCTGAAAAGGGCACTGTGTGGGAAGCGGCGGGTGCAGACCCACCCACAGACGAGACATTGCCTGGGGCCCTCGCATACTGGGGACCAAGCTGGGGAGGAACAGCAATTGGGAAATGAGGGGAACATCAGCGCCAGAACAACACACAAGACGCTACACAACGAAACACCCTAACCAACCTGGGACCCACCACTCTTATGAGAAGGAAAGTCTGAGAAGCCAAAGGAACAAGAGACACAAAGGGGAACGACCCCAAACCACCAACGCTTGGGACACAGACAGCAGAGCTGGAACATTGAAAGGGATAGAAATAAGCCTACACACGCAAGGCTGAGCCTCTGTTAGTGGCAACACACCGCAGCATCTGGTACAGGGAGCCCACTCACCTGGTGCAGCCGAAGACATGGCAACCAAGCTCACCAAAACGAAGGGGAAACAACCTACAATGGAGGACTACACCAAGACCCCGCAACCAACGGAAGGTGCCAAAGGCAAGGATAAAAGCGCCCAGCTAGACACATCCCCAAAGCGAGGAGACAGGCAAATCTTGGAATCTATTGCAGACCTGAAAGCGGCGTGTGAAACGAAACTGGAAGCCACCATGACTACATTGAAGGTGGTGCTGGAATCCAAAATAGACGCAGTACAAATAGACTTTAATCTCCTGAAACAAGATGGGAGGGCAATAGCGGAACACACGGGAGAGCTAGAAAAAGAAGTGGGGGCCAATACAGCGACATGCGCCTCGCACGCCTCAGAGATCCACGCACTGCGCAGGCAAGTGGGCAACCTGGAGCGCAGGGCTGATGAAGCCGAGGGGCGGGCATGCAGGAACAACATACGCATTGGGGGCTTCCCGAGGGAGAAGAAGGATCGAACCCCACGGAGTACATTGAATCCATGTTGTTGCAAGAAATCGAAGGGTGAACACTTACTCAGGGATTTGCAGTGGAAAGAGCGCTTAGAGCCCTGTCAAGGAGGCCACCCCCCGGAAGCCCCCCCAAGACCCATTATAGCTAAAATATTAAATTACTGTGACAGGGAAAGGGTCTTGGAACACTTTCGCAAGGGAGGCACGATCCAAAGAGCATCTGCCTCAATTACAAAGTACCCTGACTACACACTCCAGGTGCAACGGCAGCGACTCCATTTTGGAGCAGTAAAGAGGAGACTATGGGAGTTGGGCCACAGATATATGCTGATGTACCCGGCGTGACTGAAAATATTCCACAAGACCAGGACACTGTTTTTTGACACCCCAGAGGAGGCATCGGATTGGCTGGATGCACAGAACTGCCCAGAGGGGAAGGAGGACCTGAAAGGAAGCGATGCGGAGAAATGATGCGGAGGGGCTGGAGAGCGAGGTGCTGTATAAAATTCAAAAATGGGACTTCATTATAGTCATGTTGTATAATGAGAAGGCAGCAAAATGAGCATATCACAGGGAGATACAGAGCACCCGACCTCACACCCCCTTGGATAGGTTAGTTGAGTTACCAGTAGAGCGGTAACCTCCTGTTGGGTCCTTGGTATCGAATTAGCCAGACGGGACCAAATGCGGGAATGCCTGAGATCCAGGAATGGAGCTGGGCAACAGTTGGGGTCGGAACGGGAGGGGGGAAGGAGGGGAGTTGGGGAGTTTGGAGTGTTAGTTGTTAGGAAACGAGCAAGCACCCGCGTGCCTCTGCGCATAACCCACACTAAGGACTCTCGGGTTAAAGGACATGTAGGGAGGGACCGGAAGGCTAATGGGTGACCTCAGAATAATAACCTGGAATGTCAGGGGGCTTAACACCTACCTGAAGAGGAACAAGGTGATGATGTACTTGAGGAGGCAAAAAGTAGATATAGCCTTGCTTCAGGAAACTCACCTCACCAAGGAGAAACTGGAGGTAATTAAAAAAAAGTGGAGAGGCACTACCATAGGAGCAACATACTCAGCATACGCTAGAGGCGTGATCATTTGGGTGGCACCACAGGTGCCTTTTCAGATATTAGAGACCATGGAGGAACCAGATGGTAGGATGGTAGCACTCCGAGGGCTCCTGGAGAACAGGGAACTGAGCATCATGAGCATCATAAAAACATACGCCCCCAATCAAGACACAGTGACCTATTATAAAACGTTATACAGTAAGAGTAGCCCCCTCACAGGCGGAGCGATAATATGGGGGTTGGGGGGGACTTTAATTGTACATTGGACCCTAAACTAGACAGATCGGATACGAAATTAGAAAAACCCACCCCCACAGCGGGAGCGTTATGGGCTCTGCTGAGAGATTTTGGGCTTGAAGACATCTGGAGGCGGCAACACCCGATGGCAAGACACTACTCACACTACGCAGCCCCATATAAACTGTATACGAGGCTGGACTATGCGTTCACCACCCCCGATGTATCGGGAGAAATGGTGAGCTCGGAATACATAGCCAGAATACTATCAGACCATTCCACTTTGGTTTTGGAGTGGCGACATCAGACCCCAAGAGCCAGAATTCCAACGTGGAGGCTTAGAGCCGAAGCGCTAAGAGACACCACATTCCGAGAAGACCTACGGGAAGAGATAATAAGCTATTTCGAGAACAACACCGGAAGTGTGGAATCAGAGGGAACCCTGTGGGAAGCCTTTAAAGTGGTAATAAGGGGGGCGGCCATATCCAAATCTAACGGACTTCAGGGGGGTATAGAGCGAGAGCTACAGGACATAGGGAAGAGGTTAGAAACAATAATGAATAATGATGGGAACTCACAGGAGCAGGTATAATGTGCGAGCCAGATACAACTGGCCGGCGTGGAGGTATGGGAGAGGTTAAGCAACTTGAATTACAAGAAATATATCGAACGACAACATGCAGGAGGGGACAAACCAGGGAGGCTGCTTGCATGGCTATACAAAAAACGAGGCACCAAGGCCTGCAATTACAGAGATAGTGGGAGAGGCAGGACAAGTCTGGAATACACAGGAAATGGTGAACAAGGGCTTCCTCAGATTTTATAAACACCTCTATGCAGATATAGTGGAGAACATGAAGAGGGAGACGCAGGAGATCCCGGAGGACATAGGATTGCCCAAATTAAGCGCAGAAGACAGAGAGAACCTAGAAGCCCCAGTCACACTGGAGGAACTAGAAGCAGTGGTGATGCATCTACCCATGTGCAAAGCCCCAGGAATGGATGGGCTCCCCAGTGAGTTTTTTTTTTATCAACTATGTTTATTTTCAGCAGAGCGAATTACAAGTAGTCATATAACAAAGGAATATCAAATATTGATGTCGCCAGCATCCCTCATCCCAAATACCCCATCAGGGGTGCAGTTTGCTGCTGAGATTGAACTAATACAACAATACAACTCCCTCGCTCCCTCCCCAAACCTCCCTCCCGCTTCAATAACACTTTAACATTTGTGTGGAATATAGCGTCTACAGTCAACCACCTAGAAGAACCCCCTCCACCCTCAAACCATCTTGCTACTCAGGCGTCCCCAGTTACAGGATAGAGACATTGCGAAGCAACCTGGGTTTAAAGTATATTTGATCCTTGTCATCCATGAATTCATTTAGCGGTGGCCAGGTATTGATGTATTTTAAGTAGGAGCCTTCGGCAATAGCTGTCACTTTCTCCATGGCCATCACCCCCCAGAGTCTTACCCCCCACGCAGCCACCACAGACCCTTGTTTATTCTTCCACGCCTGCGCTATGGTGATTCTCGCTGCGCTCAGCATGTGAGTGATGAGGCCAGCCCTGCATCCAGGGTTAGCGTAGCTCCCCTCCGCTGCATCGTCCAACAGGAAGACCACCGGGTCAAATGGCAACGGGGTCTCGGTTATATCCTTTATATGGCTTAGGACCTCCTTCCAATAGGTCTCCACCACCGACACCTCCACCACATATGGATTAAATCCCTGGGTTGCCCACAGCCCCTCCAACAAAGGATGGAATAGTCCGCATTGATGGAATGCATTTGTTGTGGTGATATGTACCAACGAAGGCAAAGCTTGTACGCCCCTTCTTTAATTGATGTACATTTGGAACCCTTGGCAGTGAGGTGCCATATGCGGGCCCATGATTCCCCTGAAATAGGTCTACCCACGTCTTCAGCCCATTTTTGCATATATGAAAGAATCTCCTCTGGGTCTGCTCCCTGCATCAGCCGATACAGTCTTGACACCCCTTTCTGGTCCTTTCCCTCTTGTACCGTAAGCTCCAGCCCTGTGGGAGCACTTACAGCTCTCTCTCATACCTTCCCATTAGTGATCGAGTGTCGGAGTTGGACGTAATGGAAACGTTCCGTCTCCGGTATCTGGAATTTAGCTTTACAACTTTCAAAGGTCAACGGCTGACCCTCCGAATACAGATCCCCTAATACCAGAGCTTGTTCCTTCCCTCCCCAATGCTTCCAAAAAAATGTCTGCAAACCTGGCGTAAAATCCGGGTTATGAGCTACCGGGGTAAGCGGGCCTCCCCCCACCCCCACCTTATTCCCTCGTAGTGCTTTATCCCAATACCACAAGGTGGCCTTGGAAGACTCCAACAACGTGCCCCCTTTCTCTCTATGTCGACTTGCGAGGAAACCCAAGTGTTCCAGAGGCATCTTTGAGGCTGCTTTCTCTAGGATTACCCACCTATTTTGACTGTCCCTAGGTGGCCATTGCAGCATGGGGGCCACTTGTGCTGCCCATAAATACCTGCGGAATTCGGGAACCCCCAAACCCGCCAGAACGTGCGGTCTAAATAGAACTTTCTTGGGAACCCTCGGTTTCTTCCCCTTCCAGATGAAGGACATCACCTCTGCCTGCAGCTTTTTAATTGCTGGATTTGGTATACGTATAGGCAGGGCACCAGTCACGTATAAAAACCTGGGAAGCAGGTTCATCTTGACCGCCGCTATACGTGCCAGCCATGACAGTTCCTGTAACTCCCATCGTTTGAGGTCTTGCGACAAGGAGTTCAAAGGGCCCGGGATATTAGCCCCATATAGCCTATTGTAAGTGGGGGGTTAAATGGACACCCAAGTATTTTATAGCTTTTTGTTCCCATTTCAAGGAATAACGGATCTCCCACTCTAAAACCTGTTCGGCAGCCTCTGTAATATTAAGTGCCTTAGATTTAGAGTAGTTAATATGGATCCCCGAAACGTCTGCAAATTTATCCAGCAACTCTATGGAACTCGGGAGGGAACTTGTTGTGTCTTTCATGAACAAAAGGATATCATCTGCGTATAGGGCCACCTTCTGGGGACCATCCGTCCCAACTTCCACCCCTAGGATATTCCGGTCAGCCCGGATTCGTTGCGCTAGCGGCTCCATGGCCATAGCAAAAATCAATGGGGACAATGGGCAACCCTGCCTCGTGCCCCTGCAGATAGGAATGCTATCTGTGAGCCGTCCGTTGAACATCAGCCGTGTTGACGGGTTCACAAAATTGGCCATCACCATGCATATAAATGCCGGTCCACACCCAAACCTCTCAAGGGCAAGTTGCAGATATCCCCAGTGCAAGCTGTCAAAAGCCTTGGAGGCATCTAATGCTAACACCGAGAATCTCTGCCCAGTCCTCCGCCCCCACTCTATCGTATCCACGGCCCTGCGTATATTGTCATATGTATGCCGCCCTTTTACAAAGCCCACCTGGTCCGGGTGTATTATTTTGGGGAGAATTCTTGCTAACCTATGGGCTAATACAGTGGAGTAGATTTATGCATCCCCATTCAATAGTGAGATGGGGCGATAACTGGAGCAATCCAAGGGGTCCTTATCCGGTTTTAGTAGGAGGACCGTGGTGGCCGGGCCCATATCCCCTGAGATTCACCCTGAGTCCCTGATAGAATTGAACAAATTCATTAGAGGGCCTACCAAGATCGATCTGCTGGTTTCACAGTACGCGTTACTTAACCCGTCTGGGCCTGGGGATTTATGACCCTTTAATGCCCCTATTGCCTCCCCAACTTCTTCCACTGATATGGGTTCTTCCAGAATTAGTCTGTCTGCCTCACTAAGTTGTGACAGAGTCACCCGATCCAAGAAGGCCACTTGTGCTTCCTTTTCTAGGTTCTCCCCCTTTAGGATACTGGTGTAGTAGGAATGCATGACCCCTTCCAGTTCCCTCTCCCCCCTCACCAAGTTCCCATCCCGGTCTCTGAGCTGTACAATATGAATCCGGGCTTTCTGCTGCCTTAATTTAGCTGCTAGAAAGCGGTTGGCTTTGTCCCCATGTATATAATAAGATTGCTTACTCCGTAAGAGGAGTTGTGCAGATTCGTCAGCAAGTAAAGTTTCTAGGGCGGCTCTGGCCTTTTTCAAATCCCTCCAGGTTCTTTGTGAGCCTTTGTTCTTATACTCCGCCTCTGCTTCCTTAATCTTGGCCTCCAACTCCCGCCTCGCACCCCCTTTTTTCTTAACATACCCCACTGTCTGCGCTATAAACTCACCCCGTACCACAGCTTTACTTGCGTCCCAAATTGTGGCCCAGTCCACTTCCCGTGTGACATTGTTTTGAAAATAGCCCCTCAGGACTCTCTCTATGTCTGTTCTCAGGGCTAGATCTTTTAAAATCACCTCATTTAGATGCCAAGACCTACGAGTTGGCGGCTGCAGGGTAAGGGGCTCCATCCTTAGGGAAACCGGGGCATCATCTGAGAGGTACTGCACCCCAATCTCTAGGCCCGTGACCTGCGGAACCAGAGAATCCGAAATCAAAACCATGTCAATTCTAGAATGCCCTCTGTGTACTGCCGAGTAGTGGGTGTACGTTCTTTTCAGGGGGTAAAAGAATCGCCAGGTTTCTATCAAGTGCAAGTCCCTAAGGAATTTGGCTAAGGCCTGTCTAAACACCGAGTCACTGGAGGTGGCAGGAAAAGTCTTGTCCAAAGTCACATCCATTACCCCATTAAAATCGCCCCCAATCATGATCTGTCCCACTCCCGCCTTTGCAATTTTAGGTGACAACTCTAATAGAAAGCGATCTTGCCTCTCATTGGGGGTGTAAACCGCCACCAGCGTGACTTGTTGGCCCATCAATAATCCCACTAGCATCAGATAACGGCCCTCTAGATCCCTCTTTACAAACTGTTTCTCAAATTGGAGCCCTTTAGCCAAGAGGATGCCCACACCCCTTCTTTTTGTACCACTAGAGGCAAAATATTGCGCCGGGAAGGCCCTATTCCGCAACCTGTGTTCATCCTCCTGGAGCAAATGTGTCTCCTGTAGCCAAACAACCGAGGCCTGCATGTCCCTGAGTCTAGTCAAAAACGATTTTCTTTTAACCGGGGAATTAAGGCCCTGGACATTTAATGTGGCGAAGGTTACTTCAGCCATTCATGTACAATAACAACACGCCCAATGCAATACTCTCCAACTGGGTCATTCTCCTAGGCGTCACAATCCTCCCATATAGAAATTCCACCACAAAAAGATACTCAACCATTCCCCCTTCAACACCTCAACATAATTTAACTCCTTGAACTTCAACAAACCCAGTCCCCATAATTGTACCTCGGAATATCCCCAGGAGTAATCACCCCCCGGGAAATGTAGGGTCTGGTCTCCTCCCCCGTCCCGCCCCCCACCCCTTTTTCACAAGCCAGTACAACCATTGCTCCCATCTCCAATTCCCTCAAAGCGTGTAGAATCAAAACCAAAACACGGGTCTTACAGTGCTTAATATAAAATGCTCCAGCCAGTTTACGGGGAAGCATCGCCCTCCCCACTCAGACTGGGCCCCCGGCCCTAGGATCCTTCCTGTGACCTCTTTGGCGAGAGCGCACTGATTTCCATTGTTCCTTTGCCAAAGTATCTTCTCTACTCCTTTGCAGGGAACTTGCTTGGTCCTTGCCCTCGCTGCCTTCCATCTATCCCATAAGCTCGACCATCTCCTCCTCTTTTATGATCGTAAATCTTTGTATATTCCACTCAAAGCGCAGACCTGTCGGAAACACCCAATGGTAGCGAACCTTCCTTGTCCGTAGCCAATCCGTGACGACCCGCAGCCATTTTCGCTTGTTCAAGGTGGCTTGGGAAAGATCTTGAAACAGATGAATGGACGTAGAGCGGAAACTTATAGGTTCTTTCTCCCGTGCGCCTCGCATGATGAGTTCTTTCAGCTGAAATGCACTCTGGTTAAGACATCCGGGATCGAATTTTTCTTTAGCTGGAGCGATGAGTAGACCCTATGAGTCCGATCCAGGACAATGTCCCTCTCAGTATCCGGGCCCAGGATATGACGGAACAACTCTGTCACATATTGGTGCAGGTCTCCATCAGGAACAGATTTCGGAATCCCCCGGATATATATATTGTTCCGCCGGGATCTATTTTCTGCATCCTCCCGTGTTTCCTGGACCCGCTCCATTTGCTGTTCTAGGATCCAGACCGTTTGTGCTAGCTCTTCATGCTCATGGGTGCGTTCAGCTACTGTTGTCTCCATCTCGTCTACCCTCCTTTCAACTGCCACAATTCCCTTATTGAGATCAGCAATAGACTTGGCTAAGTCAGTGGCGCTATCTTTAATGTCCTTCTTTAACTCCTGTAACATTGCTAATAAGTACGATCTGCAAATCGGTGGGTCTGGACAGTCCTCCAAGACCCCCGGAGGGGGTGAGTGGATCTGAGCATGCGCCTGTTGTTGATTACGCTTCTGAGCCTCCACGGACTGCATCATGGACTTAATGTCTCCGGAGCCTGAACCTTTGGGCTTTCCCGTCTGCCTAGACATTCTGCCACCAGTAGTAAGTGGAATGGGTCGCCCCAGGTCCGCGCTATCCCTATATGTAAGGGAGGTGCTCCACCACTACAGTGCTGAATCTGGCCCCTTAATGCCTGTTATCGCCGCTATATGGGATCCTCAAGTCGTGCTCCTCCACTCCACTCCAATGTAGCTGACCGCTGTTCCCAGGAGCTACGACCCCCTCACCCTGGGGACCTTCAGTCGTGTCCCCCTTGTGGGCCACCGAGCAGATGGGGGGAAGGGAGGCACCACCTGCACCAGGTGCCCCTATCAGGGTATTTAGAGCAACGTAGACTCTCTCTCCAGGACGTCTCCAACCCGACCCCCCGACTGGTTCAGGGGGAAGCCCTCTATGTGCCTCAGGGCTCCCCTCACTCCAGGCCCAGCACAACACAGTCAGCACCAGTGCCACCGCCTCTCGCCCCGCAGTGTGCAAATCCAGGGCTCTTTCCTCCGTGGCACGCCTCCTCACCTCTTGCCTTCTCTGCCGCCACACTTGCAGAAGCTCCAACCGAAAGCAAACACCAGAGCGCTGCAGCCCCGCCTTTCCTCCAATGTACACGCTCGGGGCCATACTGCGCCGCCAGCCCCCACAGAGCACCCCGGTCAACGGGCCTCCGCGCCTTGCCCCCCCACACACGGACCCCCGGCCAGGCAGAGGGGGGGAACAGGCAGCCCGGCACCGCAGACAGCTCGCCTCCTCCTTCGACGGGTAAACACCGGAGCGCTGCGTACGCGCTCACCTCCTCGGGGCACTCCGCTTGAAGGGCTCCCATCCTGTCTCGCTCCTCCAACGCGGCGGTCCCAGTCAAGCGTGGCGACGGGAGGGGGCAGAAACGTCCAGTTCGTCCGAGTCCCAGTGCCCCCCGGCAAGGCTCCTCGTCATCTACCTACAAGGGCACCCCAGTCAGGCCCCCAATCAGTGCTCCATTACTCCAGGGGCGGGCTAACGAGCCCCTGAGCTGCTCCACATAATGCACCCGCCATCTTGAAAGCCCCTGTATCCTCGAGTCATTGGCGGTTTCCTCCTCAATAAGTGATTCCCCAGGGCCGCCTGCTATGCCAGGTACTCCCGACACTCACAGGGACCAGTAGAGCCGTCTTCCTGGGTATTTATCGTATTTTAGGTGGTTTTAGGGCATTAGGACGGGGAAGGAGTCCCAGAGCTCACCAAGGAGACATCCTTCGTGTCCTCGGCTGTCCACGCCCCCCGCTCCCTAGTGAGTTTTATAAAACATATAGACAAGAGATCTTTCCCCCGCTACTGGCTATGCTAAATGAGGCATATGAGAAAGGGAGACTGCCGGAATCTCTGAGAGAGGCGGTAATCATCCCCCTCCTTAAACCAGACAAGCCCAGCATAGAGTGTGGGTCGTATAGACCATTATCCATGTTAAACCAAGATAGCAAAATCCTCACGTCAGTACTCGCTGATAGACTTAAGCCGGTGATAAACAAACTAATACACCCCGACCAAACAGGCTACGTCCCGGGCAGAAACATATCTGATAACCACAGGATACTCCACCACATCATAGAGCAGACAGAGAGTGACCAAAACGAAATAGCAGTGGTCTCGCTAGATGCAGACAAGGCCTTTGACTCGGTTCGGTGGCCATGGCTGATGGCACTTTTAAAGGAATATGGGATGGGACCTGGGTACCTGCGGTGGGTGAAAATGTTGTGTAGCTCCCCTACAGCTAGGGTAAAAACAGGAGCGATAATTTCAGAAAGGTGGCAACTAGGCAGAGGCACGAGACAAGGATGCCCATGGTCCCCAATGCTGTACATCCTCGCACTTGAGCCACTGGCAATCTACTTGAGACAGCAATACAGCGAGATGGGGGTGTGCACTAAAGGGGGACCGCACTTGATATCACTTTATGTAGACGATATGCTCCTGTACCTGTGTTACCCGGAGGAGAACCTGCAATACATCCTAGAAGTGATGGAACGCTATGCGGTTCTATCTGGGATAGCGATCAACCCCAAAAAATTAAGCATGTTCCCCTTGGGCAGATATAGGGGCATAACACAGAAAAACCTACCCACCCTGCAGATAGCTTGGCAGACCAAAACATTCAGATACCTGGGGATTAATATTTACCATACGGTGGAGGAGGAGCACAGGCACAACACAGAGAAAGCAGTGGCGGGTGTCAAGAACAGCATGGAGTTCTGGGCAAAGCTCCTCCTGGCCATGGTGGGGAGGGCTGCCTTGCTGAAAATGGTGGTCCTGCCCAGGCTACTGCATTTTTTCACAAACATCCCGCATATGGTGCCTAGGCACTTTTTCACCAAATTACACAGCCTGTGCAGCCGTTTCTTGTGGCAAAACACAAGAAACAGGTGGCCCTGTGGAAACTACAGAATGCGTATGACGGATGGGGGATAAACCTACCGAACTTTGAGATAAACCACCTGGTGGCGCAACTGCAATACGTAGACAGGTGGTTGGTGGAAGATGAGACAGCAGAATCTAGGCTGCTGAGGAATGAGAGTGCCCCATACTGCCTACGAGAACTAATATGGCTATCCAAGTCAGAGATGCAGGGTAGGCCGAGATTGCTAACACTGGGCTGGGATATCTGGCATAAAGCATGCGAGCCATGGGAGGCCCGACCCCATGCTCCCTGCAGGCGCCACTCGTGGCGCTGTGAGGTGCAGATGCCCAATTAAGAAAAGGGATCCAGAAATATTGGGAGCCAGTGGGCCTAGCCACCTTAGGGGATATCTGGCAAGAGGGGTAGGCTTTGGATTTTCAAGCAATAATGGATGGAACCGGGGTACATGTATGACAGCATATTACATATTGCAGAATAGTCAAAAGGGTGAAAGAAGAGTGGTCTGAAGTAGCGCTAGCAGAGCAACTGGACACAGCCATTGAAATGATGTATGACATCTCGGAGGGAGGGCATGAAATATCCAGGATATACGAACTAACAATGTCTAGTGTGGGAAAAGAGCCGCTCAAACTGCGGCGGGACTGGGAGGAGGAGGCGGGAGAGACCATGCAAGATGCGCAATGGGAGAGGGCCCAAAGATACCACAAGAAGGCGCCTAGAAATGCCACATTACAACAGATCCAACTATACGTTACCCACAGAGAATACATGAACCCCCCAAATGATAGCAAAATTCGGGAACAAATAAGCACAAAAATGCCCCAAGTGCGGGGCGGAGGGAGCAGGGATAATCCACATGTTCTGGGCAGGTGGGGAAGTTCTGGAAGGAAATTAAACTCAAGCTATCGGAAAAGGGAATTAACTTAGACGTGGAATCCATGTGGGCATGCATGTTGGGGAGATTTACCAGACCACGTAAGTAAACTTAAAGACTTAGCATACATCCTGGGCAAAAGGAGAATTGCCATGAGCTGGAAGGCCGTCCATAGACCCAGATTAGAGATATGGTGGAAGGACCTCCTAAAATGGGCAGACGCCGAGACAGTGGCTTGGTATGAGGCGGCCAACCGAGGGGTGGGGGAAGAGGTGGGGCCACTGATAGAATAGAGACAAATGATAGCCTTGTTGCATGGGCACACCCAGGGTGACCCCAGTGAAGATGACACACCTGAGAACCAGGAAGAGAGCTAAGCCCGATCATTGGGAGCCTCAGGCATGGAGGGGAAAGCTCAAGGTGAAGAGGAAGCGAGGGGGGAAGACAAACAAGGAGAAAACATGTATTGTAAGTCATGATACTTATAACTGAAAATGTCGGGAGTGTGAGTTATGTTTTGTTTGTTGGAAAATTAATTAAAATATTTTGTTTTTAAAATAAAAAAAAGCTGGGTGCCAACTTCTCCTCTACGCTGGTGACTGGAGGTGGGTCACCACAAGAGGAGGAGAATCTCACACCACATGAAGAGGCCATTAGTGAGTTGATTCATGTGGAGCAGGTGCAAGGCGTGGGAGGCCTGCCACATTACGAGGAAATGTCCGGTGTGTGATGAAGCGTGTGCATCCAGAATATGTGTATGTAGATTGAATTCATTGGTATGATTGTGTAACACTTCTGCCTGCATTTCTTTGACTTAGCAAAAACAAAGAGGTGATGGCTGGAAGGTTTAGAACTAATTTTAACTGTTGGCAATGCTCTGGGCAACCCTCCAGACCACCGTTCTTCAAGCCTGATTTGCAATGGTCTTTCCCCTTCTGTAATGGCTAGGCAGGCGAAGAACGATGGTCTGGAGGGTTGCCCCGAGCAATGCCAGTGGTTAAGATTCAGTCTAAACCTTCCAGCCATCACCTCTTTGTTTTTGCTTGGTCACCCTGAGTGGGACGGGTATGCACAGACGTGGGTCCCGTGCCTGCTGGGCCTAGAGACCCAAGCTACTCCTCACTGATGAGGCCCAACAAGGCCGAAATATGTTTGGGGATGCTTGTGGTCTCGTGCAGAAGGGATGTGACCTAGCAGTTCGGGCTGGACTGCCCCTTTTGGGGTGGGACCAAGCCTGATTTGCATATGGTCTTTCCCCTTCTGTAATGGCTTGGCAGGCGAAGAACGGTGGTCTGGAGGGTTGCCCGAGCAATGCCAGTGGTTAAGATTCAGTGTAAACCTTCCAGCCATCACCTCTTTGTTTTTGCTTTGTCACCCCGAGTGGGACGGGTATGCCCAGACGTGGGTCCCGTGCCTGCTGGGCCTAGAGACCCAAGCTACTCCTCACTGATGAGGCCCAACAAGGCCGAAACATGTTTGGGGATGCTTGTGGTCTCGTGCAGAAGGGATGTGACCTAGCAGTTCGGGCTGGACTGCCCCTTTTGGGGTGGGACCAAGCCTGATTTGCATATGGTCTTTCCCCTTCTGTAATGGTTTGGCAGGCGAAGAACGATGGTCTGGAGGGTTGCCCCGAGCAATGCCAGTGGTTAAGATTCAGTCTAAACCTTCCAGCCATCACCTCTTTGTTTTTGCTTTGCATTTCTTTGACTGCCATGGGTGAACCATGTCATGGTGTACTGACCGGTGCTTAGTGTACTGCAGACTGCATGCAACCGATGTGCTACAAGATTCTCCTAATCGGCACACCTGCTCCCTCCTTTCCTGTCACTCTCTGGTCGGCCTCTATTGGCCCTCTTCCTGCTGTCACCTGTGATGCTGAATACCTTGGGGTAATCTTCGAGTCCACACTGTCCTTCTCTCCTCACATCTCTGACGTCTCTAAGAGGTCACACTACCAGCTGCACCTCCTCAGAGGTATTCTTCCTTTCCTCTCCTTCCCCCAGCAGCTAACTGTCACCAGAGCACCGGTTCTCTCTAGGCTGGACTACTGCAACAGCCACTTTCTGAATTTGACTGCTTCTACTCTCTGCCCTCTGCAACTCATCCAGAACAGGAATGTAATGTCTGTACTGGCTCCCAGTGGCTACGATGATTAAGTTCAAAACCCTCTGCGTTGTCCACAAGGCCGCCTGGGGCCTCGGGCCGCAATACCTTCAACCCGCTCTTCCTAATTATCTTCCTTCTCTAGCTCTTCGATCATCCATCTCCTACTCCCTCAGGGTCAGTCGCTTCTCCTAGCAATGAGTTGGTGGTTGACCTCCTTTTTAGGCAGGGGCCTCCCTCTGAAACAGACTCCCTGCTTCCCTATAACTTGAGGTGAACCTTCTCCGGTTCTGAAAACACAACAAATACTTCCTCTTGGGTTGTGCTTCCTCTCCTCCTTTCCCCTGCTGAACTCCTGGCTGAATCTGAAACTGCACTGGTCACCTGGCCATCCTCTGATCTTGGGCCCAGGTCCTCTCCCCCGCCAGTTGCACCCATGCACTGCCTCCCTGGCATCCCCCTCAGCTGGGGACTGTTTTCTATATCCCTACAGCCCCCTACCAGCACTTGACACCTGATGTCTGCACTTACCCTTGCACTGCCACCAACTGGCCACACTTTACTTAGTGCTTATGTTTTTATATTTATTTTACTGACGTTCACATGTACTGCACTGCCCCCTCCCACTTCAACCAACCCCCCAACTCTTCCCTTGCCCCTTCACCTTCCCCTGCACTTGCGCAATCTCAATGTAACCTGCCTTAGTTAGATCAGTATGTCTGACTTTCCTCTATTTCCTCTCCCTTGCCTTGTCACACCTTGAAACACTTGTGTATATGCACTTTATGAATACCATATCATATCATGTCACATCCGTTGTACATTGCTTTGGGACAGTAGTCATCAAGAACCGTCTCATGCTAATAGACAGTTCCTGCAGACCAGCACAACTTGGCATCTGGGTGTTTACATCAGTGATGTTAGTGACTCAACTATGCCAGTCAACTGCTTGTGTCTGAAGCAGGTGATATACACCATGCACTGCATGTGGTGTTAAGTCCGTACACACATGTCCCATTGGTGGTTTCATGCTACCCATACCGTCCATTACCACTGGCAGCGGGCGGGACATTGGGCCATGAGTGACATAGCATGTAAATGTGTTGCAGGACACCATTGTGATACCTATGTATGTAAGCTATGCTATTTACTTGACTCTTCATGTCTTTTTCTGTCCATGTGCAGGTGATGAGGCACTGGATGCTGAGGAGGAGGTTGAGGAGGAACCAGATGCTCAGCCGCACAAGAGCACCAGTTGAGGATGTGTTGTGGCAGCCCAAGAAAATCCACTGGGGCTATAGGCCATCCGGGCCATGAATCAGTATGAGTCCACCTCTGATGAAACCAGTAGCTCTGGTGGTGAATCGGGTCTCAATTCCTCTATGCTGTCACCAGTGAGTGCATCAAGTGTTGTAGCTGTTGTAGCATGTGCGTCTGCAGGGGGTCACTTCTCCTCACAGGGCCAGTCAATGTTGTCACGTCCGTCTGTGTTGGTTACGGCTGCCGGTTACACTCCACAGGATTGATTCCTGGTCCTGGGACAGCTGACCAAGGGAGGGATGCAGTCCTGCAGCCACAGAGAGTGGCATCACATCAAGGGCCATGCAGGCGTGGGGCCCGCACATGTAGTGGACGTGTGCCAGCTGGAGATACAGTGTGGGAGCAGTCTATGTATACTGTTGCACAACAACAGGGTGCTTCCTGTGAGATGTTGGTTCAGGGCATGGATAGGGTGGCCAATTCCATGATCCCCCCAGCAACACAGGTAGAGCCCCAGCTGCAGGTATTGCGGTCCACATGCCGCTCACACAGGCTGTACATGGAGGCCAGAAACAGGAGCCGATGGGCTGAACTGAGGTCTCTGCAGCCATCCCTGCTTGCAGAAGGTCGGGCCCACAGGGAAGCCGTGAGGCAAGAGTTTCTGGCCCTCAGAGGTACACTGGAAGTGCTAGAGGCAGCCCGCAGTACATAGTACAAACAGCAGATGCAACCGTTGACTCATACCATCTTGGAGGAACTCCGTGCATCCTGTGAGGTGTTGAATGCAGACCTCCAAAGCTTCATGTTGCAGATGCATTCATCTGAGTCCCACTTGGCCACTGCCATGGCAGACCAGGCCAGGGCTCTACGTGGTCAACCTCCCTTACCACTGCCACCTTTGGATGCTACACAGGAAGGTGGTGACAGAAGCGACAGCCCTCCCAATCCATGATAGCCGTGCGGTCCATGAACCCATGGAGGGATTTGTTTTTTTCAACATCCACTCATGTGGGTGTTTACGTGCATCCTGCCGCTCCCCCTCCTGGGTGGACCCCCCCGGTCCAAGATGGACACTTTTCTTCTTTCTTTTTTATTTCCCACCCCCTTGGCCAGATGTTGGCATGCCATATTTAGTTTTGCCCTTTCCTGGTTGTGGTCTTGTTGATTTTTCTATTGGTGTACCATTAACTCCTCATGGACTATTCTTATGCAGTGATGTACATGCAGGCGTGCCTAGTTCACTTGACTTGCATGTTTGCATTGGGGTGCCTAGGATGGAATGTGCAGGTAATCATAGGTTTGTTGTTCCATGGCACGTGTGTGCTGTGTCAATGATCCTGCACAATGGGTGTTTTAATGTGTTCTCCCATGTTGTTCCAGTTATCCGTGGAGGTCACTGCTGTCCCGGATGATTCATCCAGCACCATTTGAAGTCCACACTCCTCATGCCCTCCACTAGACACTGTCCTTCCTTTGATGAATTAGGAAACACGATTACTGGTGTAGGTCATGTGAGATTTCTGATATGCAGACAGAGTTATTTGGTAAGCATTGGTACTGTCTTGCATGTGGTGCATGCTTCATTGTTGGGCATCTTTTCTGCATGTGTTAGTTGTCTTATATGTCCTTTGCATGCTCACATGGTGGTGTGGTAATTCAATTAGAGCTCATGTCACTGTGTATGCAACCTATGTGGTTTCATCAATGGGCACACCGACTGTGCTGTGCAGCATGTCATTGTACATCGTAAACCAGGCCATGGACTCCTTCATCTGCCGTTTCCTTGTTATTCACCCTCTGTGTCACCCATTTCTCTCCCTCTCCCTGGTTGGGTACACTGTACTCCTGTGCAAATTATTTTCAGTGGTCATTCACCCTATGTCACCCTGTGTTGCTCATGCACTCTCTGTTGTGTACATTTTTGTTTATGTTGGCGATTGTGAACCTCTATGTGCATGTACTTTGTGCTGTTACTCTGCATTGCATCCCCTTTAGGTAAGGTGTCTCCTGATGGTGTGCAATGTATGCAGGGCAGGTGAGTTCCACGTACAGGTGAGTGCATGGCATTTGCTGACACTTTGGTGGTGTTTGCATGGTTGCAGGGCACTGTGTGTGTTTACTCTGCATTTACGTACCTTTGCCTCAATCACCAGTGTTGGAAGGTGGCATTGATCAACAAGGGGTGGTATCTTGCACATGCTGTGGTACTCTCCAGGGTACAGTACTGCGACTGCCTATTTCAACAAATCCATGCTTATAATCCACACTCTCACTCGGGTACTGACAGCAAGTATTCTGCTTGACTTCAAGGCCAGGCACCACATCTGTCTGCCACTGATTGTCCCCCACTGGCTTGCCATGTCATACAGCATCAAGTCATAGGAAGTATGCACTGTGCACTGTGATTTGTGATGCCTGCTTTCTCCTATCTCCTGATGTTCCTTCCACATTGCTGTCCCTCCCAAGCCATTTCATCATGTTACTCCAACATTCTTCAGGTGAGGCAGTTATTGATGGATAGGGGATCTTTATCGTCAGCAGGGGCCAACCTCTGGGATACACTTCCAGCTGCCCTATGTTTGGGGGCTCATTTCCTTGATTCCCATTTACTACCCATGTGTTTCATCTTCTACTCTTCCTTCTCTCTCCGTCTTCCCTGCTAAGCATTCCCTCTACTCTATCACTCTCTCCATTACTTTTGTGCTTGATGACTGTCTGCTTGATGTACCTCAAGGTCTCACACGCCCCTGTCAACCTTAGATATTTGTGCCGCTCTTGCCACCGTGACCTGGAGTAGTGTCATCATCAGTGCACTTGGGGTATGACCCGAGATAGATGCATCTCTCTGCACGTACCCAGGCATCCACTAAACTAGTTGCACTTGACCCACCCCTGAACGTGTTGCCACCCTCGGAATACCACACCCCTCTAAATATCTGTGCACTTGCTCCTTCTGATTGTACCATGCAGGTACGGTGTCTGTCTGTTCCACCTTGTCCTCGCTCCCTGCATGATGGCACATTGAGGCACTTGTGAAAATGGGATGAATCACTGTCCGACAGATTCACTGTTAGATCCACTGTTTATAGTACAGTATACTGGGCAATTACTGTTCCTGTCAACATTATTATGGATATGTATGAGCGGGTGTTATTTCTGTACTTGTTCCATGCATCAGTGAGCACTTTTAGACAGTAGTGTTATGTATTGGCCATTTATCTGTCTCGTTTGACATTACATACCATGGCACGGTGTGGTGATAATTTTACAAGACTTATGGGAGGGTTTATACCTGACACACAGGCCATTAGATGTGTACTTTGGCATGGTGCTAGTGGCATATTCCCTCTTCTATGTGTTTCTTTTGTACACACTAGATTGAATTAGTTTAAGTTCTAAGGAATTGTATCACTTCCAAGGACACAACATGAAACGTAGAGGACTTATCCAACTACAGACCCATTTCCATCATACCCTACATAGCCAAACTGCTAGAAACGTATGTCTACAAAATAACCCAATAATTCATAGAAGAGCACTGCCTACTAGACCAGGCACAAGTTGGTTTCAGACCAATGAGAGGAACAGAATCAGCTCTCCTCTCAATATGGGACGACCTAAAAATGAACGTAGACTCGAACAACAGTACCGCCCTGATTCTCCTTGATCAATCCACAGCTTTCGACACTGCAACCACGAAATCCTCATAAAGAAATTAGAAGGACTAGGAATAACAGACACCGCCCTACTATGGATCAAATCCTTCCTAACAAATAGAACCAAAACCGTGTTCATGAAACCTTTTAAGTCCAAACCTAGAGTCTCCACGTGCAGAGTACCACAAGGATCATCTTTCTTCCCGTTTCTATTCAACATCTACATGTACCTATTAATCAAACTCATCAAAAACACGGCCTCACATGCTACAACTACGCCGACAATACTCAAATAATCTTCAACATGCAAGACACCCAAGAAGAAAACACTACATTAGAGAATTGCCTTCGTGATATATTCAACTGGATGAACCTCAACCACCTCAAAATCAATCCAGGCAAAACAGAGATAATCAGTGGTTTAAGTGGGGTAAGAAATTGAGGGGGGGCCCTCGTTTGGGGGCGTGGCATCCGCTGTGGGCGTGGCCTAAAAGTGCACAAATCATAGTAGGGTGCGCAAACAAATATATAAATGTAGTAGAGCATTTATATATTTGTATGCGTACTAATATGGTTTGTGTACTTTTCAAGCCACCTTTTATAAACATAGACATTTGTAACATATTTCTATGTTCATAAAAGATGGCTTGAAACGTACAAGCTCATCTTTTATAAAGCGTTGAGGACAGACAAAACCCAAGGTGGTTTTGTCCGTCCACAAAGCTTTATAAAAAATGCCTTGAATTGTGTACGTTTCAAGCCGTCTGTTATAAACGTAGAAATATTTCTACGTTTATAAAAGACGGCTTGAAATGTACACATTTCAAGGCATCTTTTATAAAGATTTGCCAAAGGAGACAGGCACCTCGGGCTCAGTGATCACTGCTCTGAGCAGAGATCACAGAGCCCGAGGCGTCTTTCACCCTCTGGGAACCCGCGGGCTCCGTGATATAATCTACATATTAGATCATGGAGCCTGCAGGTTCACAGAGGGTCAGTGACCTGGCGAGGGCAAACAAAGGAACTGTAACTTCCCTGATGACCCCTCAGATGGGGGGTCATCAGGGAAGTTACAGTGACTGACAGAAGTGCCAGCCAGCCTCAGCGACGCTGTGGCTGGCTGGCACTTCTGTCCACTTGCCTAAGGTTACACTGGCGGGCACATCTCCCGTCGCGGCTGCGGCCGTGACGGGATAATGCGTCCTGCCATGGCGTGGTGGGACGGGGGGCCCCGGCAGGGCCCCGGCTCAGCCCCACTTTTTGGAGACTGGCGGGGCCCAGCCCCGGCAGGCCCCGGCCCACTTAAAGCACTGGAGATAATGATTGTTTCTAAAAAAGGGAGGAGACATCAGCTACATCCCCTGGCCAAGAGAGCTCAGTACCACACCAGCACCATCATCAACTGTAAAAACCCTAGGGGTCCTGATGGATAACAACCTCACCTTAGAGCCACAAGTAAACGTTTCTTCCTCCTGCAAGCAGCAAAAAGGATCCTACCGTTCCTGTCGTTCGCCAACAAAACACTTACCATCATCGCTCTGATCATGTCCAGAGTAGATTATGCCAATAGCCTATACCTGTGCATGCCCGAACGACTTCTAAAAAAACAACAACGCATACAAAATGCGGCAGCCAGACTCCTCCTCAAGCTACCCAGAAAAGAACACATCACACCCGCGCTAAAAATACTACACTGGCTACCATTAAAACAGCGAATAAAGTTCAAGTCCATGTGCATTACGCACAGAGCAATACACAAACAAGGCGCAGAATTCCTAAGCGATAAACTACGCCTACATCAACCTACAAGAACACTGAGATCAAGCACCGACATCCGCCTGGAACCAAAACCCTATAACAGAAGAAAACTCTGAGGATCCTCTTTCTCTCACCAGGCACCAAAAACCTGGAATGACCTACCTAAGAATATACGGAACACAACAAACCACCTAGCATTCGGGAAACTCCTCAAATCATGGTTCTTCACAGCATAACTACAACAGTGACGCATTAGAATGCCCACCCTGTTAAAGAACGATGAAAATAACACTAACCTTGGTCACTCCCAAAATGGACATACACAGAACCCAAAGAACGGACCCCACGACAGACCATAAGATATTATGGGAAATAGCCACAAAAGGAGGTCACCATAGACTGATCACATACTCAGACCAAGACGAAAGCCCTTAAATGACTCATCCACTGCCTCCCGGACGTACCATATCCAAAGCCTGAGCAGACACATTTAGATAGAAAGTTTGTGAGAGGAGACCACAACACCAGCCCCAGCACCCAAGTAGGAGAATAGACACCCAAACACATTAATCAATCCATCAGCATTAGAACACCTACAAAGCGCGTTAGAACAGCACAGGGAGCGCTTCACACAAACCTAAAACCCTGCCAGGCGGAACCCCTTTCGCCCATCCTGATGAGATCGGGAGGATTGGCGAGCGTCACACCCGGACAGAGTTCTGAATGTTAGCATGTTAAACTTCATACAACCCACTAACAAAAAACTCAGCATTTCTGCAGACTTATCTCACTCAAAAATCTCACAGAACCATCTCTCGCACAACAACCCGCACGCACTTCACAATACCGCAACACAACATAAGCTGCACAAACAGCACACGAGGACTGACATCGATCCGATACTCGCACCAAAGCTCAGCACCCGGTGTATACCGAGTTGAAGTTGCCAACAGAACACCACTCCTCTCACTATCCTACTCCCGCTTCACCTACTAACCCATACCACCTTCTCGTTTGCAGATCCGCCAGAGCGCCTGAGGACCAACTCCATTGGTGATGGTGCGCGGTACAAATACCTTTAACATTTAACATTCTCAGGGTGGTTTGGTGGGCACAGATGATTGGGCCTTTGTCATCGTTGAATGGCACCTGGAATGTGTCTGGGCTGTGTGCACTCCACAGGGGTTGGATTTCAGGTGAAAAAGGTAACCACAAGCTGGGTACGGGCACCCTCACCACGTGCCCTTTCCCCTACCATGTGCAAGTGACGTGCATGTGTTTAGGGATGTGAGGGCACCGCCATGTCCACCGGTACACCACACTGTGTTGCAACATTGTGAAGGACACTGCCACAATGATCCTGCACGCTAGTGATGCTGCATATAGCAGCTCACCACCTGAGTGGTCAAGGGAGTGGAACCATGACTTGAACACTCCAAATGTGCGCTCCACTATGGCCCGAGTTGCAATATGGGCTGCGTTGTATCTTACCTGCGGTGGTATGGCGTGGTTCCGTATTGGCGTCATCATGTAGGTGCTCAGAGGATAGCCACTGATCGCTGTAGAGGTGGAAATGTTTGTCATTGGTGTGTATTTGTCTGTGTTTGACATGCATGCATGTGCACGGGCATTTCTACCCACCAATGAGCCATGTGTTGCCATGCCTCTCAGATTCCAAGGCCCGGTGTGGGGGGGACATTTTGAATATGAAACTATCATGGGTGGACCCTGGATAGTTTGCATATACAGAAGTAATGATACCCTTGGCATCACGTACAACCTGCACGTTGATGGAATGCCAGTGCTTGTGATTGCAAAGAATGTGCTCTGTGGCTCTAGGTGGGCATAAAGCCACATGGGTGCAATCAATGGCCCCAAGCACTTTAGGGAAGTGTGCCACCCCGTAAAAGTCCTGGACCACCAAACCTTATAATTCGCGTATGCAAGAACTGAGATGTGGTGTAATCCAAAGTGCGGAACATCAGCATTGGTCTATAGTAGAGCAGGTGTGGGCCAGTTTGTATGTAGTGAAAACAATAAGGGGGCAAGGACACATCTCTGGCGTATTCCAGCCTCCACGTGAAAGCATGGGGTACAATGCCAATTGGTGCCTGAGCGAACGCACTCCATATTAAATATTTGTAAACTTGATAGGATATTAACCAGCTCCGCCTGGCAATTCAGGGATCTGAGGCATGCCATCATTTTATCCTCTGGACCTAGTCAAAAGCAGTGCTCAGATCCTTGAATGCCATATATATTGGCTCTCTTTTCAAGCATATAGTGTTTGCTACAATTAAATAAAGGTTCAGCGCTTGCTTGTTAGTCCCAAGGACCTCTCAGAACGCCATTTGCCTATCTACCAAAATTCGGTCCTCTTCCACCTATTTCAGTAGATGTGTCAGCACCACTCTGCCAAATATTTTCTTTTGGGTGTCTAGTAAGGAGATCGGTCTGTACACTGTTGGGGCATCTCTAGGTCCCTTCTTATAGATAGGTACTATAATGGCTTGCTTCCATGAGACCGGATATACCTGTAGTTTCAATATAGAACTAAAAACAGTCATAAGAACCGGGGCCCATAATCTGTCATATGATCGGTATAAATTCGAAGTGATACAATCCGGCCAGGACTTTTTCCCCATGCCTGTGCTTTTATAGCCTCTAGAACTTCCTTGTATTGAAATCATACAGTATCGGTCTCTTCTATTGGCTGGCCTTCACATGCCTAGACCCTGTGTCCCCTATTTGGGGGCTCTGTTTGTGTCACAAATAAGGCAGTAAAATGCCTTACCCATATACTATCTTGAATGTTGGTCATTAACGTGTTATTCTGAGAAAGGTGGCTTGGACCAAGATTAACTTGTTCCCAGAAACTTGAGTTCGGTAGCAGAGCGGCTAATAATAGCTCTTCCCATGCTTCATTGTACAGCTCTAGTTTCATAGATGAAATTGCTCTTTTAAAAACTGCTGTCGGTGTTATTATTTGTTGTTTATCTAAGAGGAAGGTTTTTAGCGCTTTCATCAAAGTATCTTTTGCTTTCTTACACTCCTCATTAAACCACTTGACTGTTCTCCTCCCTGACTGTTCTCCTCCCCTTATATTCTTTTCAATCTGCTACGAAAGTAGACCCAATACTCAACATAAATTGGTGGTAACACTTTTGAGCCATTTTTGGTTGTGTTGCATCAGTTAATAATAGAGATAGGGCCTCTGTATTGTTAGCTATGATTGTCTCTTGTGTTTTTCCATTCAGAGTGTCATTCCATCTGATTCTTCTTTTGGTCCAAAAAAGGTACCATATTAGTCAACGGGGCCACAGTTCCTACCATAGGAATCGTAATCCTCCCCAATGTTAAGGATTCAGCAAAATGGTCAGTGGCTAGCTAGATCTGTTCTGACGATGAACATCTTGGTAGATTTCCAGAACCTTAGTGGCACGTATATATAATCTATACTTGATTTCCCTGACATAGTTCTAAATGTGAATTTCCCAGGGATATCTTTCTCAGCACGGCCGTTAATTGTCCTCAAATCACACTCGTTTGACCAGCTGTAGAGTTTTAGACCATTAGAAAAGGGGCGTGTATCGGTCATACGTGGAGGGGGGATTCCAAACATTTCATCCTCCATGTCATCCAATAATTGCTCCATGGGTCTGTTTACTATTTGTAAGTTAAAGTCCCCCCTAGAATAAGAGGAGGATTTTTTATTTCTAAGTGTGTCAAAAGTTTAATTTTAGATTGGTTAATGAAGATTCCCCCTCCATCATATCATTGCCCTCCCGATTATAAAAATTCACAATGTAAAGTGGGGATGCCTCCATGGATGATTTAATGGAGATAATTTGGAGGGTCGATGAAGTGTTTTCTAAGATTAGTTGTTTAGCTACCCATGAAACCTTCACTAGTATTGCTAAACCTCTGAACAGGCTAGCTCAAGGTTTTTCAGTCGCACTCGTCTGGAAGGTGGTATATCCATCCGAGCCTATATGAGTTAAGGCCCAGATTTCTTGGAGCAAGATCACATCATATGTTTTTAATCTGGACATTTCATAATTTGCCCTAAGTCTATGGAATTGTCCCACCAAGTTCCATGTCAGTATAGAAACAAATTTGAGGTTTAAACCATGGCTCTCTTCTTTCCAACGCTTCCCTTTTAAAGGTGTAATTCCAGGGTGCGATGATTCTGGGATTGTCAATCGATCTCGTGCAGAGTGGATAAAACCTTCGATCTGCTTTCTGAGATGACATTGCCAGAAGGGATGCCCACAACTCTCCTCTCATTTTGCCGCTTGGATGTGTCCCGCCCATGCGCTGAACAGGTATTGTTAGCCTTCATTTGAAACCTGGATAATGGGATCAGCTTCTGATAAGAATTGTCTAGGAATGGTACCATACCAGGTGAAGACCGCTTTGGATTTACTGCATCCATGCTTAAAATAAACTAATTTAAAGGGGCAATCCAGACTTTCTTCATCAGTGGTGGGACAGCTAGATTGGAATTTAACACCCTTTGTTTAATACTCCTATTGGAAAATGTGATGGCAATGCAATCCCCAATAGTAATGTTTGGTTTATTTCCAACCCAATGTGTTCTTCCAGCCATCAGAATACTAGAGGGGTTTACTTTTGGCCCCCTTATTTGGGCTTTGATTCAGAGTGATGTTTTATTAATTAGTGAGACAGGTGACTCGCTTACATTTCGGCTAAGTGGTTCTACTCCCACTAATACCCCCACCAGTGGGGCCACTGCTGGAAGTAACTGTAGTTCTACCCCCAGGTAAAATTTGTATTTGTATTTATTGTTTTATATAGCCCCTTAATATGGGGTTACGTACTCCCTTTACTATGTGGATTTTGCTTCCTAGTGTGGGTACCTGCTCTAAAATTATCGGTGGTAAATACTTTCTTTTTAAAATCATTCAATAATGTCAATTATAATAAAAATCCTGTTCACAGGTTTTGAAATGTACACTATACAAGCTTCATGATTACCACACATAAAAATATTCCAAAAGTCCTTGGACGAATAGTGACCCATCATTCCAGTAGATCTCAATGCTTGGAGTTGTAACTTGAGTAGAGAGGAACAGTCAGTCAAGAGATGTTTAACATACTCCAGACAGTCCTCCCAACAAAAGCGGCACAATCTTCCATTCCTCTGAATAGTTCGCCATGCACCAGTGATTTTCCGTGACCTTGTAGAATTAAATTTTAGTTTCAAGTAGACCCAAACTAAATAATTGCCCCAGAAATGGCTAATGTAGCTGGGCGTTACCTCTTATTCACAAAGATATTTAAAAAACAAAACTGCATTAGATTTAGTGACTATGTTTACAGTCTGTTGCTCCTTGCCCTGCAAGAAGAGGAGGGCTTTCATTGTTGACCTATACTGAGATAGTTTCATAAAAAGTACATTCGCAGGGGCCATGGCAAGCCACCTATCAGCCATGTGCTTAATCTGTACAAGAAAACTATCAGACATAACACGTTTTCTAGTAAGCAAAGTGTCATACATTAACCTATTCAGTGAATTATTCGGAGCGTTTACCAGCTTCCAGTATGTAACTAAACAGCTCAGAGAAAGTTTCACCAGAATCGGTTGGATGTTAAATTCGTCTCAATGGCAGTATGGGAAGGCAATCTCAGAAGTCTACATAGGATAGCATGCTCCAGTTTTGCTACCTCTCTCAATATTCCAAAAGCCCACAACTGTGCCCGATACACAACATGCTAGGTAGGATTTTAACTTGCAACAACTTGGTCAAAACTCCTACTGAGTATCCCCCTTCCTTGTGAGCGAAGGGGCACATTGTGCCTGCTACCTGTGAGGTCTAAAGTTTAAGTTGTTCCAAATGAGTGGTCGAAACATGAGCGGTTATTTGGTTGTGTTTGTTATCACTAGCTAAATGGGTTTTTACACTGGGTTAGGCGTGTTTTCCCCTTTCTAGGGAGGGGTTGCCACGGTCTGTCTCTCAGCATTCCTAGGAGAAATAATGGATGAGTCTCAGATTTTTTGTTTAAGGGGGATTGAGCGGTGGAGGGACCACTTGTACAGTATGCAAAACAGAACAAAATGCTCAATTACCCCTCTCTTAGTCCACCTTAAAAACTAGTCAGGGGAAAATTAGAATAGATTATCTATTTCATGTATCCAAATTTCATATGAAACTAAAGTTTTCCAGTAAAGTAAACAATGTAAGAACACATTTTAATCAAATTATTCAATACATAACCATGTAATGGGTGCTTTCCACAAGACACCTCATACAATAAAGTAAATAGTTAAAATTCAAAATGAAAGAGTCCAGAAATATCACGCTTCATAACGTTAGTGGCTGTAGTTAGTAAGTGACATTCATGATTTTTTACAATGACATGATGCTTTTAGAATGTTATCACATTGCATTCTAGGGGGAACAAACTGTAGGTAAAGAACAGACATTTTTAGAGTTCTTTTGCAAAAAATAGACAAAGTTTTTCAGATGTCTACGGGATGTCTACATATGTTTCGGCTAACAGATTCCATCAACACCATCCCTGGTGTTCTGCTGTTTTTGGTGTAGCCCTCTTGAGGACAATTAATTTCTTTGACAGGTTGACAGGCAGTTCACACTTAACACACTTCCGCAAATGAGGACCCTAACACCCCACAGAATGTTTTCGGCAAATGCGAGATTCCCTTTACCATCGGCCTCAATTTTTACTGACGCAAAGGAAATTTGGGGATATGAACACAAAGCTGTTATGGGAGAACAAGGGAGGGGGCATATAGTACCTGAGAATTTGATCAGCACCGCTTTACCCATACATGCTACCAATCCGCCAACATCAGGGGTGTCTCTTACGAGCTCTCTGATACCCGAAAATAATGAGGAATCACTCCCTGCGATTTCAAGGATACTGACAAGGGGCATGAGCTTACCCATTTGGAGATGAGAGACCTAAAAAGGATTGTAATATAATCTCAACTAAAATTTAGTAGAGTGGAAGGCTTCCTAATGGGTAAAGCTGATGGTGTTGACCCCTTGACAAAGAAGGTTAGAACACCAATAGACCCAATAACTAAATCGCAAGGATGCCAAACGATGTTTTTTGTTAACGAGGGATCCAGCTTTGTGAATGTTTTATCCTCCAGGAATGGGATGAATATGAGCAAGGATAAAATTGCAAATAGTGCCTTGAAGTTAGAAACAGAAGGAGAAAAAAGGATCATAGAGGCACTCAATGAACTCTCGCTGAAAATTACCAAACTAGAACAAGGCTTATTAACCTTGACTCGGAACACCACCCCAGAAGCAACTTTGGGGATGGTGCTGCCTGTGACGGAAAAGGAAACAAACATCAATGAGAGCCCAGATAGCCCAAATGCCCTAACTGTTGTTATGAACTCTGGTAAAGGTATAGGGGGCCGAGACGATTTGCATAAAACGCAGGAGAATGATGGAAGTGTAGAAGGGGAGGGTTTCTTCCTCTCGAGGTGTCAAAAACGCCTGGCTCTAAAAGCAAAAAAGAGGATGATAAAGAAAGGTTTGAAGCCTGTTAAAATGGAAACTAATTTAAAAGAACCCAAGGTTCCAACAAATGAAGTGGCTCTATCGGATCTAATGCAATTAAACGAAGAAAGCAGGATGGCCTTGCTACTCCATAACACCGATGCCACAATTCCCACTCTAGGAATAACCCTGGGAAATAATGAAACAAAAAAAAATTGAAAAAAAACAAAAAATACACATCTTGCAGCGTGACGTTCACCGGGTCCTGCTCAGCATCCTGGCATGCACGGGCGAGAGAAGACAAAGATCCAAAGCCACCCTTACCTGTCCAGCTCCAGTTCCTCCATCCAGTTGGAGTCTTCGTGGACATCTTCATCGTCCTCCTGCTACATCTTTGGAAAAATAGAGGCAAGAATGAGACATCAAGTAAGCTTACTTACTCAGCTTTCCTGAAAGGCCTCCGCCATTCTGAACAGCTTCCTTGGCGTTTGGTCCCGATCGATCACTTCTTCCAGGATTCCTCCCGCGACCTGCAAGGAACAACAGCACAGGTCAGCCAACTTGCAAGGACGCTTTCAGCGCCTCATCCTGTGCATCGTTACCTTCTCGAACTCTGCCTTCAGCCTCGGCTTGCTCCATCAGCTCCTGCAAGACAAGAGAAGAAGGTTATTGGAGCATCTATCAATACAGACATTACTCTAAAATACGAAAGACATACCTGAAAAGTGGAGTCGCAGCTGGTCTGGACTCCAGGCCCACGCCAGTAAAGTAACTCGGCGG
Organism: Ambystoma mexicanum; assembly: GCF_040938575.1. Lineage (NCBI taxonomy): Eukaryota > Metazoa > Chordata > Amphibia > Caudata > Ambystomatidae > Ambystoma > Ambystoma mexicanum. The sequence continues at coordinate 539,957,010 of NC_090922.1, forward strand.
ATCAGGCCAACAACGCGCACGTGCCCAGCACGACAGGACGGAGAGCGCAACATTCCAAAAATCAAGGTGAGAGAAGTCCCAAGGGGAAACCGGAAGGGGAACACAGGGAGGTGGGTCTCTCGAGGGAAGGAGTAGTCACTAAAATCCACGTCCTTTCTTCTAGAACTGATTCCTGGCAGAACGAACCCCGGGGAAGGTGCAGTGTTCCCAGAAGCGTCCCAGACCAGTTGAGAGGTGTCCCTGTGGATACAAGTTGAGCGTTACAGAATGCAAAGCCCATACTTAATAATCCACCCGGACGCCAGGTATGGAAACCTCAGAAACTGATCAGTTGGCCCAATTGTTGGGGAAGTTGCACGCAGAGGTCCACTCATCACGGCAGGAAACCAACGCCTTGTGGAGGGAACTAATTGTGACCAAAGAAAGAACCGACGCCCTTAGCAGGCAGCTCCTTCAATCACAAGCCGAGCAAGCCCCGTTGTCAGGAATCAGCCCTTCAATGCCAACTCCAGGGAGCAATCCGGTCCAGATCAACCTACCTGGAACTGTACCATTAGCTCCTCCGGAGCGATTCTCAGGAGATCCCCGACGATTTGCGACTTTCATGGACCAGTGTCGCCTCCATTTTCTGTGTAGGCCTGGGGCATTTTCCACAGACCAATCACGTGTGGCCTTTGTCTTATCCTACCTGAGTGGTAGTGCAGCAGATTGGTCGCTGCTGTTCATCAGTCGGAATTACCCCCTGTTACAGGACTTTGGAGGGTTTCTACAGTAGCTGGAAAAGCTCTTCGCCAGACATCACCATGGACAGGCTATAGATAACAAACTCTTGTCCCTTTGTCAAGGGAACCAGGACTTGCTGGCGTACATCGCCACTTTCAACAGACTGGTGGCTGAGGCGGATTGGCCTGAGGACAAACGGACTACCTTGTTCCACCGGGGTCTGTGAGGGGAGCTGAAGGACGTTTTGGCTGAAGTGGTGGACCCACCCTGGGATTGTGCCGTGTTCATTAGGTTGGTGGTGCAACTAGATCAGCAACTGCAAGATAGGAAAAGTGATCGTGGTAAGCAGGATGCTTGTCCTGAATTCGTGCAACCTAAAGACCTAGTCCCTTGAGGGTTCGAAGGTGCCATTGAACCCATGCAAATAGGAGGAGTCAGACCTCCTTTGACCAAAGCCGAACAAGAGAAAAGGAGAGAGCTGCAGTTGTGCTTGTACTGTGGAAAAGCCGGCCACTTCCTTAAAGAATGTCCTGTCAAGCTGCCCAAAGGACCGTCGGAGCTACAGATAAAGAGACCCCCGGTGAGGAGTCGGAAAACTGCCAAGCCCGGCAATTGTAGGGGTCCAATTGTCAAGCCAGGAGATTCAACTACAGACCTCCCATTTTGCTCTACCTGTTATCTTAATCACCCACCAGCAGCCATCTGTCATGCACTCAATGGAAGCTTACATTGATAGCGGAGTGGTGGGGAACTATATAGATCAGGACGTCACAGAAAAGATGGGGCTACCTCTCTGCCCTAAGCCAACCACCGAGACTGTCACCACCGTTGATGGTACCGAGATCGGCTTGGGTCCTGTGTCTGAATGCACCACAGAACTCACCCTCTTGTGTGAAGATGGTCACCGCGAGATTATCACCTTCGATCTGATCAAGGCACCGCAGTTTCGGCTAATCTTGGGAATGCTGTGGCTAGTCGCACATAACCCACAAATCAACTGGCGTGCTCGCAAATTGGTTTTCGCCCATGGCTGCACGCACACTTGCTACCCAAAAGGTTGGAAGGGGAAGCATGCCAGTTCTCCTGTGCGTGAGGGTGTTGTGAGTGTCCTGGGAGGGGTCACTACGCTGCCAGTGCACTATCAAGAGTTCCAAGATGTTTTTCAAAAGGAGCAAGCAAATACTTTGCCACCCCACAGACCCTACGATTGCCAGATCGATCTGCTGCCTGGAGCCCGGATTCCGTTTGGGCGTATTTATGCGCTCACTGAACCTGAAAACCAACACCTGAAAACATATCTGAAGCAATACCTAGCCAACGGTTTCATCCGCCCGTCCAAGTCATCGGCCGCGGCTCCGTTATTCTTCATACCGTAAAAAGAAGGAGACTTGAGAACGTGCATCGACTACCGTGCTCTGAACCAAATCACCGTCAAAAACTGTTATCCTCTGCCGTTGATCCCGGAGTTACTAGACCAGGTTAAAGAAGCCCAGATTTATACCAAGTTGGATCTTAGAGGGGCCTACCATCTAGTGCGTATTAAAGAAGGGGACGAGTGGAAAACAGCATTCCGCACCAAGTACAGCCTATACGAATATCAAGGGATGCTGTTCGGACTGTGTAATGCCCCAGCCGCGTTCCAATACTTCATGAACGATGTGCTTAGAGAACTCATTGATGTCTGCGCCCTAGTGTACATTGATGAGCTCTGTACCCGGCAGCAAGCGTGGCGGCTCGTAACTGAGAATTTGGTTTGAACATAGGAATAGGCAAGGAGCAACACAAGATTTGGACCCGCTTGAGGAGATACTGAGATCATTATGCAATCCTGCCGGCCAGGAAGGTAGAACTGTATCGCCTGACAGATGCCTGATGCCGTGTCTGACTCAGTCGAGAAGTAACAGAAAAGAACTACAAGTTCTGCAGTAACATTAAAACGCACCGGCCCCAAATTGGTTTTAGGTCCTGGTGGGTCCGGCTTATTTCTATACCACACAAGATGGCTGAAGATTGAGCCACAGAGTGTGGAGACCCACTTGTGAAAAACAGTATCAAGATCACATGTTTTCAGTGTTCTTGGGAAATATATCAAGGCCGAAGTGACAACTAATACTTTGTTCCTCCTGAAGAAAGTTCTCGATTGAGTGTAGAGAACTGAAATATGCTGAGGCAAAAGATGTAATGATGTATACTAGGTCTCTGTATGTGTTGTTTTTCATTTTGAAATTTGACTAAAGTTTAGGGCTCCACTTGGTATATGTTCATTTGAACTTAAAGGTGGAATACACTGAAGTCTCATTTTTTGTCTTCAGGGTTGTATGGTTTCATGGTTAATGAAGTTTGTCAAATTAGGAATCGTTATTTGCACTTTGCTCTTGGTGTTGTGTGTGTCTTTTTAAAGGACATATGAATTATGTGCTTTATTTTAAAGGATTGTTTTATGAAATTGAAGACATTTTTGCTATATTTTTTATAATGAGATTGAATAAATTTTGATACATTTTGTAGAATACTTGTTCAAGAGTGTGGGTTTATTGGCAAAGGGAATCTGACTTTGTTGTTCTCTATTTTTTTGATCCTTGTGTACTCGACATCTGAGCAAGAACATGTAGGGCATGTACGGGCAGTCCTGACCAAACTCGGACAACACCACCTCTACGCCAAGCTGGAGAAGTGCTCGTTCCATGTTACGGAAGTGGAGTTTCTGGGCTTCGTCCTTTCACCTAAGGGGATACGCATGGACGCTCACAAGGTCGACGCCGTCCTCAACTGGCCAGCGCCAAGTTCAATCAAGGGTGTCCAGAGTATGTTGGGCTTTGTGAACTTTTACCACTGTTTTATTCCCGGGTTCTCTCAAATCGTGCATCCGATTACTTCATTATTACGGAAATGCAACAAGACCTTTCGTTGACTGAAGAGGCAGAGAAGGCCTTCCAGGAACTCAAGGCGAAGTTTACCACCGCTCTGATCTTGCGGCATCCACATCCAGACCTTCCTTATATTGTGGAAACAGATGCGTCTAGTATGGCAATGGGTGCAGTTTTATCGCAGAAGGACCTGCACACAGACCAACTACATCCAGTGGCCTTCTGGTCACGAAAGTTCTCGCCACCAGACTCAACTATGCCATCACAGACAAGGAGCTGCTGGCCATTAAGGCTGCATTCAAGGCTTGGTGACACTGCCTATTGGGAGCCAGACATACCATCACCATGATAACGGATCACCGAAACCTCCAATATCTAAAGGATGCAAAAGCTCAATCGTCTTGCCAGCTACGCTGGGCCCTTTTTTTTGCAGAGTATGATTATGTGATCACATATCGACCTGGCATTAAAAATGGCAAAGCGGATGCCCTCTCTTGCATGGGCACCGAGGAGATGGCACATGTATCTCCAGATCCTGTGGCCATTATCCCAGGGGACAGAATCCTAGGCATCACAACCACCATGACCCAGGACGAGCTCCTATACGAAGTCCGGCAGGTTCTAACTCAAGAGCAACTACAAGAATGGGGTTCCAGAGGAGAACACTATTGTGTTAATGACCAATTGCCTTACTACAGAAACCGGCTGTTCGTGCCAGTGAAGGAATTACAAAGACCCTAGCTAAGGTGAAGAGGAGTTATTGGTGGCCAACATGGCGCAAAGATGTAATCGAGTTCATCTCTTCTTGTGGTATCTGTGTCCAGAACAAGTCCTCCAAGCAAAGACCCGCTGGGCTCCTTCAACCTTTGGACATTCCGCCGGCCCCATGGCACACGCTATCCCTAGACTTTATTACCGATCTCCCTTCTTGTCAAGGTTACGACACCATCCTGGTGGTCGTGGACTTATTTCCAAAATGGCTCACTTCTTTCCGTTCAAGGGTCTGCCAAACGCCTCCGGCCTCGCCCGGATCTTCCTCGAGCACGTAGTGCGCCTGCACAGATTCCCATCAGTTCTAATATCGGATCGGAGGACCCAGTTTTTGCCCAACTTCTAGAGAAAGTGCTGCTCACTGGCCCAAATAGACATCCGACTGTCCACTAACCACCACAACCAAACAGACGGTCAAACGGAGAGAACGAATCAGACCCTCGAGCAGTACTTGCACTGCATGCTCCACTAGGTGGAAGGGGATTGGAAGGATCTCTTATGGATCGCCGAGTACGCCTATAATAACTCATTTCACAGCAGCACTGGGCAAACGCCGTTCTTTATGGTTTACGGAAGATATACGCGCACGACCGAGCTAGACATCCCTATGACTCTAGAAATGCCAGCTGTCACGGCCCTCCACGACCATCTCGCAGGCTTTCACGAGATCTCAAGAACACATGCAACTAGCCAAGGCGCGCCAGAAGAAATACGCGGACCAGCATCGCACCAAAGCCCCGGACTACCAAGTAGGGAATATGGTGTGGCTACCCTCAAAGGGTAAGCAGACATTTCGCCCACAGTTTCTGGGACCGTACCCTGTGGAATCCATCATTAACTCAGCAGCAGTGAGGTTGATGTTACCAGCCCACACGAGGATACACCAGTGTTTCAAGTACTTTAACAAGTCCAGAAAGGCCCAATTCAGCCTGTTTCAGGTGCTGTGGACTCAATCCTGGCGCCGTTGGCATCAGGCTCACTTGGCAGGTGTGGGTTTCAATGGGCAATGGGTGAACATGGCTGCCCCCATAAGGATCATCGGGGAACTGCAACAAGCAGTCTAGCATCCAAGGCAGGGCGCGCCCCAAAGGCACCTGGGATACCTGCTGGGTATTTAAACCACGCCCGACCTGAGGCACACGCTTCACATTTTTTCTGCTCTTGCAGCGTGACGTTCACCGGGTCCTGCTCAGCATCCTGGCCTGCACGGGAGAGAGAAGAAAAAGAACCACAGCCACCCTTACCTGTGCAGCGCCAGTTCCTCCATCCAGATGGAGTCTTCGTGGACATCTTCATCGTCCTCCTGCTTCATCTTCCGAAAACTAGAGGCAAGAATAAGACATCAAGTAAGCTTACTTACTCAGCTTTCCTGGAAGGCCTCCACCATTCCGAACATCTTCCTTGGCGTTTGGTCCCGATCGATCACTTCTTCCAGGATTCCTCCGGCAACCTACAAGGAACAACAGCACAGGTGAGCCAACTTGCAAGGACGCTGTCAGCACCGCATCCTGCGCATCCTTACCTTCTCGAACTCTGCCTTCAGCCTCAGCTCGCTCCATCAGCTCCTGCAAGACAAGAGAAGAAGGTTATTGGAGCATCTATTAATACAGACATTACTCTAAAATACGAAAGACTTACCTGAAAAGTGGAGTCGCAGCCGGTCTGGACTCCAGGCCCACGCCAGTGAAGTAACTCGGCGGATCAGGCCAACAACAACGCTCCCATGCCCAGCACGGCAGGACCGAGAGCGCAACATTCCGAAAATCAAGGTAAGAGAAGTCACGAGGGGAACCGGCAAGGGGAACACACGGAGGTGGCTCTCTCGAGGGAAGGAGTAGTCGCTAAAATCCACTTCCTGTCTTCTAGAACTGATTCCTGGCAGAACGAACCCCGGGGAAGGTGCAGTGTTCCCAGAAGCGTCCCAGACCAGTCGAGAGGCGTCCCTGTGGATACAAGGTGAGCGTTACAGCCAGTGGGGACAGAGGGATCAATCCGTAAGGGATGGGGGGTCTTCCTCTGCACAATCTGGCAACATGCATGTAACAACCCAATTCAAAGGACACCAGGAATCAGAGAAATCAATGCAATATGAAAAGGCTAGGCCCCTTCATATCAAGGATCGTGACCTAAGGAACACAATGTGGAGGAATGTCTCATTTCCTGAATATCCGAGTATTTTGCTCTATAACTTGTGTGCTATTGGTGGTCCATCTTCCCTGAATAGACCCTGTGTTCTGTCACACTTTGATGAGATTCCCCGACTGAGGCTGATCTCCTCGGCAGATATCTGTCTGGTCGACTTATCCATTTTACGCGCCTTGTTCATGTTCGCATTGTCCCGAATTCCCAAAAGATCTTTGACTTGATCATACAGGAGAGAGAGCAATTTAACAGGATGGGATATGATATCCTGATCTTCAGCAATGGGTGGGAGAATGGGAAGGATCTCATGCACCAGAAGGCTAATCCCTACCTATCTAGGGAGGAAATAGATAAATCCAAAGAAACTAATACGCTTCCCAAAGGGGGAGAAGACCAGGAATGGAGATGGCTTGCTCTGTCTCTAAGAAAGTCCATTTCACAAATCCAAAATATGCAACAAAAACTTTAGTCGCCCAAAGATAAACTACCAATGGCGGTATCCAGTTATATTTTCGAATGTAATAATTTCAAAAGTCAAAATGTCGAAAATATTATTTCGAAAATATTAATGTTGAATAAATAATAAATCGAAATTTTTTGAAATAATTCGAAATACAAGGTAAGCGCTATAGTATAGTAAATATTTTATTAAACAGTTTGGTTTATTGCATACTAGCATTGGTATATTAAAATTATATTATATTAAATAGTAACAGTAGTGCTAAAATAAATATTTTATTTAATTGCAATATATTATATTAAATAGTAACAGTAGTGCTAAAATAAATATTTTATTAAATATTAACAGTAGTGGCTAAAATAAATATTTTATTTAATAACAGTTTTATTGGTGAGTTGTAACTTAGTTTAACTGCTATTTATTTTCACCCCTAGATGGTGCCATTGTATAACAAATTGTATTGTAACATATTAATATAAGTTCTTAAGTTCTTGCCGTAACTGTACGTATGTGTTACGTCTACGTAAGCGCCATTTTTAAAGTCCATTAGTTCCGTTCTTTCGTTCCAGTCGGGTGTCCTCGTTACGGTTTCTTAGATTTTTTATTTTTGGAGGATTTTTTGTTTTTCCATAGTTGGATTCCTGGATCTGATGGATTGTTTTTTTCCTGTGGATTTTTTTTATCGTCGCAATTCTGGAATGGACTATGTTTTTTTACTTGGGTTTTTTGGCTTTTCAACTTCCGGATTTTACTTTTCGATCATGGATTGGATTATGGACTTTGATTTTTTTTCGCTGAATTTGACTTTTCGACAATGTATTGGATTACGGATTTTGATTTTTGTTGGCTGGATTTCACTTTTCGACCATGGATTGGTATATGGATTTTTAATAGGACGCTTAGTGGATTATGTTTACTTTTGTTTGACACTGATTGGCATCATTGGGTACGTTGGATTGGCATCGTTGGGTACGTTGGATTTTCCATGGAGGATTGAGGATTTTTCAAACTGTGAGTACGTTAACATTTTAAATTATAAGCAATTGATTCCAAATCGTTGTATGTTTCTTCTGTTTCTGAATTTTTTTTTAGAACAAATGACTATGGCCATTGTATGTATGTAATTTCGACATATTTACATTCGACATTTTTTTTTCGACATTTTTTCTTTTTGGTAATATTTTTTCAATAATATCACTATAAACCACCAATGGCGACTGTTATCATGGAACTCTAGGGGCCACTGGAACTTAATGAATTCTGAGGCTCTATGTGATAAACTTAAATCCATTGATCTGATATGTATACAGGAGGCATGGCTCACTTTTCCTTTACTACTAGATGGCTTTGAATGCAGACATCTGTTTGCCAGGATGGGGTTCCGTGGTAGACCAGCAGGAGGTTTACTCATTGCGGTTAAAATTGCTGCTGGTACACGAATTTTGGAATCTGTGGAAGTACTGAATTTCGCTTTGGGTGTTGTATTGGAATATGTGAGTACATTGCACTCAGGTCTCATCTTTGTGCTGGATGTTTACTGGAATCCGCTGGAACTTCTGGGCAATGTTATCCTGTTATTAAATAAATGCATATCGTCCATGCTTCTCAAATACAGAGGATTAGACATAATTGCAGGGGATCTCAACTCCGAAATTAAATACGGAGAAGGAATTGGTAAAAAGATGGGTTCTTCAGTGATAAGATCTATGCCGAACTCTGGGAAAATTGAGGGGGCGCCTGTTGCTCTGAAACAAAGGACAACCAATGGTCAGATTTGGAGAAATGTATTTGATTACTGGGGCCTTACTCACAATAATGTTCTCTTTAATTCCTTTGTAAATGAGAAGACATGGTCGAACGGTGTTTATAAATCACATATTGACCATATCTTCCTGTCGAATTCCCTGTCCACTTTATGTTTGGATTTCCGGATAATTGAAACTACCTTGAGTGACCATAGATTCCTTGAGGTTAAACTTGTATGGAATACAGTAATATCTAATCAAGGAGCCATCCAGATGAAAGCTATTGTTTCTTGTGGGGGGAACCGTATAATCTGGCATGAAGGTAACATAAACAAACTCAATACTGTTTTTGTACAGGAATATCATAGCATGACACTGTCAACTAAATCTAATCTGTTTTCTGTATCTTATTTTATGAGATATGTAAAGGATATGATAGACAGGTCTGCGAAACAAAGCAAATATGGTATTATGAAATGTCATCATGCTCATGCTTATGACCCTCTGGTAAGGCAAAAAATAAATCTGGCAAATCGTAATATTCGAGCTATACTGAAATCCAATTTAGATCATTTGGAAAAAAGGAGACAAATCCTTCGAATTAAACAGGTAAAAAAAAAAAATTGGTTGAAGAACCATAAGATGGTCTTGTTGGATAATGATAATACAAACATGCTCGATGCTCTAAGAGACTCTTTGGGACGAGAGTTCTGGTCTCTTATAAATGCGATAGAAAATTCCCAGTTGAGGATTCAATCGATCAATGTACTGGAAGATTCTTGGGAAAAATACTTTTCAACACTCTATAAAGGAAAGCTGGAGATGACAAATTAATTGGTGGCTATTAAAGGGGGGCATTGGAAATGTAAGTTCACCATATTAGACATTGAAACGCAGATTAAGGGGGCGAATAATTCAAGGGTGGCCGGTCCAAATGGGCTGACGAATAATACACTAAAGAGAAATCCGGAACATTGGGCGAAAGCGTTATATATTCTCTTTTGTGACATTATTATGACTCGTACTGTTCCACAGTCCTGGAGGATATCATACGTTGTCCCAATCTATAAAAAGGGGGATAGAACTTGTCCAACTAACTACCCCCCGATCTCTGTAATGGATGCTGATTCGAAGATTTTTGATGGGTTGATATTACAGAGAATCGTGGATTGGGCCGATATTAATAAGATTTTACCTATCCAACAGTTTGGTTTTCGAAAAGGTATGGGCACGGAGATAGGTGGCTTGATTATCTGTCTACTCCTAGAGAAAGCCTGTAAGAAAACAGCAATTCCCATTTATCTGGCGTCAATCGATCTATCTCTCGCCTTTGATAAGGTCGATAGGGTGAGACTATGGACCAAGTTGTCATCCATGGGGCTTCCCTCGGGGCTCTTGACTATTCTCATTAACCCCCACAAGGACTCAGCCATTCAAGTGAGATTGAATATGTCCGGTGAACTTTCTAGGGTGATTCAAACAAGTAATGGTCTAAGACAGGGGTGCCTTTTTGCTCCAACCTTGTTTAACCTTTATACCTCAGATGTGAATGCACCACTAACTACTTTTTCCCTGATTTCACCTAAGATAGAAGGTTTAAAAATATGTTGGAGCGCATATGCTGATGACCTTCTTTTGGTTGATAACACCCCCATCGGTCTGCAGCGAAAACTAATGGCCTTAACTGCATATTTAGAGGAAAATGCACTGGTTATAAATTAAAAGAAATCAGTGGTAATTTCATTTACCAATAGGAAGAAAATTATAAACTTTAAGTGGAAGATCAATGCATGTATTTTGTTAAGAGTAAGATCTCTATGCTACCTGGGGTTTCCAGTTTTTGGGGTGCAACTATCCATATGTATTGGAGTTTCTATCTGGAGAAGGTAGATAGACTCATTTTTCAAATGAGAAAGGTATCTATCAAATGCTGTAAATATTCGGTAATGCCACTGATTAGGTTCTATAACCTTAAAGTAGTACGAAAATTAATATATGGTTTTGAAATTCTACCCTTTGAAACCTCTCGTTTGGTGGAGAAGTTGGAATCCAAAATGTGGTGAAAACGTATTTACTACTTGCCTAAGAGTGTCCCCTTATCAGCAATATGCTTTGAACTAGGCCTTCTTTCTCTCAATATGAGAGTTTGGTAGAAAAAAATGTCATTATATCAAAATCTTATAATGTCTGGGAAAAATTCACTTTATGCCCAACTGGGCTATAGATTGAGAAATGGAACCACCAATTCGAGATGGTTGTTGAAATTACAGAGAGAATGTGTAAACCTCCTTGAAGTTAACCACTCGCATGAAACTCTGATTTCTAACCCTATGGGTGTTAAAAAAAGGATGCAATGGTTGGATTGGATGTGGACAACCGAAATGGTGGGTGCATCTAATTGGATCTATAAGCAACTATTCTATGAGGGGAAGAAATTAGGTATGTTAGAATCTTATCTGATTAAATTTCCAGATCCAGTAAAAAGAGCAGTTTAAGATTTCGGTTTAATTTTCTCCTTACGGGACCTACAAGGAACAACAGCACAGGTGAGCCAACTTGCAAGGACGCTGTCAGCACCGCATCCTGCGCATCCTTACCTTCTCGAACTCTGCCTTCAGCCTCAGCTCGCTCCATCAGCTCCTGCAAGACAAGAGAAGAAGGTTATTGGAGCATCTATTAATACAGACATTACTCTAAAATACGAAAGACTTACCTGAAAAGTGGAGTCGCAGCCGGTCTGGACTCCAGGCCCACGCCAGTGAAGTAACTCGGCGGATCAGGCCAACAACAACGCTCCCATGCCCAGCACGGCAGGACCGAGAGCGCAACATTCCGAAAATCAAGGTAAGAGAAGTCACGGGGGGAACCGGCAAGGGGAACACACGGAGGTGGCTCTCTCGAGGGAAGGAGTAGTCGCTAAAATCCACTTCCTGTCTTCTAGAACTGATTCCTGGCAGAACGAACCCCGGGGAAGGTGCAGTGTTCCCAGAAGCGTTCCAGACCAGTCGAGAGGCGTCCCTGTGGATACAAGGTGAGCGTTACAGCCAGTGGGGACAGAGGGATCAATCCGTAAGGGATGGGGGGTCTTCCTCTGCACAATCTGGCAACATGCATGTAACAACCCAATTCAAAGGACACCAGGAATCAGAGAAATCAATGCAATATGAAAAGGCTAGGCCCCTTCATATCAAGGATCGTGACCTAAGGAACACAATGTGGAGGAATGTCTCATTTCCTGAATATCCGAGTATTTTGCTCTATAACTTGTGTGCTATTGGTGGTCCATCTTCCCTGAATAGACCCTGTGTTCTGTCACACTTTGATGAGATTCCCCGACTGAGGCTGATCTCCTCGGCAGATATCTGTCTGGTCGACTTATCCATTTTACGCGCCTTGTTCATGTTCGCATTGTCCCGAATTCCCAAAAGATCTTTGACTTGATCATACAGGAGAGAGAGCAATTTAACAGGATGGGATATGATATCCTGATCTTCAGCAATGGGTGGGAGAATGGGAAGGATCTCATGCACCAGAAGGCTAATCCCTACCAATCTAGGGAGGAAATAGATAAATCCAAAGAAACTAATACGCTTCCCAAAGGGGGAGAAGACCAGGAATGGAGATGGCTTGCTCTGTCTCTAAGAAAGTCCATTTCACAAATCCAAAATATGCAACAAAAACTTTAGTCGCCCAAAGATAAACTACCAATGGCGGTATCCAGTTATATTTTCGAATGTAATAATTTCAAAAGTCAAAATGTCGAAAATATTATTTCGAAAATATTAATGTTGAATAAATAATAAATCGAAATTTTTTGAAATAATTCGAAATACAAGGTAAGCGCTATAGTATAGTAAATATTTTATTAAACAGTTTGGTTTATTGCATACTAGCATTGGTATATTAAAATTATATTATATTAAATAGTAACAGTAGTGCTAAAATAAATATTTTATTAAATTGCAATATATTATATTAAATAGTAACAGTAGTGCTAAAATAAATATTTTATTAAATATTAACAGTAGTGGCTAAAATAAATATTTTATTAAATAATAACAGTTTTATTGGTGAGTTGTAACTTAGTTTAACTGCTATTTATTTTCACCCCTAGATGGTGCCATTGTATAACAAATTGTATTGTAACATATTAATATAAGTTCTTAAGTTCTTGCCGTAACTGTACGTATGTGTTACGTCTACGTAAGCGCCATTTTTAAAGTCCATTAGTTCCGTTCTTTCGTTCCAGTCGGGTGTCCTCGTTACGGTTTCTTAGATTTTTTATTTTTGGAGGATTTTTTGTTTTTCCATAGTTGGATTCCTGGATCTGATGGATTGTTTTTTTCCTGTGGATTTTTTTTATCGTCGCAATTCTGGAATGGACTATGTTTTTTTGGCTTTTCAACTTCCGGATTTTACTTTTCGATCATGGATTGGATTATGGACTTTGATTTTTTTTCGCTGAATTTTACTTTTCGACAATGTATTGGATTACGGATTTTGATTTTTGTTGGCTGGATTTCACTTTTCGACCATGGATTGGTATATGGATTTTTAATAGGACGCTTAGTGGATTATGTTTACTTTTGTTTGACACTGATTGGCATCATTGGGTACGTTGGATTGGCATCGTTGGGTACGTTGGATTTTCCATGGAGGATTGAGGATTTTTCAAACTGTGAGTACGTTAACATTTTAAATTATAAGCAATTGATTCCAAATCGTTGTATGTTTCTTCTGTTTCTGAATTTTTTTTTAGAACAAATGACTATGGCCATTGTATGTATGTAATTTCGACATATTTACATTCGACATTTTTTTTTCGACATTTTTTCTTTTTGGTAATATTTTTTCAATAATATCACTATAAACCACCAATGGCGACTGTTATCATGGAACTCTAGGGGCCACTGGAACTTAATGAATTCTGAGGCTCTATGTGATAAACTTAAATCCATTGATCTGATATGTATACAGGAGGCATGGCTCACTTTTCCTTTACTACTAGATGGCTTTGAATGCATACATCTGTTTGCCAGGATGGGGTTCCGTGGTAGACCAGCAGGAGGTTTACTCATTGCGGTTAAAATTGCTGCTGGTACACGAATTTTGGAATCTGTGGAAGTACTGAATTTCGCTTTGGGTGTTGTATTGGAATATGTGAGTACATTGCACTCAGGTCTCATCTTTGTGCTGGATGTTTACTGGAATCCGCTGGAACTTCTGGGCAATGTTATCCTGTTATTAAATAAATGCATATCGTCCATGCTTCTCAAATACAGAGGATTAGACATCATAATTGCAGGGGATCTCAACTCCGAAATTAAATACGGAGAAGGAATTGGTAAAAAGATGGGTTCTTCAGTGATAAGATCTATGCCGAACTCTGGGAAAATTGAGGGGGCGCCTGTTGCTCTGAAACAAAGGACAACCAATGGTCAGATTTGGAGAAATGTATTTGATTACTGGGGCCTTACTCACAATAATGTTCTCTTTAATTCCTTTGTAAATGAGAAGACATGGTCGAACGGTGTTTATAAATCACATATTGACCATATCTTCCTGTCGAATTCCCTGTCCACTTTATGTTTGGATTTCCGGATAATTGAAACTACCTTGAGTGACCATAGATTCCTTGAGGTTAAACTTGTATGGAATACAGTAATATCTAATCAAGGAGCCATCCAGATGAAAGCTATTGTTTCTTGTGGGGGGAACCGTATAATCTGGCATGAAGGTAACATAAACAAACTCAATACTGTTTTTGTACAGGAATATCATAGCATGACACTGTCAACTAAATCTAATCTGTTTTCTGTATCTTATTTTATGAGATATGTAAAGGATATGATAGACAGGTCTGCGAAACAAAGCAAATATGGTATTATGAAATGTCATCATGCTCATGCTTATGACCCTCTGGTAAGGCAAAAAATAAATCTGGCAAATCGTAATATTCGAGCTATACTGAAATCCAATTTAGACCATTTGGAAAAAAGGAGACAAATCCTTCGAATTAAACAGGTAAAAAAAAAAAATTGGTTGAAGAACCATAAGATGGTCTTGTTGGATAATGATAATACAAACATGCTCGATGCTCTAAGAGACTCTTTGGGACGAGAGTTCTGGTCTCTTATAAATGCGATAGAAAATTCCCAGTTGAGGATTCAATCGATCAATGTACTGGAAGATTCTTGGGAAAAATACTTTTCAACACTCTATAAAGGAAAGCTGGAGATGACAAATTAATTGGTGGCTATTAAAGGGGGGCATTGGAAATGTAAGTTCACCATATTAGACATTGAAACGCAGATTAAGGGGGCGAATAATTCAAGGGTGGCCGGTCCAAATGGGCTGACGAATAATACACTAAAGAGAAATCCGGAACATTGGGCGAAAGCGTTATATATTCTCTTTTGTGACATTATTATGACTCGTACTGTTCCACAGTCCTGGAGGATATCATACGTTGTCCCAATCTATAAAAAGGGGGATAGAACTTGTCCAACTAACTACCCCCCGATCTCTGTAATGGATGCTGATTCGAAGATTTTTGATGGGTTGATATTACAGAGAATCGTGGATTGGGCCGATATTAATAAGACTTTACCTATCCAACAGTTTGGTTTTCGAAAAGGTATGGGCACGGAGATAGGTGGGTTGATTATCTGTCTACTCCTAGAGAAAGCCTGTAAGAAAACAGCAATTCCCATTTATCTGGCGTCAATCGATCTATCTCTCGCCTTTGATAAGGTCGATAGGGTGAGACTATGGACCAAGTTGTCATCCATGGGGCTTCCCTCGGGGCTCTTGACTATTCTCATTAACCCCCACAAGGACTCAGCCATTCAAGTGAGATTGAATATGTCCGGTGAACTTTCTAGGGTGATTCAAACAAGTAATGGTCTAAGACAGGGGTGCCTTTTTGCTCCAACCTTGTTTAACCTTTATACCTCAGATGTGAATGCACCACTAACTACTTTTTCCCTGATTTCACCTAAGATAGAAGGTTTAAAAATATGTTGGAGCGCATATGCTGATGACCTTCTTTTGGTTGATAACACCCCCATCGGTCTGCAGCGAAAACTAATGGCCTTAACTGCATATTTAGAGGAAAATGCACTGGTTATAAATGAAAAGAAATCAGTGGTAATTTCATTTACCAATAGGAAGAAAATTATAAACTTTAAGTGGAAGATCAATGCATGTATTTTGTTAAGAGTAAGATCTCTATGCTACCTGGGGTTTCCAGTTTTTGGGGTGCAACTATCCATATGTATTGGAGTTTCTATCTGGAGAAGGTGGATAGACTCATTTTTCAAATGAGAAAGGTATCTATCAAATACTGTAAATATTCGGTAATGCCACTGATTAGGTTCTATAACCTTAAAGTAGTACCAAAATTAATATATGGTTTTGAAATTCTACCCTTTGAAACCTCTCGTTTGGTGGAGAAGTTGGAATCCAAAATGTGGTGAAAACGTATTTACTACTTACCTAAGAGTGTCCCCTTATCAGCAATATGCTTTGAACTAGGCCTTCTTTCTCTCAATATGAGAGTTGGGTAGAAAAAAATGTCATTATATCAAAATCTTATAATGTCTGGGAAAAATTCACTTTATGCCCAACTGGGCTATAGATTGAGAAATGGAACCACCGATTCGAGATGGTTGTTGAAATTACAGAGAGAATGTGTAAACCTCCTTGAAGTTATTAACCACTCGCATGAAACTCTGATTTCTAACCCTATGGGTGTTAAAAAAAGGATGCAATGGTTGGATTGGATGTGGACAACCGAAATGGTGGGTGCATCTAATTGGATCTATAAGCAACTATTCTATGAGGGGAAGAAATTAGGTATGTTAGAATCTTATCTGATTAAATTTCCAGATCCAGTAAAAAGAGCAGTTTAAGATTTCGGTTTAATTTTCTCCTTACGGGACCTACAAGGAACAACAGCACAGGTGAGCCAACTTGCAAGGACGCTGTCAGCACCGCATCCTGCGCATCCTTACCTTCTCGAACTCTGCCTTCAGCCTCAGCTCGCTCCATCAGCTCCTGCAAGACAAGAGAAGAAGGTTATTGGAGCATCTATTAATACAGACATTACTCTAAAATACGAAAGACTTACCTGAAAAGTGGAGTCGCAGCCGGTCTGGACTCCAGGCCCACGCCAGTGAAGTAACTCGGCGGATCAGGCCAACAACAACGCTCCCATGCCCAGCACGGCAGGACCGAGAGCGCAACATTCGAAAATCAAGGTAAGAGAAGTCACAAGGGGAACCGGCAAGGGGAACACACGGAGGTGGCTCTCTCGAGGGAAGGAGTAGTCGCTAAAATCCACTTCCTGTCTTCTAGAACTGATTCCTGGCAGAACGAACCCCGGGGAAGGTGCAGTGTTCCCAGAAGCGTCCCAGACCAGTCGAGAGGCGTCCCTGTGGATACAAGGTGAGCGTTACAGCCAGTGGGGACAGAGGGATCAATCCGTAAGGGATGGGGGGGTCTTCCTCTGCACAATCTGGCAACATGCATGTAACAACCCAATTCAAAGGACACCAGGAATCAGAGAAATCAATGCAATATGAAAAGGCTAGGCCCCTTCACATCAAGGATCGTGACCTAAGGAACACAATGTGGAGGAATGTCTCATTTCCTGAATATCCGAGTATTTTGCTCTATAACTTGTGTGCTATTGGTGGTCCATCTTCCCTGAATAGACCCTGTGTTCTGTCACTCTTTGATGAGATTCCCCGACTGAGGCTCATCTCCTCGGCAGATATCTGTCTGGTCGACTTATCCATTTTACGCGCCTTGTTCATGTTCGCATTGTCCCGAATTCCCAAAAGATCTTTGACTTGATCATACAGGAGAGAGAGCAATTTAACAGGATGGGATATGATATCCTGATCTTCAGCAATGGGTGGGAGAATGGGAAGGATCTCATGCACCAGAAGGCTAATCCCTACCAATCTAGGGAGGAAATAGATAGATCCAAGGAAACTAATACGCTTCCCAAAGGGGGAGAAGACCAGGAATGGAGATGGCTTGCTCTGTCTCTAAGAGAGTCCATTTCACAAATCCAAAATATGCAACAAAAACTTTAGTCGCCCAAAGATAAACTACCAATGGCGGTATCCAGTTATATTTTCGAATGTAATAATTTCAAAAGTCAAAATGTCGAAAATATTATTTCGAAAATATTAATGTTGAATAAATAATAAATCGAAATTTTTTGAAATAATTCGAAATACAAGGTAAGCCCTATAGTATAGTAAATATTTTATTAAACAGTTTGGTTTATTGCATACTAGCATTGGTATATTAAAATTATATTATATTAAATAGTAACAGTAGTGCTAAAATAAATATTTTATTAAATTGCAATATATTATATTAAATAGTAACAGTAGTGCTAAAACAAATATTTTATTAAATATTAACAGTAGTGGCTAAAATAAATATTTTATTAAATAATAACAGTTTTATTGGTGAGTTGTAACTTAGTTTAACTGCTATTTATTTTCACCCCTAAATGGTGCCATTGTATAACAAATTGTATTGTAACATATTAATATAAGTTCTTAAGTTCTTGACGTAACTGTACGTATGTGTTACGTCTACGTAAGCGCCATTTTTAAAGTCCATTAGTTCCGTTCTTTCGTTCCAGTCGGGTGTCCTCGTTGCGGTTTCTTAGATTTTTTATTTTTGGAGGATTTTTTGTCTTTCCATAGTTGGATTCCTGGATTTTCCTGTGGATTTTTTTTATCGTCGCAATTCTGGAATGGACTATGTTTTTTTTTACTTGGGTTTTTTGGCTTTTCAACTTCCGGATTTTACTTTTCGATCATGGATTGGATTATGGACTTTGATTTTTTTTCGCTGGATTTGACTTTTCGACAATGTATTGGTT
The DNA here is from genome assembly GCF_040938575.1 of Ambystoma mexicanum. NCBI lineage: Eukaryota > Metazoa > Chordata > Amphibia > Caudata > Ambystomatidae > Ambystoma > Ambystoma mexicanum. Next base: position 539,975,628 of record NC_090922.1, read on the forward strand.
TACGGATTTTGATTTTTGTTGGCTGGATTTCACTTTTCGACCATGGATTGGTATATGGATTTTTAATAGGACACTTAGTGGATTATGTTTACTTTTGTTTGACACTGATTGGCATCATTGGGTACGTTGGATTGGCATCGTTGGGTACGTTGGATTTTCCATGGAGGATTGAGGATTTTTCAAACTGTGAGTACGTTAACATTTTAAATTATAAGCAATTGATTCTAAATCGTTGTATGTTTCTTCTGTTTCTGAATTTTTTTTTTTTAGAACAAATGACTATGGCCATTGTATGTATGTAATTTCGACATATTTATATTCGACATTTTTTTTTCGACATTTTTTCTTTTTGGTAATATTTTTTCAATAATATCACTATAAACCACCAATGGCGACTGTTATCATGGAACTCTAGGGGCCACTGGAACTTAATGAATTCTGAGGCTCTATGTGATAAACGTAAATCCATTGATCTGATATGTATACAGGAGGCATGGCTCACTTTTCCTTTACTACTAGATGGCTTTGAATGCAGACATCTGTTTGCCAGGATGGGGTTCCGTGGTAGACCAGCAGGAGGTTTACTCATTGCGGTTAAAATTGCTGCTGGTACACGAATTTTGGCATCTGTGGAAGTACTGAATTTCGCTTTGGGTGTTGTATTGGAATATGTGAGTACACTGCACTCAGGTCTCATCTTTGTGCTGGATGTTTACTGGAATCCGCTGGAACTTCTGGGCAATGTTATCCTGTTATTAAATAAATGCATATCGTCCATGCTTCTCAAATACAGAGGATTAGACATCATAATTGCAGGGGATCTCAACTCCGAAATTAAATACGGAGAAGGAATTGGTAAAAAGATGGGTTCTTCAGAGATAAGATCTATGCCGAACTCTGGGAAAATTGAGGGGGCGCCTGTTGCTCTTAAACAAAGGACAACCAATGGTCAGATTTGGAGAAATGTATTTGATTACTGGGGCCTTACTCACAATAATGTTCTCTTTAATTCCTTTGTAAATGAGAAGACATGGTCGAACGGTGTTTATAAATCACATATTGACCATATCTTCCTGTCGAATTCCCTGTCCACTTTATGTTTGGATTTCCGGATAATTGAAACTACCTTGAGTGACCATAGATTCCTTGAGGTTAAACTTGTATGGAATACAGTAATATCTAATCAAGGAGCCATCCAGATGAAAGCTATTGTTTCTTGTGGGGGGAACCGTATAATCTGGCATGAAGGTAACATAAACAAACTCAATACTGTTTTTGTACAGGAATATCATAGCATGACACTGTCAACTAAATCTAATCTGTTTTCTGTATCTTATTTTATGAGATATGTAAAGGATATGATAGACAGGTCTGCGAAACAAAGCAAATATGGTATTATGAAATGTCATCATGCTCATGCTTATGACCCTCTGGTAAGGCAAAAAATAAATCTGGCAAATCGTAATATTCGAGCTATACTGAAATCCAATTTAGACCATTTAGAAAAAAGGAGACAAATCCTTCGAATTAAACAGGTAAAAAAAAGAAATTGGTTGAAGAACCATAAGATGGTCTTGTTGGATAATGATAATACAAACATGCTCGATGCTCTAAGAGACTCTTTGGGACGAGAGTTCTGGTCTCTTATAAATGCGATAGAAAATTCCCAGTTGAGGATTCAATCGATCAATGTACTGGAAGATTCTTGGGAAAAATACTTTTCAACACTCTATAAAGGAAAGCTGGAGATGACAAATTAATTGGTGGCTATTAAAGGGGGGCATTGGAAATGTAAGTTCACCATATTAGACATTGAAACGCAGATTAAGGGGGCGAATAATTCAAGGGTGGCCGGTCCAAATGGGCTGACGAATAATACACTAAAGAGAAATCCGGAACATTGGGCGAAAGCGTTATATATTCTCTTTTGTGACATTATTATGACTCGTACTGTTCCACAGTCCTGGAGGATATCATACGTTGTCCCAATCTATAAAAAGGGGGATAGAACTTGTCCAACTAACTACCCCCCGATCTCTGTAATGGATGCTGATTCGAAGATTTTTGATGGGTTGATATTACAGAGAATCGTGGATTGGGCCGATATTAATAAGATTTTACCTAACCAACAGTTTGGTTTTCGAAAAGGTATGGGCACGGAGATAGGTGGCTTGATTATCTGTCTACTCCTAGAGAAAGCCTGTAAGAAAACAGCAATTCCCATTTATCTGGCGTCAATCGATCTATCTCTCGCCTTTGATAAGGTCGATAGGGTGAGACTATAGACCAAGTTGTCATCCATGGGGCTTCCCTCGAGGCTCTTGACTATTCTCATTAACCCCCACAAGGACTCAGCCATTCAAGTGAGATTGAATATGTCCGGTGAACTTTCAAGGGTGATTCAAACAAGTAATGGTCTAAGACAGGGGTGCCTTTTTGCTCCAACCTTGTTTAACCTTTATACCTCAGATGTGAATGCACCACTAACTACTTTTTCCCTGATTTCACCTAAGATAGAAGGTTTAAAAATATGTTGGAGCGCATATGCTGATGACCTTCTTTTGGTTGATAACACCCCCATGGGTCTGCAGTGAAAACTAATGGCCTTAACTGCATATTTAGAGGAAAATGCACTGGTTATAAATGAAAAGAAATCAGTGGTAATCTCATTTACCAATAGGAAGAAAATTATAAACTTTAAGTGGAAGATCAATGCATGTATTTTGTTAAGAGTAAGATCTCTATGCTACCTGGGGTTTCCAGTTTTTGGGGTGCAACTATCCATATGTATTGGAGTTTCTATCTGGAGAAGGTGGATAGACTCATTTTTCAAATGAGAAAGGTATCTATCAAATACTGTAAATATTCGGTAATGCCACTGATTAGGTTCTATAACCTTAAAGTAGTACGAAAATTAATATATGGTTTTGAAAATCTACCCTTTGAAACGTCTCGTTTGGTGGAGAAGTTGGAATCCAAAATGTGGTGAAAACGTATTTACTACTTACCTAAGAGTGTCCCCTTATCAGCAATATGCTTTGAACTAGGCCTTCTTTCTCTCAATATGAGAGTTGGGTAGAAAAAAATGTCATTATATCAAAATCTTATAATGTCTGGGAAAAATTCACTTTATGCCCAACTGGGCTATAGATTGAGAAATGGAACCACTGATTCGGGATGGTTGTTGAAATTACAGAGAGAATGTGTAAACCTCCTTGAAGTTATTAACCACTCGCATGAAACTCTGATTTCTAACCCCATGGGTGTTAAAAAAAGGATGCAATGGTTGGATTGGATGTGGACAACCGAAATGGTGGGTGCATCTAATTGGATCTATAAGCAACTATTCTATGAGGGGAAGAAATTAGGTATGTTAGAATCTTATCTGATTAAATTTCCAGATCCAGTAAAAAGAGCAGTTTAAGATTTCGGTTTAATTTTCTCCTTACGGGGGAAATATTATAAATCAGATCTGGATTACGTCAACAAATCCACTGCCGCTTCTGCCATTGTGGAACGACTACCGAATCACTTAAACATCTACTTCTGGAGTGCAAAGTAATAGCTCCACAGCGGCTTGCGGCTTTTGGTAGATTCATCCACAACCCCTCTAGGGTTTTTATTGAGACTCTATGGTGGAACATGTTGCACGGTAAACTTAATGCCCTCAAAATAGCCTTGGTGAATTTTTTAACAGAAGTCTGTGGCCTGGTAGCAACAGGTACAAATGCTGTGGAACTTGAACAAAATCCCTGTTAAACACTGGTGAAAGGACAAAATGTAATCAATGAGATAAACTGTATGATGTGAAAGTCCAAGATCATTGGCCGAAAAGGGATACCTTCACATGCCTAACTAATGAATGTGAAATATGGTATTTAATTTGCTCGTCTTTTTAGTTTTTTTTGTTATTTTAAGTATTTCTGATTTTACATGATTCTTGGTATTTTAATGTGGAAAAATGTTTTATTCTGTTTTGTAAAGGTGTACTTTGTGTGAACCAGATACAATAAAAAAAAATAATAAAAGAAAAATGGCTGTGGTGGAATTCATATCTCCTTGTCCACCAGTCAGAGCCTTTGCGTTTGAGGTTGGGCTTTCAGTGGTGGTACTCGTCAGTGTCTTTGCTAATTCTCTTTCTGCCATTTGAATTCTTTCATCCAGTTTAAATGATATAATCTTAAGGTAGTCATCTAAGGTACCTTCTATATTTTTCCTATTGGGAACCCCAGAAGGGTTTTAGTTTTTTTCCTTCTGCGGCACATGCTTGGAAGGTAGCTTGTCTTTTCACCCATTTCGTGTAGTGGGAGCTGAAACCTCACCCATCGTTCCCCCCCCAAAGTTTATCTCCACCAGTGTTTTCATATCCGCAGGGGGTTACACAGAAAATCAGATAGGTGGGAGTGCAATATGCACCTTTCCTGAGTTCCAATCAGTAGAGCAAATATAAGCGCTGAGTACAAAGCGCTGAGTGCAAAATTCAAATGCTGTGTATGGAGAGAGAAACTACCTGTTAATTAAGTACGCGATACAACATTTCTCAAATCTAAAATATACATGTCTAGGAAACTCACATGACCCCAAAAACACTAAAAACATAAAACAGTAGTGATGAAATTCAATTAAAATTTGCTGACTTCAAAGTTTAAACATTAGTAGAAAAAGGTATCAAGGAGGGAAGCCACTCTGCCTCTGAAATTAGGTCCTGTTACAGGAAATGTCTTATGCGCATTCCTTGTTACACAACAGTGAAGATGCCAAAAATGTGAAAAGGATTTGCCTTGACACTTTGACCCGCAGGGGAACTCCCAAGTGACTTTAGGGGCTTCACCCTAATCTGTCTTCCCTCCCCCTGCACCGGGCCTCACCTGTCTTCACTGGTCTCTTCTTCTCAGGGTCTCTCAACAATTCTCAGGGGGTTCTCAGAGTTCGTTAGAATCAGTGCAGGCTGACAACGCGTCTCTCAGCACAACGCCTCCACCTGAATCTCCACCCAGAAGTCACACGTAGTTGTGGAGAAATGTATCTCACTTAACTACTTGAAGGCCCTTTGATATTGAAGTTAGGATGCAGGTGCCCGTGGGAACAGATGATGTTAATGCAGAAAAAAAGCCCCTCCCTCCTGGTCTTAGGCCGCTGACCTCCCTGTCAACACTACTGTGATGAGAGTCGGTTGGAATAGCAAAACTATAAGGGGTCTGTATTGGAGACCGAGGCATAATCAAAGGCTGAGCAATGAGGCTCAAGGGTTTAAAAGTCTGCACTTGCCACAATGTTTATTACAGAAAGATGCTTTATTTGCATCATGCAGATACAACACCATGAGCCCAGCCAGCAAGGGCACTTCTGTTGTGGCGAGAGAGGAGAACAGAAGTGTAGACTCCAAGGTTTTTCCCTTATCCAGTGCTTCCAGCAGTTGACCGTTCCCCAGACTCCCCCACAACCTCAACCTCATCCACAGCAGACAGAGCAAACTCCTGAGGTGCCTCAAGCCACAGTGCTCCACAAACACAAGAGGAAAGCAGTGTAGCGGGGCTAACCGCTACTGCCTCCCGCTACACATTTGAATACATCACAATACACATTGTTTGCGCAAATAATTTTGACACTGATTGTAAAACGCATGGTCACTTTATTGGAGTCATCCTAAAAGGGCGGTCATAGCCCTACTCAGGCCACAAGTATGCCTGGCCTACAAATACATTTTCGGATGGCTCTGACATTCCTGTGTTAGTTCATTTTAAAACCTGTATGCTCTCGACACTTCGGTTTCCGTTGTTGTGAGAATGGCCCGCCCTTGTATCTGAGTGACCGTTCAGTCGCTCCCATATTATTTCAATGGAGCAAACCAGGCCACTGCATTCAGTTGTTGAGGAGTCCCAACTGTCCCTAGTGGTGGCAGTGCCTGTCTCACCCCATCCTGGCTCATGCAGCCAGTGGGTATAGCTTGTGGAAAGACTGCAGCGTGCCTCCTTCTTTAGTACTGCCCTCGCAACTCTGTCACGCTTTGGGGGTGGCCTCCCGTGATCCACAATGCCCAAACTAGCACATTCGTATGCTCAGCACATCATACTCGCCCTCTCTCTTTACGAGCATCATTCCTTCATCAATACTCCGCACAGACTCTAGTTAAAAACATCTGTACCCGCATCAGACAGGTGTATCCCGTCCTTTGCAAAATGTAATGGGTCCCTCTCGCACAACAGCCGGTGTTGGACGTAACCCAGTCCTTCCTGCTTCATAAACCTTTCCATGTTTTTGTTTAGGCGCCTCCTAGACATTTACATGGCCGTGTTTGACCCTGCTCCTCGCCACTCACTTCTTGGTAGTACCTCAGACCACACAATATAAGATTTTTGGAGCATGTACCCTAATATTCTGATGCCCTCTTGAATGTCCTTCAATAACCAACCTCTACCCAGGTCTGTGTGGTTATTCCCTCCAAGGTGCACCATGGGCCACTTAGGTGCACTGCACCTTTCAAGTTGCCTGCGCACACAGGGAAGCAATGCGTGCCATCGCATGCCCAGTATGCTCAGCCAGACCAGCTCGATGTACTGAAAACCCAAATGGGCCCCTCATTTTGTCCTCACCCGTGCTCGCTTCTACACCTTCGTGATGAAGGAGTGACCAATGACCCACACTGTGCGACTTGCTGGTTTTAAAACAAGAAAACCAAATGTTAATCATCCATTATGTCCTTCTGCCCTGTTCCTGTCTCTACCCCATCCTTGTTACACCCTTTTTTCCTCCCCCAGATCTCCCCCAACCCCCACCATAGCTTGGGCTGGAAACCTTGCCCGTGCCCGAGCGCTCATTAATTTGTTGATGGCAAGATGGGAACCTGTGTCTTTGGTGTGGCGTATAATCTGTAATGCTCAGACTCCCATCTACCAACTTTCTTTGTGGCTGCTCCTGGCATACCCTCCTGACATGCTGTGGTTGCTGCACCTATTCTGAACCCATGAGAGGACCAACCACCCACTGCCGCCAAGTGCCCTGACACCCAACTTCTTGTTCTCTCTTCTTTGTGAGCCCACACGAGAAAGTTCCCTACTTGTACCTCCAGCCCTACCTCCATGCATCTCAATCCCTGTGACACGCTCACAAACTTACCGTTACTTCTCTGGTATCTGGACAGCACTCCTGGTGTGAGCGAGGGCTCCCCAAGTTCCCAGAGCATCTGGTCCACAAGACCAGTTGCCACCATTCCGTTCTGAATTCCATCCCCTATTGTTGTGCTCATGGATGGGCCTTCTGGAACCTCTCCCACTGAAAATGAGAGAGAGCATCATATGTGATGTTAACCGTACCTGGCACATGGCATGCCCTAAACTCAATATTTTGGTACAGACAAACTCTCACCAACTTCCTTAACAATCCCAGGACCACTGGGCATGAGGCAGATTGTAGGTTAACGGCCTAAACGACAGACATGTTGTCGGACCAAAAGCAACCCTCTTGTTGCACAACTCACCTGGCCACAGCAGGAGGGCTATTACAATTGGGAAAAGTACTAGTGCCATGATATTTCCCAATCTCCCCTTTTTCCGCCATTGTGTAGGCCACTTCTGTGCGCACCACTGCACGGCCAAGATAACCCTGAAACCTTCCTTTCCTGCAGCGTCAGAATGCAACTGTAACTCTTTGCTGGTCACCCACCGTGTCTGCCACAATCTAATCCTGTTGAACCCCTATGGGAAGCTGTGCCACATGCACAAATCCTCCTTTAGAGGTGCACTCAACCTGACGTGCTGATGCTTGCATGCCACTCCCACTGTGGCTCTTGACAACCTTCTAGCAAACACCCTGCCTGCTGGGACTACTCTAGCTGTGAAGCTGAGCTTCCCCAGTAGTTGCTGTACTTTTTCAAGCATTGTCCTGTACTTTGCTAAATTGTTGTCAATTTCTTCAATGAGACTGTTCACCTTTTCTTTAGATAACCTACACGAACCCCTCACTGTGTCATTTTCTATCCCTAGAAAGGTCAAAACCTGCACTGAGGACTGTGTTTTCTCTTGTGCCATCGGAATGCTCAATTCTGCATCGGTTTCTAGAAGGATGTCAGAGCGACACCACAGACTTCAGACCCTTCCTCACCTACAAATAGGAAATCATCAAGATAGTGCATGATGGCCCCCTTGTGCTCCCTCCTGCGTGCTGTCCATTCCAGAAATGAGCTGAATTATTCGAAGAGAGCGAATGATAACGCGCACCCCATACACGCATACACCTGTCAAAATAGAACTGTCCCTGCCACCGAAATCTCAATAGGTGGAAGCTGTCAGGGCGAACCAGCAGTAATCTAAATTCTGACTCAATGTCATAAGTGCACCCTTTCCTGCTCCATCACGAGATTCTAAGCCTGGTCGAAGTAGGAATAGGTCACCAAGCAGTATTCGGGATCTAACCAATCATTGACACTTTCCCATCTGATCGGACAAATGGTGGATACGTCTGTATTTCCTATTTTCTTTTTTAGGACCACCCCTAGTGGAGACACTATAAAATTGGAGAGGGTTGGTGTTGCGAACTGGCCCATTTTTCTCCCCAGTACTCCCTCTTTCTTTCTTTTCTCATTCACCACTTCGGGTAGTTTGTCAGCCGATTGAAAGTTCTGTGCCAATCTTGTCGTGAGGGGTCCTTCATAAGGAATTCGGAACCCATCCCTAAATCCCTTATACAGAAGTCCTTTTCCTTGTCCCTGGGATAATCATTAACCATCTGTGCAATTCTGTCCTGTTCAGTGGTGAGGGGCCCTTTCCCAGGCTACCCTTACCGTGCCGCTCTGTTCTGCCCCCTTCCTCGCTGTGCTCCTGGGGCCCCGTTGTGGCTGGGTGTGACCCCTTACATTTCTCACATATGTGGGCAAACATGCAATCCTGTCCAAAGCGGCAGTGGCCCTTAGTAAATCTCCAGCAGGCACCCCTGCCCCCCCACCCATGTACCCTCTACCAGCACCCTATGCCCCATTCTTATGAGCCCATTTCTTGCTGCTGGGGTTCTGCTTGCCCTGCCGAAAAGGATGCCAATTCTATCTCCTCCCTTTGCCAAACTTATCCGGCCTCCTGGGGGGGTGTTTCCCTCCTCCCCGCTCAGCTGGCTGGACCTCCATCTTCCTCCCATGTAAACTACCCAACCCTTAATTTCCTTTTGATCCCAGGTCATATTGGGTACCTGCGCCATTTTAGACCTGAAGTCCCTGTCATAGTCAATCCACCCTGTGAACTCATAGCGCTTTTGTTTCTCTACAATTGTGTCCCTGCATTTACAAAATGCTGGGCCCTGCTCTGGGAACCTCTCCATTATCACTGCTGTCAACAAGGAAAAAGCCTTGGTCCTGCTACCAATTGTCTCCTCAACCCTATACCTTTTCTGCCTTTTCTTTTCCTCCTCCTTTGTTACAGTGATATCTGGACCCGCTGATAATAACGAAAACAGATCGAAGTATTATCTCGTCCAAATGCGCTCCTTCACCTCCCTAGGGATGTGCCAAGCCAGTGATGGCCTCCCTGATAATAATGGGGCAATTGTCACCAATGGACCTTCTTCCACTGGGCCCACTGCTGCTGGTAGTCATTTGGGCCCTACCTCAGTCCCTTTGACCACTGCGTCCCCTGCTAGCCCAGAAAGGTAGGAAACCCTGCGGTGCCGCTTCCATATTTACCTGTGGCACAACCCCTGCTTGCATCTTTGCTCCAGACAGGGCATGTTGCTCTACTCTACCGGGCAACAGCTGTGACTGTACTGCCCCTTCCCCATGCTACGGGGGGCCGACCCGACCTGAGCCCCTGCGAGAGCAGCCGGCTCAGCAGGTCTCACCCAAATATCTTTTGGGCTTCCAATATTAACTCCCTGCTGTTCTTGCTGGCTACCTGTCAACCTTTTCAACATTTGCTCCATGAACATGGCCATTTCCCCTTTACCCCATTCTGTGCTCCCGCTGGGTACTGGCACTTCCTCAGCTACTGTTACCGCATTACCAACCAGCCCGGAGGGCGACACAGGCGCAATGGCCTCAGGCTGTGTGTTCATCTCAACCGTGCTAACCTTCCCTTTGCCTGTCTCTGGGCCCTCTTCCTTTTGGCAGGTGTGACTGCTACTAGCTCTGGTTTAGGGGGCTGGGAGAGTGACTGCTGTGGCTGAAGGTGCGTCCTGGACGTGTACCTCCTCTGTTTGGTCCAGTAGTCTTTTCGTCTAGCCTGTTCCCATGTTGCACACTTTCTCCTGGAACAGAGCCATCAGTTCTGCCGCTTCTCTGCTCTCCTGGGCCATTCTGCACCCTGTAACTGAGTCTGGGAGTGAGGGTGGCTGCTGGTGCCTGGGCTGCAAAGAGGACTAGCTCTCTCAGCCTGGGCCATTTATGTGCCTCCCCAGGGCTGGCTGTTTCTGGACGGACCCTGGTGGCACGCCCCTTCCGCCCCCCTCAGGCGAGGGGAGGTGAGCCTGGCGCAGGGGGCCAGAGGGGCGAGCCGCTATACCAGCTGTCCTTCTAGCGCTGCCTGCATGGGCTGGGGCATCTGCCCATTCACAGTCCTTAACATCCTTAAGGAGCGGTGGGTACAGACCCCCAGAAGTTCCAGGATACTATGCTGGTGCTATATCGGGTGGATCAGTGCATTCAGCACACTCCCTGGACCAGGACCAGACAATTCCATCTGGGTAACAGCAGGGAAACAGCTTGCCCGCCAGCGGCTACGTATTGCGGCAGAAGGCACAGAGGTTTTAAGCAGCTACAGCTGCTGCCCACACTATCGTTGACCTGCCCCTCCTTCCTCCTCCTCCCACCAGCCGATCCGCTTTGCTCCGCGGTCAGAAGGCACAGGTATTTTAAGCAGCTGCAGCGGTTGCCCGTTCAATCATTCCCCGCCCCATCTTCCTCCAGCAGGGAAACAGCCACCCCGCCAGCCGCTCCGCTCTGCTATGCGGTCGGAAGGCACAGGGGTTTTAAGCAGTTACAGCTGCTTCCCGCTGAATCGTTCGCCCGCCCTTCCTTCCTCCTTGTCTAGCAGGGAAACAGCCACCCCGCTAGCAGTTTCACTGTTTGTAACTATACTATTTCATGTTTTACTTTATTAGGTTATTTAGTACATTTACCCATTTCATTATGTTGTCTCAAAATCTCATTTTCTCCCATAACTTCAAGCAAGACATGTTTTTTCAACTAGTGATACAGTTGCAGAATTGTTGAATTCCCTCTACTGCACATGCACCAATCCATGGCGAGATCTAGTCTATGAAGAACATGTGCCATGTTTAATGTCTTAATTAAAACAAATTGTTGTGGTTGTACTAAGGTCTTCCTCCGCCCAGCCCTTCTGCCTGCTAAGATTCTTGACTATATTTTCCTATTGGAGACATCTTTATGGGAGGGCAGAAAGGGCACGTTCTCTAGGCTCTCACCCAGTGATAGGCCGCCACCTGGCTACCTGATGCAAAGAAGCCAGTGCACATTTTTTTAAATAACATATAAACATGTGTCATGATTTTAGAGACAAGCCTGATATGATCAATGACTCTTGTAACGCCTTATGTATTCACTTGAGCACATACAACTTGTGTGCTCAAGATAGCACAACCTGTGTAGCATTCAGGGCTGGTGCAAGGACACAGGCGCACACACACCTGCCCAACTATGCTCTGCCTCTATGCCTCTGCCACGTAAACCTCCTTGCTGACCATGTCGAATACGATTACGATTATACATAATAACCAATAGACATCCCCACTCTGAACCCCCTAATCGCCTCTGACGCACATGCAGGCATACAAACACAATACAGTGGTAGCAGAAGAACAACTTCCCTCAATGTATATAATACATGTCTGTATTTGGTGAAAAGATGTATCGTCTCTTTTCAGGTCTGCTTGTTTCACACAAAAAAAACAGTTTGCCTTTTTTAATAGTTCGAATGTTTTTCACATCATGAATAACAATATGCAAGTCTGGGTCAAACAATGTATATAAGGAGGTGCCACATGCAGTGTTAGTCCCATGAAAGTGTGCTCTACAAATGGACGTGTGAGTTTACAGTAGCTCATAAAACAGTTTTGTTTGTTGGCTGTATTTAAGTATTTAAAATACTGTAGAAAAACCCAGATTAGATATATTCGAGGATCAGATCATTTAGTAAGCTGGTACTTTTAGATTTCCATTTATGATAGGGAAAATAAAGCTACACTCATCCTTTTTTTGCAAAACGTCTACCCATAAGGGTTTATGATTTTTAAATTTCGTCATGTCATTGCATCATGTAATTTATGCACTTTACAATTTGGGTCAACAAAACAGGGTATTATTTTATTCCATGAAAGTCAAATATTTACAAATGATTGCACCTTGCATTACTACAAGAACTGGGAAACAATTTATGTAAAGTGCCAACATTGCAGACTGCGCTCAAATCTCATCTTCACCACTTAACCAAAGAGTTTGACCCTGGGCAACTCATGTAATCTTGTAGTGCCTAACCTGCTCCCTATATATTTCAACATTTTATTCAGTTCTCAGCGTATATGCTCTTCAAAAAAATCCCTTACGCCTGATTTGACTATCAGTTTTTGTTCATATTTTTTCTTAGCTCACTCAAGGCAACCCCACCCCCCTCTTCTAATGTCAGTCTGCATTCAGATGTGTGCCCTTTCTGGAGTAATTTCTAATCCGTCTGTTTTATGCTATTGTATGTGTACCTGCCTTGTTACTTCTAATTTGCCTCCTATTTCCATGCTTTAGCACGTGTGCATTGTGTGAAGCTGTTAATCTGATTTCTGTGTCTATGCTAGGGTATGTGTACCTTTTTCATATGGCTACTGATCTGTGTCATGTATCATTATGTGTTACTACTAACTTCTGCAATTGTATTCGCTCTCCACTCTTGCTTCTCCACTCTTTTTGACTGCTTACTCTCTGTTCTCCTCCATTCCCTTCTCCCTTTTCCTATCTCCTCCCCTTACTTTCATCTATGCACCTACTCTATCAGAATTGTCCCTGGACCTAATATGATAGCAACCTCGTCTGTTTCCTCCACCCTCCCATTACTGTTTTTTTTCCTCCCCACCACCCCTCCAGCACTATCTGAAATGTCGTCAGGCCTAGTATGATAGTCGTTTGTTTTGTTCCTCCGCTCCCTTTCTGCACCCCTCTCCCTCACCTTTTGTTTTTCTCCGGCTCTACCAGAAATGTCGTCAGGCCTAGTACGGTAGTTGCCTGTCTGTTTCCATTTCCTTCCCACTCCCTCCCTCCCTTCCTTATCTATGTCTTAGCTCTTGCACTATCTGAAATGTCAGGCCGAGTACGATAGTTAATTTCACATCCTTAATGTTCATGGCCTGTAAGAATGTGGTTGTATTTTCCCTTGTTCCCTCCCTTGCCTTGAAGCGCTTTGAAACACATTGTGTATAGGCGCTATATAAATAAACTATCATATCATATCTGTGCATGGCCCGTATAACTTCCTTGTGGCTGCTGCTGTTAAACGCCCTCATCTTGGGCTCCTATAATTGGCTTTGAAATGCCACTTGTTTCTTATTCTGATTCCTGCTTGGGTGGAGTGGGTAAGGGGAATTCAAGGAGTTCTTGTGCTTAATAGAATCGTGGACAGGGCCGAATATCAAGGTATGGGTTGTGATTGCAGCAAATGAAGGCAGTACATGACCAATATTCTGGGCTCCTTCATTTGCTTGTTTTGTATGTGGCCCCAAATAGATCTATTTCCCGGACTTCAACATCCCTTAAGAAAGCCCTTATCATAATTTATTACTGATAGTGGCCTACTTGGCATGCATTTGGTCAATGTTTTTATGATGGATGGTAAGGCAGGTCCTTCAGTAGTGCCTACTGATGTAATTTGAGTCGGAACACCAACATAACCACGTATTCCTGTTAACAGTCTGCTGTTATGCCATCTGTTTTACCCCTGGCTACCACCTTTATTGCAGCTTTTATATAATGATCAGGTATGGGTTCCACCAGAGGGTCCACTTTCTTGGGTGCTAGGTCTTAGTTCGCACCGGTTTAATAAGAAATATGTGCTCATTCTCCCACTTGTTGCCTTCATATTGTTTTTCATACTACCTCTGGAACGGATAATTCCTCGCGTTTTGGTCTGAGATCTGCCTGACATGCTCTGGATTAACCTCCACCTTGTCTCTACTCTGGTAGAGTCGTATGGTATACTGCATATATATCTTGGTCAAACCATGTCCACAATACTTGTGTGCTCTCCTCTCGAGGATGCTAGATCATGTTCTGATGTTGTCACCTGCCTGGGCTTCCTCATCTTTATTAAGGTAGGATGCCTGCTTCTCACTTCAGACTATCTTTCCATAACGTAGTTATGCCTACACCAGTGCACACCCATGCCTCCATAGATGTGCTGAATCCTTCTTAGTTTGAAGAAGGTTTTATCTTCTCATTTAGCACGCTGGGGAATAATGGGTACGGCAGTACAAATGTATGGAAACTCTATATTGGCCTCATGTTTTTTAATAAATCCATACTTTCTCCTCTGCAATGGTGGGTGGCTGGTATTGCTGTATCGTGGTCTACCTCAACCCTATCTAGGTAACTGACTGGGTCAAACAGAAGATCTATTCTTGGAGACATTTTACATGTGTTTGTTTTTCTTTTCCTGCCAGATTGTGTCCAGAGGTCCTAGCCCTTGTTACACTGCATCCCAAACGTTATACAGGTATTAATAGGCGAATAGTCTGCCCTTTATTGACAGTTTTACAGCCACATTCATTTACATTTCCTCCAGCCGTGACTCCTCAGAAAGTTCTGTGTGGTTGAGCAAGTGATGTATTTATTTATTTTATTTTTACATTTATAAAGCGCACTTAACCCTCAGGCATCTGGGCGATTTCAAATGTTATCAAAGCTGTCCTTTTGCAAGGTGGTCTTGTTAGAGGGAGCTTTAGCAGTTGGTACTGGGAAACACATTTCCCGTAGCCTACCATCTCCCACCACTGTAGAAATATCCCTCAAATGAATGATACTTGATGAGGTCCGGTATGCATGCTTTATGGTAAGGGCTGTAGGGCTTGGTGCTATGTGATGTGTCCCAAACACCATAAAATGCCAGACTGCTGAGTTGCCAATTGAATGGTCCTATCTCTGAAGACGGGCAGACTCCACAAGGAGTTCTTGTGTCATGCTTAACCCGTCTATGCTCTCATTTGCTTGCTCATTGCTTTGTAAAGCCCTGCAGACTTTGCTCCAGAATAGCTTCTGAGCTTCTGGTTCAACTGGCCAGCTGATATAGGTCCTACTTAGCATCACCCTCCTCATTCTGTGATATGCTGACAGCTCTCGCTCTGGGATCTTTTCTAAGAAGACCAAGACCAGGACATCCTTTCGTTCATCTAAGAGACGATAACTAGCAAGCTGGATTTCCAAGGAGCACCACTCACTGCGAAGGTAATTCCTGCTGATGACACATATTGTCTTCCTACTGTTGTAAATGCTGTCCACAATGTTACCTATGATGTCCCGGCCCAGTTCAAAGTCCCTGTGGTGGAGACAAAGTCGAAAAGCCAAGGGCTCTGAGCTCTCTAACTGGGGCAGCAGCTCCTGCAGAACCCAGGACTCATCATGGGAGTTGTAGGATACAAAGGCATCATACTTGTATATATCTTTATCTTTCCTATTCCAATTTTCACGCAACCAGGCCCGGAAGATGTAAATATTGTATTTTAGTTGCCAGTAGCATCGTGTGTAAAGAATAGGTAAGATCATGAAGATTAGCAGCACTGGGGCTGTACCGATGAAGCATCCCTTTCCCAGTCGTGAGTAGCAGACACTCATATCTAAGCTATAAATGTAGGCCCATGGACCAGCATCACAGCTTTGATTGTAAGGGTAGACTATCTGCACATGGCTGTTGTTTAGCCAGCTTTTGAACCACTTGTTCTTGCAGGTGCAGCTCAGTGGACATTTGCGGAGGTCAAGGTACTTTAGCTTTGTCAGAGTGCTCACAACTGTCTCATCCACAATCTTGAGAGCATTTTTCATCAGGTGCAGGGCTTGCAGGTTGGTGAGGTTGCCAAAGACATCGCTAGTGAGAGACTGCAGCCCGATGTTCTCTAAGTTGAGGTACAGCAGCTTAGTCTGGTTCCTGAAGATGCCAGAAGGAAGATTCTGGATGCCATTGCACGAGTCAGACAAATCAAGGTGCCTCAGCTCCCCCAGGTCACCAAACACATTGGGGGACACTGTCAGGATCTTGTTGTTGGAAAGGTAGAGGTCTTCCAGGGAAGTCAAGCCTTTGAAGAACTTGGGTGGGATAATCTTTATCCCATAAGGCTGCTGAGATTGAATTTTAAGGTCCTTCAGTTTGTGCAGGTTTTCAAACGGTGATCTCTCCCTCCGGGTGGATATGTACATGAGGTAATTTCCTGTGAGGTCCAGAACCTGTAGGGATGACTGCACAAAAGTAAACAGTTGGCTGTCGAGGATGGGGACAGTGAGCTTGTTCCAATCCAGGTACAACTTGGACAGGTTGCTCAAACCATAGAAAGACATGTGTGTTAAGTGACTTATTTTGTTACCCCCTAGATCCAGGATTTCTAATTTGTTAAGATTCACAAATGTGTTGGGGAAAATAACAGCCACCCTGTTGTTACGGAGGAGAAGGTGTCGGAGGTTTATGAGGGCTGCAAAGTTCTCAGTGAACAAATCTGTAAGGAGGTTATTGTCCAGGCGGAGGACTTGAAGTTTCAAAAGTCCTTTGAATGCACCTTTGGAAAGGGAGGCAATGCTGTTGACATTCAGGTATAAATTGAGGAGATTTGGGGCAAAGGAGAAGGCATTTTGCCCCACAGTCAGGATTCTATTGAAGCTAAGGGTGAGTTGTTGCAGATTTCCAAAGTGGGGACGTTTACTGCTGCAGCTCTCTAAACTAGACAGCAGGTTGTGTTGAACCACAAGCGTTTCTAAGCTTTTTATATAGACAGCATTCAAGCAACGAAGATGCTTCAACTTATTTCTTGACAAGTTAAGAATCTTCACCTGTGGGCATTGTGAAAAGGTGTTGTTATTTAAACTCCTGATGCCGTTGCTGAGAAGGGTAAGCTCTGGAAGGGTTCTGTTGCCCAGGAACCTGCAGAGAATGGACAGGTTGCCGTTATTCAGATTCATCCCTGAATAGTCGATGCTCTGTGGGCGGATGTTTGATGTTTTGAGAAACTCAAGTACCTGAAAGTCAGAGTTGTTTTTCAAGAGTAGGTAAGTTATGTTTGTGAGGTTGAAGCGCATCAATGTGGATGCCCTAATGTAGTTGTCAGACAGGTCCAACCAGTGCACATGTGCAAAATAATCAGTCCTGCAGTCCATGATGTTAAGAGAATTGTCACATAGGGAAAGGTATGACAAAGTGGTGGGCAGGTCAATTGTGTAACTGAGGGACTTTAGTTTATTCTTACATAGATTCAGTGTCTGCAGCTTATTCAGGGTGGAGATGGATTTTATCACTTGACTAAAGTTTTGCAGTATATTTGAAGAGAGGTCAAGGAGGGCAAGACTGTTAAGCAGTTGGAAGGTATCTTGGCCCACTTGTAGGAGATGGTTGTTGTCAATCAGAAGGACTGTCAGGTTTCTGAGCCCATGGAATGACCCTCTGGATAGTTTCCGTATGTTATTGTGAGAAATATTAAGGATGACCAGCTTACTGAGTGTCTCAAAAGCCCCATTGTGGATTTCCTGGAGATGGTTGAAGTCCATACGCAGAATTGTGAGCTGAGGTAGGTGTTGGAAGCTTCCCCAGGGTAGTTGCCGGATCAAATTGTGTGAGATGTTCAGGCATTGAGTGTCATTGGGCAGATCGCTAACTGCACCTCGCACCTCTTTCAGGAAACGCTGAATGCAGTTGTAGTTCTGGGGATGCTCATAGATCTGTATACAGTTTCGAAATCCGTAGCTCATTGCACCAGGGAAGAAGAAGAGGAAGGAGAGCCCCAAGTGGAAGATAAGCGGGGAGGCTCTTGGCTGGCACATCCTCTCATCCAGGAGGAACCAATTTCAGAGGAATAGCAGCATCACTGGGCTCCAAGTCTACTAGATTCAAAATGTACTCTCCGTCATGACACACTCAAGAGAAGATGCAGACATCACGGAGGTCACGCCACTGTATGGGGAAAGGAGACATATCAAAATCAGTCCACAGCACCAGAACGCATGTTGTTCAGCGCCATTGTCCTATGCTACAGGGTTAAAAAAAGTTAACGTACTGAGTTTATGAGAAAACCCACTATAAAAAGAAACATCCTCAATTCGAATACATAGAAATCATCACATCAGCTTCCAAAAACACCACACATTACAAATATTCTCATCTACAACCAACCACATATTCTGGCGCTCACAGAGAAATTGTTGGCAAACATAAAGCACAACAAGTAAGACCCTCCTCTCAGAAGCTGTCAAAATAAATTGGCAGACCTGCATCAAACCATGCGGTGAGTAGCTTCGATATCCAACTCTGCAAAGCATTAGAAGAAACTGACCTGGCCATAACTCCCCATTTGAATTCTTGTCAATTAAATGGTTCTTTAATAATGACCAGTTCTTCATAGTAATAACCCTGCATTACCCACCTGGATACTCACTCTGGTTTATTGACAAGCTAATTACATCCATTGAACGTCAGCTTCCTTGGTTTAACAAACTGCTGACATTAGTATCTTAGGATGTTCTTTGGTAGAGTAATATTCAAATGTCCAAACCAATACGCGTGCTTTCACTCTTGATAGCCTCAGATTTACCCCATCCCAAAAAGACCCCATCACATTGTGGCTATGTCTAGGCATCATAAATAAAGCTGACCCCAATTCCTGCCAGAAGGGCGTTCTCCTATGACATCCATCCATGGGTTCACTGGTAAAATACACACAGCAGGAGGTGAGAAAGCCATACAGGGATTTCAATAATATATAATGTCCTACTTGTTGATCTTTGCAAGTTCAGTGGTTATCTTCTGAACTGTTGCAGCCCTTTTTGTTTTTCAGAAGGCAACCGCATGTCCAGTAATCAACAACTGACCCAAGGTGCCAAAGCTGATATCACTAAGTAACAGCGGACGAGACAATGATGACTTTGTTTCTTCCTTGTTCAGTCCTTTAGGTACCTGTACATGGTCTACTTTCACCCAACGGTTAAAATACATCATGTACTTCAATACCCAATAATAGAGAGAGAGAAAGAGAGACACACACACACACACACACACACACACACACACACACACACACACACACACACACACACACACACACACACACACACACACACACACACACACACACACACACACACACACACACACACACACACACACACACACACACACACACACACACACACACACACACACACACACACACACACACACACACACACACTCTCTCTCTACTGGCCGGCCCGGCTCCAGCAGGGGCGACCGGGGGGGCCAGGCCCCCCCAAGGTCATCCCCTGGCCCCCCGTAAAAGGAGGCATTGCAAGTGGGACCTGAGGGAGTGGAGGCATTGGGGTCTGTGGGGGAGAGGGGGGACGGCATTTCACTGTAAACATGCAGCAATGCAGAGAGATTAGCATTCTAATGGGCTGCACTGAAGGAGGCCTGGCCAGGATTTGTTTGCTTGTCCTGGACAATGATCTATGCCCTATAGCCATGAAAGCACCAATGACCTGGGAGATGAAGGGCCATTCACACCTCTAAGTGGACTAGCACTTACACGAGAAGGCTGCATACAACTATTTTCTCAAGCCTAAAGTCGCGAAGTTGGTTTCAGTAATTTTAAGTATGTTTGTTTTTTGTGGGACAATAGCATTTTTTCACATCATGCTTAATAAAATGGTTAACTATGTCAAACAATAAATAGCAGGTGATGTTGATTGCACACAGATTTCTACAGAAGGTGCATCAACTGACTGGGGACCCTTACAAATATATTCTGCTGCATTACCTACTTGGGTATAAGCGAAAACATAAGGTTGATAGTAGCAAAAATGTAATTCTGGAGGGGAGAGCAGTATAGTGAAAAAGTGATGGATGCAAGGCTTTGAATTAAACATTACCACTATCATTTCTTTGCACAACATTTCATGCTAGAATTCTTTACTATGTCCTGCCATTACAGAAGGGGACAGGCCAATAGCAAATGACTCTTGGTCCTATCACCAAAAGGTGCAGATTAGTCTCAGTTGTTAGGCCATGTACCCTCTGCACTGGAACACAAGCAACCACGGACAGTTTTTGGTCTTCTGGTCTAGTGGTCTAGCAGTTTAGGCAGGGCTGCTCACATTAATGGAAGTGCCAGGGCTGATTCGCAGACAATGTTATGGAAGGCTGACTAGAGCAATGCCGGTGGTTATGATTGATTCAGAGACATACATCCTTTTTTAGTGTTGCCTACTAGGTGTAAGTCAGAACTCTTGCAGTGGAACACAGATAGGATGGAGATAGGATGTGAGGAGAAGCACACATCCTATGGGCGTTTTTGGTCATTTACCCACCCAAGGACTAGCAATGGTTATGTGAATGCCTATGGCATTACTACCAACCATCTGCCCCTCACTGCCAAAACGTACCCTTTGGGAACTCTCTGTGCAAGTTCTATCACAAACTACCACCAATCTTTGTGCTTTATAGGACCTGCCTGTGTTATATCTAAGCATTCTTTTAAGTGTTTAATTACTTAGTTGCCTCTGTAAATGAGCTCCTGGTGTGATAAAAATCTCTTATTGTGTGTCTTCAGTCAGTTGATTTTATAAGCAACTAGCAAATGGTAACACTGTCATCAATTGTTGACAATCGCGGAGCAGACGTGGAGGGGAGCAGCATAATGGGACCTTTGGTGTGCTCTGCGACATGTCGCCTCACTGCGCGGTGCAGTATGTTGCATTGCACTGTATTGTGGTGCAGATATTTCGGAAACGGAGAGTCCTAGGGCTTTGAAACGTGGGTTAAAATTAGCTTTGTCCAATCCTTCTATGACCACATTGATGTTTTGCACGTTGCGGTGTGTATAGCTCGGAAACGGTGTATCCTAGGGCCTGGAAACGTGGTTGACCTTGAACTTCTGTTCCTTGCGTCCAAACACTTAAAATTTGCTCTGCCTGGTCCTTCTACGACCACCTTGATATTTCGCGGCTTCCATGTGTGTAGAGGTTTAAATCCAGGGTGTCCACCACATGTAATGTAGCCAGTGATATGGTGCAGATTGGCTGAACAGTGTGGAATTGTATGAGGAACAAACAAAAAAACAAACAGATTTTCTAATATATATACATATATATATTAGAAAATCTAATATATATTTGTGTCAATGCCTCTGTCCCTTGCACTGGAGTCCTGCTTAAAATAAGCATTTGCAAAGCCAACAGTTTTGGCTTGCGTATAGGTATTAGACACATATTTACCAGCTGTTCCCATATTATGGCCAGGTGTTACCCTTATGGCAGTGACTGACAAATACCTATCCACGCCTAATCAAAACCCTAAACTGTTGGCTTTGTCAATGCTTTTTAGTTTCAGTTTGTCTCCCTAAGTAAAAGTGCGTATGCCCGGATGTGGGTGTCTTTTTTGCTATGCCTAGGGAAACAAACTGCACCTCACTGAGTCGATCCAACAAGGCCTTACCTGAAAATGACAAGGCTAGCATGTCAAGTACGGACCACATTCAGATCTTCTTCTCAAGCGTGCTTACCAGTGCGGTTCCGACCTATGTAGAATGCATCGTTTTCTGTGTGGAAGAGTTGTCTGATCTGCCAGGACTTTTCGTTATTCAAACTGATAAGTACTGAATTGATAACCTCATACTGTTTGAGTAACTTAACAGTGTTTGTATGCAAACAAAATACATCATGTGTATCGTGGGTCTTGTTTGGAAAGTATAATGAAAATCCTGTGTGCTGGGTGTTTAAGCAGTGCCGGAAATAGAAATTATTTGCTGTGGGACTCCATCAGTGATTGTGGGTTGGGGATGGGAGGATTGCTCCCACCCACCACTAAACGTTTCCCTCTCAGAAAATGTATCATGAAAACTTGGAAAATAACACAAGAGTGAGGGTGTTTCCTATAATGTTGCTGGCAAAATATTAAATAGTAACATCTTTTAAAACAAAAATACAGTATTGACATATTTCCTAAAGCGTGCAATCAGAAGTGGATTTCACATTTGGTCAAGGGACAACTGGTCAGGCCCCTTCTCCATGCTCTGCCTCTCTCCCCTCAAACACAGTCAGTGCTGAAAAGGTCCTCCCAGTGAGATCTTATCTTTTAAATGTGTCTCAGAGGCAGATTATTTACAACAGGAAGTGATTAGAGATGGAAAAAGGTAACTGGCAGTTACCATGGCTGTGGCACCTTTTTCTTAAAATTATATAAGGTGTGATTGTTGGGTGATTAGAAATTGAGGTGATACAGAACAAGCTGTGTGAAACAACGACCTTGTATGAGATTGTTTTTAAATTCTCATTAATTTCTATGCTGGAGCTTGTAGGCTTCCATTCAGGATGAGTAAAATAAAGCTAGAATCATAGGGGTCATTTTCCAAGTCAAGCGGAATGGAAAAGTTGTGCTAAAAGCATTTATTGACACTTTTTATGCGCTGGAGGATTTTGTATGATTTGGCAGTCGAAGTTGGAAAGCAGATTGGACTTAACAAGTTTGCCTGCTCTTACAGGTCCCCTTGCCAAATCCGATTGGTTTTTCACCAGCATGTATTTTTATGTTGGTGGAAAACCAATGGATTCCTATGGAATCAGACTGACTTTTACACCTGGTAAAAGGCGATTCCAAAAGAAACCACTGTGGATGGCTCCCACAATCATTAATTGTGGGAGGAATTTACCCTTTCCAAGACATGTAGCAGAAAAGTGAAGATCAAAGGCGATATTTGCCAGTGTTATATTCTTTTGTTTTCCAGTACTCGGTGGAAACACTTAAAATCTCATGGAGGGGCCCTTTTGCAAAAAACTTCAAACACAAGTGGTCCCCTATGTGCAATTTACGGTTCAAAACTAAATGACTCCCTTACTGTCTTTCATCAACACATTTCCGCAATGATGCCTACATTGTCAGGTTGGTTTATCATGTGACGTTTTAAAGTAATCTGTATAAAATCAAGTATTATTTTAGGTATTCAAAACCAAACATCAACACATATTTGTACCAACTTGAGCTTGGAAGATGCGAGGTAAAGTATAAAAATTTCAGGATAGGCTCAAATTCTGGCTTTACCACTTAACCAAAGTGTGCAATCCTGGGCAAATCATTTAATCATACTGTGCCTTAGCTGCCTACATTAGGTGGCCCTAGAAGTGATCCAGCTCACAATATAAGCTATTTAAGAAAAGTCTCACTCATGGTTTGAGAGATGGGCAGTGCCTGCGTCAGGACCTGCCAAGAACACACATATTTCTTTGAAAATATCAGGCAACGTTTATTGAACAAAATTGTCAAATTCAATAGAATATCGAAGTAAACACATCAAACAAAAAGCCCTAATGGACAATTGCATATAATAACCAGTAAGTAAACAGTATGTAGCAGACAATGACGTATAGGGAAGTGGCAGGGGAGCAAGGGTGCCTACTCCCTGCCAAGCCCCACCGGGAGTGATACGAGGAAGACAGAAAACCGTAAACATGCGCCATCTGCCTCTTGGCCCCACGTCTCCCACTCTGGCTCTCTTCCCTGCATGGAAGCACTCTTTTGTGCACTCAACTGATTTAAAATGTTTTGCAAAAATGCAACAAAATAACTGTGCTTCAAAATTGAATTTTGTAAGAAACAAAATGTCCTATTCCTTGCTTCAGTATACTGAAGGGGGGGGAGGGGGTTGGTGGTGTTGTCTTTCACAACAAGGTGGGCGGAACCACAAGCACCTCCTCCAAGGCCTACTGGGGGTAGTCACAGTGTTCAGGGTGTCATTGTTGAGAGCACACCATCTGATGGAACAAACAGTGGTGTCTTGCTCCTCAGCCCTCACAGAGGAGGAAGCATCACCCTTAATTCTCCCCAGCCAGGCCAAGAAAGACATGGTGAGGGTTCCTGGGGGTAGTTGGGAGTGGAGATAAATGGGAATGGTGGTCAGGGGGAGATGATGGAAGGTGACTGGGCGGTGAAAGGGGAAGGAGAAGTATTTGTATTTGTATTTGTATTTTATTGAAGTTATATAGCCCTTTAATCCAAAGTGCTTTACATAAGAACAGGCAAAATACAACAAGCATGAGATGGTAAATGAATCATAACACAAAACAGTTTAGAGAACAATTTACAACATTGCAGAGGTGAGGAGGGTGTAGGGAGGGGCAGGGTGAGTGAGGGAAAGGAAGGAGTTAGTGGGGGTAGGAGTGGGAGAAGAGGGAATGTAAGGGTGAGTGAGGAAGAGGAGAGGAAAGAGTGGGACTATATGAGAGCAGGGGTTGAGGAGGAGGAGGAGGAGGTAGAGAGGGAAAGGAAGAGCAGTGGTAGGAGGTGAGGAATGAAGGCGAGGGAGAAGGATGAGAAGAAACGAAGGGTGCTAGGGAGGTGAGTGAAAAAGGTAAGATTTGAGAGAAGAGCGAAAGGAAGGGAAGGATGGGGAAGAGCAGATGTGAAGGGGGAGGCGGTTCCAGTGGAAGGGAGCAAGGAGCTGGAAAGATCGGAAGCAGGAGGGGGCACAGGGAGGTGGAGGAGGAGAGAGTAGGAAAAGATTAGCAGAGCGGAGAGAACGAGAAGGGGTATAGAAAGTTAAAAGGGAGGAGAGATAAAGAAGGGATAAAAAGATAAAGAAGAGTGGATATAATAGAAAGAGGAGAACAGATGGCAAGGGATTATAGATAGATTGGTGTTGCAGCACTATTTTCCTTGATTCTCTTTTGCTTTGTGCTGTATTTTATAGAGCTGTGCAAATGCATTTTTCTGGATCTGGGAAGAAATGTTTTACTGAATTACGGATCTGGGAAATCGGAATTAATGTCAGCACTTTGTTTAGGGTATCCTACACCTACACCCAATGGAAATTGGGCCTCCTGATCACAAACCTGGCCCACCCAGATGCAAATTCCTGGAGCCGGGCCTGCTACTGGCGGGACTCGTGGCTAAATAGCATTTTGGTTGTAGCACCTGAGCTTTTATCCGGGGCTATTTATTATTGAAGCCATCTTAGAATGTCTACTTTTTTGTCCAATATGTTATACCTCCTTCGGTCTCATCTATCGACCTCCATGCTTCAATAAGACCATTGGCGATTGTTCTCTCACCTTAAAGCCACCACTACCATCACACACCCCAACAAAACCTTCAGGGGACCACACAACCAAGGTCACGAAGGAAGCCTTATGAAAGTTTTTCTGTCTAGAACTCACTTGACATTTGAATGCATTTGCTTGCTACAATTGAAACACAATGGTCCGTGTCACCTCTATTCTACCCACCCTCACCTGCTAGACTGGATCACCTATAGCAAGCACTAAACTGACTCTCAGAGGCATCCACAGGATACACATTTTTGCTTCTGGAAGGACTTAATCCAACGGCACATCCTTTAGCAGATGGTGATGCCACCCACTATAGCAAAAACAACACAAACACACCCCAACCTTCCTGCACACACAGGAACTGAACTGGAAGGACATGCAGGGGCAAAGCACAGAAAAACTTGAAGGCATCCCAAATCTAAAAACAGCAGGCACTGCTCGCACACAAGGCATCTATAAAATCACACCGGCAGCTGGGCTGATTTACAAAACATGACAGTGGTTTTATGGCCTCAGGGATGTAGCATCCCTCTTGCTCTGGCAATTTCTCTTTCGCACCATAGGCATATTAGCCAGCTCGCTCTGCCATATTTGGTGGCTTCAGGGAAAGGGCAATGTAAGGGAATGCCATCTGCGAGTGTGTTGTAGCCTAAGCTTTTATTTTAATTAATAAAACAAGTCTGGTAGATCTGTCTTTGAAAGGGAGGTGTGCTAATCAGACCGCTCTTTTAAAATGATCAATCTGGAAAAGCATAGGGCAAGCGTGTAACTCTGCTGTGCCTGTTTAGAGAAACCAATCAGCAGCTGCCTTGTAGTTTGGCAACATGGCCGTACAAAGTGGCATGTTCATTCCTGCCTAAAGACTGATGAAGCACAAAGCCCTGCAAGCCATGATCTGCCTTTAAGCATGGGCAAGCCTGATCTTAAATTAAAACATATAATTGCATGCTCCCAAAACCTGGTGGCTGATAACACATTTAAATATAAGCCATGGCTGATCATGATATTCGGTGTAATTGTATTGTTATCTTGGTTTACAATTACCTTCCTGTCAGTGCCTCCTGTGTTTTCACTGTCTGGGATTCAGAGTCACTAAAATCGACCACTTTAGCTCTGCCCAAGCAAAATACTTTGTTGTCTCTGGGAAAGATGTGCCACCTTCCAAGAAGACTATAACTGTCTCCATTGGGCAGACAGAGGTCCAGTGCTTTAAAGGGCATGCTCTGCCAGGCCAAAAGAAATCACATCACAGTTGTAATAAACAGAGACTCTTTGAGGCAAGCAGAAGGGGGTGGAGATAGAGAAGCCGGGAACAAAACATCAATCCACATAAGGGTCCCACCATCTTGTATTCTCCTAGGGCTCTCAAATTTCTTGTACTCACTTCCCAACTTCCTGCAGACAAAATACTCTAGGTATCACATCACCAGGCATACGATTGAGAAAGAGCATCTATGTTTGGACCCTAACTGAAGGCCAGAAGGGAACCAGTACTATGTAGAAGATGTTCTATTTAAGGAGGTGAGCCCACCACCCATCTTTGGAAATCTGCAGAAGTATTTCACCTGGAACCCTGTTGGGAAGAGTTATTTCATCTGAAACTCTGCTGGGAGTGGAGTCTGCTCCAAAGCCCTTTATCATACAGGGTGAAGAGAGAGAATTCCAAGAAAAAGGCACGGCCATTAACCCTCCCTGAGGAACCTTTGGGGTGATCTGCTGACAAGGCCTACTGCATTTGGGTGCACTGATATCCAGGAACATGCTCACTGAAAGTGACAGAACCTTGCAAGAGCTCTCTATGACCTTCCTGGTTCGTTCTGCAGCTCAGAAGAAAAGACTTACCCTACCCATTGAGACCCTGGACAGAGTCCCCCAGCAACCAAAGAACCAAGGAAGTGTACCCTGGGCTCTCTGTGGATCTTCAAACTGCTTGAACACCGGTTTGGGCACTTTCAACATCATCCAAGTATCAGTAGTGGATCAGGGTAATTCTTTATCTCAACGCTTGACTGCCTCATGCATCCCTAAGTGTTCTTCAACGCTGATGCCCCACTGTCTTCCCATCTGGGACTAGCTAAGATTTCTAGCATCCATAACTTGTCACCACCTGCCTGGTCACCAGCTTAATCGTGCCGCAAACCAATGCTGCTGTAGTATCACTACGGTGTGTTGAGCCCGCTCACAATGAAAGGCAAGTCTTCACTTCCCCACGTCCAAGGCCACCAAGTCTTCCAGCACCATCGACCCAACATCGCCGCCAGTTTTCCCAATGTCTTCGACCCACAAGCTGTCACCGATGCCAAACCTCACTGAGTCATTAGATCGCATCAATGCTGCTCACTGACTCGAGCCCAACTCCGCGCTTAAAGTGCCCACACTCCTGGTCCAACACCAAAAAGCCTGCAAAGCAAGAATAAAGATACTGATAGTGGTTCAGCCCCCCTGGATGGCTTTAAATGATCCTAGTGACATGCAGGACCCCACTCATTACCTTGTTTAGACAATGCATGAACTGGAACATTTGCTGCAGAACCTATTTGCGTGGCTACCCCTGTCTTCGTGACAGGGTCAGGGACTTGACTCTGTTAGGGGGAACACAGAAACCTCCCAACCTGAAGTAAGAAGCTTGCCAGGGCGTATGACTGAATCAGTCCGACCCCAGAGGTGGGGGAGACCATTGGGAGGACCCCAGTCAGTATAACTTTGTTTAAAATGTATGTTGGGGGGCATGACATCTAAAGGAATAGGGCCCCTGCCAAATGAGGGGGACAAAATGGTGTGCCACAAAGGTTGGTTGGGGGTATAAACACCTGTGCCCCCCTTAGAATTACACCCATAACCCCAATCCTTAAACCCCCTCACTGTGCTACAAGAACCAACATGCAATGTGTCGTCAGAGGAACCCAGGGGAATACGGAACACAACCACCAGCATAGAGACCGACCCTGAATCTCCAGCACTGGCTTCTCTTTGGAAAAGACCATAGCAAAATAATTTATGCAACTCCAAGAAATAAGTCCACCAAGTGAACACCGGCCATGGCAAGCAGAGACTAGTTAAAATGCAGCATGTGAAAAGGAGGCAGGATCAAAAGGATGTTTTCAAGACTCCCAATGTACAGACCCATCAACAGGGAAAAGAGCAGGCATAGATGGTCACAAAGTGTCAGCTCAGACAGAGCCAATGGAGAGGAAGGAAGACCAGAAGAAGGGACTCACAATTATAAAATTCCCAAATAGGAGACAGAGTGAAAGCTGTTTGGGTCAGGTCAGAAGGTGTGGACATGGTCCGAGAGACCAGGTAAATGATAGGTTGGAGCGAAGTGCTGAAGAGTCTGTTGAGGAGTTGAATGAAAGTTCAGTTAAGGTAGGGGGGTGCTCGAGAGCCCGAGCGTGATGGTGGTGCAGTGCTAAGGCTCTGTGGAAGGCAGGAGAATTGCCGGCTAATATACCGGCTTTGCTCGCCAGACAATGAATGAAGGGTTGAGAAGGGACAACGCATTCTCCGGGGGTCGGATCGGTGCCCTCTTTACTTCCCGCATTGCCCTGTGGACCAAAAACAAGAAGCCTATGAGCTGACACCGGCTCGCGATGCGATGGCGGACAAGCGTAGGAGAAGCCAATACGATTTAGGCCTGAAAGAGACAGTGGAACCCCACACCCAAGATACTGCATCGGATCCGCTACTATGGATCCCGTCTGCCGACACGAGGCTGCGGGGGCGAGGTATGTGCCCCATCCTTCTCCCCCCTCAGCACTCAGTTCCGTAATAGTTAAGTGTGCAGTGGGGGCCGGGTGCGCTGAGATGCAGTTCTGTACTCTCATGCCTCCCCACGGACCTGGTGAGGCAGAAGATTAACAGACACCCGCTGGGGGCGCATGGTCTCCGCTACTATCCCGCTGCCCAGAAGCAGTGGAAGGCCAGCGGGCACCTGAGGTAAGCGCGAGGCAGGCGCTGAGAATCCCACCCCTTCCTAGGGGAATCAAATACACACAATTGGCATAACTGTTGATCACAAACTCGAGAAACTACGCAAAGGCAATGCAGCCTATCTGGCAACACGCTAAATGCACTATGTATCCCATGCTCCCATGCTGGCAATCAGGTCATCACACACTAATGCTCCACAGATCAGTGTACCGTAATGGTGAATGGCATGGCTAGCTAACACCCTGCGGATGGACACCAGGGGAACACCGGCTGAATGTCATAGAACCAGCGGATCTATATCTGCGACAGGCTACTACAAACTGAGGTACCCATCCACCAACCTCACTTCAGTTGTGGTTTCTAAGTCACAAATAAGCTCTGCAAACTGGGATAAACACTATCTCTGGGGGGATACCACAGTATGCGAAGTCCGATAACCCACATAAAGACAAGGCATTACGTGCCTTGCTAATTTGGACCTGGCAGCCATCTGGGCGCATCAATGAAGTCGTTTTTCCCCGCTGCCTGATAGCTAACGCTACAGGATCTTTGTGCAAGCAGAACACACATTCCTATCCCCTTGCAACACATGCAGCACAACTGAAACGCCCATAGTAGCGGCCAATAAGACACAGAGATGGCACTGATGGCCTAACTTCAACCCAGGCCGAGCACTTGTCAAGTCATCATCATAGCCAAGGAACCCAGTGCTGAGGATCGCTTCTTTATCAGAAGGGGGAACGACCTACTACCAAGACGCCAACAGACACCTCCACCTAATGGCGCTCGCCCTCCGTACAAGACAGGCTTCTCAACAAATGATATGTATTCGGGACAAGGAAGGGAGGTCGCTTACAGACAAAAAAGACATAAACAAACGATTTGAGGAATTCTATCGCGAACTATATGACAAGTCAAGCCCACTTGCCCCTGAGAAAACCACAGCGTTCCTCTCCTCACTCCATCTACATTCAATCAGCGGCTCAAAAAAGGCAGAATTAGAGAAACGAATATCGGCAGAAGAAATCGCCCACGCCATTGTCTCATTATCCGGAGGGAAGGCATCTGGCCTGGCTGGCCTACCGATAGATCGCTATACAATAATGAAGGACCGTATGGCCCCACTGCTCAAATCTGTTTTCACAGAGGCATCAGCTAAAGGACATCTACTGAACTCAATGTTGGCGGCCAATATAATTGTTTTCCACAAGCCGGGGCATGACCCCAAAGACTGTGGATCCTATCGGCCAATTTCGCTTATCAATGTGGATACCAACATTTTAGCAAAGTGTTTAGCATGCAGAATCGACAAGATACTCCCCCAATTTATACACAAAGACCAGACCGGCTTCATTGTAGGCCGCCACTCGGTGGATAATGTTAGGGGACTCCTGCATGTCATTGCAGGACAAGGTAGCCCAGACAAAATACTATTAACAATTAACGCCGAAAAAGCATTCGATAAAGTAAGATGGGACTTAATGTTCAGCGCACTTGCGACATATGGGTTCCCACCACTTCTAATAGGGCTTACTAACCCCCAAACATCCGTAACTACGAACTACGAATGAAAACACCTCTGATAAATGTAACCTATACTCGGACACCAGACAGGGGTGTCCCTTGTGCCTCCTCCTGTATGCATTCTCTATAGAGCCGCTGGCGGAGAAGCTCTGCAGTGACCCATTCTGGAACGCTGTGATCAGAGGAGCACCGCATATCCTTATACGCTGATGACATACTGGTCTATTTACAAAACCCCTCGGTATCACTACCACGCTTGTGTCACCTACTGCAAGAGTTCGGGCCCAGGATGGGATATAGGGTGAATTGGTCGAAGTCAGAGGTTCTCCCTATCAGACCTGACATACCATGGGACCCTGGAGGGGTTGCCCCTTTTCGTTTACAACAGCACCCCATCAAATACATAGGAATCCATATCGCCCCTTTCATCCAAGAACTTGAAAACTTAAACTACACACCCATACTGGCAAAGATAAACAAGGACATAATTTTATTTGATATAGGCTCAAAAGCCTGCTAAGAGCACTCCTATTTTTCTGTTGCCACTACCAGTGACTCAAATTGCTAATTCCGCAGAGACAACTTATTGGCCAAGGCGAATTATGCAGAATACTGGTACTTCCTTCAAGAGACCACATTTAAACCTAATATTGAGAAGGATTCTGTGAACCTTTAACTGCAGGATTAATAGAACTGCATGCTAAAATACAATGGGATGCTAGCACCAACTCATAAGTGTCTGGCACGATCAACTGCATGCCCTTTTATTCCACAATTGTTTGACCCACATTTTGACTTCAGCACACATCATTGTATACTGCCAGGCTTCCCTAGGAGGCATAGGGGCAGTCGCCCCGGGGGTACATTCCTCAGGACTTATTGACATATCACTACAGATAACTTTTATAAGGAATGCCTATTATTGTATCTAACATAAATGCAAAAATTGTATTCTGTTAACTGTTTGGCACCAAAAGATGTTTTCAATTCTCTTTACTTTTGATTTTACTATACATGTATATAACAGCTTGGAGAAGGACCTAGAGGTCGAAACACGTGTCGGCTGTTTTGAGTGCTAAAAATAAATAGCATTGAGTATAATTCATGCTCTGGATTGTGTAGACTTTTCAATGATTGGGACATTTTGACTACATAACTATCTAGGTGTAGTGCAAACTACAGGCACAACCAGTATGTCCACGTGCCTTTTGTGCTGAGGTGACGGGGAACGCCTCTAAGTGCTAACCTTACTGCTGACCTTTCATCATTGATTAACGGTCCTAGCGCGCTGACTTGCAGTTTACATCCCTACACAGACCACTATTTCTGGATTGCAGTGTGTGATTTGTTGTCCTCTCGCTCCAAAGGACAAAAAGAAAAGGAAACTTAGGCTGGACCATGGGTTAGGCAGGAGCTAATCCTTAGGACATTCTCTGCATCCTCCGTCATCTCCCTCAGGGAAGATGATGACAACCACCTCCACTTCAGGACAATTTGAAAATCCCTTCTCTTCAAGGAACCCTTTGACAGTAAAAGCAAGAGTCGCGTACTTCCGTCTGGACCTCCCCCAGGTCCTTTTTCGACCCCTTGCTGGTAGTCCTCTCCTTTTGGTCTGCGCCAGGTGCCGCCCTTAGCGACCCCGGGGTGGCAGAAACCAGGGA
The DNA here is from genome assembly GCF_040938575.1 of Ambystoma mexicanum. Taxonomy (NCBI): domain Eukaryota; kingdom Metazoa; phylum Chordata; class Amphibia; order Caudata; family Ambystomatidae; genus Ambystoma; species Ambystoma mexicanum. The sequence continues at coordinate 540,007,983 of NC_090922.1, forward strand.
GCACTGCACTGACACTTTCTCCTGCACTTGGCTATTACTGTATCATGGGGCGCCCATAGACATCTGTGTTCCTTTGGTGGCTCCTTGCTGCACCACTTTGGACAACCAGCTTGCTGCATGATTGCGATTGCTTTGCTTTGGAACCCTGCGTGTTTCCTACACATATTGCTATTATTTTGGGCCTGAGCATGTCCCCGTTCTTTTCCTTTGTCCTTCCCCGACACCTACCTGATCCGGATGTGTCATGGTGGTGAAAATCTTCAATACTGCCCTTAACTTTTATGCTTGAGGCAACACAAATTAACTGCATTCACAGAAGGCACCTTGCACCTCTACTATACATAAATAGCTCTTTCGTGGAGCAAAGAAAGAAGGCAGTGCTCCAGTGGAGCACAATATAATACGGATCCTTAGTGTGTGTAGTACATATACAATACAGATTCCTAGAGGATCACCTGCATAATACAGATCACTGGGGGCCACATACATCAATGTTAGAGTTCTAGCAAGGCACACACAAACACAGAGCTCCTGTGGAGCAAACTGACTACAAAGCTCTAGTGGAGCAGAAGCATAACACACATATTAGAGCACACACATAAGACAGAGCTGTGTAGAAGCACACACAATTCGGCACCGTTTACGAGCACTTACAGAAATCAGAGTTGTAGGGGAGCACACACAGAATGCATAGCTCTACCTAAACCCAAATAGAACAGAAAGGTCTAGAGGAGCACACACTAATATACAGCTCTACTGGACAACACACACAATACAGAACTCTAGTGCAACACAACAAATATCAAGGCTCTATAACAAAACAGCATGCACACCTTCAGGGGCTGAAGAACACTGAATGCAGAGTTGTAGAGGAGCCCCCACAGAATGCCTAGCTCTAGCTAACCCCCAATCGAATAGAAAGGTCTAGAGGAGCACACACTAATATACAGCTCTAGTGGACAACACAGAGAAAACTGAACTCTAGTGCAAGACAGCAGATATCAAGGCTCTATAAGAAAACAGCATACACACCCTCAGGGGGCTGAATAACACTGAATGCAGAGCTGTAGAGGACCGCACACAGAATGCCTAGTTCTACCTAAAACCCAAATAAAATAGAAAGGTCTAAAGGAGCACACACTAATATACAGCTCTAGTGGACAACACAGAGAATACAGAACTCTTGTGCAACACAACAGATATCAAGGCTCTATGAGAAAACAGCATACAGACCTTCAGGGGACTGAAGAACACTGAATGCAGAGCTGTAGAGGAGCACACACAGAATGCATAGCTGTACCTAAACCCAAATAGAATAGAAAGGTCTAGACAAGCACACACTTATGTGCAGCTTCAGTGGACAACACAGAGAATACAGCACTCTAGTGCAACACAACAGATATCAAGGCTCTATTTGAAAACAGCCTACACACCTTCAGGGGACTGAAGAACACTGAATGCAGAGCTGTAGAGGAGCACACACAGAATGCATAGCTGTACCTAAACCCAAATAGAATAGAAAGGTCTAGACAAGCACACACTTATATGCAGCTTCAGTGGACAACACAGAGAATACAGCACTCTAGTGCAACACAACAGATATCAAGGCTCTATATGAAAACAGCATACACACCTTCAGGGGACTGAAGAACACTGAATGCAGAGCTGTAGAGGAGCACACACAGAATGCATAGCTGTACCTAAACCCAAATAGAATAGAAAGGTCTAGACAAGCACACACTTATATGCAGCTCCAGTGGACAACACAGAGAATACAGCACTCTAGTGCAACACAACGGATATCAAGGCTCTATATGAAAACAGCATGCACACCTTCAGGGGGCTGAAGAACACTGAATGCAGAGCTGTAGAGGAGCACACAAAGAATGCATAGCTGTACCTAAACCCAAATAGAATAGAAAGGTCTAGACAAGCACACACTTATATGCAGCTCCAGTGGACAACACAGAGAATACAGCACTCTAGTGCAACACAACAGATATCAAGGCTCTATATGAAAACAGCATACACACCTTCAGGGGACTGAAGAACACTGAATGCAGAGCTGTAGAGGAGCACACACAGAATGCATAGCTGTACCTAAAACCCAAATAGAATAGAAAGGTCTAGACAAGCACACACTTATATGCAGCTTCAGTGGACAACACAGAGAATACAGCACTCTAGTGCAACACAACAGATATCAAGGCTCTATATGAAAACAGCATACACACCTTCAGGGGACTGAAGAACACTGAATGCAGAGCTGTAGAGGAGCACACACAGAATGCATAGCTGTACCTAAACCCAAATAGAATAGAAAGGTCTAGACAAGCACACACTTATATGCAGCTCCAGTGGACAACACAGAGAATACAGCACTCTAGTGCAACACAACGGATATCAAGGCTCTATATGAAAACAGCATGCACACCTTCAGGGGGCTGAAGAACACTGAATGCAGAGCTGTAGAGGAGCACACAAAGAATGCATAGCTGTACCTAAACCCAAATAGAATAGAAAGGTCTAGACAAGCACACACTTATATGCAGCTCCAGTGGACAACACAGAGAATACAGCACTCTAGTGCAACACAACAGATATCAAGGCTCTATATGAAAACAGCATACACACCTTCAGGGGACTGAAGAACACTGAATGCAGAGCTGTAGAGGAGCACACACAGAATGCATAGCTGTACCTAAAACCCAAATAAAATAGAAAGGTCTAAAGGCGCACACACTAATATACAGCTCTAGTGGACAACACAGAGAATACAGCACTCTAGTGCAACACAACAGATATCAAGGCTCTATATGAAAACAGCATACACACCTTCAGGGGACTGAAGAACACTGAATGCAGAGCTGTAGAGGAGCACACACAGAATGCATAGCTGTACCTAAACCCAAATAGAATAGAAAGGTCTAGACAAGCACACACTTATATGCAGCTCCAGTGGACAATACAGAGAATACAGCACTCTGGTGCAACACAACAGATATCAAGGCTCTATATGAAAACAGCATACACACCTTCAGGTGACTGAAGAACACTGAATGCAGAGCTGTAGAGGAGCACACACAGAATGCATAGCTGTACCTAAACCCAAATACTCTCTACCTAAACCCAAATAGAATAGAAAGGTCTAGACAAGCACACACTTATATGCAGCTCCAGTGGACAACACAGAGAATACAGCACTCTAGTGCAACACAACGGATATCAAGGCTCTATATGAAAACAGCATGCACACCTTCAGGGGGCTGAAGAACACTGAATGCAGAGCTGTAGAGGAGAACACACAGAACGTACAGCTCTGGGGATCGGTGCAAAGTAAATATGTGCCTCTAGTTGAGCACAAGCAGGATACAGTAGACTCCAAGTAGAGGACAAAGAGAATACACGATATGAAAGACTCTGGTGGAACAGACAGACCATGGAGCATGAGTGGAGTAAAAAAAAAACGCTTTAATTGAAAACACAGAGGGCCTCGTTATGACTTTGGTGGTGATTGAAATCAAATGACCACCAAACTCGTTTCCTGTTACTGCTCAGTACTGCAGTGGAGGATTTATTTCCGGGTATAACCTGGCGGTAGATCCTTCATTTCATTTCCAATGCCGGAACTCAGGGTTGCAGTCAAATTGGCGGTACATCCATCATACTTGCCAACCCTACAGATTTAGGCAGTAGGCTACTGCTTTTTAAGCAGCCCTACCACCTAGAGATTTGGGTGACAGATACTGCTTTTTACAGCGGCAGGTAATTTATGTGACTCTTAGGTAGGCTGCAGGACAAAGCATGCAACACATGGATTAGTCTGTCTGCACAGTGGGCTGGTAGGTGATTACTTTGATTAGGCTCAGACCAATCCACTGACCTGACAGCTAGTACGTGACTCTTCCAGTACAACCCTTGTACCCTTGTGAACCACCATTGAAGGCAAGTGGCACAGCATGACACCATTACAGAGCATCTGCCAATCAAACTAAGGGGGGCATCAGTCTTCATGTAAATCAGTGATCAATTTGCACTGCAGGAATACATATTGCCGAGGCTGCTGCTACAGAGCAGTGGCAAACGTTGCCTACCAGCTCTGTGTGATTACCTTCTGTGAAGTTGGGCATTTCAATTTGGTGCTAACCTAACATTCAGAATTATACAATTTTAACATTTGAACATCTTTCCATGTTGTACTGTTTGATGGGTTGGTATTTCAGAATGCTTCAATGATGCCAACAATGTGCGTTTTGTATTTTCCTGTGATGTCATTTTTTTGAACCTTAATTTTTTCGAAACTAGACAAATCCTACATCTTTTTCATCACAGAAGGTTGGCAAGTATGCATCCATTGCCGCCCAAACAATCGGCAGTCATGGAATGACAGTTCTAATGGAGCTCAGACAGTACAAAGCTCTAAATGCAGTGCGCGCAGAGCTCTGCAGAATACACACAATGCAGAGACCCGGGGGCACACGCAGGACTGCCATGGTGATGGCGCATGCGCAGAATACGCAGCTCCAAAGAAACACGCAATAGTTCACTTTAGAGGAACATGCGGAATATAGAACTCTGGGCGGTGTTGTACACAAAGAACGCAGGGGTGTAGTGGAGCAGTGAGGACACCCGGCGCACAGCTTTAATGATGCATACTGAAAACCAAGCTCTAATGGAGACCACGTAGAATACACGTGCCCAGTCACCAATCCCAAGAATCCGGGATTTCAACATCATATTAAGGAAAATACTGTTGGCAAAGGGAGTATGTGTGGCAGTCTTGATGGGCCATAAAAAAGTGAAAAAAAGGTTGTATAAAATGGAGAGAGGGGAGAGGAGTTGAAGAGAAGGCATTGCAACCCTACAGATTTAGGCAATAGCTAGTGCTTTTGAAGCAGCCCTACCGCCTACAGATTTCAGTGACAGATCCTACTGCTTTTTTACAGTGGCAAGTAATTTATGTGATTTTAAGGCAGGCTGCAGGACAAAGCATGCAACACATTAATTAGTCTGTCTGTACAGTGGGCTAGTAGGTGATTACTTTGATTGGGCTCAGACCAATCCACTGACCTGTCCGCTACATGACTCTCTCCTGCACTCTTGCCAGTACAACCCTTAGGTGAACCAGCAGTGAAAGCAAGCGGCAGAGTAACTCCATCGCACAGCATCTGCCGACAATTGGGTGTTAGCATTCAGAATTATACATTTTTAACATTTCAACATGTTTTGTATTTTCCTGTGATGTCATTGTTATGGGAATTATTATTTTTCAAACTTGAAAAATCCTACATCTTTTTTGGTCACAGAATGTTGGCAAGTATGAGAAGGGGAGGAGTGAATGGGGGCGAAACCCTCTATTTTAAAACAAAGGGCAAAATGAAGGGCAAATATAGCCCAATTGGAGTGTATGATACATAACTAAAATAAAGGCCCCACTCTAGTGCACATTGGGGTTTCTTGTTTATCACATCAGTGGACAGCAGTGTCCTTTGGGCTCCAACACATACTGTCTCATGTCAGTGCATAGTGCGCATGTCTCTCTGTGTGATGTCACTGCATACCAGATCCGTTATTATTTCAGAAAATACCAGGCTCTCTGCACCGGCAAGTACCAAACGCTGATATCCGCGCGTACCCGATTATTTTATATCAGTACATTTCTGGTTTACTTATAGCGAACTCTAAACACTAATTCCCACGCTATTAAATCTGCACATATCAGACTATGACACCCCTTTATTTATTTTATTTTCATTGTATTTTTGCATCCCGGAGGGTATCTAATATCCGTACACACCACACTCTATGAAAGCCCTTTTCACCAGGATCTCTGTTATCAGCACATATGATGCTCCCAGACACATAACATAGCAGGTGGGTTGATATTAGTACATACATACATACACACACACACGTCGCCTTTATTACACACCTGGCACCCAGTGACTACCAGGCAGTATTCTATCAGCACTCTCTAATATCAGCACACTACCTCTTTCCAGACGGTGGCTCCTGGGTTCACGCGCTAAAGATGGTTGAGCTCGGCTGGCTGTGTCCACAAGCTCTGATCATGTTTGCATTATACTTTCCAGTTATATCTGATTTTGGGGAAGTGCAACCCATTTGGACAATTGCAGAAATAACGAACGCTGTGGTCGGTATTTCCGACGGAATGTCTCTCACAGCTGCTTCTCACAATCCGAATGTGGGGCTGGGTCGAAGGGGATCTACGCAACCTGAAGCAAAGCTGATGGTGATGAGAACCGCGTGGCAGTCAGCATCGGCAGGACAGACAGCATGACTCATAAATCACAAGCCACGCCACTTTGTCAGCCTCAGCTGCAGTCTTGAAAGCAAATGAAGAAGGAAATCCTCACAAAATGCCATAAACAGCACACACTCTGGGGGACTATACATACATTCAAACCGTAGATATGGACTGGCCCTGCTCTTGATCTACCAAGTCTGTCCCCACGGCGTGGCATGATAGGGACTCAAGCGTTCTCAAGTCTTTCGGTGTGATAGAGAGAATGGAACCAGGATGAACTCACACAAAAACAGATGGGAAACTTTATTAGCTACTCAGTATCGTCAGACTAGGACACCTGCTGCCTGGAGCCCAATATAAGGGGCCATCTTTAATGCAACAAGCACACATTAGCTGCCAGGAGCGGGGAGCCGCCCTGCCCCATTACCACACTTGGCGCCCCTGGCTGGGTGGCCCATCCCTGATGGCAGTGTGCTGCCTTTGGAGCAAACATAAAGGTGTGCAAGTGGCCTCCAGGGTGAGGTCCCTCCTCCAGGCAGAATAATCTCCAATCTGATGAAGTCTTTCCATCTATAAACCAGAAATGATCCGGTAGAGTTAACGAAGGGAGCCCTAGCACAAGAACCGTGGACGTGGGGTAACACACAGAGTGTCAATGTGGCTTCCTTCTTCTTCACCAACTCCACAATACCAACAGGAGGGCATAGAAGGGTTCGATGTGATGACTGCGGAAAAAAAAATCGAATACGAAAATGTCTACATTTAGTTTTCCTTTTACCACAAGTAGATGCGGGGGGGGGGAGAGAACCGCCCGCAGGCACCCCCATACTCCCCTTACCTTATTTATGACCTTAACCCCCCCACATATACTTACAGGTAAATACAGAGTGAAAGGTCCACATTTTTGTATTCTGTATATTTGCATTCAGTATTTTGATATGATACGATGTGGCATGGCATTTATAACGCGCCTATATACAAGTGTTTCAAGGCGCGACGAGGTTAGGGAGGGGGAACAGAAGGAAGACAAAGACAACTGTCATGGGTTTATTACACGGCACACGCCAGCTAGGGAACTCGTTACCCTACAATGGATGTGGCGCACAATAAAGCGCTTACTGTCATGGGTTTATTACACGGCACACGCCAGCTAGGGAACTCGTTACCCTACAATGGATGTGGCGCACAATAAAGCGCTTTTTATATGGGTTTATTACACGGCACACGCCAGCTAGGGAACTCCTTACCCTACAATGGATGTGGCGCACAATAAAGCGCTTTGTATTTTTAATAAACTACAGATTCTTTTGAGTAGGCATCCAACCCGTCTCGCATCCAACCTCCACAAACACCCTGTGTCACAATGGACTAGGAACCAGGCCGGTGTGTATCAATAAGATATTTATTCATTTATTATTTAATGAAAAGGAAAATAATCAAAATACAGCAGCCACCAATGTTGTGGCAACACAAAATGCAATGATCTCTACAGAACAACCAGGTTAGGATATCCTATTACAGTTCCCTCAGGTCTTAAATGGCAACAGAAAAATCATTTTCTACAAAGTGATAGCACCAACGGTTTACCACGCCCCCTGCAACACTCACCCCCAAACATCAATTAAACTTGATTCCTTTGAATGGAAGGCAGTGGCAAGGAGTATGAATAGAGAGAGAAAATACGATTTGGGACAAGGCCCACCACCACCAGATGGGAAGCCAGCAAAGAAAGTGAAAACCCGTTTTTGGAGCAAAATGGAAACATAGGATTTTGGTTATTTCACACAACTGCTAGGGGACAGAAGAGAGAGAAATCCGTATGGCTTACACTTAGAAGAGAGGCAAAGTTTAGAGGATACTAATCAGCACACCAGATCATACATAGAAATTAAGTGGGAAAATCGGTTTTGGGAAGAAGCAAATACAAAGGCTCACTCAAAGCCTACAAATGGGCTATTTTCGAAGTCAAGAAAAGTTCTCTTAACCCGAGGATCTCGATGGCCCAATCAGAGTCGAGAGAACTATTCAAAATTCTGAAAGAGCAGGAAAACATAGGCTCACCTGTCGTGGTTCCAGTTAATAAGGATGATGCTTGGTGCCTATGTATTCAGGATGCCATGACAAATAAATTGAAAGCTATTAGGGCAGACTTGAATCGCAGGAAAAAAGAGCAGTCGTGCACTTCCGTCACGAAGGGCACCGGTCCGTTCTTTAGAAATTCCTCCATTTTTCAATTTAATTTCTCCCCCATCTTGGAGGAGGAGCTTTCTGACATAGTGAAACGTCTTAAAGTCACTTCTTGTAAGGGTGATCCCTGCTCTGCATTGATTGTGAAGACCTGTCCTTCGGCCCTCTTGACTGCCATCTGCAAATTCGTAAACGCCTCGCTCTCAGAAGGTTTCATGCCTAATAATCTCAAACAAGCTTGGGTTACTCCTATTATTAAAAAAAACATTCTTTGCCCGAAAGATCCTCTCAGTTACAGGCCAATCACTAACACACCGTTTCTTTAAAAATGTTTTAGACAGAGTGGCATACGAGCAGCTTGCACTACACCTCAATAATTATCCCGTGCTCAACCCGCGTCAGTCCGGTTTCAGAGTCGGCTTCGGTACTGAAACCGCTCTATTAGAACTAAAATCGAAGCTTATGGAGCGCACAGACAGGGGCGTTGCTTCTATGCTAATGCCTCTCAATTTATCTGCTGCCTTCGACCTGATCGACCATTCTATTTTGGTCGACAGGTTGGTGGCAATGGAAGTTAAGGTAAGTTAAAGTCTGAATTGTGTAATTAGAAAAATATACAAAAGAATTACAATGCAACCTCACCAATAGGCAGAGAGACCTGACAGAGACTTGACAGACACCCTACATGTAGCCGATCCAATTTTGGGGGAAAGGCCCCAAATTTAGCTAAATCATCTTGTATGTTGGAAATGTATAGGTTAAAAGGGCAGGGAGCCAAAACACCCCCCTTTCTGAGACCCGTATATGTTTTTATTTCATTTGTAACAGTGCCCATCGATACAAATCTAATTTTCAAGGAGGTGACCGTGTGGAATAAGATTAACATTTTTAAGATTCCCAGTGGAATATTCCATGACACTCGTTTTTTGCCATAGGAGGTTGCCGTCGACAAAGTCGAAAGCGGCAGCCATATCTAAACAGCCTGAGAAGAGTGATCTACCCTGTGTTCCCATAACCTGATTTTGGCAAAGGTGGTATACAATGCCACCATTAACTGAAGTACCCATACATTTCCTGAAGCCTGTTTGTAGGATACTGAGACATTTGGTGGAATTCGGCCAGGAAGTTAAGTCATTCAGTACAAATGTTGCCAACACTTTACTACTTACATCTATTAATGATATGGGTCCGCAGTTTAATGGTGAGGTCCTTATAGTCTTTTTATGTATAGGCACTATAATTGCCTTATGCCAAGAGTTGGGGAAATGCCAGAAATGTTTACCTGTTCAAAATGCACAGACAGGATATTGGACCACAGTTCTACATCTTCTTTCAGGGATGCATTTGAGAGATCATCAGGTCCACAGGCCCATGAGTTGTTCAGACTCTGTAAATGCAGTTGTATATCCTCTCTATCAAAGTTTGGCTGCCAGGGGAGCGTAGTGAGATATGATACCCACGCGTGTATCTGGTATGGTTTCTTGCATATAAGTATGACTATCTGTACAATTAGCGTGTTTTAAGTTTGGGGCCATCATTCAAGCGCTACAGACCTCCCGAGCCGTTCTTTAACACACACAGGAATGCCCGTTGTCCAACTCCTACGCTTAACTGAGTTTTATACATTTTGAGTCAGTTCTTATAATTTTGTCTTAGGCATCTCTTAATGGTCACGCTCTTGACCTTAGCTAGACCATGTTCCCGGGACACATTTTCAAAGAAGTTCTTAAATCTCTTTTCTTGTTTTTAACTGTCATGGCTCTGTTGGCCAGATGATCCTGTGAATATCGGTCGTAGTATGCTTCCCAGCGGGGCTCCCTCTTGCTCCCAACTGCTACAACTGCAATCTCCTGAATGCACTCTGCTGCTGTGCTCTGTGCCTGGTGAACATGTTTGTGCCAATCTGTGTCACTGGCAAAAGGATCCTTGCAGCAACACCAACCTCCTTGCTGCTACAACTACTCTCTCCTGAATGCACTCCACTGTGGCGCTCCACACCCGGGGAGGATGTGTGTATCAATCTGTGTCATTGCCAAAAGGGTCCCCGCAGCAACAGGGACATCCTTGCTGCTACAACTGCACTCTCCTGAATGCACTTGCGTGCCCGGTGCACGTGTTTGTGTCAATCTGTGTCACTGCCAAAAAGGTCCCTGCGGCAACACGGACATCCTTGCTGCGTCAACTGCATTCTCCTGAATGCACTCTGCTGTGGCACTCGGCACCTGGTGAGCATGTTTGTGTCAATCTGTGTCCCTACCAAAAGAGTCCCTGAGGCAACATGGACCTCCTTGCTGCTACAGCTACACTCACCTGAATGCACGCCACTGTCTGCTGAAATGCTTCTAGTGTGATATCACCACATGCTACATGGTGTTTTCCCCAAGTACTCTATCCTTTATGCAATAACTCTTTGACTTAACGTTCAAAAAGTGCATCTTGCCGCCATGTTTGCGGAAATACCTACTTCAAAAAGTTAACTCGTATCTGCGTGAAAATGTCACTAGGTTCTGTGATGAAGCCCATGATGTTATCACTGCTTCCGTATGGGGAGCCCCTTCCCATGAGTACAGGCAGGTGAGGCTGCTACCCGATTGTCCACCTGGGGGTGGTACTCAGCAGGTGGATTTCGCGGTATTCCTATAACACCCCTACCTCTCCTTCCCCCTTCCCTTTTTTTCCTACCCTCCTACCCCATGTCCTTTTGTGGTAAGCCAGACGTAGAAGGTACTCCTCATCGGCACACCCGCTCCCTCCTTTCCTGCCACTCTCTGGCTGGCCTCTCTTGGCCCTCTTCCTGCTCCCACCTGCAAGGCTAAAAACCTTGGGGTCATCTTCAACTCCACACTCTCCTTTTCTCCTCACATCTCTGACGTCTCTAAGAAGTCACACTACGAGCTGCACCTCCTCAGAGGTATTCTTCCTTTCCTCTCCTTCTCCAGAAGGTCACTGTCTCCAGAGCTCTGGTTCTCTCTAGGCTGGACTATTGCAACAGCCTTTTCTAAATCTGCATGCTTCTACTCTCCGCACTCTGCAACTCATCCAGAACAGGACTGCAAGACTTGTCCTTGGCCTCAAGCCCAGGGATCGTATCTCTCCGGGACTGAAATTTCTGCACTGGCTCCCAGTGGCTGCTAGGATTACGTTCTAAACCCTCTGCATTGTTCACAAAGCCGCCTGGGCCCTCAATACCTTCAACTCTCTCTTCCTAAACATCTTCCTTCTCGAGTTCTTTGCTCATCCGCCTCCAACTCCCTCAGGGTCAGTCACTTCTCCAAGAAACGAGTTGGTGGTAGATCTCTCTCTTTGGCTGGGGCCTCCCTCTGGAACAGCCTCCCGCCTCCCTGAAACTTGAGGAGAACCATCTCCGGTTCCGGAAGCACCTTAAAACCTTCCTCTTTGCTTCTGCTTTCTCTCCCCGTCTCCCATACTGAATTCCTGTCTGAAACTGAAACTGCGCTGGTTACCTGGCCACCCTTCTGATCTCGGGCCCAGGCCCCGCCAGTTGCACACCTGCACTACCTCCCTGGCGACCCCCGCACCTGGGGATTGTTTTCTGTATCCCTACAGTACCCTACCAGCACTTATGTCTGCACTTACCTTGCACTTGCTACCAGCTGGCCGTATTTTTTATTTATCTTATTTATTCTATTATCCCATGTACTGCATTTTCCCCTCCTCCCTCCCCCACGTACTTTCCCCTTCCCCTTCCCATGCACTTGCGCAATCTGAATGACACCTGGCCTAGTAATATCGTTGTCTGTCTTCCCTCTGTTCCCCCACCCTTGCCTCGTCGCGCCTTGAAACACTTGTGTATAGGTGCATTATAAATGCCATATCATATCATATCATACCTCCCAGAATCACTTTGCCCATTCTACTTAATCTCGGCAGCTGATTGGAAAGAACCAAGTTAAAAGCTAAGAAGGACTTAACAAAGTGTCAAGCCCACCCTGGAGGAACCGCGACACAGAGTACATTCAGGGAAGGAGAGAGGTAGACTGGGGCGCCAAGAAAGAACTAAGTCGCTTTAAAGCTAATCCGGTGTGCAGGGACAGCACGGTAAGCAGCAAGGAAGACGATCCTGGTAACCCCGAAGGCCAGTACCCATGGAGGAACAGTCCCATGCTGACAAGAAAGAAGCAGGCATGGCAGAGCCGCCAGCACCCAGAGATGAGAAAAGAAAGCAGGGGAAGCACCACCGCAGACGACAGGTGTGCAAGGCGACCTGAGACCATCAGGGACCACGAAATAAGGCATGCTGATTGACGGGGAGGTGCTGGGGCACCTGTACAGTGGCAGAGAAGAATTGGGAGGGCAAGTAAGCAAAATAAGCCAACTGATTGATTCTGGGACCCTGATGGAAGTCAAAAGACATTTAGGAAACTAAAACGAGATAATAACATTTGGCAGAACGGTGAAGCAAGTTTAGCAGGGTACTGGCGACAAGTCTGGGACCCACACCCATATAAAACAAAGCCTGTGTGTGAAGCCAGGAAATCACCAAGAGAACTTTGAGAGTGATATCCATGAAGGCAGTACTTGCCACGGGAGTAAACCAAGTCTGTATGTGACACCACAGCTTGGAAGTACATCCAACCTACTGTTCTTTATCACAGTACCTGGTAGGAGGAAACCAGGTCTGCCAACCAGGGTCAGGGACCCACCACAGCTTGGAAGTGCATCCAAACTACTCATCTTCGTTGCAGTGTCTGGTAGGAAGAAAACAGCTTTGCAAACCAGGGTCAGAGACCCACCACAGTTTGGAAACGTATCCAAACTCATCTTCTTTGCAACTGTGCCTGCTGAGGAACCTGGTCTGCCAGTCAGAGACCCAGAGACAGAGAAGACGCCTGAGAAGGGCTAACAAGGGAATGGAGATGTCCAGTGAACTGTATTTGAAGCCTGAGGAAGGCTGGGGCAGGGAGACATCCCCCCAGAAATTGATGAACTGTGCAAGAAGACTAAATTAGGCCAGGGAAGGGAGATAATCCCCAACAATTGAGAAACTGAAGATTCCAGAACTGTCTGTTTGTCCAAGGGAAAGGAGTCACTCCCTTGGGTTAGAAAGACCTTCTTTTCATTTAGTTTAAACTTACAGTGTGAGGGACAGAGTTAGGATTCTGACATTGGACATTGGAACTTTTTCTTTTGGACATTCTGACATTGACACTAGTTATTTTGGTTAAGGCAGGAAACCCCCTCTTAAAGTTAGGGCAAGATAGGGTTTTCTTTTCATTTTCTCACTTGAATAAAAGTTTCTGCTAATCACTATGACCCCTCTGTGCCGGAGTTTTACTTCTGCACCCTTACAGTTCCCATCTCTTTTGCTTTATCCCTCAATCACCTTGAGTGTTGTGAGCTTCCAACTGTGGTCTCTTGTAGAGGACACACCTGCCAGTGCCTGTTACTGGGCGCATAGTGGACAAAAAGCTATATGGGCCTGAGGAGTTGAGGACTCCTTCTCCCGTGGGGCTGAAATAAGCTGGGAAGATGGGGGAGTCGAGCAAAGGTGGTTGCAAATGCAATAGCCAGATACAGGTTTGATTTGGGGCAGGAGTGTTTGGTGTGAGTATAGCATGCTATATCACTTACAGAGAATATGTAGTGTGAGATTGGAATCATGGAAGGAACTGATATGATATGATAGGTTATTTATAACACACTTAATACTCAGAGGTTTCTAAGCGCGGACCCGGGTATCGAACCTGTGTTGCTCTCTGTTGTCTTGCTTCCAAGGCAAGCACGTTGCCACTGAGCTATCCTCCCGAAACACAGACAACAGATTCAATATGTAACAGAGATACTTTTATTAACTTGGGATGGTGTAACGCCTACCTTGCCCTATGCTAAGGTGGGCGTCCCTACCTAAGAACCTAAGGATAGTCTGTGTCAGTAAGTACAACTTAGAAGTCTGACTGTGTCCCAAACATATGCTTGCACTCACATCTAAAACACCACAATGTAGGGATGTCAACCGTAAACTAAACAGTGTTTCAAAAGTAAAGTTCTGGGCTATTTCCAGCTCGAGGCTTCTTCTTCAGCTCCCCTTCCCCAAGTACAAATAAATTCACCACAGTTTTCAAGTTATCGTCTCTTGATCTCAAAGTAATACAGTTCCACACCTTTCTTGGGGTTCCCTTCCCCAAGGTCAATACAGTCTCATCACAACAAGTCTTGAGGTTCCCTTCCCCAAGTTATCACAGGAAGTTCTTACAATCCTTCATAGCTCAGGGTTCCCTTCCCCAAGTTTTAAATGCACCAGTAGTAGTTTTCCTTCTTGACCCTTGGCACAGTTATCTTGAACTTCCAGCACATAGGGGCTCTCTGGTCTGGGCGCAGTTGTCAGACCACATGGTCCACCCATCACAGGTTGTGCAACCAGGAACTCTTAGTCCCCCTGCTCGCACATAGGCTCCTCAGTAGCTTGCCTCCGTGTTTCAATCTCCTTAATTTGTCTTCCTTGTTCTGGCAACATTAAATGTCTTATTGTATTTCAGGCTCTTATTCACACGTCACTTCTAGTGCCTCTTTTTCCTCTTTATGCTTATCTTTGCTCAAATATATAAGTTATTGTCTTTTAATCATGGTTTTAAGGTTTATTCAGTTTGCTGTTCAACAAACAAAACAAATGGCTTCTCAAATTTGGCTTCAAAACAAATAGTTTCTCAGACTTGATTTAATCTCTGAAGTCAGAGTTCTTAATTCGACTTGGTTTACTACTTTCCTTAAGTTCGTTATTCAATATTAGTAGAGTTGCCACTTTCTTTCAGTTCATTATTCAATAATAGTAGGTTTGCCATTTTTTTCAGTTCGTTATTTAATAGTGGTAGAGTTACTGCTTTGTTTCATTCAGGTAACATCACAGATCCATCTGTAACTGAAGCATTTATTCCTTTGACACTGTTTTACACTTTTGCAGCCCGCCCGGAGTGCCCCGGTCTCTGGGTACTTTCCCCAGTACTCCCGGGTTGTCAGTGGCCTCCTCCGGTGGCTCTCGCTGCTTTTCTCCTTCGTTCTCGGTACTGCTCCTGGTTCAGCGAGCCCTGCTCGCCTGTTGACTGGAGCTCGGCTGGCACTGGCAGTTTCTTCGCCTCTGGCCTCGCCGCAGCTCCTGCTTCACACTGGAGGCTACCCGTGGCTTGGGGATGCTGGCCAGCGTCTCGTATCTGCCTTGGGTCCCACCAAAGCTGCCTCAAGACTCGCGAGGATTCCTGCTGGTCTCTGCCCAAGTCCCCCAGGTCTCTCTCTCTGTCCATCTCATGGTCTTTCAATTTATATACCTGCGGTCCTTCAGTAGGCTGCAGGTGTATCCCGTTATTCCATTCTGCCTGACTCTGATTAAGAGGACTTGCCTGACTGTCATTCCTTGCAGGCATCTTCTTCATCCTAGTACCAAAGTGGTGAAAGAGGATGGTGTTCATTCCTCTCAGTTGCTTCTTCCTCGTCTCAGTACTAGATTGGTGAGAGTGTATGGTATTCATTACTCTCAGTTGTCTCTTCCTCATCTCAGTACTGTCAGGTGTCCCAAGAGGCGGAAGAAGGGGAGTTGACCTATAATAACCCATTAAGGTCGAGGGAGGGTTAGGTTGATTGTCATTAGGACAAGGGGGATACCATGTCTCGCCTAAAGGCACCGCACTCCCAATCCCCAAGGACCCTCCACCCAGGTGATCCTCACTTGCTTGTCCACCCCGAGGGTCAGGATCCAAAAGCGATGGCATTTCCCTGGCCACCTGCATAGAGGATCCAAGGGGAGTAGGAATGAGAATACACTCAGGTTTCTCGCAGTAGGTTTAGTACTGCACATGTGGACAATAAGGCATGTGTTAGGAAAGTCAATCAGAAAAAAGGAAATTGATTTAATCCCAGACCTTCACTGACAGGCAACCCACACAGGGCTTGACAGGCAATCCACACAGGGCTTCAAGGCCTTTTTCTCTTTATAATGGGATGGGGCCTCAACATTCTGAATAGAGACATCCCTCTATCTTCCTGATTGATGGGTGACCCTGCAGGCTGGAGACCTATTCCCATGGCATCTAGTTTTTTTCTCAGGAGGCTGAAAGTAACTCCTTGAGGAATCTCATCCAGGAAGGAGACAACGGGCTGTGTTGCCGGCATTCCCCTTCCACCTGCCTGGATCCATAATCACCATTGTGAATGAGGTGGAGTTGGGCAGATTGTCTGATAATGTGATCAGTATAACTCCTACGGCATCATTTTCGTATTATGGTGCATTCTCACTGGAAACGAGGGCAGGAGATACCCCCACTGTGTCCCATTATAAATGCATTGCATGCTGGATTGCCAGTACTCTTTGAGCGTCTAGACACTACATTACAATAGAAATATCAGCAGCAAATTCCACTAGGGCACATTTGCACTAGTTCACACCCCTTGGCACAACACATAACTCTCTACATTTACATTTTCCTTTACAAAAGGCTCGAAATTTGAGCACATTTTCACTGCTTTGCTGGTGTTTGCTCAACATGCCTCAATGGTCCAACCAAAATAGTTCAGACTAAATAAGTTGTCTGAATGATTGAGAGCTGTATGTCTTGGTTATAAAATGCTATGTGTAAAATAGCACTGCCCAATAGTCACACCATTTTTTAGTGGGGCAAAGGCTTGACGTTTGAGCTAATTTGCATACCAACAATCAATGCATTGCCCATATGGCTCTGAAATGGAGGGGGACTTCCAGCGATGGCCACTGGGTGTCACTGTGCTGTGTGTGCTTTGGCTGAAGTGGCCTATTCTGCTTTCAATTTCAGGTGGAAGGTTTTCGTTTCATTTCAATAACTTTAAAGGGATACTCTAGTAAAAAATTTTATTTCAAAAATAGATAGGCCACATTAAAAAAAAAATACTAGCATCCTCCGTTTTAAAACTTCCTATGTAAAATTTTGAGCTATTCAAGCTCAAAATTCGAAAAAGCAAGCACAGGGGGGCCGCCATTTTGTGAAATGGAGGCCCTCCTGTGCTGGCTTTTGCTTTTGCGGCACTAATGAAGGAAAAGCCAGCCAGCTGTAGTAAACAGTCTACCGCTGGGTGGCTTTCCCTTCATTAGTGCCGGGACTCGGAGGACGCGGACCGGAGACCAGAGCAGGAAAGCTGCAGCTGAATCTCGGTAAGTGCTATTTATTTTTTTTACAAAAAATAAGCACTAGCTGCGGTTTTTTTTCTAAGTTTTCCGGGCTGGAGGACCCGGAAAACTTAGAAATAAAACCGCAGCTTTAAAAACGTTGTATTTATGTTTGCGGTCGCTTTTGAAGCGACCGCAAACAAAAATACAACGTTATTGTGTTGGAAAACGCTGCGGTTTTTCTTTCCAAGTTTCTCAGGCTCCTCCGGCTCGGAGGAGCCCGAGAAACTTGGAAAGAAAAACCGCAGCGTTTTCCAACACAACCGCGTGTGTTTCTGCCTGCTGTGGCTTTCACTTTGGGTCTCCGGTGCTCCCATGGGAGCACCGGAGACCCAAAGTGATAGCCACAGCAGGCAGAAACACACGCGGTTGTGTTTTAATGCTGCGTAGTGTTGCTACCTGCAGCTGATTTCCCATTTGGGGCTCTCGGGCTCCCAGTGGGGTGCGGTTTTATAACCGCAGCGTTTTCCAACACAATAACGTTGTATTTATGTCTGCGGTCGCTTCAAAAGCGACCGCAAACATAAATACAACGTTTTTAAAGCTGCGGTTTTATTTCTAAGTTTTCCGGGCTCCTCCAGCCCGGAAAACTTAGAAAAAAAAACGCAGCTAGTGCTTATTTTTTGTAAAAAAAATAAATAGCACTTACCGAGATTCAGCTGCAGCTTTCCTGCTCTGGTCTCCGGTCCGCGTCCTCCGAGTCCCGGCACTAATGAAGGGAAAGCCACCCAGCGGTAGACTTTGTTTACTACAGCTGGCTGGCTTTTCCTTCATTAGTGCCGCAAAAGCAAAAGCCAGCACAGGAGGGCCTCCATTTCACAAAATGGCGGCCCCCCTGTGCTTGCTTTTTCGAATTTTGAGCTTGAATAGCTCAAAATTTTACATAGGAAGTTTTAAAACGGAGGATGCTAGTATTTTTTTTTTAATGTGGCCTATCTATTTTTGAAATAACATTTTTTACTAGAGTATCCCTTTAAACTCAGCCTAACTTTGTTGGTGTTTGCTCTACATTAACACTAAAACTGAAATAAGAATAAAATCCCCTTTTCTTAGAAAATAGTTTTCTCATCATTTACTGAGTATTGCCCTTACAAAGAATAAGTTAAACAAAAAATATTCTCACACGTTTTTCGAAACGATAATCATTAAGTATAAAAAAAATGTTCGCTGCACACAGCTGTTTATAGAAGGCTTTACTTTTTTCATGGATTTTATGAAAGAATGCCTTTCTTAACGCATACAATCAACATACATTGGGATTGGGAACATCAGTGCGTAGGGCCGCTCGCCTCGGGACTCGAGTGTGGACAGAAGGGGGCCACCTCTCTCCTGGAAGCGCATTGAAACACATTGTGTATAGGCGCTATATCAATTGACTATCATGTCATGTCATGTCAAACGATAGTAAACCATGAGAAGAAAAGAGCAATTCTTTTCTTCTGTGCACGCATTCATAATTTCTATAGACTAGGAGGACATGTTCCTCAAACCTGGAAATATTCCATTAAACACCAGGTGTCTTTATAAAAATCTATTTTTTGTGTGGCAAGGCAGAAGCTAGATGGTCAGAAGCCATCATATATAGGGCGCTAAACCCCTGTGTCTTCTGACAAGTCATCTCAAACAAGGCTGTACTGCTGTTAGCGGCCATTTGAATCATTTGCCTTAGATTTAGATCTAAGTGAACCCGCTGATGCTTGCACTTAAGGATTCCGCATAAAAGAAAACACTATCCATCCGGTCTTTACCCAATCCTTAACTTTCTAATATGTGTATGGATGCTCCTGGTTGCCCTTCACATGGTCTCCAACCTGTGGCTCTCCAGATGTGTCGGACTGTGACTCCCAGGATCCGGTACATTGACTATGTTGCCTAGGGCTGATGGGAATTGTAGTCAAAAACATCTAGATAGGCTACGTCTGCATGCGGCTAGTGTAGTGTAACAGGCAGCCAAGTCAGGGATCTATGGAGAGCCCTGTTGGGCCTTAGCAGCACTGCCAGCTATCTTCCTGGCCTGCGCCTGCTAGTGTGCTGATCAGTGAAGAGATCAGTGGAGAAGAAGCACACTGAGGCATCACTTGACTGGGGGCGCCTCTCCCACTTGCTCCATCATATCCTACATTGCTCCCCGCCTCTTGATGGCCTGCATTGAAAGATTATCCACAGTAAGAAGACAGCTTTGAGTGAGATCTTGCCAAAGAGGTAGAAATGACCAGGGCTCAGCGAGTGGACAGAGTCCACTGACTTTTTATCGGAGTTCCCGCACTTTTTTCAAGAGCCTCCACACTTTTTTCAGAAGGCACCTTGATATGTTAATTTCTGATGACGCCACTAACAGAATAATTCCGGGGATCTTGGGAATTAATACACTGGTACAAACAGGTGAAGATTTGAAATGCTGAACCGTTCCCATCCGGGGGAACGATTAGGCCAGAGGAATGCAGCAAGCCAAGGGCATCAGGATCCACTCTGCGGGCCCTGATGCGGGGATGGACACACGCTGTGCAAGTCGTGTTGCATGTTAGCAAGCACGTACGATACAGTGTCAGCCGATAGTGTTTTCAGAACCTCGAAGAAAAAAAGAATGTCTTCCCTTCTGACTCCCCACACGAGAAGTGCAGCAGAGCTGTGGGCTTATTTCTAGACACACTTTGTCTAAGCTTCCTCATCGAAAGGCGTCATCTCGGCAATCAGGGTTTTATTTCTGTTCCATGAGCATAAGAACCGAAAGCTGCACCTGGCGGCAGATCAGACGGCAGAACTGCTTCCTGGAGACCCTTCCAATCACAATCGACGAGTTCCGGCCCGAGGAGCACTGTGTCATTAATTGTGAGTGTCAAACCTTGGTGCAGTCTCGCTCATTATGTGCATACTTAACTGACAAGAGCAAAGTCTCATTCTTTGGGTATGAGTTTCACTTTCTGCTACACAGTCTCACGCATGAGATGCGATTCTCCCAGCTGGGAGCCCATGCTCACTCACTAGCTGTGAGGCTCACTCTTTGTAGCAGGATTGCACTCATTGCTGAGAATTTCGCTCTGGGCCTGTCTGTTTAAGAATATTTGCGGCCTAGTTAAAAAGAAATGCTTCTTTCTGCTTTCTACAATGAACAGGGGGTGACATTTAATGCTTCTAGGGGCAATCTAGCAAGTCATTTAATGACTCCCCAAGCAGCCAAATACTCTTGGCGGCCCTGAAGGGGCCCTACACTCTTTACTTGGGGCACTGGTTCCCTTATGGAGCGCAACTCTTTCCCATTGATGTAGATTCTAACTCATTCTGCGGGTCTCAATCCTGAAAGCACAGTCTCTGAGAAAATGTTCTTACATCGTGGACATCATCTTGGCTTAACTTGCCCAACATGTTTCTTCCTCTCACTCTCTAATCAACCTTCAACAACATCCCCACAGCACCCTGATTCCATTATATCCATTGGCAGTAATAGAATGATTACCATTTTTAAGGTACCACCAAATTACAATAGTGGCTTTAAAGTAGAGGATTTACCTCCAGCTCGATGTTGGAGGTAAATTCTCCATTTTAATGCCAACAATTGGCAGATTTACAACGGCGGAATTATTGTTTGTTGTAAATCTGCCAACCCCCCCCCATGGAGTCCTATGAACTCCAAAAACGTGTGCTAACACTGCCATGGCACCCTCAGAATCCTGTGGGAAATCCACGGGACCACGGGCAGTAACGGTACCCGACTTTAGCATTCATTTGGTGGATTTACCAGAGAATCACTGCCAAACCTGTAATGAGGCAGTATGTTTCAAATGCATTTTGAGGCAAATTCATAGGGCCTCATTATGGGTTTGTAGGTCTCTGATACAACTCGTAGTAATAGAATTACCTCTATGTTTTCAGTCCTCCTGATTATGAGCTGCAAACTATTATGGTAGCAATACCTCCAGCATATACACAAAGGTATTACCATCAAAAATTGAAGGAATTCAATCCATTTCCCAATGAAGTCCTATGTAATTACAGAATGAGGTCTAACTACAACTCATAATCAGGTGGAAATTACCTCCAGTGGTGGTAACTGTAATTCTGCTTAACGGAATAAGCACTGCTAGTACCCCCAAAGCTTTATTGAGTCCCATAGTGTGCACTATGTAAGACTCCTAAATAAAACAACACATCAAAAACCCCTCTTGTGAAGAAGATCAATGAGTCTTCTTTTCGGAAAATCAGGATCAAGTTGACATCACCTGGGTTAAGCGTAACTTCCCATGGCCATAAAAGTTGCCACTTTTTGACAGCGAGAATAAGCGCTTTTATTTGCATTAAAACCATGATACACGTACAACACTTTGATCAACGATAATAGCAATAATGACCGGCACCAGAGCTTATTTGGCAGGTGAGCATTTATTTAAGCATAGATGTACGGAGCGCCGCGCCCAACATCTTCCCCTTTCATTAACTCCCAGGCGTCTCACCATTCCTTCATTCAAGGACCCTCCTTACATCACGAGGAACTTGGCAACCACTAGGTTCCATATCATAACAACGAGGCAATATCACAGAAACGATTAAGCATCACGTTTGAGGCAAAAAACAAGGGATAGACACCAGAGTTGGCCCGAGGCATGGGCAGTCTGTGCAGTGGCCTAGGGCCCCGCTGTCAGAAGCTGTCAGAGAGGGCCCTGCAGGTACCAGTGCCTGCCACAACTATACCAAGAATATTGTTTTATCGAGGGTTGTGCGACTTCCATGTACAAAGCCTGCCTGAGGCCACAGTGTCGCCTCCCCATCTCCTGTGGCTCTCTAGAGACCAACACCCACTCCCAGTGGCCCATCAGACGCTTCAGGCCCCTTAATGCTTACTTATCACGTTCTTCAAGCAGAACATTTGAAGTGGGGGGGATTTACAAGTGATGGCCCATTTAAGAAAGCATTGTTTTGGAGGAGATGTTTGTAAGATTTCTGTGTTACGAAACATAGGCATTTTCATTCTGAATACAAACACAAAGCACCAGTTAGTGGTCTAAATCTACGCTCTCCACCAGGTCAATTACAATATATCACACAAAACAGTTTTAAATTAGCTACATTATTTTCAGATGTTCATACTTAATGATGCACCAAAAATCGTTTATTTTTGGTAGAATGTGATGTTTTCATCACATCATATATGAAGCCTGCATTTGTCAAACACTTAAACACAAACAGATAACCTTTTCACACTTTACATTTTGTAATACATTTTGAAAATAAAAAGTCAAATTCTTTGCCTTTTGCTGAATTGAATTATGGTAGTTGTAGTCTCCCAGTCAAGATGGGGGTATAATGTCACAATTGTACACTTTTTGCTTACCATATTTCTGTCAGGATTTATATTTGAGTGGGTATCTTACTATAGTATGTGTACTTTTCAAGTCATCTTCATAAAGCAGAGTATTGTTGAAAGCCAGACATGGGATTGAGGAGGGGGAAGGATGAGGGGGTAAGTGAGTCCTACATATTTCCCCAGGATGTGGCAAGAGAGATTGCAATCCTGGAGACTGGTGAGTTATTTTTCCCTGATTATGGCCATGTGGTGGTATTCATGGCACAAGTAAAGGATACATGTGGGTGAACAATGTAACATTTTTCAGAGGTCAGACGCAACCCCTTTGGGTGTTTTTGAGGTCAGCAAGCTTGCTCAAGCATTTGACTACCAGGATTTCACCCAGGTTGTCATGTTTCCAGTTCAGACACATATAATTATCATCAAAGCACATGCTCATGTTGGGATTTTGTTTTACAGGGAACATGTCACTACATAATCATATTGCTGGGTTTAAAAGGTGAGCACCTTTTATACTTCCCAGCGTATTTATTTTATACTTCCCAGCGTATTTATTGGAAAATGTCCTCTCTCACATTATTTTTCTGTTGTTGATTACCTTTTTTCTTTTTTTCTCTCTCAGCGTAATGTACATTATGAAATTTCTGCTATGTTTTTACTAGGATTATCATTTTAGAAGTCCCCGGTTTCCTTTTCTCTCTCTTACACTTTTAATACCAGACAACTGTGCTTTGGATATGGTGTAAAATGTGATATTGACGTATGAAATCTAGAAAAGTTTTATATGAGTTTTATATGATGTGATGGCGTGGTTGCCAGGAGCGCTATCAATCAAACCCAGATTCTAGCAACTAGCGGCTGACAAAGGAATACATCGTGACATCTTAACCCTCACAAAAATGGATGTTGACAGTTGGACATTAGGTTCTTGGAGCACCAGGGGCTTCTCTCACTTGGCCCAACCCGGAGACATTAACTTTGGGTTATTCGACATCCTTTGGCTTCATAAGTTTGGATGACAAACAAGCCTTCGATTGATGGTTTCGATATCGCCTTCTCATCCTTGCAAGGACCGTCAGGAAGACCAAGGGCTGGTTTAATCACAGCTATCAAAATAGGAGGTGATCTACAACTAGAGAAAATATTAACAAACGAACCTCATATACTTGCCACCCTAATTAAATGGTCCCCAGCACTAACTATTAACAATTCATGGAAAGGAACCTTATATCTCGTGATAAATATCTATTGGAATCTGCGAGAACTTCCTGCAGAGACATTAATCCCTAAAGTCGAAGAAATTCTGGATGAGGCGGGCAGGGCCCACACAATAGATAACACGATCATATGTGGGGACCTAAATTCCAAAATCTTCATGCAAGGCCAAAAAACGAGTGCAACCAAAAATCTTACTTTTGAAAAGAGAAATAAAGGTTCAACAATTTGCGATGCTATAATCAGAGGAAACAAATGGACTACAGTAATGGATGTCTACGATATGCACAACTTACACACGCTAAAAAAACCTCTGAACAGGCCATTCCAACTTGGGAGTTAGCAGGTTGTCAGGCAACTCTAGGTCACATATATGCCTCCCGTGACCTACTGTCTAAAGTTACAATTTTCAAGATCATTCGTACCGTACATAGTAACCACAACCTCTTGCTTACAACATGGAAACCTCCTATTTCCACCGGCTTGCTCACTCGCCCTACAATGCCGACTAACATCGAGACCAAAAACAAGGTCTACTGTTGAAAGTTACAGCCATCACCAATTTACCTGAGCGTTACTGCCAAATCACAAAGCTTGAAAAGGGAAAAGCTGAACCATCTCTCACAGGCTACTGCCCTCTATTGATACCATATCAGGCGTCGAAAAACGGGTGGCATAGTGTCGAAAAAATATCAGCATCAAAACAACCAGAATTTGAAGGAAAAGAGACTTTGTATGAGACGAGCCACAAGAAAAGCTACTCGTCTGCCCTCTTTACACAATCTTACGGAGGCTAAGGAGGCCGCTAAGCATTATAAAAACTGGCTTAAAGGATCCAAAATACAACTGTATCAAGAAGACTCCGAGGTGATGTTAAGAATCCTCAGCGGCAAAAAAATAAGAGCTTTTTGGTCACTTCTCTCATCCTGAGGAGAAATAAATCAGGATTCACTAATGAGCTGTGTGAATGAGAAATCCTGGGTGATGCACTTTTCTAATCTCTTCAGCAATTGTCCAAACCCATCTTCGGCTTACATTGAAAAAGCCGACAGATGGGACATAAAACTGGAAAGAAACAACATCGAAGAAAAAATCAAAAAGCTTAAATCATCTCGTGCACCAAGACCAGACGGATTGTCAAATATGGATCTAAAGAACAACTCTGGCCCATGGTCCTTGCTTATAGCGGAAATATTTGAATCATGCTCATTATCAAGATCAATACCTCTGTCTTGGAATTCTGCAAATGTGGTGCCGCTCTATAAATCTGGGGACAGAAGCGACCCAAATAACTCCCGCCGTATCGCTTTACGCGATTGCATCGGAAAACATTTTGGATCATTTCTACTTGATAAATTCAAAGTATGGGTCTAACATAGGTCCCTTCTAAACAGGTTTCACAAAAAATCTTGGAACAATCGCCAATATATTTACTCCCAGCATTCTAAAGGCGAAAGTATTGGAAGGCTCACCTCGACTTTTCCTTGCGTTTATTGATCTGTCAAAAGCATTCAACAAAGTCAACAGAAAGAAACTGTGGAGGAAACTTCGTAATTGGAATTGTCCAAACTTCTTGTTAGCACCAATTACTGAATTATACTCGCAAACCCCGATGAGAGTTCACCTCAACGGAGCAGGATCACTCTCAACAAACATTGGCACTGGTCGTGGAGTTAAGCAAGGATGCCCTCCGGCTCTGGCGTTGTATAACGCCTATACAGGCGACTACCAGTACACTGAAATCATGGTTAAAGCCTTCCCGCCTCCTCTGCGCTCAGAAAAAATCAGTAGGTTGATCTATGCGGATGACATCATCTTAATTGATCAACCTAAGATCGGTCTACAAAGTAAGCTGGACAACCTAGACGAGTACCTTAAGGCCAGCGACCTGTAGAGCAACACAGAAAAGACCAAAGTAATGTGTCTATATAAAAGCCCGAGGCGAAAAGATCCAGGCGCATAGTTCCTTGGCAAAAAACGGTTGGAAAAAGTTGTAACCTTTAAATATCTGGGTGTCACCTTCAGTAACCATCATTGCGAACTACCGATGCAAGAAACCTTGATCCAAAAAAAAGGCCTGACCAACCAAACAATAATGATGGACAGAAAGTTTGGACGCTTCTTGCTAAAAGCAGAAATCACATTTTACAAGGCAAAAGTCGTTCCTGTGCTTACCTATGGGGCAGAAGCTATGCCAATGATTCACGAGAACATCTGGAACAAGCTAGAGGGATCGCTATGGAGGAAATTATTACATCTATCGCAATCTACCCCAGTGGCTTTAATCAGAAGAGAGCTTAGTCTTACATCTCTCAAGGGAACTGTCGATCTGAATGGTCTAATGCTATTTAGGAAAATATTATCTTCCAAAAACAAAATCTTCATACTCATCCATGAAGAAATGAGGAAAAACATCTAACAAAATACTGACAAACTGGTTGAATAAAAATCAGGAAATTTTTAAAGAAATTGGAAGTTCGGAAGAGGAGCTAACAAATCCAACAAAAGCAAGCAGGAAATTCAAAGAAACTGATTGGTGTAATACCTTGACCAAGGCCATGAGCTATAAATGCAGCACACACCTTCTGCCCTTTGCACAAAAACTGAATGAGCCCATCAGCTATCTACTAAAATTTTCGAATAAGAAAATTCGCTCTACCTTCCTGAGAGCAAGACTTAACACCCTAAAAACAAACAAAATCATGGTAACCTGGAAGAAGACCAATGCAATCTCCTGTCGCTGCTGCACGGATCCACTTTCGATCGAAAATCTGAAGCACCACATACTCAAATGCTCGGCATTGGTGTCTAACAGAAAGACTCACCTAGCTCACTTATATTCACATTTCTGCACTCTGGATGAAGATTACTTTTGATGGACGGTCTTAATCGAAAGCCGGTAATTGCGGTCGGAAACTTTTTGGAGAGCCTTGATTTGGAGACACTCTACTTGGAAACAAAATGCCATTAAATCAAGGCATGGTCCTTCGGAACTAATCCAAAGACAAAAATAAAAAGAAACAAACATTTTTAAGAAATAAAAGGGAACACTACGAAGCGCAAACTTTGTAAAAACTGGTAAAAGACAGTTAAATACAATACAAAATAAAAATAAAAATATATATATATATGTTCAAATGAATGTGATATGTTGTAAAGGTTTCTTTGTAAACCATAAACAATAAAAAAATAACAAACATTTAAAATACTGCTTTTGAAAAGCCAATGCCCTTTTGTCTAGTGCACTTTCTTCTTAGGGGAAAGGTCAATTGAACTACTTTTGTATCTTTCATTTTAAGATATGTTCACTTACTGTGTGTATATTCTTGGGTGCCAGCTTTTGATTTTCACTATTGGGGCAAAGGTTCCCACACTGATTGAAGTGAGGGAGCCGTACTCATCCTCATGTCAAAACACCACATTTTACTGCACATGTTGCCGCAGGAATAGGAAAGAAGACATGATTTACAGGAAGGTGTAAACGTATGACATCTCAGCAACAGTCTCCTTACCTGCTCAGTTGCCTGTGTGACTTTCTGCTATAGGATCCCCTGCTATTCTACACTGGCAAACAGTTTTTGCCTGCTCAACACCTCCAATCAAGTCTCAGGGGGTACATTAATGAGTCTGCCTTCTCATTTTGAAGTTTGCAGCACTTGATAAACGTAATTATTATTTGGTATGATTTTGTTTTTGACAGTCAAAATAATCCTTACATGTAGCTTCTGAAATAAAAGCATATTGCCAATTTGGACAATAGGCCCATGTCAGGATCCCGCTTACAAGCACTCCTATGTCGAGCAAAATATGCAGTTTTTCACTGAGGCACTCTGTACATCGGCTTTCTCAACGTGGAATCCGGAATATAGTTAGCAACAGATCACGGTTTGCTAAACGCTGAAAGTTGCCATGGAGACATTGGCGTACCCTACATGTTCAGCGTACTGTTTCTGGTCCAGGGACCAATCATGTGACCAAGGGTATTGTAGTAATCTGGCTTACAGAGCAGCTGTGTGTGTGTGATGTCATGAGCTGTGGAAGGTTGGTGTTGGAGTGTTCTACTGGGTGAAGGTTAGTTAGAGAGCAAGCTGTGAGCTGAGAAGATGGGTGTGGGGGTGAGCCCAGTGTTTCCCTTGTGATCTTGTGTCATCTGTGTCCCCTACCATCCCTGTGTCTTGTTGATGGAGTACAGGACAAGGACAATAAAGACCCTAAGAACTTACCTTGAGTACTGGAGGTCTTCGTTACTACACTGGCGACGAGGATGGGATGGTAGGTGGATTGCCTTCCTGATGGCGCTGCTGGGGGGGGGTGCAGCACTCCTGGAACACCGCCCCCGTGATGTCCCCCCACACCCAAGTGGGTCTGTGTTGAGTTGGCCCGCCACTGGAAGTTTGTTGCCCCAGTGAAGTTCCGTGTCTAGCGCCCGCCGTACTTCACTCCTCCAGGAAGCCATGTGTCCAGAGCGCAACCCGCTGTCACTTGGTGCTGTTGTGAATATTCTCCCCTATGGAGAGTGGTTGGCAAGATCTGGAGCCCCTCCTGTGATTAAGGAGTGAGGGTCGTTTCTCTGTGCAGCGGGTCTCCGGGCCGATTGCAGCTTGCAGGGCTGCATTGCCCATATGCCGTGTTGCGGGGTGGACTTGTGCTGTCGCCTCTACTGCAAGGAGGAGGGCAGGGATGCGGGGGGGGGGTGGTTTACCCCCTGGAATGCTGTCTTCAAGGAGTCGTCCTGGGAAAAGTGTCTGCATGTTACTGCGGCGACATTGCCGAGTTTACGCTGTCCGCTGTGTTGTTGGGTGGAGTATTGCCCTCTACGCGTGGGTCTGGACATGGTTGCTGGCACCTCTCGTCAGTTTACCTTAGAGATGGGAGTGCGTAAAAAAATGAAAATGGTGCTGTTGCCCTCGGTGCTCGGAAGGTGTAAGTGCCGGTTTGGAAGGGGTTAACATGCAGCCCGTGAAGTTGTTTGGACGGCGTCTCCGTGATTTGGTAACATCATTGCAGGCAGAGGTGTTCCTGTTTGGTCACGTGTGCAGTGGATGTTATTTTTCCTGCGCGTCAAGGCTAGTTGTACGCTGTACGAACGTCAACAAGGTTGCTGCTCTCACACAGGGCAGAGGAGTTTTGGATCATGCCTGGTGTTCATTGACTGTGGGACAGTTGTCCAGCAAGTTTCAGAAGTGGTTAACAACGCGCCTGAGGTAAAGAGTATCAGTGGGATTCCCCGGTTTTTATTGCTTTGACGAACAATACCCAGGAAAGGATTGGAGAAATAGGAGTACGTTACTCACGTTCGCCATTCCGTATTGGGCATATGGAGCTTGTCTTGTGTCTGCGCTAATGGATTTTGGAACGTACCTGCTGCGCAGTGTGGCCATGGAACTTTCATATCAGGTCAGGGTTTTGGGCCGTATGTGTGGGCACGAGTGAGTATATGTTGTGGCCCATGTTAGAGGGACAGGTGCCTAGTGTCCCCATTTAGGTCCCCACAGTAGAATAGGGGTCTTACTGAAGGCCGTTGTTAGTCCCCTGTGGTGTCCTTTGTTGTGGCCTTTCGTGGGAGAGTAGAACCGTGAGTATAGGGGCTCAGTGTTTTCCCTTTTGCAACTCCCTGGTGAAGCGAGGGGGGGTGTTGTAATCTAATTAATTCTACAAATGTGTAATGTAATGAATTCTGCAAATGTCTAGTGCCATTGCAATTGTTTCATTTAAGGATGGGTAATGTTAACCCCAAGGAGTGTGGACTTGAACGTATTCATGGAAGAAAATGCATTGATATGACTTTCGTCATTTGGAACACTGACTTTCATGCATCATTGACATTTCTTGGTGCCCACAAGTTCATGCCGGTTTTTCATCTGTGGGTTGTGCTGGGGGGTCATCATCCAATTTATTCACATGTATTATGCAATGTTTGCAGCTTTGAACATGTGCTTTTCATGATGCCTGCATTCAACTTTCATGTTTATTGTGCAATGTTATCAGAATGTCATTTTGTGCATGCTTAATGTTCAGTGTTGGGGTGTGAGTGCGGTGAATGGGTGCATGCAAGTAGTTTGGCGCACCTGTGGAAACATGTTGTGTTTAGTGCATTGGGTTCTTAGCGCCTGGTATGTGTGCTGTAGCGGTCGTTGTGTGTATGGTCATAGGTTGAGAGGTAGTGCCCATGTGTTGTGTTTAGGGTACTTGGTGTGCCTGTACGCATTGGATTGTTGTCTATTATGTAGTGCCGGTTTAGGCCAGGGTAAGTCAGTGTGTTTCGTGGTGTATCTCGGGAAATGTTTATCTGTGGTTTCATAGTGCCTGGTTTGGTCCCAAGGTAGGTTGCTATGTTATTTTTGGTCCCAGTTGTGCATTATCCCTGAGTGTGTGGTTGGAGTTTATGTGGTGGTTTTGGTGTGGTATTGTGGTCATTAGTGCCTGATGTGTAAGCAGGGTAGGTCACTATTGGCATTCGTGTTGTGGTCATTAGTGCCTGATGTGTCATCAGGGTTGTTCACTTTTGGCGTGGGTCTTGTTCTCAGGGCAGTTGTTTTTCTGCAGTGTATTTTCATAGCGTGTTGTTTTAACTTCAGTCTGGTCGCTATGCCTGAGTTGTGTTGAATTTTCATGTCATCCGTAGTGCTTGGTCTAAGGGCTGAGGTAGGTCACTATGGGTTGGGGTTTTTAACCTTGCCAGTTTACCTCCGGATTCCGAGTTTGGTATATCAGGTTGACTCCTGGTGTCTTCAAAAATGGTGTTTTGTAGAAAGAGGAATGGCTAACGGTTTTGTGGCAGAGGAGCAGTATTGGGATGTGGTTCTTCCTTATACTGCGGTCAGGGTTGTGCTGCCTGGGTCCCTCGGTTGTTGCTGGGCATTTGTTGTTGCTTCCTTTGGGGGCGGTTGGTTTGTGCTCAGAGGGGCAGCTCTGAGACTTCGGGGGGGCAGACCGGAGTGGAAGGTGTTAAGTGCGTTGGAGGTTAGGTTCGGTTAGGTAGTTGTGTTAGTGTGGTCTAACAATAGTTTGGCTAGGGGTGGCAGCTCTAGGTCCTGAGGGGCAGCTCAGGACAGGCGTAAGTGCTCTGTTTATTATTTTTGAAGCCTCCAGGTGTTGACCGAGGGATTGGTGAGTTGTATTGTGCGTTTGCGTGCCATTGGCATTTTCTATTTGGTCCGGTTTGCCCTGTGAATGGTTTCCTTTTGTGTGGTCCCTATTAATTGAAGTTGCCAGGGGTTCTGTGCATAGGCAGCCGCTGTGTTGCGGAATTTCTGGTACTGTGTTGTGTTGGATGTTTAAGGTTTGGTGCTGGTCACGTTACCTTGGTCATTCTTTTGTGTTTCCTTAGGGAGGGAGAGGTGTGTAATCTGGCTTACATAGTAGCTGACTGAGCAGTGTGTGTGAGGTCACCTGCTAGTGGAATATTGTGGTGGAAGTGTTCTGCTGGGTGACGGTTGGTCAGAGAGAGAAAAAGCTGTGAGCAGAGAAGATGGGTGTGGGGGTGAGCCCGGTGTTTCCCTTGTGATCTTGTGTCCCCTACCATCCCCTGTCTTGTGGAGGAGTACAGGACAAGGACAATAAAGAGACTAAGAACCTACCTGAAATACTGGAGGTCATCATTACTACAGGTATTTAGGCTCCACCCATCCGATTTTCATATGATTCTGATTGCGTGAAGTACGTTTTGCTTTCTTGCTGACTTTTGATCTTGGATTACCTGTTTAACGCACCCTTTCCTGTCCTTTGACCTTGCCTTGTCTATTCCCTTTGCCTGCTTCATTGATACTTGGATACCGACCTTTGCTTCTCCTGGACTCCATTGCTCAACGGATTGCTTCTTGCTACTGGTAACTCTGACTTGGAGCGCTTCTGGATTACTTTGCTTCACGTTTTTGTCTACGGTCTTGCCTGCCTGTTACTGACTCAATTTTCGCCTGGATTTCCTCAATGCAGGACGCTTACACTGGTACCCTTGGTATCCGCGCATGGACTAGAGACTTGGATTTGTGCATTCCACTGCCGTTAAACGCCCGCGTGCCGGCGGGTTAGGTGGCTTTTCTGGAGTAGAGACTGTCTGCTACTCCGGTGCATAGGCGTCCTCGTGCTGTCGGGACAGTCTGGTTGTATTGTTTCTCTGGAGCCACGCACTGAACTAACCACAGTTCCCTGCCATCCCGGACTCTCTACACGGTAAGCCAATTACCTCCTGCACTCCCTTGTCATCCCCATCTTGTTATAGTAGCAGTAAATTCTGACTGTGTATTTGCTTGCAGATACACCAATCACGTTCCAGAAGGAGTTGCTGAAGGAGGTTCTTCTCTCCTAGAGTCCTCTCGTATTACCTCGTAGGTTAGCCTTTACACTTGTCTGAATTTCTGGGAGCTGATTTTTGTTATTGTCTACTCCATTGATCGCATTGTATTGTTTTCCTTGCCACCCAGGTGTTCGTGTTGTGTCCCTTCTTCCAAGCAATAGACTCCTCTGTATGTAACATATATAATCCAGAGGGCTACATTGGTAGGAAGAACTCGTTGCCTACAATACGAGTTCAACTGCCCTGGAAGAACCGTCTCAGCAGGGCAAGGCGGATTCTGACAGCCCATTCGACATCAGGGGAGGGGGATTTGGGAAAACTGTACTGGGGCGAGGAAGAGTAGGACTATGAGTAATGAAGATTACTCGTAAGTAATCCAGGCATCACCTCTACGTTCCTCTTCCACACCCCAGTTGAAATCATTGAGGTATACCAACTTCAAAGAGAATGGGCCAGAACAAAACCGACATGCAAGCCGAGCAGCACCAGCCTATTGAAGCACCCAGCCCAAGACAGCAGCATCATCAAGCACAGCATAGAAGAGCAACATGGAAAACCCCAGCCCTGAAAGCCCCAGCCTCCCAGCAGAGAAGGGGAAGGCAAAAGCACTGAACAATGCGTGGGGGCCAGTCCAGTGTGGCAGTCCTGCAAATGTCCCCTACAGACACACCATGGGCTGCCACCCAGGAAGAACCCATGCCTTGCCTGGAGCCCGTACCCCAGCCAGTAGAGGGGAATCCACAGAGGAGCAGGCCAGAGAGAAGGCATCACACAGCCAATGATGGAGCATAGGCACACAAACAGGTTGGAGGAGGAACGAAAGACCATGCCCCATGCCAAACACACCAGGACATCCAAGGAAGCCAAGCACGCCCGCAGCGGGGAGAACAGTGAGGGGGAAATGGAAGGACAAACTCCAGAGAGATTGGAAACCTCTGCACCGCGGTAGAAAGGAAGGAGGGGTTACACACAACAGGGCATCAGGAGAGACCCCCAGGGAAGGGGCCCCACAGGAGAGAACACCTATAACACCTGAACTCTGGAACGAGGGGAAGGCCACCAAGAAGACAGGACCAAAGCCAAAAATGGGACAAGGACCTCCCTAAAGCCTCAAAGCGAGGGGACTGCAGGGCCGCAGGACCAACTGGAGAACCCAGGGGGGCACCAGAAGCAGAGCTGGGGGCAGCCAATGAGAACACATCAGGAGCCATCCCACCAGCCCCAGCAAGATGGGTGCCCCTGTTGGGACGCCCAAGGAGCGGACAGAATGTGGAGGGAGGAGATAGAGAGCCCCACATCGAACCCATCCAAGAGAAACCGCAAAACTGCAGCCCCCGAACTCAAGGGAGAAGGACATCTCCAGTGTCGTTGAGGGGCCCGCATTTGGAAGGACGTCTAACCCGCTGAATGCAAGAAGCCACCTCCACGAGAGCCCCACGGACCGCAGGTGAGGCTGTACAAACCCCAGGCCCCCACTCCAGTGATGTGGGCCCACCACACCCCTGGGGCAGAGCACCAGGTCCATACCGCCCGGAGAGGGGAAGGGTGGGAGAAACTGCAAGGACCAGCAGGATAGGCAGCCAACAGCTGCAGGGCCAGAGAAGAGCAACCCGAACAACCTGCAAAAGAGAGGCCTGAAGCCTGCGGAAAACCCACAGATTGAGGCAGAGGGGAGGGAATACATACAGAAGCCCCTCCGGCCACATGTGGACATGGCATCCACCCCCGTTCCCCCAGGGAGGAAAACCAGGAGAAGATACAGGGAACCCACTCAAGCAGGGGAGAGGAAAACGGGTCCAGAACCAGGGACCCCAGCACCGTGCAGATTCAACATAAGGCCACCTCCCAAAGTTTGCAGTACACCGAAGGAATGCCCGTATGAGCCGAACCGCACAGATGCGTCCCGACCCCAGACGTGACATGCCGCTGAGGCCAAGAGAAGAGCTTCCGCCTAGGAACCCAACTGCAGCGCCAGGAGCCCCAGAGTCCGGGAGCGGGAGCTCCCCTGCCGGGTGACACAGGCCACTGTGGCAGTAACATCCGAATGCAAAAAGACCACCTTCCCCCAGAGCACCGGGGCAAAGACCAGAAGGGCACAGAGGGCTGCCACGAGCACCGGCCAGATGGAAGACACGGCTGCCTCCTGGCTGGACCACAGTGTCTGGCTAATCAAACCCAAGACCACTGCCCCCTATCTCAGCAGGCAGGCAATACTGGTGGCAAGGAGTGGAGAGGACGGCTGGAGGGGAACTCCAGAAACAGGTGGGCAAGAGGAGCCAACACCGAAGCTGCACTTGAAGAGCTGGAGCTACCGAAAGGGGCCTCGAAGACCAGGGAGGATTTGCTCCAAAACCTGGGAATGTGGAGCGGCAGGGGGCACAGATGAAGTCTGGCCCAGGGTACCAAGAAGATGCAAAACGCTAGGAACCCCTGCACCAGCAGGAAGCCCCTGGCTAGAGCCATCAATCTGGAAAGAAGATCCAGGCCGTCTCGCAACCAGTGAGCCCGGGGAGCAGAAGCAAGACCCAACCCTCTGCCGACGAGAACCTAGCCCTGAGAAACTGAAGGACTTGGGATGGCTGTAGATGGGACCTTGACAAGTTGACAAGGGTGCCCAAGGAGGAAGGTGGGCGCACGTGGAACCTACATGCCGAAGCAGGAGATCCTCTGATGGGGCCTTGACGAGCCAGCTGGCTAAGTATGGGAACACTGGATCCCCACAGGAGAAGAATGGCCAAAATCGGCCCCATCCCTTTGCAAAGACACAGGGTGTTGATGACCGCAGGAACTCCTGAGGTAACGACCAGATGGGGACATGGAATATGCAACCAGCAGACCCCAGGAGGCCAAAAAACCCAGGTCCTGTACCAGTGTAACAATCCTCTGGTGACAATCCATCTGGGAATGTGCTGGGACTGAACAGGAAGATGCAGTGCTTTCAGTAAATAAAGGAAGAGTCGGCAAGACCCTGATGGCTAGGGCACCTGAAACACAATGCAGCAGACCACCAGACCCTACTCCACCCAGGGCTCCTTCTTGGTGACCTACTCATTGAGCAGAACCTGGAGAGCATGCAGCATGGCGCATCGCCATACAGGGTACCCAGGAAGTGGCAGCTGGAGTGAGCCAGAAGCCGAGCCGGGAGTGAGGGCCGGGACGAAGCAGGAGACTACCTCCACAACTGCCCAGCAGGCATGACAGCCTCAAGAAATCTGATGAACCTAAATGTCAAGGGAAACTCGAAACAGCAAGCAACCTCCAAACAGGACCAGCAAGGCCATGGCCAACCGCTTGAGGCCGTCCGCCAGCCCCATGGATATGAAGGCGCTGTTGGTCAGCGATGACAGAGCCCATAGACATGGCAGCACTCATGCCCTCACCGGCCAGAGCACTGGAATAAGATTGGAACCTGAGTCAGCTCCTGTGATGGCCGACTCCAAGCCCCCAAGCAGTGTTGGCAGAGTAGGAGGAGGAGAACGCAGCCAGTAGAAATCGAGGGCCCAGCAGTTGACGAGAGTGCAGGAACTGTGGGTTACTAATCAACTCCCACGCCCAAGACACCAAGTCAGGGGCCGACGTCTGCGCTGTGCATCAACACATGGTACACCATTATAAGTAGGGCATCAGCAGCACAACACAAGCAAGGGAGCACTCTTGCCTCTGGCCGGGCCAACATCACCTCCATACCGGGGGCCCAGTCTGCGGTCCGTTGCAGCCTCCGACTGGGATGGCCCCCTCAAACGACACCCACAACTCTGCAGGGGCAGCAGGAGCATACCCGCGCCTAAACCCATATTCAACAGGAAAAGCCTGCTCAGCAGGGGATTCCCGGAGCATCCTCTGTGAGCGGACGACTGCCTGCCCTGGAGAGGGTCGTTCGGCTCACGGAAGTGAAGAACATGGCCTCCCCGAGATATGCTGAAGAGGGGGGGGGGCAGAAGAACCGCCAAAGGATTCCCTTTCCTGCCGGAGGCAGGAACAAGAACAAAACTGTTGTGGCTAGGGGGAGGCAGACTCTTATGCCCGGAGGCAGGACTACAAAAGTGGAAAGAGAGAAGGGGTTCCTGTGGGAGGTGGGTATCTCAATGATTAGTACTGGGACGAGGAAGAGGGACATGGAGGTAAAGGGTTGTTAGCGAACAGATGCCGATTTTTGGGAAATATTCTATGTTTTCAAAATGAAACTAGATGGAAGGCCGAACTAAACACGCTACCTTACTGAGACCCATGCCCTCATTCTGAGGTGCATGCAAACATAGAAAACTGTTCTTCCATGGAGGAAGATCACTTTCCTTAAAAGCACCATATTCTGTTAAATTGATCATGTGGCAGCATGTCATCAAAGCCACCACTTTTGCATGTGCTTGATTTACTGCTTGACAACAACCTTAGCAACAATGAAGAATGCAGGGCAGGCACTGAGGGCCTGATCTGAGCTTGTGATAAAAAAGTATGTGTAAATACAACATTCTCCCTCCAGTTTCCAGCACCATCATTCTGAGGATTGTGGAAATATTGGAGGGGAGATGTGCTTCCCAGCAGCAAAAGCTGCTAAAATCACATGTTGTGGGGGAAACATGTGCTCCAGTAACATTGCAAGCATTTCTTAATAGACTGACAATTTTCTAGTTTAAGAAAGTTTTCTTAAACTTTTATTACACTAGAAAAGTGGTTCTGGTTCTTCATGCTAAGAAATGCATTGTTTATAAAGGGAAAAAGTGTGCAGTGGAGTTAAACGGCACCTCAAAGGTACCATATTTGTACTCCTTTTTTGGTGTGTGACTCCAGTGCTGCTGGGAGGAGAAGGCTGCCCTGCATTCCTGACCTGATGGTTGCTAGGGCTGGTGTCAAGCCATAAATCAGGCACGTGCAACATCCGAAGCTTTCAGGTCCCTGCACCACATTCATTCTTCATTAGAATATGGTGTTTGTAAGTAAAGTGTTCCTCCTTCATGGAGGAACACTTGCTTACAATTGCACACACCTCAGAATCAGCCCGGGGGGAGGGGATTCTCCTTATGAAAGCACTGATTTTGCATGTAACAAAAAGGAGATAAACTACGACACCTCTGGTGAGGCGTCGTTATCCTCTACTGCACCCTTTTCCCTGTCTAAAAATAGCATTTCCCAGACTGCAGCACAACTTTTCTAAATTGTCAAAAGCTTAAGGACACTTTTGCAAAATAGAAAAGTGGCAGTCTTTAAAGAAATGCTCTCACTGCCACTGTAGCAGCAGCTTTTTCCACAAGAGATTTTTTCAGCTGTTTCTGCAGGAAAGCACATCTCATCTCCAATACTTCCACCCACCTCCAAATGGTGGTGATGGAAACGGGAGGGGAGAATGTTGGCTTTCCGCACTACTTTTAGCGCAAGCTCAGAATCAGCCCTCAAGTCACAGGTACAGCTAGAAATCTAAAAGAAGGACACCGATTTAGGGTCCATTCCTGAAGAGTGTGCATTTTTAGAAAAGTGTTGTTTTGCGTGCACCTTAAAATTGGGCCTTCGGTGCCAGCTGATTCTGCATACCAAGCGTCACTTTTGCATACAGCCATGCAACCAAAAGGGATCATCTACAGCACCTTGTGAGCTGTCGACGCTGGATAAAAGAAGCAGCATCCCTTACAAAGCAATAGCTTTTGCGTTAAAAAAGAAATTACGCAAAAAAATCACAAGATGGCAGACTTCTCGCATAGTAAGCAGACGGTCCAAATGCTTAGCGCTGCCAGGCTTGTCCAACCTTTTTGAATGTGGGGCTGAAGCATTACCTTGTTGTTACCCGGTGGGCCGGCGAGCCAAAAGTCAACAACCTCACCCAAGCAGTATATTAAAAAGCGATGGTGTTTGACCTTTGACAGCATAGCATCCCAGGCAGTGATAGCCATGCAGTCCCAAAGATAGCCTTTTGTGTTAGGGGCAGTGATCAAAGGTTAGTTTCTTGTGATATCTTCCAGTGTGTATGTGTTGATATTTTTCTGAAATTGTGGGGGTGAGCGAGCGCAGCGAGGGATCTATAAGGATCTTGGGAGGGTTTGGGCGCGTCGCCCCCAAGATTCTTTTTCCAAATATGGGGCTGAAATGGTGCATTTTACAGCAGGAAAAGTGACCAAAAAGCCATAAGTTTACAATCAGTTCTAAAGGGGAACATGTACATTCCATGTCACTAACAGCAGACATGAACATTGTAGAACACAACACATTTTAATGATCACTGTGTCCACAGTGTAAGACAACACGGTCACTAATGTAACACATTGCCTTGCTGGTTGTGCCCAAAATATGCCTCTGTAACAACATGTCTATGCTGGCTGTTCCCAATTTAGGCCAGCATTGTCCTGTACAAAGCATGATTGATGCTGCCTGAGCATGTGCAGTGTGTCCAATACATATGCCAGTGTATCTCTGCAATACACATTCATTACTTTTGTGTTAATGGTGATGCCAATGCGGCCACGCCCCGGTTAATGTATTTATTTCTGCAATGTTGGTCGGGTACCTGTATCTGAGCAACATTGCAGAAATAAATTAATTAATCAGCTGGGCCTCCCCACAGAGATCTGATCTGAACAGAATTGCTCAAGCCTGCCCTTCGAAGCACATTGGGCCTGTAGTGCTGGTGAAAGGGCGAAAAGGTCTGAAGCTAAAACCTGGCAGAGGCAACTGTGGATCCACCACATTTCCCAACTCTAGAAGATGTGGCCAGCACCCGGTAATGCAAGACTCCATGCGGATGGCCTACCGCCACATGCCCCGTAAGAGGTACATCCAGCCTCTGCTTACCCAACAGCATTTAGGGCCAGGGTCCCCATGCCCAGCCTCCACGTGCCCAGGAAAGGGCATGGGTACGTTTGCTGCAAACCGTGTTCGCATTGTTCCCTCTTAGGACCTCTACCTGCGGTCAGGCTTCCAGTTGGCCAAACCACAACAGGCCATCTCCTTCCTCTACCCATGTAATGCGGAGTGGCAAACCGGGCATAGTGTGTGGTTCACGATGGCTCCTCGTAGCCGACAAGTGGGAATCGGGCACAAGACACAGGTCCAACAAACATTGCCAACATAAATAAACTGGGCCATGGCTGAGGCCTGTAACTGCCTCTGGTGCCCCCTTGCAGGGGTCACCAGAGCAGTAACAGTCCTCCCCACATCGGTACCCAACCAACATTGCAGAAATAAATTAATTAATCAGGTCCACGGACTCTCTTGAGCCTCGTGGGCCACATCAAATGGCTTGGAGGGCCACATTGTGGACCGCGGGCCCTATGTTGGACAACCACCTTAGCCTGTAGAAAATAGGCTTTCTTTACAATTGGTCAGCGCCATATGTCTACAGTACAGAAAGTGCGGCAGAGGATCTGCAAGCTCAGCAACACTTTTTGCCCTGTAGAAATGTGTCTTTGCCAACAGTATTAGAATCAGGCCTCCAAATGCGGGTGCGTCAAATGACGTGAGTACCACGTCCTTATGCTGCGGGAAAACGGGTGTTGCAGTGTCTGCGTTGGATCTCAGCAAAAGTTTCATTTCGTGGAGGAAGGACACTTTTGCTATTTGCTCCACATTCTGTAGCTATGTTAACACGGGCACATAATAGGCAGCAAACTAGAAAAGTGTCGTTCCAACTGAGAATGACACTTTTATCACTTCACAGGCAGCTCAAGATGTTTTCTATTCATGAACAACACCTCATAGAGACCGTTAATTCACGCCTCTTTAGGCAGGTACTCAAAGGGTTCTCTGCCTTCAGAATACAGTCCCTGTCAGCCCTTTCCTTAGTCATGAGGTGGTTGGCAAAGCTGTTGCTATGCCACAAATCACAACTTTGCATGAATGGGAGACTTGCTTTATTACCGCCACTCTCGGGTCAGTGCACTATGAATTGCCTGATCTGAGAAACGGCACTTTCCCTTTTTACCCTGCGCCTCCAAATCAGACACTCAGCCAGGGATGCTCGCCGCACAGGAATCATGCATTGATCCTTTTGCGTTTACTTTATATTGTTTTGCTGGACTCTTGTCGCAAGACCTCTCTGCCACTCCTTTCTTCACCCTCAAAATGGCCGTGGAA
Source organism: Ambystoma mexicanum (assembly GCF_040938575.1). Lineage (NCBI taxonomy): Eukaryota > Metazoa > Chordata > Amphibia > Caudata > Ambystomatidae > Ambystoma > Ambystoma mexicanum. The sequence continues at coordinate 540,048,454 of NC_090922.1, forward strand.
GGAGGTCGTTAGAGCACAGCATTCGGGCAGAGCTCAGCATCAGGCCCTTCATGTGGGAAAGCCACACAGAGAATTGCTTGAGCCATAACAACCATCGCAGTTTCCCTGAAAACCTCTGTGCTGATTTACTGTTTTAAACACTTCTCTCTTGTCTATGGGGCTATGAGCATTGAGTTTGCATCTTTATCTCAATGTTATTCATGTTGCTGAGGCTTTCTGGAATTTTGTTTAAAAAAAAGGGGATCATTGCAAGTTAGGCTGAATTTGTTTTCCAGAAATACCACCCGAGGCTCTGCTGTTAGTATTTCTGCAAATCTGCACTTTTGAGAGTTCACCATTGGTCGAAGTGCTTTTCTGGTCCATCTCTGCCACCACGGGTAACCTCTGATGTCATTTTTTGTATTGTTTTGGGTCAATTTCCACCTCCAATGTGATGGTGTAAATGGATAATGTGCAGTCATTGTTGGTATCACTACTGTACATTTTCAAATTAGTACAATGTAAAATAAAAGGCTTTATAATGACCCATTTACGTGTTAGATGGGTCACAGGGGCATAAAAGATTCCCACATTTTCACCCCCTATCATGAGTCATTCTAAAAACTTGATTTATTGTATTGAAGGGAAGTGAGTACAGAATAAATGTTTTTTTAAAGAAAGGTTTGGGGCCAATTTGGAATGTTTGCCTCATGGGCTGTGAGCAAAATCGGCCAGAGATCTTTTACCTCTACCAAAGGTAATACGCCAAACACTGAATACTTTGAATGATAATCCCAACAGTATTTTGCAATTACCATCTAAATTACCGATTACCGAAAGATTCACTATTCTGCACTATTTTTTTTTTAAAAGTTTTTGAGGTTGAACTATTTACTATTTATTTTTTTATTATTTTTTTTATTTTTATTTAGTTGATTTAATCAAATTAATGATTTTTACAACAGATCGAAATCAAAACGAAGTGAAGAATCAGAGTAGAGCTAAGGGCTGAAAGTTGAGGAGAGAAGAAAGGGGTTTTCAGAGAGATAGAATAAACTTCAGAGTCTGTGTAGTGGCGATAGTCCAGGTATTTCTTTCTCCGCACATCAAACGTGTCCACCACGTTTCTTCTTCCCTGGTATAAGATGCAGAAAGGTGTGGTAGCAGAAATTTCTCGCCTACGGCTCTGGTTCCGGGGCAATTTAAAAGAAGATGGCGAATGGTTTCTACGTGTGTCTCGTTTTTGCAAAAACGACACGTGTTCGAGTTACTTTGTCCTCTGAGTTTTAAGATCTCATTTGTCGACAGTAGGTTCAGATGCGCTCTCAAGAACAAGTTTCTAGCTGCTTTATTTGGGAACTTGCTCAAATAGTTCGGTACAGTATTTAATTTGTTCTGATAGGAAGGCAAATGACTGACAGATTTTGCTTTAGAAGCAATGTTCAAGGTTTCAATCCAGTCAAGCTCACTGATTTTCCTTTTTATTTTTAGCGTATTGCCGATAAGATCCTGCTCCGAAGAGTTTATTTCCACGAGCTTCTTTTTGCGAGCCATTTCCCAGGATTTTAGCACAGAGGGGGAAGGTGTCAATAGTTCCGTGCGTACAATAGCCAGCACATGAGGGCAGTCCGAAAGCAGCAACTTCCTGTACAGTATCATCGATTTGATTTCCACGGTCCCTTCCAACGATAATAGGCCAAGCTCTCTTCTGATCAAGGGGGCTGATGTTGACTTAGGGAGGCCTAGAACGGTGCGCCAAAATAATTAATAATATTTTTTTATAAATAATCACAGGGAAAGCTATGCAATTTTGGCAGTAAAATGCTTACACAATTTACCATTGAAAACAGGGCGCGGGACATGTGTCGTTACAATGGGGTGAGAGAATGTCACTTGAAGACCAGATGTTGCAGGGGAAGGTGGAAACATAAGCTAGGGACGAGGACAGGACAGATTGACATAGGAATGGGATGGTGGAGAAAGTGCTGAATTGCAGATAGTGTGGTGACAGAAAGTGCTGTTGGGTTGTCCATAAAGGGTAGGGAGAGAGGGAAACAGGGTGATACAGTAACATAGAGTGCAAGGAAACAAGTTCTTCTGAAAGGAGAGCTTTGAGGTTGGATTTTAATAGTGGTAGAGTTGGAGTAGCACGGAAAGGGAGAGGAAGAGCTTTCCAGAGAATGGGAGCGAGAAGAAAGAGAGAGAGAGAGAGCTCAAGTGGTGGCAAGGAGGTGAGCTGAGGATGATTTTAATGAGAGAGGAGGAGAGTAGGGAGTGCGATGAGCAGATAGGTGGGGTGGTTTGAGTCAATGGATAGTTTTGATAACAGTCATATGGCCTGTGAGCGGGTAAGGTATTAGCCTGTTCTTTTTGGAAAACGTCTTGGAAATCATGGTATTCGCTTGGTAGTGTATTTGTTACACCTAGTACCAACGCCTCTTTATCTTGGACAGCTGTCACTGGGTCAGACGATGGCATTTCCACTTGGTAGCATGCATGAAAACACTCATTGGAGAAGACTAATTCTTTGGCTCGCCAGTCAATGTTAGGATTGTGAGCCACCAACCACGGCATCCCTAGAATCACCCGGAACTGAGGGGCCTTGATAAGGTCGAAGGCAATGGCTTCCCAATGTCCGCCTTGGCACAGAAGGGTCAATTCTGCTGTGCGTTGAGTTACAGGTCCAGAAGCTATCTCTGTGCCCTCAACAGTGGAGACCTTCTCAGTTGTTTTCTGACAGAGGGGAAGCCCCATCCTTGTTTCCAGGCCTTGCTCTATGTAGTTACCAACGGCTCCGCTGTCTATATATGCCTCCACAGCATGCATCCGAGACGGTTGTTGGTGACTGATCAAAATCACAGGCAGGGCAAGGTGTGAGGTCTGCGGCTTTTTTCCTTCCCTCGACAAACGGACCTCTACGCTTGCTGGGCCTGAAAGTTTTCTGACTCCTATTTTCCTCCTTCTTTCTCCGCCCAATTTGCATGGGTTCCGAAGTGTTTTCTGATGAACGCAGACTGTTCTCCTTTGAGCGTACATACACAGTCCGAATCTCCGTTCAATTCCCCTCGTAATCCTCGATGGAATAACGTTGTTCGTTTCTCCTCAGGCCACCAAGTTTCAACGACAAGTCTGTTAGAAGTGGCGAGATATGTTAACAAATCTTGGCTGCCTTGGCGGAGGGACCGAAGTTCGTTATCCAGAGCTTGGCCCTGGGTATGTCGGGCGAACGGTTTCTCCATCTCCTGCTGAAACCCCCTGAAATCCTGCAGGAGTGGGTCATCCTGGCTTACTAACGGTATGGAGCAATCCGCGACACTGCCACTCAGATATGACAGAATGAAGGCAACCCGAGACTGATCGTTAGGAAAGGCTCCGGGTCTACAAAGAAAATGGAGGCTGTACTGGTTCATGAATACTGCATATTTTCTTGGGTCCCCCATAAAACGTTCCGGTGGGGCCAAAGGAACTGCCCCAGGGAGGACCATCTGCACTGGATTGACGGATGTGGCTGGAACCGACGGAATACTTCCTGGCAACGGAGCTGCTGTTGCGCTCACCTGGTATCCATGGGGACGCCACTCTGCCCTGGATGGTTGATATGCACCTGGAACCCTCTCCCCGATCCCGGGTGGTGTCTTCGATGGAAGTCGAGCCTGAAATTACAGGAGGGCTGGGTTCAAGACTGGTCAACTCAGGTAAGGTCCCTCCCCACCTCCCTTGGACTCGACCCTTAGGCCCTCTCCTCACCTTGTTCCAGTATAAGGCGTGCTCTCCATCCTGCCTTCTTTGGCAGGGGTGCGTAGTCTCGAGCGGGGGTGGGCAACCAAGTTACTTCACTGGTGCAAGCCCGTTCAAGTGTCTTTAAGGTAGGTCTTGCTGCCTAGCGGTCTTAGTATATAATGCTGTTCTTGCCTTCCTTTCCTTTTGTGGTTAATTTCTTTTTCTTTCTCCCTAGCGGGAGATTCGGCATGTCATGCTGGTAGTGGATCGAGCACTTGCCGGTAATGGATGGCTTGAGATGTGCGCTGCAATCCGGTAAGTAATGTGCTATGCGCGGCGCCTTGTATATGCTAACCTGTGTTTCCTCTTCCTTACAGTTTGCAATGTTCTGCTCCGGGGGGCGTGGTGTTCCGGAATGATGCCAGCCAAGAGGCAACTAGCCAGGTGAGGTTCTCGTGATATCTGTTGCTTATGTTAAACCGGGATGCATTCACTAATGTTGTCTTTCTCTCTCTCCTTTTCAGGTCGCTTCGTTCCGGTAAGTATGCGGTGCCCAGAAGATGCAGTTCGTTTGATAGCCGGCCCACAAGTAAGCAGAATCAGGAATGAACGTCGGGTGGATGACAGGATGGAGTTCGCAGGTAAGATTCTATTAATGATGTTCTTTTTCCCCTCTGCAGGCTCGTTGCTCCAAGAACTGCTGGCATCAGGACACTGGGCACGGTGAGCGTTACGCTGCAGGCTGCAGAATAACGCAAAGCATGTTTTGTTGCTTGGGTGTGGTTTAAATAGCCTCCCAGTAAAGTTGTCCTGGTAAAGTAGTCCCAGGCTACCACACCCAAAATACTATACCGCATAGCTTAGTTTTTGGGAACTAGGCTATGTGGGTGCCTCCATGTTGACTGTAGGCCCAAAGAAAAGTAGTCTCCATTCAAAGATTTTCTCCATACTGAATATGAGCCTGGCGCCAAAGGCGCCAGGACTGACTCCAAGAGAGTCTTGGAAGAGGATGTATGGCCTCTGAGTCCCTAATGGAACCCCCAACCCTGACCTTGCCTGGCAGGTTGACTTGGCAGTGGGGGTTTTGGATAGGGGTTATGACACCTGCCCAGCCTGTGTTTGGAGCAATTGTCTGGCTAATTCATCGATGCGGTCCTTGATGACAATCAACTCCCTCCTAAGGGCGTTGGTTTCTTGCCGGGCGGCGTGCACCTCGGCCCGTAATTCTCCCAGTAACTGGGCAAGTTGGTCAGTCTCTGATGTTTCCATGACGCCCAGGTGGATGTTTTAATTGAGTCTTCGCGTTCTGTTACGCTCACCTGGTATCCACGGGGCGCCACGATACTGGATGGAGGTCTAAGCGCTTTCCCGGACTCCTCTCTGCTTGGTTATGTGCCAGACGTTGGGTAGCACCTTTAACAGGAGAATGGAGGGTTAAGATACTGGTTCTGTGATGGGTGGACTCCACCTCCCTCTGGTCCAAATCCCTTCCCTTGGGGTTATTGCTCACCTTAGGTTTTTGTGCGTTGAACTCTCTGTCCTGCGTCTCTGTGCAGGGGTGCGTGGTTGGTGCGGGCGTCCGTGGACCTAGTTGCTTCACTGGTCCGTGTTCCCTTATGTCGGGTCCAGACCGGCTGTGACTCCGACTCTGCTTGCTGTCTTCCAGGTGAGTTATAATGTCTTTTCCGTCTTTACTCTGTCTCTTTCTTTCCCTCCATTTACTCTGTCTTCTCAGCGTCTTGCTCCACTACGCTGTTCCCTAACAATGTCTCTTTTTGTTTTCACAGGGATGGTTGCGATCTCGGAGTTGCCACGCCGATGGCGAAGACCACAGTGAGTTATTGATGCGCTGTTTATTGGTGTTAATTGCTAACCTGTGTTCTCTTCTCTTCTTTGTACAGGTTGCGGTAATGTTGCGGTGTGATGAGCGATCGAAGCGCTGCTTGCCCAGGTAAGTGCTTTGTTAATGCTGACCTTGTTCCTTCTCCCTTGCAGGTTGCAGCGAAACCTGGAGATGGGCAAGGTAAGAGAAGCGCAGGGTGCTGCCAGGACTCGCTGCTTTCCCAGGTAAGAATTGTTATTAATGCTGTCCTTGTTTCTTTACCTTTGCAGGTTGCGGCGAACTCCAGAGCTGGGCGAGGTAAGCAAAGCGCAGGATGGATTCAAGACCGGTTACTTCACAGGTAAGTGTTCTTGCTTGCTAATGCTGTTCTTGTTCTTCCAGGTTATTAATGGAATCTGGATATAGGGTTTCAGGATCGGGCCGCCGGAGAAGCAGATGAGCAAGAGCTGGATACAGTGAGCGTTACGCTGCAGGAGTGCAGAATAACGCGAAGCGTGTTCTGCTGTTTGGGTGAGGTTTAAGTGGCCCAGGTAAAGTAGTTCCAGGCCAAGTAGTTCCAGGCCCAGCCACACCCAAAACACTATACCGCATGGCTTGGTTATAAAGAACTGAGCTGTGTAATAGGCCTCCAAGTTGGGTTAAGGTCCAAAACTGGTATTGCTTTATTCCTGATAATGTGCCTGGCTCCAAAGGCGCCAGGACTGACTCCATGTATGTTTCTGATGGAGTTTTAAGGCCCTTGGGGCCAGTGTGAAGGGTTTTAGCCCCACTGCTGCCAGGGGGCTGTTATACCTGAGGGAGTCAGGGGCATGGATCGTGACACACTAGGTGAAGCTCAGTCTTGTCGTCGTTGAGGCAGAGCCCGTGTTGTGCCATCCAATCTTGGATGATAAGGTAAATGCCATTGAGTCACTGTGAGTCTTTGTCGTGGTTGCCTGTGAAGTGTATGAGAATTTGTGTGTGGTCAGCGTAATTGGTGTATGAGATGCCCAGGTGGTCAAGTTTGTCAAAAAGATGTTTAGTGAATATGTTGCAGAGTGTGGGGGAGATACATGAGCCTTGAGGGACCTCGCATGTGACCGTCTCTGGGGGTGCCGAAGCAGAAGGTGCAAACACTCTGGTTGTTCTATTGTTCAGAAATGACTGGATCCAGGAGGTGGCGTCCTTGGAAAAGTGGGCTTCTGAGGTGAGGTGGTTACAAAGGGTTTTGTGGTCGACCAGGTCAAATGCTGCTGATAAAAGAAGGATGGCAAGGTTGCTTGAGTCCTTGATATTCTCAGTGTGGGTTACTAGATATATCAGGGTTGTTTCAGTGCCGTGTCGAAGACGGAATCCTGATTGGCATAGCCCTAGGAGGTTCTTGCTTTCCAGGTGGTGCTGGATCTGCAGGTAGGCTGCTCTATCCATGATCTTCAGGAGAAAGGGTACGGTGGTGATAGGTCTGTAGTGGAAGGGGTTATTGGGATCAAGGGATGGTTTCTTAAGAAGTGGCATAACCCATGCGTTCTTGGGGTTCGTAGAGGTAGTATTGGACTTGAAGGAGGTGTTGATTAGAGAAGTGACAAATGTGGCGATCTTCTTTGCTGTTTCTTTTATGATAGGTGCAGGGAAAATGTCTTCTTCTACTTATTTGACACTGAGTGGGGGTGAATCTGAATAAGTCGGGTTGGGCAGGGTGTGGTGTGATAGTTGTAGGTGCGGGAGGGTTGTTTGATAAGTTTGCTTTTTTGATTTCGATTTTCCTTTGTAGGAGCTCAATTTTGTCTGACATCGCCTTTTGGATGTTCTGACACCAGGTGGCGTCCTTGGCGCAGGTAGTCGGGGGAGGTGTGGGTGATTCTAATTCTCTGAGAATATTGAACAATTCTTTGGTATTAGATTTGGCGTTTTGAATACGGTCGTTATAGGATTTGGATCTGGCTAGGAAAATGGCAGATTTGTAGGTCACAGATGCTGCTAGGAAGTTTTCTTTATTAGGAGCTGATGGGACATTTTTCCAACTGGTTTCAGCTTCCCTTTTGTTTTTACGCAGTATTTTCAGTTGTGGGGTGAACCAGGTATTTAGGTGGGCAAGGGGTTTGGCTTTGCAAAGCTTTTGAGGTGCTATTTTGTTGATGGCGTTAAGCAGGGTAGTATTGTAGAGGTTAACCAGATGAGTAGGGTCCTCGTTAGGCTCAAGGGCAATGTCCGCCTGCAAGAGAGGTTGTAGAAGTAGGAGTATGTTGAGGGCTGTTATGTTTCGTGTATTTCTTGCTAATCTCGGGGGCGGGGGGCTATGATTTTCTCGTGGTTGGGGATGTTTCTAGGAATGGGGAAGAGAATGATGGTCGGTCCAGGCGAGAGGATGGTTAGAAGTGATAGAGGTATTGCAGTTGCAATCAGTGATCCTACCTAGTTGTCGCCCTTTGGAGTGCATAGATTGTGGAAGTTGTTGGGTGAGGCCTAGATTGGTTATGCTATTGCTAATCTCAATTGCGTTCTTGTCCGTTGATGTCATGTAGCCCAAGGTTGAAGTCTCCGAGGAGGAGGGTTTGTGTGCTAAGTTTGACATTATTGGACAGCGGAAGTGATAAATCTTCTTCGAAGGAAGAGAGTAGTCCAGGGGGTGTGTAGATCAGGTGGGCTGTGATGGTCTGTGAAGGTGATAGGGGCAGTTTGAATAACAAGTGTTCAGCGGATAGGAGCCTGCCTGATGCTGAGGGCAGATTTAGCGATGAATGCGACGCCGCCAACTTTGGAGGTAGTAGGCCAGAGAAGTAGTCAGGGAGTTTGTAGGAGGGAGGCAGAGAGTGGACAGAGAGTGGCATAGAGTGCACAGAGGAGAGTGAGTGGGTAAGTAGAAGAGAGTTAAAGTCAGTGGATAGACCAGCAAAGAGAGCGGGGAGGCTGAAGTCACCAATGACAATGAGGTGGTGGTTGGGAAGGAGAGAGTGAATTAGTTGGGAGAGGTGGTCGAAGAATTTACCTAACCCGCCAAGTGGCAGATAGAGAGAGATAATATGTATGCCATAGGGGACAGTGATTGTGTTCGAATGAGCGAGAATTAGCAGGAGATAGGGGAGTAGGAGCAATAGCAGATTTGGAAGATGAAGACAGTCCTACACACCACCCACCACCACTGCCAGTGAGGCGCAGAGGGTGTGTCAAGGTGTACGCAGGGTCATGAAGGGCAGCCAAGGTGTGGAGTCAGAGGGAGAGATCCAGGTTTCAGTAAGGGAATGAGGTCAAGAGCAGGTCAAGAGCAGGAGAATGAGAAAAGAAAAAGTCAGAGGTAAGGGAGTTTTTATTGCAGACAGACTGTGGATTCCAAAAAGCAATAGAAAGAGAGTAAGATGTAAAAGCATAGCGATGATGAGTCTTAGAAATAGAGAGGCGCTGGGGGTAGATGCGAGAAGAGGATGTGTAATGGAAGTTGGGGTTGGAGTAGGCTTTATGAATAGAAAGAGATGTGGAGCAAGAAGAGAGGTGGCGTTGAGGAGAAGAGATGATGGGAATGAGGAGAGAATTGAGATGGTTCTGAGCAGAGGAAAGTGAAGAGAGAAGTAGAAGGGAAAGGAGGAGATAGCATGAGAAGAGCATGGTGAGGGTGCAGCTGAGAAGAAGCAATTAAGGGTACTTACAGATAATCATCCACATTGTAAAGTGGAATTTGAATCCTACCATGTTTTGGCCGATGTCTGTGCTTTAAAATTGTCGAATACTTTCCTTGATAGAGCACTCCCTGTACAAATATGCAAAATCTGATCAAGTTGTAACATTTTACTGTCTGATAGTGCTTCATGGAGCACTTCTATTCTAAATTCTTAGGGTCCAAATCTCAAAGAATGGAGCATTTGTGAAAAGTGCAACTAAAACGGCTATCAGAGATGCCGATTCTGCTAAATATGCATTCACAAAGGTGAGCTGTGCATAAAAGGGTGGCAGGACGGGTAGCACAACAATGTTCTGCTAGTCTCTATGAACAGGCAATTATTTATACTTTCAAATGAATCAAAACATTTGCTTCGTGCAAGGGAGTGCAATGTGCGCAAATAAAGGTGCAAATAATGGTACATGGAATGGGCATGTTCGTGGCACAATTAGTGAGATGATCCTAAAACAGGTGCAAATGATGTTGAACGTATGACGATGCACCCGAAAATGTGCGCATCACATGAGATGAGGCAAAAAAAGGCGCAATTTGCAATAAAAAGTCGAGACAACCAGGAAGTTCACAGAAACACTGCAGAGAATACTGGCAGGCCACAACTTTACATCCTCTTGCATCAAGCACATTGAGATGGCCTCCAGGAAGTGGAATGCTGATGATAAGATATGATGGGTTATTTATAACGCGCTTAATACCCAGAGGTTTCTAGGCACGGATCCGGAGATCGAACCTGTGTTGCTCTGTGTCGTCTTGCATCCAAGGCGAGCACGTTGCCCCTGAGCTATCCTCCCGAGACAAAGATGACGAAGATAAGAAAGAGCAGCGGGCCAAGAACTTCACAGAGGAGGCGGTAGTGGCGCTGGTTAATTTTGTGAAGGACCATAAGGACATCCTCTACTGCCTTGCAGGCCAGCGTCCTAGCTTTGCAGTCAGGACGGCACTCTGGGGGGAGATATGAGGCAAAGGACCAAACAGAATCTGTCAGACAGCCCAGGAAGGATATCAAGAGTCAAAAACATAAATGAGGCACAGGGGAAGGACACAGGAACGAGCCATTATAGCCAGACCTGGTGCTAAAATTGCCCCAGCACAGCTTCAGTGGGAAAATCCTCCAGCAACATGTAACTAAACCTGTAGCAATAGCATGATAATTCCAGCAGAATTAAGGCAGGGTCAGTATCACCCATAGATATACCCAAACACTCATGGACTGGCCTTAGCAAACACTGGCTCCAATCACACACAATGGCACTCAGGCAAGGGGCAAGGGGCAAGGTTTGGGCAGCCAGCCAATCAGACTGGCCATACAAACTGCCAAACACCAAGGTCTACAAACACAGTATATGTATTGTCCTGGATGGGAATGGTCTGAACCAGTACAATTCACTATAGGGGTTCAGGGTTTAGAGTGGGCACATGTTGGCACCACAGCCATTTTAGGCTTGTCTCATAGTTTCCGCAAACAAAGGAAAGGTCCAAATTCAAAATGGCAGAGAGTAGGACTTTAAAAAAATCAGTTCCCCAATGGCTACGAAAGACATACACTCACCTACTCACCAAAACCAAAGTAGTGTGATAAAACCGCCTAGGGCCAAGTGTGGTCCTTCAAAATTGCTTCGGTTCTTGGACCTACATGATCTAGCCATATGACCATATAGTAGGAAAGGGTTGCAGTGACGGAGGGACTTCAGTAGAAGTCTGCCTCATTACAAAAATAAGCCAGGGATCCTAGAAATCAAATAATGTAGGGGATCCTATGGAATGGGATAGGAGAATCCCCATAAATAGAACTATTCCCTAATATAGAGCATCGGGTCTGGGGACTACGGCCTCCTCCATGATGCTGGCCCCTGGAAGCCATGCCAGTGGCACAGGAGGAGGACCATCCAGCAAAATCACCCTGACCTCAATGGAAGAGGCCGTTGCTGCCATGATCTCCACTGTGGCAGTGGCAGTGGTCGGCATTGGGGGAACAGACACAGCTGCAATACCACCAGGTGAGCAATACCAATGGATCATGACTTGTGTGTGCATTTACATATGTGTGTGGTTACCGTATAAATGTCACCACTGTGTGACACTCATTCACCACACTTCATGGGCTGTTGAGCACAATGTAATTTTCTGCGGTGATAATATGGAGTCCCACATGCATAGCACCCACCCCAACATAACACACCCTACAAACATGTCTGACTGTAAATTGAATGCAATGACCTATGGGTTATTAGTGTACATTCATGATCTGTGTGTAATACCATCAAGGCACCACCTTTAAAACACTCTAAGTGAGAAGCATGCTTGGTGCATTAGCATTTATGCATGTTGACCTTTGTTACATGTACAACAAATGCACAACACAGATATGTGACCAATGCAGTCTTTACACAGCTGCTGGGTCCCTGAATGACACCGATCCAGAGATGCCGCCCCTTGAGCAGGATAAAGAGGAAGTGGCAGGGACACTGCAGGGTACCGCCACAGAGGATGTGGATGATGGAGCCCCCCGAGCTATCAGTGGCCATCCGGCTCAACGGGCAGATTTGGCAACATGACCATCCATTGGCCCAGGGACCCATGTTCTTGCGACACCGCCAACAAAGACACGTGTAAGAAGGGTGCCTCGTAACCACAGGCCACGCCCACCCCACATACGACCTAATAGGTGGGTACAAATAGCCACCTGATGTTGGCACATTTCCACCTAACACCTATGCGATCCACACTATGCGAGGGTCTGCCGGGACTGGTATCCCAAGTTATCGCTGCCAGAGAGGCCAAAGTGGGAGAGATGTGAGAGGTGGGGGTACAACCAGATGTGCACGTCCCGCAGCGTAAGGCTGCAAATGCATCAGTACGCAGACAACATTGCTCCAGCCAACAGACTGGGATGGTCCCCAGAGGGTAATGAAGCGGCCTTGACCATGACATCCAGCAGGAGCTCAAGCGCCACTATTGCTCTAAGAGCCACATTGACAGCACCTTCCTACGGGGTGTGCAACACCATCTGGCTCTACAACCAGCAGCAGCCAAGTCACTACACTGAGGCATAGCCTACGCCATTCCAAATAGACATGTTTCTTTGGTACATTGCCTAATTATTTAGTTTGGGCTAGCCACCTATAAGGCGAGATGATTGTATTAGGGCACAGATAGGGAGCAATGGCATATGACCAGGGACACAAAGCTTGAAGGTGTTGTTCGGTTATTTGCCCATCCATTGACTTCCGATGGCCGTGTTAATCCCTACGGCCATTCCCACCCAGTTCCTGCACCTCCCTGCCCACAATACCTCCTATTGGGAAGTCTTTAACCTCACGCTAATCAAGTCTTACCATCAAACTTTGCATTCAAAGTGCCTGCCAGTGTTGTTTCAAAGCAGTCTTCTGAGAGTTAATGACTTAATTTAAGCAGTAAACCAGCTACTGGTGTAATAAACATGTTTGAACCGGGTCTTCCTTCAGCCACTCGATTTATAAGCACTATGGGTTTCCTTGACTAAAGTTCTGTTAAAAACAAGCATTGGCGAGGCCAATGGTTTTGGCTTGTGTATTAGTATTAGGCATTTGCCAGGGACTGCTATTAGATGCCCTGGTACTGTCACCATTTTGCACCTGCTACCATAAATGGACAATTAAGGCCACTGTGGCAGTGCCTGGCAAGTATCTTTCACATGCCTACACAAAAGCCCAAACTGTTGGTATTGCCAATGCTTGTTTTGTCTGCTGGAGTTTTATGTTGGGGACATGGGGATTAGGGTGTGTTATTGCATATTTTATATTTCTGCAGATCATTTCTTTGTCTAAGGGGAAGACAATTCAATTTGGTTTGGGAGCTCAGCTGTGTGATGCATTCAATTTCTGATTGCCATACTTTGTGGCACTTTCATAATGGATGCTGCGGTAGAAGTGATGCCATCAATGGGTTGCAGCTGTACTGCATGTGTGGTGTGTGGTGTGTGTTGCATGGCCTGCATGGTATGGACAACATTCCCTGTATATTTAATGGGGTTTTGCTGATGATCTACTACGACTGGGGAGAGATGCATGTAACATCTATGGGCAACTGCATGTATGAGGATGTCGGGTAATGCTGGAGTACAGGGCTGCTCTTCATGCATACACTGGAAACATTGCCATTGGCAGGTGACGCTACGAATCGTTACATATTTGAAGCAGTCATTCCCTTCTGTGGTGGTATGACGTGCCCTCGCATTGTGGGTATGGTAGGGTCTCACTGTCTGTGGGATGCTGTTTTTACTTGGATGGGGAAAGGCAAGTGAATGTGACCGGAACACTGGCCAGTTCTAATTGGCTCACTCATCTCATGTTTCCCCTTGAACGTATTCTCTCACACATACGTTTCTGCTTCTGCATCGGTCATTGTTGATTATTGTGCCAGATTCAAAGGGCTGCCCTTTCCATATGTGTGGTTCCATACTTTGCTGGGAAGGGTTAATTCACTTGTTTGGGTGGCCTATGCATTTGCCCACTTTTTGAGGGAACTTGCTCCTGTTTGTGTTTGCACAACAAAATGCACATATTATGCTCCAAATTATGGGCCATGGTTTGTGAATTAGGGTTTTGGTGCATTCTTTCTCCCTTTTAGTGATCACTCCCCTCTTGCATGCCTGATTTGGTTTTAAATGCTTTGCGCCTACTTTGGGCATGTCTAGAGCACATTTTGAGCTCCTTTTTTAAAGTGGCACATCTCTGAGATGCACACTTCTGTGAATTGGGCGCAATTATTTCTGGCACATTTGTGGCGCATCCCAGATTTGCCGACTTTTTTATTTTTGAGACTCTGGCCTTTTGTTCTTGGTTCTGTGTCTTTCTTTGCTGGTACAGTGGTCATCAGGGCCTTGCCTAGGTCCACCCGGGCTCGGCTACCAAGTACCAACTCTCAACCGCCGAATACCTTCAATCTTCCAGCGGGATTCAGTCATCAGACACTACATGAGTGGGTGGACCACAGGGGACTTCCAGCTTTCTCCTCCTGCCTGATCTTGGAATTCCGTCTTCTCAACTGCGGGCTGTACTAGAGATCAACTCCCATAACCTCGGTTCTCCAGCTTCACTCTGGCCTTTCTCTGGCCCTTTTCCACCAACTTATGAGTAGGTCTCTGGCCGATGTCTACAAGAGCTCTGCTCGATATCCCTTTCTCCCAGGACGTGCTCTTTTTCTCTCACTCTATTGCTCTTCTATCGCCATCATGTCTCTATTTACCTTCTCTTTTATGGTCCCCTTTTTCCCCATTTGTTCCTTTCTCTCTCCTCTCACTCTTCTTTGATGTTCCTGCTCCACCTTTACATGATGGAAGTTCTCGCCCTCCCCCTCTTCCCTACTTTACAGACATTCCTCTTCTGCCTCCTCCACATCCTCTACCTCTATAGGCACCTCCACGGTTCTCTTTCCTTCCTTCATTCCTTTCTATGTACCTACCCTTCTCCACTTCTTAGTCTTTTCTTAGGTGCCACTTTTCCACTTCTGCTCCTTGTCTCTTCAGATATTTCTCCTAATCTCCTTCTTCATACTTAGATGTTTCATGTCCTCTTCCTCGCCTTCTTTCCAACTCAAATGGTTTCCTTCCTCTTCTTGCACCTTAGATATTTTCCCTATATCTCCTTTCCTTCCTCGCTTTTTAGATGTATCACCATACCCTTCGTCTTCTCTTCTTAGATGTTTCACCTCCCCCTCACTTTATATATTCCTCTTCTGCCTCTTCCATTCATAGCTTCATATTTCCCTTGCTCTGCTCCAACCTCTCCTTCCTCCTGCCTCAACCTTCCTCTTTTTCCACTCAATCAGAATAATCCAACTGCTTCCTAACTCCCACACTCCCCTTGTTGTCCCTCACACAGGTTTGAATTGGGTCTGGTGATCTAGTGATGGGCAGTAGCTGTGCGCATATTTGATGTAGGCCTTGTCAGGGACCTTGGAAAACTAAAATGTCCAAGTGTGCTTTGATTTGCCTTGCGTGCCATGTCATGGTCCTGCAAACCGAAGGGATGTTAATGCTGTCCAACATCTTGGGGTCAAGCGCCCCTTCTTTCATTGCTGCTCCACTCCCCAGTGGTGCCAGCCAGGTCTGCTGGGGTTGTATTTTCCTGTTTGTGTAATCGACTGGCACCAGTGAATGACCACAAGTTTACCCAGCCTGGTGCGAGGCTGAATCATGGTGCACTGTGCAGCCTTAGTCTGCTCACCTTCCTTCCACGATCACCATTCATATACTGATTGCAACTTGTGGCTCAAATAGCCCCATGTCTGAGGGCTCACAATCACATGCGCCAATGTTCCACATGTTTCTCTCGTCCAACTGCATTTTGCATGCCATGCACCGTTTACAGGATCTTGGGAACACTATGGGCCATAGGACACATGAGGTAATGATGTATGTGGGGGCCTTTCATGCACAGCCTCCCGGGCCAGCATTATGGAGGAGGCAGTAATCCCCAGACCCCATGCTCTCTATTAAGGAATAGTTCTAGTTATGGAGATTTTCCTGTCCCATCCTATGGGAACCCCAACATTATTTGATTACTAGGATCCCTGGCTTATTTTTGTGGTCAGGCAGACTTCTACTGAAGTCCCTCCACCACTGCAGCCCTTTTCTATTATGTGGTCATATAGTAGCCCGTATGGCTCCAAGAACTGAGGTGCTTTTTAAGGACCCCACTTTGGCCCCAGGGGTTTTATCGCACTACTTTAGTTTTGGTGCGTAGGCCACTGGCAGCAGAAATTTAGCTTTAGCTTCACCATGTGTACAGTTTTACAGCATTAGTAGCTCAATGTACTTCTTTGGCAGCCATTGGGGAACTGATTTTTTTTAAAGTCCTACTCTCTGCCATTTTGAATTTGTGCCTTTCCTGTGTTTGCGGAAACCACGAGACAAGCCTAAAATGGCTGTGGTGCAAACATGGGCCCACTCTAAACCCTGAACCCCTATAGTGAATTGTACTAGTTCAGATGATTCCGATCCAGGTCAATACATATACTGTGTTTGTAGACCTTGGGTGTTTGGCAGTTTATATGGCCAGTCTTATTGGCTGGCTGCCCAAACCTTTGAGTGAGTGCCATTGTGTGTGACTGGAGCCAGTGTTTGCTAAGGCCAGTCCATGGGTGTTTGGGTATATCTATGGGTGATACTGACCCTGCCTTAATTCTGCTGGAACTATCATGCTATTTCTACAGGTTTAGTTACATGTTGCTGGAGAATTTTCCCACTGAAGCTGTGCTGGGGCAATTTTAGCACCAGGTCTGGCTAAAATGGCTGGGTCCTGTGTCCTTCCCCTGTGCCTTCATTTAGGTTTTTGACTGTTGGCATCCTTTCTGGGCTGTGCTGGTCATCGCCCTGGTCCTCCTCAAGGGATGGACTGGGATCCCCACAGTGGGATCATTTCTGGGCCATTTCTCAGCAATCTTCTGGAATTACTGCCTTGGTTGTGCAACCTCGGGTAGGAAGCTGGAAGCTCTCACTTTATTCTATCGCTCAAATGCAGGCAATCCTCTTTGGATATTTCACAGGAGCATTATGATACTACTAACATTTTAAGTATTCAAGATGAGATTTCTTCGTGCAAAATGGTTTTGTACCCCCAGTCTCCAATTTCCATCGTGTGACCCTCCTGATATGTTTCCTCTTCTCAAAATTCTGTGACCTGCCTGCCATCCTGAAGACATCAAACCAAACAAAACCTCCCCCTCCCTTCCCCCCACACTTAATTGTGGTAACTGAGCTTTGAGCTCTGGTCCGTCGCACCTCAGGATCTAGCTGCAATAGAAATAGAAAAGGGATGTGTTCTCTTTTCCCTATGGCCCCGGCCATCTTGTTTTCACTTTTTTCCCCCCTCAGGAGATTGGCTGCAGAAGAAATCCATTCACATCTCGGGGGAACCCTGTTGTGTGAATGGCTTTCACGCCCCAGCGGGGGGCAAACATGGCCGGTAACGGCGGCCCAAGTTGAGGCCCTTGCTTTGATCGGGCCTACCATGGCTCAGGCTAGCAGACCGCTACCAGCCATGTCCGCCCCCCGCCAACCCCCGCTGGACGTGAAAGCCATATTCTCCCCCAGCTGTCTAAAATCTTGGAAATCGTGTTGAACAAATTGTCACCTCTCAAATCCAACAGCAAAGGAACAAATGCAATTCTCGACATTGACCAGTACGGTTTTCGATCCATCCATTCTACAAATACATATTTAGTTTCAGTGCAGGATAATATTTTAACACATTCTGATGAGGGACATCTAATGTTGCTGGTGATACTTGACCTCTCAGCTGCCTTTGATACAGTCGATCATGAAATTCTCTTGTCCGATTTGTCCCAAGTTGCTACTATCTCTGAAGAAGCCATTGCTTGGTTTCTGTCTTTCTTGTAAAAATGTTCTCAGAGATTTAGACTAGGCCTGGTTTTGTCTCCTTCATTGCCAGAATCTTTCTGGGGTTCCTCAAAGCTCCCCAGTCTCCACGTTCGATCAATGTGTACATCCAGCGTCTAACTATGATCTACTTTATCATTCTTATGCTGATGGAATACAGTTTTATGTTAAAGCCAGGAGACCCAGTGATGTATCTTAGAACGTTTTGAGGTGCACAGACTAGACTGAATACTTGATGATCCATAGCGGGCTTCAGTTTAACCCAAATGAAACAGTGGTTATTTTCTTTGAACCGAGGCATCCATTTACTATTCAGCTGCCTTTCCAGCATCCCCAAAGTTATTCAGTCTCTATACCACCTATGTTGAAAAAGTAAAAAATATCTGGGCCTTTTAAGGGAAATGGATCTCAATCTTTTTTCACAAATCACAGATGCGTTGAAAGCCTCTTTCTGCAAGCTTCCATTGCTTTATTGTTTCTTCCTATTTTTACCAAAGAATAATCATTTGCTTTTTAAATGCTTTACATAGGACATATTTGCATACATTACTATTATTACCCAATCAAAATTGGTACTTATTTATCGACCTTGGAAGGATGAGTTGGCCTTGTTGGGGTGCAAACCTGCAGATCACACACAGATCACAGCAATGAGCATTTAACCCACTGAGCCATCTTTCATGCCATTAAAGGAGGCTCCTTTTATACACCCCATCTGGACTATGCAAAAGTGTCATACTCTGGCATCTAGGACTATCAGATCCAGCAGAATCAGCTGATTCAAAATGCTGCTGTTCGGCTTACTTGCACCCCCACCCTGTGTGACTTGGTCACACTGTGTAAGCAGTCTCTTCACTGGCTTTCCTTGCATTGCAGGATTTCTTTCAATGTTCTGTGTCTAGCTTTTAAATGCCTACATGGATTAGTACCTAAATATCTCGAAGAAAAAATTAGTTTATTGTGGCGATAAGCCCCGAGACTGCGGGCCATTACCGCATAAGGTAATTCCCTCGGGGCTCATAGTTACAGGCCTGAGCGTAGCAAGGGCTTAATGGCCTGCAGTCTCGGGGCTTATTGCCATTAGTACCCCGGCCCGTTAGACCGGGTTCATGTTTTTTTTTCCCGGCTGCGAGATGTGTTGCGTTTTGCAGCCGGAAAATAAAAAGTAAAAACAAGTTTCCAAAAATGGCTTCAACTCTGGAAAAGAAGTACTTTGAATATTAGTAGATTAGGATCATACCCTCCTCTTCACAGAGCACCAGAACATACTTGTTTTATTCATACAACATGTCCTGTCTTGCCAGCTTTTGCTTCTTTGCACCAAGATGCAGTTAACATTGTTTGGCTCTCGCACACACAAATCAAGTCAAGGCTGGTGGGACATGACTACCCCATCTTGGCTGCTTGTCTGGACTGTCCTGGCTTGCCTTCACCGTTATTACCTGTGTGGGGCCCTTCCTGCTGGCTGGATGCCCCTCTTTACCATTCGAGCCATCAGAATCTGCTTGGTTGGTTTCCCTCCTCTTCCTTGAGTGATCTTTGCCATTGTTTTCACTTCTGGTTGGTGGGTGCCACTCCATGGAAGAACGATTGTTCTTCTTTTGGGTCACCTAGGTCATCATTGGTGGAACTGTCGCCATCAGCAATTACATCTGGGCCCTGCGTGGGTGGTTTATGTGAATGTGAGATGCCTACCCTCAGGGGTCCTCGTGGTCCGTAAGTTTTTGAAGGTCCCCGACTGCATTCCATGGGCACAAATCCTGCTGTGCTCCCTTTCTTCTTGCGCCTCCTGGGTCTTGAACCTGGGACTAGTACTCTGCTTGAGGGTCTCCGTCAGGGGGGGCTTCTCCATAATGGTTGATAGGGCTCCGACCATTATGGAGGAGCGAAGCAAGAATCTATTGGAAACCTTAACATGCCCTCGGCTATAGTGTGCAGCTGAGGGAGCGCGCCTGGGGTGGATGCGGTGTCAGGGTGACAGTAAAAAAGATTTGTAAGTGCAAGGAGCCATGTAAGACTGGGCCGTTTTAATTACCTAGCTTTGCATGGCCCACAGGCCATGCCAGCTGGGGTACTGCACTCTCAAAATTTCAGGGGGCACTCATGTATATATCAAAAAGGCTAAAAAGAACCCCTATTGAAAACCCTGTCTCCACGGTCAGCGGCAGACCCATATATATTCATACACCAAGGAGAAAGGTATATAATTTAACACAAAGTTACTCTCATCTGCAGTGATAGGGTGCTGGATTTTTCAGGCACTGAGGGTCCTGAAAAAATGGATGCAGTGCACGTCTAATACACATAATTCAAATTAGTTTAATTAATTCCAAATAGAAAAATTCATAAAAACAGACCCCTATTTTCCCCTGGCCCACATGGTGGGTTTATCATGTACATATTAATCACAAATGCATCACAAGAAAACAAGATCTATGTTACACATGGGTACTGAACGACTTTGCTCGGTTCACGGTGCTCCCGATTTCAAAGAGGTCGGGTGTCCTTTCTTGCTTCCCCGTTCTGGAGACGCTGGCGGTTGTCAAGGAAACCATGCCGCAGGAGCAAGCAGCGTCTCCTAATCAGCTGACACTGACGCTCCTTCGGCCAAATAAAAACACACGTTGCGCAAGACACAATGCTTCTAATTAGCGTTGCTATTCTCGCCATCGTTCGTGTGTACTCTCTTGGATTATTCCTGTACCTGACCCCGGACTTGTTATCGGAATTGCATCTCGCGCGCCCCTTGTCTGCCTTTGGAATTGCCGGCTGTTGACTCGACTTCGGAACGCCCCTGGACCTGTCTTGTGTTATCCTTTACGGCCAGTTTTTCTCCTTCTTGCAAGTTTACCTGAAGCCCGACCTCGGAACGCTTTCTGACCTGCCTTTTGTCTGGCCCTTATTTGACTACGTCTATCCTTCCCGCTGGTTGTGTAGTACGTTACACTTGTTGATCCGGTTCTTCTGTTTACAATTCAAGCATTGGCCGGATTACCACTTCCTCTGTTTCCTGATTACGGTTCTTACTCATTACGGTAAGATATTTTCAGCCATTGTGACTTATCTTCTTAACATACTGCAGTATTCTGTGAATAGACTTTGTGGATACCTCATTGTGCAAGCTGGATGCTCTGCTGATTCCTTGCACCATCCCGAATCTAGTTGCGACCCTCGTGCCGTTCGGTAAGCTACCCTCTACTAACCTTCCCTGTTTATTATTTTATACCTCTGTTGTGTTCTGTTTGGACCTCCTTTCATCCATAAGGGGGTAAGACCTTCTCCTTACTTTCCTATCAATATTAACCACCTAACTAGAACTTCCAATTTGAGCCTTTTCTTTTCTCTCTTTTCTTTAGAATTCCTCCTAAACTAATAGCTGTCAATCCTCTTTTAGGTACTCGCTCACATCCTAGATTTCCATCAGTCCCTTATGTTCTGATTTATTGCCTCTAATCTGTATCTTGTGTTTTTTGCAGCTTGGTGTGGTGGTGTGGTTTCTCCCCGCTCTTTTGGGTAATACACCAACCTGCCTGTTCTATTATTACACAGTCAAGGGGGTCCATTATCTTAAAGAGCCGCCTCAAGAGAGGCAGTCCGGTCTGAGGGGTCCTTTTCTGGACTGTACTCAGCAGTGACAGAAGGTTCCGGTCCATTTGGTGTTCCTTCCTCTCAACGCCTCGGCCAGTCCTACAGGCGGTGAGTAACAATCTAACAGATTGCAGACACTAATGACATAAACATACACAACTAGGATCTCTAAAAGTGTCTATAAAAACTCTTTCCCAACATGTTTCAGTTCTTTTTGCTGCAAATGCAAGAACATTCTTGCAGGGAATTTCTCTTTAATAATTGTAGAATCCTTCACCATAATGTGACCAGGGTCGAAGTGCAACACAATGGCTATGCTGGTGTCGGCCTAAAAAAGACAAAGCAGCACCCTTACAAACTGTTGTGAGAAAAGGAGCTAATCAATAGCTACATACCCCCCCCCCCCAACTGTATACTATCAGTGTGCCAGGGACTGGGCATTGGTCCCAAATGGACCAACACTGTTAAAAAAACAACATACAAATTTTACCTCCAAATGGTACTTTGTCTATAGCGTGTTCTCTCCACAATAAATCGCCTCATGTCTCATTAATAGAGCATGTATGTGAATCCAAAATGCTACCATATAGCCAACGTGTTCAGAGACATCTGTAGAAACATAAAATAACCATGGAGACAAAACCATGGGCATGATCTATAAGATACAATCACAGGTCTAGGCAAGAGACCCCAACTGGTCCAAGCCCCACACTGCCCCCTATGTGCCGCCCATTGAAAGGTGCAACCCAGGGTACCTCAGTGTCGTTGAAACTCGAGTGACCAAGTAGACAAAAACGGTGTTGTGAAATAAACTCCTTTGCGATGCGAATACAGTCATCAACACACAATAATGCCTCCTCCCTTACAACTGGCCATCACTCTGACAGAGGAAATTGGCAACTATGACAAAAATGGAAAAAATCAATGAAAAGCCCTGAGTGAGCCAATCCCCTACTGAAATTGCGTCACAGTTCGTCACCCCTTTCGTACCCATTACAAAGCATTTGCCAAAAAGACTATAAACATGCCACAATTGCACCGACTACAAAGGTATTGTATATAGGCACAGGGACCAAATAGCGCGAGAAACAGCCATAAAAATATGTCAAATCACCAGGGACGGCTGCGTTCTCACCTCTAGAGACCTCCGGTGTCTTTCACCGACTGGCACCACCGAGCATGGTTTGGACCATCAGAGTTGTGCTGGCATACTAAAAAATGCCTCAACACAAACAAGGGACTAACACAAAACTCCCCGGTGGAAGCATGGGCACCATATTGAAAGTTCAACATAACCCACGCCGTCGGCTGCCCGTATATTCATGGCACCGCTCATCCCCTTAAATGCATCCAAAATTAGAACACCTGTGGACGAACTAGCGATCAGAGGCTGGCTTCATCACTGAGTACAGAGGAGACTACCACCGAACAGACCCAGCGACAACATGGGCGCCATCTTAGGCTAGTAACTAAATCGCACTGGTCACAAACATCGCTCAAAGAAAATGCGTCGCAGCCTGTGCGCTGGAACATGGGTCACATGATGTTGAAGAGTAATCAAGCCTGTATCTCACGATTGCTTTAAATGGAAACATATTTTAGCACTCTATAAACAAATACATGAAATTTCATTAAGGTACAAAGCCACCAGTTATCAATGGTCTATTTCACTGCACATAATAGTACCCTTTGTTAAAAACACCTGGTCATTCCATTTGTTTCCTACATCAATTTATAGCATGATTCATATATAAATGACAGTCCCAAAAATCACTCGATATAAATGCAAATCATTCCAAGCCTTTACATATCAATTGGAAAAGATCTTCAAAATGCAAGGATGTCACAAATGCCTCGACAGATCTCGTACCCTCATAAATTCAAATTTGAAGCATTACAAGGATGCCCAAAAGTGGTTGATCACAAATTGTGCACACACATCGGTTCCAATGCCATAAAATGGTGCAATTGTTTCATGTAGGTACATCGGTAAGTACAACTAACATCAGAAAAACCTTGTGATTTCATAAATCCTGATGGCCCTCCATTACAAGCATACCCAAAAGTGGTTAATCACAAATTGTGCCCACACATCGATACTCATGCCATAAGATGGTACAATTGTTTCATGTAGGTGCATCAGTAAGTACATCTAACATAAGACATCCCTGGTACTCATAGACTCACATGATGGCAATCAATCCCTTCATTTAGACCCACAATGTGACTTTGGCATTAAAATATTTTCTGTTCAAAATTTGCCAGTTTACGATTGATGTCAGCCTTGCTGGTACCATGTATCTTTTTTAATATGACCCATTCAAAGTCTTCGTGACTGTGTTTCTTTTCCACAAAATGTTTGACCATTGGATCTGCTATTAAATTGTTTTTAATACAGCTTCCATGTTCCGTCATTCGGGTGCGTCATTTCCTATTGGTCTTACCAATGTACTGCAAACCGCAAGGGCATGTTCTGAAGTATATTACATTTTCGGTATTGCAATTTGTCATTTCATCCAAAACCCAATTCAAGGTAGGGTTTATTTGAACCTGCTTCGTCACCTTTGTGAATCTACACATGGTACATTGACCGCAAGGTAAATGCCCTGTGACTGTGGGTAAACCCCACAATGTGGTCTGCCGAATCATGGCTTTTTGGTTCCCAGAGATGTAGTTCCTCACCAATACATTCCTTAAATTTTGGCTTTTTTAAAAAGCCACTAGAGGAGGGGGTACTTTTTTATTGTTATATACCTTCTTCCAAGCTTTCTTGATTATCGTTTTGATTTTATACGATAAGTTTGAAAAACTATTGACAAACACTATCCCAGTTTCTTTGTCATCTATGTTTTTCTTTTCCAGCAATGCATTGCGATTGTTGTTGTAAGCTCTCTTGGAAGGGCGCTTAATTAACTTGGCAGGGTATCCCTTTGTTAGCAATTTATTGGTTAACACATTGGCACTGTCACAATAATCCTGTTTAAGGCTGCTGTATGAGGTCCCAGTGCGGATCTCCTGCAGGAGCAGATGAATAGCCCACCTCGTCCCTCATACCAGTATACCCAACAATCAATTGAACAATTATTGTATTGACCAGAGTGGGGAAAAAGGGGAATTGGAGAAAACAACAAACGGTCAGGATAACACTGGAGTCCTTAACTGCTTACACCTCTGAACTCTGGATACTTGCAAATGATATAACAGTTAAACTCTAGGTTAAACTTCTCTAACTTTTTTCAATATATACCTTTCCAAAACCCCTTAGTTACCTGACAGTCTCTATTATATTTCACCCAATGCTACAATCTATATCTAAGCAGTCATAACTAACCTTGCAACACCTCCCACCATTTTTATCTATGATAAGTTGGAATACTCGAGGACATGGGCATTTACTGAGGAATAGTTCTAATGAGATATCGAAGCATGATATTATCTTATTTCAAGAAACTTGGCTCACGGAGCGACCAGTGTGGGATAACTTTGAAATAGTCTTTAATCCAGCAATACGATCTATGAAAGGTCGGCCCATGTCCGGTCTCCTTGTGGCCCTAAACAAGTCCTCCGAAGTTGTTCTAGAACACCAGTCTGCTCCAAATCGATACATTCAACTGGTAATCATCACAATAAGAGAACAAAAATATGCGATTGTAAATATATATTGGAATCCAGTTGCAATATCCACTAAAACATTTTTTAAAGATCTGGAAGAGTTATGGTCAGAGATTATTAAACTCCCTATATACCCGCATATTATTTTGGCAGGCGACTTAAATTTACACTGCCTGGATGTTCTCCATAATCGCAGAGATAGCAGACTGGTCTTATGGAACACCTTTATCGAGTCAAAAAACTTGGTTATGTTAAATGGTTCATGCTCGGCCGATAGTCCACCACATTATACGTGGAAAAGAGGTCATTCCGGTGCAATTATTGACTATATTTACGTTAATCGTGAACTATTCTTTGATATTAAGTTGTTTTGTGTGATCTCTACTGAGGACAGTGATCACAACATATTGAATGCGAAATGGCACTGTACGGCTCCACAGCGAAAAGAGGAGATATACAATACATACCATCCTCTACTAGTGAATAGAGGTATGAATAGACTTCACTGGACTGGACCCAACCTGACAAAATTTGCCAGAGTCTTCGAACAATCAATTGTGTATGAAAAGACACTAGGAACCAACAAGTCACTAGAGTATAGTGACTTATTGCATACATTTGCTACAACAAATAAGGTGAAGACAAAGTACTTCCCTTTGCATTCTTTTAACAAGGAAGTACAGCAACAAAAGTCCTGGTTTAGAAGAGAGAAAAAAGTAGTTTTAGCTTTGCCCTCCCAAATTAAATGGCAAGCCCTTAAATCATTGAAAACAAAACATAAAAACTGGATGAAGGCCCATCGAGCTACTCTTTATCAAATTGATGGAGAATGCATGCTCCAAAAGATGGGCTCAAAAAACTCTGCGCAAATATGGGCTCTAATTAATAAGACTAACCCTAATACGCAGATTTCACTACAAATCAATGATGTGGCAGAGGCTCAATGGGTTGAACATTATGCAAATTTGTATGCCTGTCCTGAGACTACAAACTCATTACTTAGTCAGTGTGATCCAGGAGCTTTTACCTTGCAATTCTCAGTAGCAGACATCTTATTTTACATTACCAAATCTAGTAGCTCACGTGCTCCCGGTCCAGATGGGATATCTAATTATATGATGAAACAAGATCCGAACCTATGGGCAAGGATTTTGTATCAACTTTATACTACAATCATACGCACTCAACAATTGCCTAGATCATGGTCTCTTTCAATTATTGTCCCGGTGTTCAAGAAGGGTAATAGACAAGATCCGTCAAATTATAGACCGATTGCCCTTCTTGATACACCGGGCAAGATCTTCGCCCGGTTGATTCTTAGAGACTTGCGAGCATGGATTGAAACTGCTGGTAAAGCTGATGTATTTCAAACCGGATTTGTTGAGGGAAAAGGCACGGCAATAAACATTACAGCAATTAATGCGATTAAAGCTAAATGTGAATATCTCAACCAGCCCTTGTTTTTAGCTTTCGTAGATTTCAAAGAGGCTTTTGATTCAATCGATAGACACCTGCTAATTAACAAATTGATCAAAATGGGCTGCCCTAGTTCAGTGGTTAAATTGATTGCGCTTCTTTATACAAACACCGCAATTCAGATAAGAACCACTTTAGCTGGGCATCTAACTACTAAAATTGCGACAGCAAGAGGTCTGAAACAGGGCTGTATTCTGGCAGCTACTATTTGTAACCTATTTATATTGGACATGGGTAAGAATTTTATTGATATTAACTCAGATGCCCCAAAACTTGGGCCGCATCAAATTGCATGGCTATTATATGCGGATGATCTTATTTTAATCTCTAAAACGCCGGCCGGTCTACAGCGGCTACTACAAGGGCTTTCACTGTATGTTCAAAGAAACCATATGGCTGTTAACTTAAGCAAAACACAGATCATGCAATGTTATAATAATAAAAAAAAATGTCGCCCCCTAAAATCGTCCGTCTGGACTTTTCAGGAAGAGATTATCTCTATCGCCCCGCAATACAAATACTTAGGAGTGATTATTAATAATCTGAAGTGTGACACCCCCTATGTGCAGGATATAAAACAAAAATTGCAAACATTAACAAGTCAAGCTAAAGTCCTTTTGCAAAAATTTGGTAAATTCACATGTTCGCAGATATTGTTATATTATACGCAAAAAGTTTTACCAATAATAACATACGGCTCAGAATGTAAATTACCAAGAGACCGTATGTTTTGGGATCGACTGGAGGCAAAATTCTGGCGGTCAGTGCTTAAGTTACCGAATTCAACACCAGGGCCTTTGATACGATATGAGTTGGGTGCTCTTTCAATGTTTGTATTTTATGCATGGAAACTGTGTTCGCTAATGAAGAAATTTCTGCTGTGCACTAATTGTTCGGATTTATCTTATATATTGGCCACATATATGTTGAAATCCACACACTTTTTTCCCAATAAGTGGAGAAATTCTGTTACCAATCTGTTAGTAGAGGCCGATATAACCATTGAACTGCTTCTAACTAATCCCAATCGTGCCCAGAGAAAATTATATCAGCATGACTGGATCTGCACTTTAGAGCTTTGCTCACAGTACAAAGATTATTGCAGCCTGCCTTTTGGTACGAAAAGAATGAGAGTTGCAGCCTCCTATTTACTTAAATTTCCCTCGCACCATTTTAGAAACAACTATCTTCGATTTAGATTTAATTTGTGGCCCACTAGAGAAATTTTAGCTCGAAGAGGTCAAATAACAAAACAAGAAAATAAATGTCGGTTTTGTCAATTACCAGAGTGCGAGGAAACTTTAAAACATTTGATAGTAGGTTGCCCCTCACTAAAGGATTTACGTTGTAAATATTTTAAAAAACTGTACGAAAACTATACCTGTTTAACTAAAGATGTACTGTGGTCTAGAATATTCTCCTCACCTCTCCAAGCTGTTCGTATAGCCACAGTCCAATTTCTGCTAGCCCTAAATCTTGAGACGAGCCCCTAAATAGATGACATGTGTTTTCCAACTAATACCTCCTTGCTGGTGGATCACTAGTGGTTCCAATGATGTGGAATTTGAATCTATTTGGATTGATTTTAGATGAAAACTCAGATGATGTATACATATGAATTGTGATTTTATTATTTTTTTTTTGTTGTTAATGAGAAACAATTGAAGGTTGAAGTGGTGAGTTTGTAGGGTTTTGTTGAATGCAGATTTTGAGCTTGATTCTATCCTGTTTTAATTTGTGATCAATTATGTTATATATTAAATTGAAAGGTTGATTTTCAACCAACCAATAAAATAAAAAAAAATTAAAAAAAAAAAATTATATTTCAGAGAGATTCTTGAAAGAATTTATCTTTAATTAACTTTACTTTTCTCAGATGGATGCATTAAGATTTCTATCTCTTCTGTATAATCTGGATTTCTTTAATATAATGTAATACCTTCAGTCATTGAGCACAAAACTTGTATTGAATTCTGTTACTATGAAAACTTTTTCTTGTTTGAAGATGTTGTCTTTCATTGAATCTCTTTCATTTCTTCTTCACTACTTGTATTAGTCGAGTTACTTCTTATAATATTTCTGAATAAATGCTTAATGGTTAACTTCTAATACAAGCCTAGTTTTAAAGTAGTTGCTCAGCTGAATATTTTTTCTGTGTTAGCACACGTTAACTGCTTTTATCGCGCTGCCACAGGATTGCGCTACTTTAGTGATCGCTGATCGCTGATTATTTCCTTTAACAGATGATAATTAAATGCTGCTTACTTGTATTTTTCACTTTTCCGCGCTGCCAATGGATCGCTATAATAATGATTGCTAACCGCTTCTACTTCTTCTTCAGCTGCTTACGAATGCTGCTTACTTGTGTTTTCATTTGCGTGCACACGCGATCTCAGCAACGCGTCTCCTCTGAATAACTCGTCAAGCCGACGAAACGAATTACACGATGCCTGCTAGCACTCCCTGGGCCCGCTGCATTACGCTTATAGGTCCTTTCCTCTAAGTGATCGGCAGGCGGTGATACACAAACTTTTTCTATTTACACTGATGCGCCTTCTAGAGTCGCGCACAGGCAGCAATTCAATTACTTATACGCTGGCGCACGCACAATCAAAACAAGTGTTTAAAAGTACATTGCAATACTTTTCCGTTTCTGAACTTATCTACATTTGTTATTTACTTACAGTTTCTTTTGACTTTTCTTCTATATTATGAAAATAAATAACTTTCCAAAGTTGAACTTGCTTTAACTTAAATTGTGATATGAAAACTATTTCTCTCAAGTTGTCTTTTGTATAAATTCAGTCACTTATCTGAGTTTCTTCTTCTCAGGCTCTCTCTGATGAATTGATGACTGATACTCTGTGATTTCTTTGTTTTATCTTATGATTTTTCTTGCGATCTCATGCGCCGTGACCATCCATAACCAGATCTTCAATGATAGGCAGTTAAGAACCTTTCTTTAGGTTCCAAACTGCATCACAGTAGTCATTAACCAATCACTTCTGATCAGGAAGTACTCCACCATCTTGAGCTGGGACAATAGTTGCTTGCTGACATAATGATTAGATTAAGGGAATATCTTTTATACAATTAACCTAACCTAGTCACTATAGGCAACTTGCCACTATAGGCAACTTGACAAAGTCTAACCTAATGCCTTCTGTTACCCAGGGACCTGACAGTACCCCCCCCAAACCCCCCACCACCGATGAAGCCCTGCCCCAGGGCCTGGTTTCTCTGGTCTTCGCAAATGAAATTTCTTAACCAACATTGGTGAATGTACATCTTGCTTGGCCACCCATGATCTTTCTTCGGGACCATACCCCTTCCAATCTATCAAATACTGTGGCCTACCTTGAACCATTCTAGAATCCAGAATGTTCTGAACCTCATACTCCTCTCCTTAATCTTCTGCACTAACTGGACCTGGTGCCCGGGTTAATCTAGTTCCTTTAACACATGGTTTCAAGAGATTAATATGGAAAGTGGGATGAATCTTTAGACTAGATGGTCATTTTAATTTGATAGTGGCTGGGGAAAGAACTTTATCAATTTCAAATGGGCCCAAAAAGCGTGGACTAAACTTGTCTTTACCTTTCAGAGCTATATTCTTACTTGAAAGCCAAACCATATCTCCTGGTTGATAACTTGAAGCTGCCCTACACTTGTGATCAGCAAATCTTTTGTAATCAGACTTACTCTTTTGTAGAGCCTCAATAGCCTTTTTTACATTCTCTACCATGGCTCCCAATCTCCCTTCAACATCTGGAACTTCCACTTCATCAAAATTCACATCCCTCAGAAACCTTGGATGAAATCCCTGATTTAAATAAAATGGTGGCATAGTCGTTGAATCTTTAGCTGTATTATTATAACAAAACTCTGCCAACCAAATTAACTCCACCCAACGTTTATCTGTCTTAAGGTAACAATGCAAGTATTTTTCTAACTCTTGATTCACCCTTTCGGTCTGACCATTTGCCTCTGGATGAAAACTAGTAGTTAGACAAATCTCTATATTCAATTCTTTGCAAAATGCCTGCCAGAATTTTGACACAAATTGAAAACCTCTGTCAGAAATCACTTTTGTGGGAAGTCCATGTAATCTTACTACATTTTGTAAGAATGCATGCACTAAATTAGTACCTGTAGCTGAACCTTTAATTGGGATGAAATGACTAGCCTTGGAAAGTACGTCTACAACTACTAAAATTGTGCTACAACCTTGATCGAGAGGTAACTCTACAATATAATCTAAAGAGATAGTGTGCCATGGACGAGGTGGAATGGGTAAAGGGTTCAACAATCCCACTGGTCTCTGATTCACTGACTTCACTCATGCACAGGTTTCACGTGTTTTAACATAATTTAAAGTGTCTTTATGCATTCCTTCCCACCAATATTCCCTACGTAATAACTCCAAGGTTTTTCTAAAACCCGGATGTCCAGCAAGCACAGAATCATGACACTGTCGAGGAGCCTCCTCCTGAATCTTTTCAAAAGGTAAATACAACATAACGTCCACAAAGGGTAAACCATCTTTAATCACTCGTGCCGTATCCTTCCTTGCCCACTCAATCATTTGCTCTTCGGTCATTTCCTTAGCCACTTGTTCACCAAAACTCACAACCTTTTGTATCTCTGCAATCACAAAATTATTATCTTGAAGCAATGGTACTGGAGACAAAGAATCTTCCTTAGAACTACCAGGATTACATCTGGATAAAGCATTCGCTTTGCCTTTTTGTCGCCCGGGCTTAAAGGTAATCACAAAGTCAAAATCTGCGAAGAAAAGAGACCATCTTAATTGACATGGCCTTAATGTCTTAGCTGAACGCAAGAAAGTTAAATTCGATGATCTGTAATAACCGTAACTTTATGTCGAGCTCCAAGCAAATAATGTCTCCATTCTCCGAATGCTGCTTTTATTGCCAAAAGTTCTCTGTCAGAAATGGTGTAATTTCTTTCAGCACTTGAAAACTTTTTAGAATAGAAGGCTACAGGATGTAATTGACCTGTACTAGGATGTCTCTGCGAAAGCACTGCTCCTAGGGCCAAATCAGAAGCATCAGCTTCAACAAAAAATGGCTGTTCTACATCGGGATGCAATAATATCGGCCCTGAGGTAAACTTATCCTTTAAAAAACGGAATACTTCCGCAGCTTCTTTCTCCCAAAGACATTTTACACCTTTCTTTAACAATCGAGTCAAAGGAGACACTACTGACGAAAAATCTTGAATGAACCGCCGGTAAAAGTTGGCAAATCCAATGAAGCTCTGTACATCCTTCACACAAGTGGGTACTGGCCAATCAAGAACTTCCTGAATCTTACTGGAATCCATCTCCAATCCAGCCAGTGAAATTAGAAAACCCATAAATTCCACTCTGGTCGTGTGAAATTGGCTCTTTTCTAACTTGGCGTATAGATGATTCTCCCGCAACTTCAACAATACTTTTCGTACATGTACCTGATGTTGATATTGTTCCCGAGAAAAAATAAGAATATTGTCGATGTAGACAACTACAAAAACATCAAGATACTCCCGCAAGACCTCATTGATAATATATTGGAACACTGCAGGCGCATTGCAAAGTCCAAACGGCATCACTTGATACTCAAACAAACCGAATCGAGTTTAAAAATTCCGTCTTCCACTCATCACCTTCTCTGATCCTTACTAAGTGATAAGCTCCACGAAGATCTAACTTAGTGAACACCTTAGCCCCTTGAATTGTCCAAAAGGAAGATTGGTTTTGATATGGTTGGCATGATGACTGGTATGGTGTAACAACGCATTCCTGTCAGTGCTCTTACTGTATGGACTCACCTTTGAAAGTCCCAGATGATGGAAAATGGTGATGCCGAGAAAATTAGTTTCCTTTTCCCCTATTTCTTTGGTAAATTTGAGGAAACAATTTTGCAGTTCCCCATGGATTAGTAGGGCCAGTCATGGCCAGTCCCTGTCCCTCTGCTCTGCTCTCCAGCAACCAGGAGGGAGGGAGAGGTTTTTGATTGACACCTCTCCCAAATTCTTGCCTGGAGGGTTTGCAGGGAGGACCTTCCGGAGCAGCTGTGAAGTGAGCAGGAGCCTGGTGCTGTCGAACATGTAAGCATTTTATTTTATTAAATAAAAGTGTATGTATGCGTGCATGCATGTATGTGAGTGATTGTGTATATGTGTGAGTGGGGATCTAATATTTTGAATGTAGGCATGAGTGAATTCAGATGCTCGCTGAATGTACAAGTGAATGGGTGAATTAATGCTGCTGATTGTGTGAACATGTGCATGGGGAATGTCTGAGTGAATGCTGGTGAATATGAGCGTGAACAAATTCTGCTGATTGCATGAGTGCGTGAATGTGGATTTTTCTTTATTTTACTCAACGTCATTTCTGAACGTGTGTTTCCGAGTGGCTGAATGGGTGCGTGACTCCTTGTTTGATGAATACACTGTCACTCGCACATCTACATACTGCACTCAGAGTGCAATATGCAGATGCATGCGTGAGGGTGTCATGTTTTCAAATATGCATGTGAATGAATGCAGATGATTGCTGAATGTACGTGTGAATGAGTGAGTGAATGAATGCTGCTGATTGTGTGAGTGTATGAATGGAAACTGGGCAAGTCAATGGATGCTGGGGAATAAGAGATCGGATGAATGCTGCTGATTGCGTAATTGTATGATTTGGGAATGGGCGAGTGATTGCTGGGGAATATGAGATTCAATGAATGCTGCTGATTGTGTGAGTGGATGAATGGGTAATGTATCCAAGTGATTTTATTTTAATCAGAGTGAATGTTTGAATACGTGCAACCGAGTGGCTGTATGGGTGCATGGCTGCTTTTGTGATGTACGGGTCTGAATGTCGTTGTACATGTGAGGCGAGGGGAGCTGGCGGGGTAGGGCCAGCTGTTTAAATTATAATAAGACCAAAGGTACGCTGCTAGTATGCGTTTAGTGAAAAGACATTCTATAATGATACAATATTCTACAAATGTTCTAATGTCTCCTCCCAGACATTAGCAAATGTATATAATATTGTATCATTATAGAATGCGTTTCTTCATTACATTTATATTAGCAGTGTAGCTTTGGTCATTTTCATTCATTTCTGGTTGTTATACATTAAAAGCATACTTCCACATGAAGTTGTTCATTAGGACCATTTTGGTTTATGTTTTAAATCATGTATTTGACATGTGATTTTATTAGTTAAAAAGAATGATTAAAGTTTGTCTACACCTTTCACAAGACTGAGTCCTCTCATCTCTCATAAATTGGTGTTTACCACAATTTGCTTTTTGACTATGCCAGATATTAAGAGCCTGAGTGGGTTAGCACATTGGTTCAAAAAGGCTATTCTTGCAGCCGTTTGAGAGCACCCGCTGTAAGTAGGTTGAGCACCGTATGAGCAAGAAAAGCTTTTGTGTATATTTATATATATATATATATATATATATATATATATTTTTGAAACCATCAGGAAAACATTGGCGGATTTCTGCTAAGGGGATTTGCACTCTGCACAAAGTCTACGCCAGTTTATTAATCCGTAGAAAATTGAAAAATCAACCCAACAGACATCGGTTCTTCGTAATACGCAGTTTTATTAGGCAAACAATTTAAAAAGGAGAAAAACACAACTCGGAGCGACGCATTTCGCGGCGTCCTTACCGCTTGTTCATGCACCATATTTGTTTGGGCACAATTACTAATCACACGACCTGCAAATGTATGCGTGATAGATTATAATAAGATCAAAAGAATGCAGCATGGTAGTGAATAGCTGCAGATTATCACCAGGCTGAAACACTACATGTCTTCTATTCAAGAACTACATGTAAAGAGCTAAAAAATAAGAGTTATTAAATCTCTTTTTGATAGCAGGGTGCTCATGTCGGACAAACCTGAATAAAAAGGCTACGAGGTGCTAAGAACATGGCTATAGACTGCCAGAGGGAAATGATGCCTGAGGCTGCCAGCAAAGGCAACTTGCAACGTGCGCGCACTGTGCATGTTTAATGTCCTAAATTAAAGTAATTTGCTTCTGTATCATAAGACTGCCAACACAGGGCAGCTGGTCGGGGCCCCCCAGAGCCCTGGGCCCATTCCAACTGAAATAGGTGAAAGGCCTTGGTGTCGTTCTTGGGGGAGAGAGTTGGTGCATGCATAGAGCAGGGGTATGCCATTTCAAACAAATGGACAAATACAACATGATGAGTGTTCTGACATGAGGGGTGGAAAGAGAAGGGCATTTGCATTTGTGTAGCCAGAAAAGACCTGTTGACTTCCTATGGCATGGCATTCTAGACTGACTTTATGCGCAAAGCCAACAGGATTGTTGTGTTTGCATGAGGGTGTCGGGGGAGGGGGTGCGAGGGCAAATTTGTGCAGGCAGCAAAGACATTGCTTACTTGCTATGGCATAGCATTATATACTAGCGTTAAAGGCAAAGACAACATGTCGCTCTTACATGGGTGAGGGGGCATTTGTGCACCCAGCAAAGACACATTTTCTTACTATGGCATGACATTCTATACTGACTTTAAGGACAAATCCAACATGATGATTGTTCTTATAGGGAGGGGGCATTTGTGCAGCCAGCAAAGATATGCGTTCTTACTATGGCATAGCAATTTCTACCGGTGTTGAGGACAAGCCCAACAGGAATATGTTCTTATGTTTTATGTGAGGATAATGGCGTACATTGGCAGAGCCAGCGTGGTCATGCTTTCGTATAATATCATGCCTGGCATTATGGGCAATGTAAAAATGAGTATGATATGTGAAAACACTGGCATATATTTGTGCGGCCAGCATGGGCATGTATGGGCACAGTCAGCATGAAACTGTTTTTCTATACTAGCATATAGTGGACAAGGTCATCATGAAAAATGCTCATTTGCACTGTTGGTGACTTGGTATATCATGGATTTTTTCTCATTTTATCCTACACTAAACTGATTGTGAACTGTGTGGCAATTTATTGGATTGTTCACAGAAAGTGTGCTTTAAAATGCACCATTTTAACCCATTATTTTTTTTTTTTTAATTTATTTGGTTGGTTGATAAATCAACCTTTCAAATATAAAAAGAATAACAAATATTTAAAAAAAAAAACAAGTAATGAGAATTTGCAATATACAGTATGCACAATATAACTAAAATTGCAAATGAAACATTTTAAAAGAATAAAAAAAAACAGGAAAGAAAAACAACAATGAAACATGTTTATCCTTGGAATAGTTCGAAATTTCTAAATTCATAACAAATCTAGAGATTCTGTAATCAATCTTCACCTAAAGTGGCTTCCGACAATACTTTATCCAGGAATTGCACAATAGCAATTCTAACTCCCAGCTTGTTACTTGAAAAAATTTTGAACCAAATTTCATCATCGGTCAAAGGTACATATATCTGTAATTGTTTGCTAAAAAATGATTTTCTTATCTCGTCTAGAGCTGGGCAGGCTACTATTATGTGTTTCAATGTTTCACAACACATTGGCCCTCATTACGACCCTGGCGGAATTCGGAAAACGATGGCGGAAATGCAATACCGCCATCGAATAGCGCTCGGTGCGACTATGACCCGTCACCGCAAAGTACGAAGCCATTAGCGACACCGTAGTGAACGCCAACGCTAACTGCACCAAGCACGCGCGCGCGCGCCATGCCAAACCGCAAACACCACCATGGCGCAAGGGTACGCCAATTCCGACCCTAGCGGACATGTACCTAACGCCATCAAGCATGGCGGAATGTACCATTCCGCCATGGTGAGAAGTACGGCATCGCGAATCAACCGTAAACGGCCCCACTGAGTGCCTGTACACCGCTCCCTGCCCACAAAGTACAACTCCCCGTAGGTGCAATGAAGTCACAATGCAACCATTGAAATGTACAAGTCACCCATGCATGCCAACGAACAAAAGAAACACAACAGGGGCCAATGGGAGCTGCAGGGCACAGATGGCACGAATACAGAAGCCATCCCAATGGACATGACCACAGTCCCCCACCAAGAAACGCACGCAAACACAGGCACCTGTGACCAGCAATATTCCGAGAATCACATCATTCCACCAGTCCACCTGGCTGACCGGCATCTGTTACACAAAACCCAATCCCCCGCCCCTGAGCATGACAACATTCAAACTGTCATATTGGCAGCCCCCATCCCTGACCTCACGGGCTTCGTAGGCAAACGCGCCCAGTACAGTACCACGCAACTAAACTCCGAAGCTGGAACCCAATGCAGATCTCCTCACAATACATCGCCCCCCAAATAGGCATATGCCACATCACTTGCAAAGAAGAACGCTACACGGGCCAAATCAGAATAGAAATTTAATGCACATCAAAATCACCAAGCCCATACAGCCATCAGGCCATGAACTCCAAAACACTTTTCACCATTGTGGGCTGCATCCGCAAGAAATGACCAGCCACTACTTGTGTGACGCCCTGTTCCCTCATGGTACACAGAGCCACATTCACGTACGAAAAGGCAACATGGAAGCGCACAGAACCGCAGGGCCGTCCCAATGGGGAGGCACTAGTCCAGCTGAAAGGCCGAAATGTTGCTCCGAGCCACCAGTACTGCGTAAGGGCATGTGGCCCATTGGCGATCGTCCCATAAGATCGTAATGCTGCTCCACTGATTAACACAAAGCAGCAGGTGTCGGGAGTAAAACCCATCTGCAGGAGTGGCATACAGATGGCAGTGGCAAAAGGGGAGGAGATACCTGTCAACCAAAAGAAAAGAAAAAGAACAGAATGGCCATCAGAACTACATTCGAACAACTCACTTCAATGATCACACTAAATCCACAGCCATATGCATGCTAGCCCACTCCAAAGGATCATCACCACCCCAAAACCACTTGCGACTCATAACCATCTATATCGAGGTGCAAACACCATCACAAACGAGTGTACCTGTGCATGCGTCT
Organism: Ambystoma mexicanum; assembly: GCF_040938575.1. NCBI lineage: Eukaryota > Metazoa > Chordata > Amphibia > Caudata > Ambystomatidae > Ambystoma > Ambystoma mexicanum. Next base: position 540,085,664 of record NC_090922.1, read on the forward strand.
GTCAAAACAGAATCCATCAGATGGGAATGTTAACGTGCATGGACACAAGTGTCTGAGGGCGCGTCGAGACAGGGAGGGCTCAACAAGGCCAGATAGACGATGGACCCACTATGGCAGCCCTGCATCACATAGCGTAGGGGAGGCGGATAGATCCCAAGAAGCCCTGTACATGGCAAACTCTGTATCAAATCACCTGCCCATGCATCCATTCATCATTCCCTCATCCCGGGATTAAAACGCCTGAATATTTACTCACATAACATTAGAAATATCCATTGAGTCTGTGCGTTATGCAGCCTGCAAAATCCACAGTGCCCCAGCCCGTAATTCCAGTGTAGTGAAGTAACATGTATTTGGGAACGTCCGGCCTCATCGCCCACGTCGCCATTGCGCATCCCAAACCATTCATATCAATCATTGCATCCTCGCCATGGCCCCTGTCTCAAGGACATTGAACAATAGTACGTTATATTTGCAGTCAGACCTGTGGGCATTTCCTCGCCGCTAGCTGAAAACCGAAAGCGCCGCCCTTCGAATTCCTCATTTGCAACATCACGTCGAAGAGGCATCTGTGGCCGTTTGAAATCACTAATTATTCCATCGAGTGCGGCTGTGTGTGAAAATGGCAACTGCCTTCACCCACAAATGGGACGCCCCGCCCGTTGTTGCAACTCGGTACAGTGATGCATGAGGGCCCACCGTTACTCGAGTACTACGTTCCACTGACCCTTCACAAGTCTGTTCGCGACTGCACAGATAGTATGTGAAACAATGGGACCACAGCAGAATGAACATATCAACCAATGTTACACGGCCATCGGGTACAAATACATGATTGCAATAGCAAGATGCCATTCCCCGAATTGCAGCGTTGTGCGCGGGACGTGCTCGGCCAAAGGGGAGAGCAGTTTGCACAGGTGGAATGAATCACCACAGGTGGAGGCC